>NC_140169.1:196126192-196871192 GCF_963971535.1 Notolepis coatsorum | reverse complement strand
CGGAACTTTCTCCCTCCCACTTCTTTAACACCCAGGCCTCTCCCCAGGCCTCCAGCCAGGCCTATTTCACTCCATCTGTGCTGCTAACATCCACACTTGGCCTGAAAATGTCTCTTTTTGCATCTCCAGAGGCTGTATTTATATAATATCTGTGTCTGCAGTATTTGTTCTTCCTACTGCCCTCCCAAATGGCTTATTTGTCTCCAGACTAGATGTATAATTTAGATTACGGTCTGAGCCTGACCACCTCTGACTTGGGCCTGGAACATCAATCAGATTATTATTATAATTTTTTATTTTATTTTTTACCTGTAATCAAATGTATCTCAGCATAATCAGATGATAACAGTCACATCATAAAAGTCACCTTTTTAAATATATATATATATATATATCTCCACCAGGCAGAAGATATTTTATTTGAATTTATTGTGGAAATAAGCCCCACCCCCTGTACCATTTGTCCTAGAGACTAGGAGGTGGGAGGTGTCCATGACCTCAGTACAGACTACTGTACTACTTTCAATGGTCTAGGTTAACCACGCTCCCATACTGAAGTGTGTAATAATGTGATAGTCTGTACTAGTGTGTAATAGTGTATTAGTGTGTAATAGTGTGATAGTGTGATCGTGGTTAATAGTGTGATAGTGTGTTATAGTGTGTAATAGTGTAATAGTGTGATAGTGTGGAAAAGTGTGTAATAGTGTCATAGTGTGTAATAGTTTATAATAGTGTACTAGTGTAATAGTGTGATAGGAATAGTACAGGGACTGCTTTCATTGGTCTATGTTTAGGCGGCACGGTGGTGTAGTGGTTAACACTGTCGCCTCACAGCAAGAAGGTCCAGGGTTCGATTCCCGCTTGGGGACCAGGTTTCCATGATGCCAGGTACCCAGGTGGGGTATCTCCCGGGCCTTTCTGTGTGGAGTTTGCATGTTCTCCCCCGTGTGCTCGCAAGGGTTTCCCCCCCGATAGAGATAAACCCAATGGAAAAACATGCACAACAACAGATCGCTAACGCTGTGGCGTCCTTGACGAAGACGGACAGGAGCACTTGGATTGGTCCCCGGGCTGCGGCTCACGTTGACGCCCTATCTGCTCCCGGCTGCCCATGGGGGGAAGGACGACGGGATGGGTTAGGCGCAGAGACTCTATCGCATCGGCGACTGAGGAAAAGACAGTGCATGTGTGTGTGTGCCGCTCCAATTGCATGTCCAGTTCGTTGCATGCCGATTAAAGACCCCCTAAAGAGGTCCTGCATTATTATTATATTATTATTATTATTTTATTATTATTATTATTATTATTATTATTATTATTATTATTATTATTATTATTATTATTATTATTATTATTATTATTATTATTATTATTATTATTATTATTATTATTATTATTATTATATTATATTAGGCCAGTGACTTGTCAACACAGTTGGGCTCCTTTCACAGTTGGGCTCCACCAGGGCCCCATTCCTCATACGTGGTTCAACTAAGTCGATCAAGATGTCATTATCCAGCTTCAGTTAACCCGATGTTTGAAGTCGGGATTTTCCTGTTCCTCGAAGGTGGATTCAGTCTCGTTAACTCAAGCCAGACTTGCGACTCAGGCTAAATGCGCGCGGCCGCTTCAGGTGAAAAGCCAGCACGTATCGATGGCAGAGATCCTGATTCTCTAACGGCATTGATTGATTAATTGATTTGAAACTTTATTGACAGATTGCAATACGGCTCAATCGCCTCGCCGACAAGTTAAATGTGTTATCTATAGGCTAATTTTAAGTCCCTCATTACCTCAATCAATCAGATTATATTTCTTTAAACTTGCCTGCTGGATTGAATAATCAAATGAGATCTTGCTAGCGAAAATAATTAGTTAAACTTATACAGAATTACGATACGGCTCTCTTACCCATTGATTGATGTATAGTCGATCTTTAACTTATCTCCAATGTGGTCTAACGGGTTGTTGTTTTGACTATCACGCAGACGACCGGGGTTCGAGACCCTAGTCTTTTCCTTCTTTTTGCAATATAGGAATAATTCAATTTGGTGCACGTTGAGAGCTATATAAAGAATGACATCCTCAATGCATGTAGATTTATAATATTTTAACTTAAAACCAGGCTACTTTGGCGTATAATCATTAATATTATATTCAAAAAAATCATATTGGAAACACCGGGTTTTGAACCCCGGCCGCTGGGTTGGCAGGCTTGAGCACTACCGCTGCACCACTGTGCCAGATGGGATAAATTCATTGTTTATACATTAATGAACGAGAGACCCGTGTTTAGAATATCCTTTGTTTTGAATGAAGTTTATCTCTTTATCCTCATTCATTAATGTGACGTCAACGGCTCATTCAATTTCTCAAATCCGTCAAACAGCGCATCTCATCAGACATCTTAATCCCAGTTACAATTAAAATAACCACATAATGTGTACATCGCACGAGCGAGCGCCACGGTATATATAACGTGCATTGTTTAGGACAAAGTGAATTTAGTATCAGCATTTTGGGTCTATTTTACATTTCAAAAGCCCCCTCTGGAAGAATGGAGCACAAAAACGTAATTCAGAATGGTATAATGCAGATCGTAGACTGTGGGAATAGTTTCAGGAAACGGGCTGTCACTTCTTTGCGGGGGCGTGGCGATGGTTCAGGCTAACTTGAACTTAAACTCTGCTTTCGACCAGGATCAAACTTTTGGATCTGTTGTCATGGTGATTTGGAAAATCCACGTACGGGGAACCGGAAAGTCCGGCTAACTCAGTTATCCAGTTAAAGTTATCCGGCTAACTCAGTTATCCAGGTACAAGGAACGGGGCCCAGCAGTGGGTGATCTCTGTGTATGTTGTGTGGGTGTGTTTGAATGTTTGAATACCTGTAAGTATCATGGTAATAAATGGTCTCTGCATTTGTTAAATATTGTAGGCGTGTGTTTGTTTGAGAGAGAGAGAGAGAGAGAGAGAGAGAGAGAGAGAGAGAGAGAGAGAGAGAGAGAGAGAGAGAGAGAGAGAGACACACATACATGTTATCTCCGTGGAGGGGTGACATGATGTATGATTGCATGCGGGGTGTTGAGGCGTGACGGTTCCGCTGCAGGCTCTAACTAGCCTGATGTTCCCCAGAGAGTTGCGCCAAGTGAGTGGTCTGTCGTCCCCATGTCTGTATGTTTATTTTTTTCTTTATATATATATATATATATATATATATATATATATATATATATATATACACATATTTTTATTGCAGGCTACTTTGGATACATTCCATATTGATGCACACAAGCAAACTTATTTATCTTTTTTTACAGCGGCATACATGTATAACAACAAACATTCTATCATTTGGCGGATTTATACATAATAACTAATATAAGATAGATTATTGCTTGAAAAAATAGGAAAGAGACCAAAAGACAGGGATTAAAGCAAAAAAAAATCTCCTGACTGAATTTTTTTTCAGGCCAAGTCATATTCTTATTTTAACCTCCACTGTATTTCTTTTTAATAGCGTTGGCGTTTTAAGGGAGCCTACTTGTTTCGGTTTGGTTGATAATCCAATGTACAGTTACCCCCCCACCCCGCCTACCCAACCCTTCCCTCCCCAACCACCTCCAATGTACAGTCCCCCCCACCCTCCACCCAACCTCCTCCAATGTACTGTACAGTTTCTTCGTCAAATGTATATGCTCTCTTTTTTAGACTCTTATTGTATCACAAACAATACTGTATTTGTAAATCTGGTACGTCATAAATGTATAGATGTAGCAGTATTATCTATCTGTATGTCATGTATGTCATATATGTTATGATGAATTGAAAATGGGGGACCCTGATGTAAACAAGAGGAAAGTCTTTCTCTGGTCTGCAACCCCTTGACAATTGTGTGTATTGAGCTGTACTGTATTGTACCCATTCTGCAATCTGTTATAACAATCAATCAATATTTAACCGATTGCAGAATGGGTACAATACAGTATGGCTCAATACACACAATTGTTAAGGGGATGCAGACCAGAGAAAGACGTTTGTCTTGTTTACATCATCAGGGTCCCCCATTTTCAATTCATAGTGACATTTATGACATGCATGACATTGACATCATGACATTTATGGCATAGGGACATACTACAGGTATATAGTACTGTTACATTTGTGACATATACGATATGCAAATATACAGTAATGTTACCCATAGATCCTGACAGAGATTATACATATGATGGGGAGGATACTGTACATTAGGAGGGGGTGGTGGGTGGGAGGGAGAAAATATACAGTACCGTTACCCATAGATCCTAACAGAGATTATATACATATGGGGAGGAGACTGTACATTAGGAGGGGGTGGGTGGGAGAGAAATATACAGTACTGTTACCCATAGATCCTAAGAGAGATTATATGCATATGATGGGGAGGAGACTGTACATTAGGAGGGGGTGGTGGTAGAAAAAAGATATACGGTGGGGAGAGAATATATACACCTGTGTGATGTTGCTACGGAGTTAAGCTAATAAACGTATACTCACAACCACAGCAGGGGACTCACATATTGTACTGTGAAGTAACATGACAATGACAAACGTGTTGTTTCTGTTTTTCTTTTTGACATCGTTGTGGCACACGGAACAAGTTAACAACTCACCACTACAGCCCCCAGTAGCGCTGCCTAGCCAGTCTCTTCAAACGTCCTCTCCTCTCGAAACTTTTTGTTAGGTGGTCCCGCTGATCCTTTTCATCTGAGAAACCCGCGGTGGGTTCTCTTTTTAGTGGCCGGCTTACTCCTTCCATTTAACCGACGCTATTAAGCTAACGTTAGCTAATCGGTATATAGCAGCGAGTGCAAGCAGCGTGATGGCTGTGACGTTGGTAAACAAGCAGAGTTGACGCGTGAGGCTGCAAAAAAGGCGACTCGTAAAACCAAAACACACCGCAGTTTTTAATTATTTTACATGACTATTTTGTTAACCTGCCATGTGGCGGACAAACTTCTCAGACCTCGCAATTGTCACTCGCCCAATAGCCTGCAGCTGCAACCGCGGAGCGAGCCTCCGGAGTGAGCAGCGTAATCCTGTCTCTCGAGTCGCTGAGTGATGATGACTGCTTGGCGCGATAGAAAAAAAAAGCCCTTTTTCATATTTGGCGCCTCTGATTGGCTCAATTTTGTTTCAATCTGTATGCATCTACAAATCATATTATACCAGGTAGCCAATTCCGTCAGACTGCGAATCAAATGGACGGATCTCCCCAATCAAATTGACGGAAATCCGTCTGGAGACGGAACGCTTTAATGCATGCCAAAAGACCAATAGAGAAAGCCAAAAAGCCAAGACCAAACAGAGAATATACAGTCAGCCATTAATGTTGCAAGAATAACACTTTGAACTTATATACCATCGTCATCCTCCCTCAGACCCTTTAAGTAATCCAACACCGGTCCCCATGTCTTATCAAACACCTTTCTCCGTCCTGTATTTTTTTATCTAAGCCTCTCTAAGTAGAGGGTCTCACCCAGCTCTCTCGTCCACATTTCAAATGAGGGTACTGCATCAGAATTCCAGAGTCTCAAAATAGCCGAAAAATTATTTACGACGGTAAATCATATTTGACCCTCAGTTGTTCGAATGATAAAAAGTAGCCCCCTTGGTACAAGTCCTTCAAGTTTTCTTGGTCCAACTCGTCAGCTTTAGGTCCCTCAGATCAAATGACCAACTGTGTCTGAGGGTCCCGCTGGCCAAACTGGTGACAAAGGGTTTCCGGGCCTTTGCAGTGATGGCGCCGACACTTTGGAATAAGCTCCCTCTCAACATCAAGTCTGCCAACACCGTACAGACATTCAAGGCCTTGCTTAAAACCCACCTTTTCGCTCTGGATGATCACAGAGTTACTTTGCTGTTGTGTTGTGTGTCTGAGGTGTTCTTATGTTCTCTGTCTGTCCGTCTGCCTGGTTCCCTGTTTCCTTTGTTCAGTCCATTTATTCATATTCTTTTTCCCCCGGGCTGCGCCCCTGACCGATGTAAAAACTGGCTGGGGGGTGCATTATAAATGCAAATATCATATCATATCAAGCACACCACACGCTTCACCTTCCACTGTGCAAACCCATGATCCATAGTGGATGGCTTAAAGGCATGATTATCACAGATTGGACCGTCTGCTTATATAAGCAGTCCATTTACTATTTACATCTTGCTGATGTGTGTGTGTGTGGTGATTACCATGTGTGGTGCTGATGTGTGTGTGGGTGGTGATTACCAAAAGTGCATCCTGTGTAACTGGGATGAGATGAGACCGAAGAACATTACCTACGTTGTGTTACAAAGATGCGTTCGCCTTTCGCCAGCATCTGACTTCTGACACACATAACATGTACTATTTGTATACTATGTTGTTCTGCAGACCGTTGGTGGTATTTCCCAACACCATGGTTGGTTGCCAGTTCCATTGGAGGGACTGTCATGCCTCTGCACTCTGCACCGTAGCACTTCATGGCACCTATCTCTTTTAATCTTTTAATCAGTGAATCATATTAGTCTTATTGAATTAAATCAGTTTTTACTGAATTAGACTAGGTTTTTATTGAAATGGATTCGTTTTCTATTGAATCAATTCGTTTTTTCTATTGAATGATTGGTTTTTACTGGATTTTTATTGAATCAGTTTGTATGTCTGTCATGAGGATCAGTATTTATTTTAGTATTTATTCTAGTTGATCGAGTATCAAATGGCTAAATAACCTGAGTGTTGTATCTCGTGCTTCCATGTCAATGGAAAAATTACAATAAACATAACTTTGACTTTGACTTTGTAGTGAGTGCTTTATCCATTCCCCAAAACTGTTGTCAGAACCAATATTTGTAAAACTCCATTGCAAAGTTCCTTAGTTGCAACTACCGCTCCAGACTCGCAGTTACCGCATAGTTCGTTGTTAGTCATTGAAACTGTAAACTACTAATGGGTGGGTCGCAGTCCAACACACCTGCTAACGGGTCGGAACCTTTAAGTTCAGCTGGTTAGTGCGGCCGACCAGTGTTGCATTGCTGATATCAAATCTTAAGTGCCTTAACCCTGGGAAAGTGCGCGCGTGGATGAAAGAACATGCGAGGAGGGGGGGGACGGACGGACGACGACTGTAAACTACTAACGAGTCAGTCGCCGTCAATCAGCACCTGTCAGACGGGTCAGACCCTTTGGCTCAGTTAAGTCAAGAATCAGGAGGTTTATTTGTCACATACAACTTGGTTACAAAACCAATTGATCGTTAAAGCGCACAACTACTATTGTTCGTTCAACCGCTTTCTGTTCTTTTCCCCCACAGTAGTGTTTCTCAAACGAGAAATCAATCAAGACGAGAATACGCATAGGACGGTGTCCCCCGACGACATTGTTAGAACACAGTGTCCATTTGTTGCGAGGAGGACGGTTCCGCGGGGGACGGCGCTCCGGACTCGGTTGTTAGATTCCCTCGTGGACGTTCGCGTCCTTGCTGGTAGAGGCGTGTATATGATCCCGTTGTTATTCGGGAAAGGCACCCCTCCAGGTTGAGTAGCGCTTGTTGACGCGGACAAAGCGATGACCTCCGACAGCGGCCGCATTTCATTGGACAGTAGTGGGATACCAGGAAGTCCGATCAATCCAAGGGAATCGATAGCAGTAGAGATCATGGATGATGTCTGTGTGCGTGCGCGAGTGTGTGTCTGTGTTTGTGTGCGTGTGTGTGTGTGTGTGTGTGTGTGTGTAGATTCATGTGTGCATGTGCTTGTGTGTGCTGTACTGTACTGTATGTGCACATGCCATCAATTGCTTCCCCCGTGTCCTTATCTCTCTCTGTGTCTCTCTCTGTGTCTCTCTCTCTCTCTCTCTCTCTCTCTCTCTCTCTCTCTCTCTCTCTCTCTCTCTCTCTCTGTGTCTCCCTCTCTCTCTCTCTCTGTCTCTCTCTCTCTCAGACGGTGTATAAACCCTGGCTGTGTTCTCAGTATTTCCAGACCACCCAGATGCACTGCAGTAGGAGGATCCCCTGTGGCCAGTACTGTCTGGAGGTTCAACAGAGATGCCCCTTTATCCTGCCTGACAACGACGATCTCATACACGGAGGCAGCCCGAGTTTTATATGCACAGGTACGGTTACCGGCCCCGCCTCCATATCCTCCAATCAAAATGAGGATTTTTTTTTTTTTGGAACGGTATCTCTATTACTATAGGCTGCGTTCACACTGCAGGCCTTAAGTGCCCTTTCACCCTTTTAACACATTAACTGCCACGGAGTTTGATCATCTTATACCATTCTCTGCCAGCACTGTAAGTCTATGGAGATGTTCACCTTCTTTGCAGGGCTATAACTTTTTAAATTGTATTGCTTGATATTACTATGGCCCATTCAACGTCGATTATCTATCGTTCAGGATGTAGGAACGTTTTACTTTTTCATTCACACATTCATACGAAAATACCGTCTAGAGTATAAATATGTTTTTATCGTTTTCTGCAGTAATTCCTAGAACGTGAGATATAGGCATAAATGCATATATTAGATTATTAAATGCTGTTTGATACTGATCGACGCTATATTAAAAATGTCAACTGTACATGGTCCTAAACGTTATGACTGATCATATGCTGTGATCGTCGTTAAATGCTTCATGTAGTATGGGTGATATATAGATCAGAGCAGTTTGTAGTGAAAAGAATAAACAAAAACGTTGAAACTCACGGCAGCCTCCTCTTAGCGTTGGGCGATGATACTGGAGCAAACAGATCCCAGTTATGTGATGGGGATCGAGGCGATCCATTTCCGGTTTGTATAATAATAATAACAGCCCAAATCATGTGGATTATTGAGTTATGGCAGCGATCCATATCCACGGTGTGTGTCTTGAGTCCCGCGACGATAAACGAGTGGCCGGACGGATTTAGGGGACGGACCGAGCTCCAACAAGCATATCCGGTTTGGCAACTCGCCGATCAGCCACCAGGTGGCAGTATTGAAGCGTTGCAGAGTTGTGCCGGCTCAGATAGCATCTGACAAGGCTCCGTGAGTGAAATATGAATACCATGGCAAAAATATGAAATATGATCAGAATAACGTTGTACGCCGTGATCTGGCAGAATTCGCATGAACTTGAAACCCTGTTGTATGACGTTTCTGGCGGAGAAAGTGTTAAAGTAGTAGTACCTACTTACTGGTCACAGGAGGCTTCAATAATGTTTGGATGTGAATCCATTTGAATCCAAACAACGGCTCCTGCTATCTTAACGTTAGCCAGCTAAAAGTGCATAGCTTAATTAACGTGCATAACATACCTGTGTAACTTCGCCTGGGAAAGTCCAGCATCACTGCATACACTTGGTTTAATCCAAACGTCCATTCTGAAACGTTGTATTATGAAATAAAACGGGTGAGTGTGAGTGAGTCTCTCTCTCTCTCTTTATTTTTTTTGCATGATTGATTCATTTCCTGATTGTTATGGTTTGTAACCGACCCCAATCGCACAACACAAGACAGGTATGAGAGTAAGCCAAGAACAGGGCATTTATTGAATACAAACAAAAAGCGGCACTGTCCCTTTAAGGGAGAACACAAAATACTGGAAACAAGAATTAGGGAAAATTGGCACTGTGCCTTTAAGAGGCGAGCAGGCTAAGGGGCTAAGGCTAAAGGACAGGGCCAGGGCAAAGGACAGGGCAGGAACAGGGGCACTGGAGAGGGGAACAGGGACAGAGGCCCGGGGAGGCGGGCTGGAGACAGGGACAGAGAAAACAGGGTTAAGGCCTTGGACAGGGCGAGGGCCAGAGCTGCTTACAGGGATGGAGTAGGAGCGCGCAGGCTAGACGTCTGGAGTGGAGCGCGCCGGCTCGGAGAGACGCATCCTCCCGTAGAGGATTAGGAAGTGATGCGCGTCGGCTTGAAGAGCGCGCCGGCTCGGGGTCTGGAGTGGAGCGCGTCGGCTTGAAGAGCGCGCCGGCTCGGAGAGCGCGCCGGCTCGGAGAGCGCGCCGGCTCGGAGAGCGCGCCGGCTCGGAGAGACGCATCCTCCCGTAGAGAATTAGGAAGCGATGCGCGTCTGGAGTAGTAGCGCGCCGGCTAGACGAGCGCGCCGGCTCGGAGAGCGCGCCGGCTCGGAGAGACGCATCCTCCCGTAGAGAATTAGGAAGCGATGCGCGTCTGGAGTAGGAACGCGTCTGGAGTAGGAGCGCGTCTGGAGTAGTAGCGCGCCGGCTAGACGTCTGGAGTGGGGCGCATCGGCTTGAAGAGCGTGCATCCCCCTGTAGGATAGGGAGCGATGTGCGTCTGGAGTAGTAGCACGCCAGCTAGACGTCTGGAGTGGGGCACGTCGGCTTGAAGAGCGTGCATCCCCCCGTAGGATAGGGAGCGATGTGCGTCTGGAGTAGTAGCGCGCCAGCTAGACGTCTGGAGTGGGGCGCGTCGGCTTGAAGAGCGCGCATCCCCCCGTAGGATAGGGAGCGATGTGCGTCTGGAGTAGTAGCGCGCCAGCTAGACGGTCTGGAGTGGGACCCTGGAAAACCTCCCGTAGAGAATTAGAGAGCGCACCGGCTGTGTCCCACTCCAGGCAAACGGCGACAGGTGGCGATGGCTGGCACCTCGTCTCACGCCGGAGACGAACCAGCATACAGATACAGATAAGATACGGATAAGGAATAGAGAATAAAGAATCTCCCGTAGGAGCTTACAGATAGAGAACGACCCGACAAGAACTGAAGGGGAAGTCCAGCTATTTAAAGCCCTCTGGGGCGCTAATTAGAACACACATCAGGTGCGTGATGGTAATTGATACTTGACTTAGAAGTGTGTGTTCGGCACGGACCAATCAACACAGAATCCTCACAGTACCTTAAAGGAACGGAGCGAGGCAGGGAATGCAATAAATCAACAACGCGAGGGTGGGGGCTGGTGAGGTGAGGAGACAGGGAATTAAAGGTCCAGGGAACAGGCGAACCTCACACTGATAATGTATGACGGACGGTGACCCCTCCTCATCTTGACTAGACTGTTGTGTCTGTGTTCGTGCGTGACTTTCGTGACTTTGAAATCATTGTAAACACAACATAGTACTGTAAAAATAAAATACGAACATTTAAAAAAAATATATACCGTAATTTTCAGACTTTAAGCCGCAGCTTTTTCCCCCATCTTTTGACCCTGCGGCTTATATAACGGTGCGGCTAATCTATGGATTTTTACAGCTAACTGGGCGCACTCCCTCAGCTCTGTGACCATCAGATCAGACTCCTAAATCTGCTGCAGCAGTGCACGCCTTGCCCCTCCTCCTCCGCCTCACATAACCATGTCAACAAACCATTACGGCAAGAGGAGTGCATGAGCAGCTCAGAGCTCCTCTTTCAACATAACTGAAGCATTAAACAAAATGACCCAGTCAACAAACTATTCACTTTAGTTTATTAATACATGAGGCGTTGTCTAATGTTATCTAGCTACTGATAGCTCCTGATATCATCAGTTTGGCATTCAATTTCGCAGGTGCTGGCTAGCGCTGGCTAACTGGCTATTGTTATGAGAGCTAACGTTGGTAGCTACTGTACCTGGCGCTTGCTAACTGGCTATCGTTATGTGAGCTAACGTTGGTAGCTACTGTACCTGGCGCTGGCTAACTGGCTATCGTTCCTGTTTAAACAAAAAAATTTATAAATGGGAGCTTCCTCAAACAGCCATCTCTTTCCCGACAATCCTCTCTGTGCCCGAACCCTTACATATGGTAATTAAACATTAAAACACCTGCGGCTTATAGTCAAGTGCGGCTTATAGTGCGAAAATTACGATATATATTTTAAAAGCCCCATTCATTAATTCATTCAGCGCCAGGGATTAGCCTCATCCTGTAGTAGCTACCGCCACCGCTGTAAACGATGGGAGTCGCTCACCTTGTTTCCAGGGCTATAACTATTTAAATATTATAGCTATGGATGTAATACTATGGCCCATTTGACATCGAGTATCTATCATTCAAGATGTGAAAAAGGAATATTTTTTCCATCCATACATTCCCGTTTTATACCGTGGTTAATATAAGTATGGTTTTAGAGCAGTTATAGAGGGTAATTCCTGGGAGGCTAGTATTAGGCCGCAACGCATATTATACTTAATCCATTTCATCCCTATACACACTACAATTAAAAATTCAAATGCATATGATCGGTATATTATGTTCCATCATGAATGCATGAAAGGGGGGGGGGGGGGGGCGTTTCTGATTAATTGATCGTCAATAACAGCATTCGTTAGTACAACAGCATACGCTGATCAGGGCGATGGCTATGAAAACAATGCACAACCAAGCTGAAATTGACGTTAAATTGCTCTTACCTGTGGCCGATGAGATTCCAAAAAGAATATTCTAATTATTTGATTGCCATCTGCTAGATCGTATGTCGATTTGGGCCTCAACATAACCCTCCACAGCATAATGAATCGGGCGTCCCGAAAGCGATTAAATGCGATCGGGGAGACCCCTCGGTCCAGGCTACTCGAAAAACTGCACCCGGATGAATTTCAATGATACACAGCCACATACAATACACAGGGTCACAAAGGGAGTGCAACATCGGCCGCATACCATCAGGCGGCGGTATTGTATTTTTTGCAATCTCAGAGTCATTCCACACAGCCTTCCTGGATGATTTATAAATGGAAATAGCGAATAAAAGAAATAACGATCCAATAACGTACAGATCGCACCTCTACTGCAAGGGCGCAGTATCGTTAACGCCTCGTTAACAGCACTGCCAGGTTAATGGTGCATGATTACTGCAGTAGCAGAGCTCAGAGTCCTAAGAGCTGCATCTGTATATATACGTGGTTGGCGTTATTCGATTGGCGGACAAACATGTATATATGCGTGGAAGGCGCTGAATGAGTTAAGATTCGAGTGCCAACGTAACAAACGAAGGTCTGAGCCCTAATGTACAAGCTGACTGAAGCATCACTGAGACCTACTTTGCATGCAGTACATGTTGGTGGGCCTCAGTCAGCTCGTACAGACAGCCGGATGACCCCTGACCCCCGTCAAACCTACTGATCAACAAAAAATGTTGGTCAGTAGGAAATAGGGCCTTGTTTCCAAAAATCGGAACTATCCCTTTAATTTCACTACCATATCATTCAACTATAGAGGTGACAGGGATGTAGAAGGACAACTATTTTGATCATGAGTTTCACTGTTATCCCTCTGTCTATAATATAGAGTTATGAAATGATGTGCCTAATTATATCTAAATATATATTTTTTTTTACAATGCTCATGACACCGAAGACACTGGAGATCAGTAAAATGTCTGTTTACCTTTTATCTTTGTATCTTCAGCTTCTTTGGGTTATTGAAAAGCACTATATCAATAAAATGAATTATTATTATTATTATTATAATAATTATTATTATTATTATTATTATTATTATTATTATTATTATTATTATTATTATTATTATTATTATTATTATTATTATTATTATTATTATTATTCTAAAGTATGAGTCGTACCATATCTACTACATTTGTATGTAACTTCCTGAGGTGGCGTTACTGTGATCTCTACAGTCTAGAATACAAAAATACCAAGTAAAAATACTGTTACTTTGATTACATTTTTACTTAAAAACCCTTGTGCTGTCCTAATGATGAGGGAGCTCACTGGGCTTAGGGAGAGGAAAAGATACATCATGTTTAAAGCCATATAATTTTAACTGTTTACTATTTTTAAAACATTTTTTTACCCATGTTTAACATTCATAGCCTATTCTCAAGATATCTGTAAAAAATTACACATATTTTCGAATTTTAACCACTTAAATTAGTGTTTGTTTGATACCACGTCAGTTTTTATTGAAAAAATATGTCTTTTCATCGAAAAAGACGGATACTTGTTTGTTTTGACCATATTTCTAATATTTATTTTTGATAAAGACCAATTAGGAATATCTCGACGAATTACCTCTGAATATGAATCAAAAAAAATATTAAAGATTCGCTCATTAGTTCGACCACAAACGCAGTTGAGGCGAAACTTTACCAAGTGGGCAACTGCGAATTGCGTTTCAAAAGAAACGACTACATGTTGTTTTTGACCATATTTCTAATATTTATTTTTGATAAATACCAATTAGGAATATCTCGACGAATTACCCCTGAATACGAATCAAAAAAAATATTAAAGATTCGCTCATTAGTTCGACCACAAACGCAGTTGAGGCGAACGTTACGAAGCGCTCAGCGGTTCGAAATGTTGTTTGACCATATTTCTAATATTTATTTTTGATAAATACCAATTAGGAATATCTCGACGAATTACCTCTGAATATGAATCAAAAAAAATATTAAAGATTCGCTCATTAGTTCGACCACAAACGCAGTTGAGGCGAAACTTTACCAAGTGGGCCACTGACCTGCATTATCCTCCGGGCGCTCGATGTACTGCCCCGGCCAGAATATTCGGCTCGGCTCGCTGCTGAAACAAGGACCAGAGGTGATCCGCGCAGTACACTTCCTCGTTGGCGCGTGCCGCCTATGGGGGTCCTGTTTTTTCGGCGTGTGGCGCGCTGCAGACTGCGCGGTCCGGTCGCCTCTGGTTCTGTCTTGAAAATCCACTCGCCGGCCCCCCCCCCCCCACCACAAAACCTGTGTGCCGAGTTTCAAGCACTATCAGCCCGCCACAGTCTATTCACCTCCCCTGACTTGTGGCAAAGTTATCTGTGGAGCAATGACGCCACCATGAGTTTTACATCGGTAACAGCACACCCCAGCAATTGCAGGGTCCTTGTCTCGTGGAATATTCAAAGCATGGCAAGATATATAGAGAATTGAACGAATAAGAGCAGATTTAAAAATGCTTAAAAATGCCGTTTTAACGTTGGAGTGGATGAGAGTAGAAATAGTAACTAGGGGTGAAGAAGGCACTAAATCTGTCTCTCCTATTTCTAGAGTGTTTCATGTTCTAAGCTTTTCACACAATGAACATATATGTAAAATTAAGATATTTACCCAATTTCATGAAATAATAATAAACACAGACACCGCTGTGCTCACACACACACTCAAAATATTTCAAAAAAGTAGAAAAAGCGACTAGGGGTGCACAAGGGTAAAGTTGCACTTCACCAACAAGCAATGTGGATTAATTTATCCATCAGGTCATTAGCCTTAGAATTAACTGGCTTTGTTTTAGTCCCAACAGTCCAGAACGTGCTTAAACTCATTAAGCCTGCAGTAGGTACAGTAACTCAGGGGTTCCTCCGTTGCGCCAGTTGGTGCAGTCAGTAAATTATTAAAGGGGCACTTCACCAAAAGATTTATTTTGCACATAATCACACACTCCAAAAAAAACTCTAAACGACTTTGCACACATTCATTTAGTTTGACAGTTATTGAGAGAAAAGGAGGGCCCCCATATTACTGTTGGTAAAGAAAACATGTTCAGGGGGTGTTTCTCTCCTGATGGACCAGAACCTCCTTCCTGAGGTGGTTTCCTGGGTGCAGGGGGTCAGCAGGTCTCTTCCCCGCTCACGTCCTGACCCCTGGCTTCATATACAGGTCCTTGATCGACAGCTGATGTTGTCCTGTCAGTCTCTCTGCACAACACACCGCAGTCTAGCCCTTCGTCCAGGGAGGACGCTGAGCCAAAGCGCACAGTGATGAACAGAGAGAGAACACATTCGTAGAACTTGGATAGAACGTAGGGTTAGGGTTAGGGCGAGAGATGTTTCATGCCACTGTGAGCCCTTTTGTTAACCCTTTCACTGCCACACTACAGAAGGTGAACTAGGGGTGGACATATAAACGGTATACGGTATAAGCGGTATGGATTTTGACTATACCTTCATACCTTGTGACCAGTAGACTAGAGCAGCTAGTCACAGCAGTAGCAATGACGTTAACGACTTGACGATTCACTCGACGTTTGCAGTGGTCGTTGCATAGTGTTTAATTGTACTGAGTTTTTCTCCACTTGCTCACGGACCTTGCCATATAGTTTGGGCATTTCAATTTGGCTAAGGAGGCTGAGAGGAGACTTGCTTTAGCGCAGCAACGGGCTAACGTTAGCCGCTAAGCTAACGTTCTAACGTGATTCCGCGGCACCAGTTTTACTCCTTCAGAAGCATTTATATAGATAGACATTTTAAGATAAATTAATATACCGTGATATATACTGTCTATGCTTAAAATTATACCGTGATATAAATTTTAGACCATATCGTCCAGCCCTAAGGTGAACCCTTTACTATCACACCACCGACGGTTAAGTAAAGGGTTAACCTTCTGTAGTGTGGTAGTGAAAGGGTTAACCTGCTGTAGTGTGGCAGTGAAAGTGTTAACCGTTTGGTAGTGCGGCAGTGAAAGGATTAATGGAGGTGGTGTTTGTCTCCCATTCGAGGTCGTTGGCGATGGTGGTACCTCGGAATTAGAATACCTCCACCTCTTTGAGTATCTTGAAGTAGATTCAAGATTCAAGAGGTTTATTCATCACATACATACACAAGACAAGTACAGTGGCTCAGGAGGTAGAGTGGTCGCCTGGCAGTCAGAAGGTTCCGGGTTCGATTCCCGCTCCTCCCGGCCAGCGTGTCAAAGTCTCCTTGAGCAAGACACTTAACCCCTAACTGCTCCCGATGAGCAGGTTGGCACCGTGCATGGTCGCCTCTGCTGTCAGTATGTGAATGTGTGTGAGTGAGTGGGTAAAATGTGAGGAACAAATTGTAAAGTGCTTTGAATAAAAGCTGCTATATAAATGCACCATTTATCATTTAAAGACATTTGAAGCATGTCTGTGGGCCTGTAGTGCACATGATTGCTGTAGGGAAAAGTTTACTCCAAGTAATAAATAACCCATGTAAGAATGCAGACGTACTGTATTCAAGTTATTTAGGAGTAGTGGCATCACCAGACCCTTTATATGGGGGCTCAAGCTCAAATTAATTTAGCCCCCCTAACCCCTTAGGCAGTTGATTGACCCCCAGGCCATCAGAACACTGAACACTGATCTCTCCACACACAAGCACACATGAACAACACACACACACACACACACACACACACACACACACACACACACACACACACACACACACACACACACACACACACACACACACACACACACACACACACACACACACACACACACATCATGCACTCTCTCACACACAAACACACTACAGGTCACTTTAGGAAAAAGTAAAGGTCACCTTAAAAAACATAAATGTATGTTTTTGTATAGTATAGTTAGTATAGTATAGTTACATATAGCATAACTGTATATTGTATAGTAGTGTATATAGGACTCATTACCTTTAATTCGTAAGCTTGGCTTAGTACCTTTTATCATGTCTATCTACTGTATTATCTATTCTATTTTATTCTATTATTATTTGTATTTTTTTGTAAAGAGAGTAAAGCAGATAGGTGAAGTATTGAAGAGTGAAGCAGATAGGTGAAGTATTGAAGAGTGAAGCAGATAGGTGAAGTATTGAAGAGTGGAGCAGATAGGTGAAGTATTGAAGAGTGAAGCAGATAGGTGAAGTATTGAAGAGTAAAGCAGATAGGTGAAGTATTGAAGAGTGATGCAGATAGGTGAAGTATTGAAGAGTGGAGCAGATAGGTGAAATATTGAAGAGTGAAGCAGATAGGTGAAGTATTGAAGAGTGATGCAGATAGGTGAAGTATTGAAGAGTGGTGCAGGTAGGTGAAGTATTGAAGAGTGGTGCAGGTAGGTGAAGTATTGAAGAGTGATGCAGATAGGTGAAGTATTGAAGAGTGATGCATTTTCCATGTCTATGTAACATCCTGCACAGTCAACACTGTGGCTCCCTATTGAGTTATGGAAATGAGTTATGTCTTTAGTTGGATCTAGGAGAGTGAGTAAGTAAGTAAGTAAGTAAGTAAGTAAGTAAGTAAGTAAGTAAGTAAGTAAGTAAGTAAGTAAGTAAGTAAGTAAGTAAGTAAGTAAGTAAGTAAGTAAGTAAGTAAGTAAGTAAGTAAGTAAGTAAATCACGTGTGACGCCAGAGTGTCTTTGTGAAGCTGTATCTATCTACCGGTATTCATCATATCTATGTCTGTCACTATAGCCAATTGAAATGCTAGAAATGGTCACGTGGACTGGTAGAACCAATGGAATAGTCACACCGGGCCGCGTGTATATTTCCCTAACACACTTTCACTTCCGCGTTCGAGATGCGAGCGATTAACTAAATGTGTTAAAAAAATTAAAATAAAAGTCTTTGGATAGCTTCTTTGCAACGGGGAAATACCAACTGAGGAGCCTACGACCTCCAAGACACATAAAGCTTCTTTTAATAAACAGGAGTCATACTTAAAATACGGGTTTATCGCAACAGGTCGGTGATTCTTGCGTGCCGACGCCGAAGAGACAACAAAAGTCAAGCTGTTTAAATATCTCGTCGGAGAAAAGGGCAGAGAACTATGGACAACTCTGCCGAGTCCGTCGGCGAAGACAACAGTGACAACTATTATCAAGCAGTTTGACGAGTACTCTCTGCATAATATGTGGCGACAAGATAGCAAACGAGGCAATGATGACAACTGTGTTCAAGTTGGCAGATAAAGTAGCTGCATTCAACGCCAATCTGGAATTGGAGGGAGGCGAGTGGATATTTGACATGTTTCAAACATTAGCAGGGATTTTGGAGGACTGAACAAGCCCAGGGCAGTTATGGTGAGTCGTGTTTTCATGCATTCTGACCTGCTGTTCATGTGTTACTTATGCACCCGCCACGGTGATCTGCAACAGCTGATCTGCTGTTCATGAATGAATGAAAACTTTATTTAACAGATTGCAGAATGGGCACAATACAGTACGGCTCAATACACACAATTGTTAAGGGGATGCAGAACAGAGAAAAACGTTTGTCTTGTTTACATCAGGGTCCCCCATTTGCGAGTGCATCATGCTCGCTTATGCCTGTATTTTTTTTACTGTTGTGAAGCACTTTGAACTGCAACCTCTGTATGAAAAGTGCTATACAAATAAAGTTATTATTATTATTATTATTATTATTATTATTATTATTATTATTATTATTATTATTATTATTATTATTATTATTATTATTATTATTATTATTATTATTATTATTATTATTATTATTATTATTATTATTATTATTATTATTATTGTTGTGAAGGATCAGATTAAACCAAATATATATATTTATTTATGGATATATATTTAATAGTATTTGTATATCGTTTGATATCCCCTGTATATTCCTTGTACAATATATACTGAATATCCCTTTAGTCTACTAACAGCCCATAATAGTTTCATTCTACCATTGGACGAGAACCTGGCGCCAGCAGCCAAGCCCCTTGGTTCAAGTTCAATCGTGCCGACGAACATGTCGTTACAAGCCCGGTTCCGCGTAGGAATACGTCTGGCGAAATACGAACGGTACTATTTGTTCACAGCGCATATATATATGGCGCAAGTAAAGTAGAACTTTCTTTTAGTCCATTAGTCCTTTACCCTCCAACCTAGTAACAGACGTGAAGCCTCACCCACGACGCACGTGTGGTGCAGTATGGCCTACTTGGCCTCAGAATAGGCATTGAGACATCGTGTGGATTAATAGTTGAATTGTCATAGTTTGGCACTATACCGTCGAGTGGGACGTATTTCTATTAAGTTAATAATAGTCTATTATGTATGGTGCATCGTTCGGTTAGAGTTATAAAGTGAGCAGTACCCCCATCGTTCCTGACGTTATCTGGAGTCTTAACCAGGCTGGGCAGACCACGTGTGGTGCTTGCATCCGAGGAGCTCCGGGCCAGGACGAGTGGACCTGTACATCGGATTACTTTACCCGGACGACGGCGAGCCTTCCACGGCTTGGATTATCTACGTGCTTTGGGTGCTTTGATTATGCCATGGATAACAGCCAACACTGCTGAGTGTTGGAACTACCCCCCCGAGAGGAGTCCAGGTGAGACGGCGCTCTACCCCGAGTGAGGTCGCCTCACGTCTCTTCGTTGTGGACCGGCAGCTACCGTCCACCAGAGGGCCCAGCTGTATTCATCTGCGGACCGAGGTTCTGTGGGCACCGTGTTCAGCACTCTGAATTCTCCCAAGAAATCGTCGGCCAGATGGGATACCGCCAGCGGCTCTCCTAACCCCCCCCCCCCTACTGACTTACAACCAGCGGGACCCCCCTTTAGTGTATCCAGCTATAATCATTTAAGTACCATCGCTATAGTTCCCTAAAGAACCAGGTTGTATACTTGCTCCCTGCGTAACCAGAGATTGGACATTCAATGTTGATTTACCTACGAATACTCATTTGCCTTACAAGTGCATTTCAAATCATAAATGTCATTAAGTGAACGTTGTATATACCCTTTGCTATATAAAATATTCGATTTATACATTTGTGTGGACTTCGTTTCATCAGGTGGGAAAGTGTTCATCATATCTATACCATGTACTGGATGGCCAGAAGTTAAAGTACAAGCGGTAGTGGTTTAATAATACCATACTTATCAATACAGTCAGGGAATTGTACCCCTCAGTTACAATTGGTCCTTCGAGCCGGAGGGTAACTAGTGTAATATTAATATAGTGTTATTAATATTGAAATGGCCTATGATGAACACTCCACGAAACGGTCCTCCTAACGTAGAACGCCCGCAGCGCAGACGACAGCCACCTCAGTACTTAGAGGATTACGCTGTCAGTCAACTACCTAGCCTTCGACAAACGGTAAACGCGGTAAAAGTAGAAAGTAAAATTATGTCTGACCTTAACGACCAGGTTTCCCCGACCACAGAGGCCCTAGTGGGTTCTAATGTAACTGACCAGGCTCACGGTGGGGACCAGGAGGGAGCTGACATGCCCTTACCCCCCGCCAATACCGAAGAAGTAGTCCCCGACCAGCCCCGGGAGGAAGACAACCCTACAGAGAGAGAACTCTGCACGGAAGAAGAGGAGGAGAGCGCCGAGGAAATAGAGCTCCAGGACTCCCCAACGAGTACAGCCAGGAGCGGCTCACCTCAACAACCGTCTTCCCCCAGCGAAGCGGAGAGGATGCTATCACAGGCGTTCCTCGTCAGCCTGACAGCCTCTACTGAACGCGATCGACTTCAGGGTGAACGCGATCGACTCCAAGCACAGACGCGTAGCGAGCGCGAACAACTCCAAGCGCAGCAACGGAGCGAAGACGAGCGCATACGCCTGGAGATGAGACGCCTTCAGACGGAAGAGAATATGGCAAGAGACCGGGCCGACGCCCAGCGCGCCGCTGCCAGTGCCCAAAGAGAAGCAGAGCGCGACCTCGCTCTCATCCAGCGCGAAACCGAGCGCGACAGATTACAAGCCGAGCGCGACAAGCTACAAGCGCAACTAATGGAGCAGCTGATCCTCAAGGCAACACCCTCTCCCTCCGCCAGGGGTTCAAGGAACTCGTCGAGACAACAGTCAAGGGCAGCGTCTCCTAACCGAGCAAGCGACCCTGAACTTGACCAACAGACCAAGCCTATACCCCCCGCAGACCCCCTTACCAGACCGGTCCAAGCGAGACCCAGCTACAAGGAAGGAGCGGCATACACTGCGGAGAAGCTAAATAAACGACTACAGGATCTAGAGGACCTGATAGAAGAAGAAGAGGGAGAGGAGGAGAACCAAGCCCGACGACAGCACAGTACTCCACCGGACCAGGAGGTCCAGTACAGCCCAGGCTATACCCCCGCGGCGCTACAGACCCCCGACTCTATTCACGGGTGAGCATGACGCACGACCAGCCCCGAGGAATAGCACCTGGACCAGCGGGCCATGGTACCCTGCCGGTACCAGCCCACAGAGAGGCGCAAGAGGAGACTCGCCTAGGAGGTCTCTCCCCCAACGCTCGCCGATGTATCAGCCATCCACGGCGTCATACATTGCCACGCCGACGTTTCCAGACTTCGCCTATGAGAATCGAGCACAGTACACGGAGCTCCGGATGTGCTTAGAGACAATGATGGTGGATGTCGTTGATGAACGTCACAAGTATGCAATATTACTGAAGCACCTGAAAGTACCGCGAGCGCACAATATAGCGCTAGCCTATGCCACCTCTACGACCCCATACACCGCGGCTCTAGCAGCGCTGGACCAGAGATATGGACGTATATGGGATTACGTAATCCAAGAGATAAGGCATATTGATCGCCTACCCCCAGCAACAGACAATCGCTCATTAGACGACCTGTCGATAAAAGTGCAGTCCCTGGTAGGGATGCTGGGAGCGCAACGGGAAAAGGGCATGCACGAGCTATACGCCAACTCTAACGTCGAGAGGATTTTAGAGAAGCTGCCACCCGCAAGACAAGAGCGTTTTAGGCGGCAGAGAGACCACCGTGATCCTAACGGTCCCGAACCATCCCTCCTCGATCTAGCCGACTTCCTGGCGAGAGAAGTCAGCAGCTTACGACTGGATACGTTTGTGCGGAGCACGCCAAGCTCCAGAGAGGGACCCAGGAGAATAAACGATGGAAGAAGATCGGTGACTGTCATGCACCAATCAGAGTCAGTACCGAGCAGTAAGAGCCACAGTACCCCCTCGAGAAAAGAGAAGTGGAAGATGGTGTGCCCCTACTGTGAGAAGGAACACTGGCTGTCACAATGTGACCTGTTCACAAAGATGAATGCAGAAGAAGTGAGTCAATGGATAAAGTCCAACAGGCGCTGTTACCGATGTGCGCGCAGTCACATGGCAGCCGAATGCCGCCTAAAGAAAAGGTGCAGTCGGTGTGACAGAGCCCATCTAGATGTACTACACGACAGTAACAGAAGAAGGCCTGCACCTGCACCATCGAGCAGCACCAAGGCAAGTGTCATGTACATTGACCCCGCCAGCAGCAGTGGCGCCCAAGTGCTCTTAAAGGTAGTCCGTGTGACATTGAGCTACCAAGATAAAGTCATGGACACTTACGCCGTCCTTGACGACGGGTCAGAGAAGACCCTTCTGCTCGCGTCCGCTGCGGCCCAGCTGGGACTGCGGGGGAGCGAGAACCAAATGACGATTCGGACAATAAGAAGAGATTTAAAGACGATAAAGGGCGAGAATGTCTCCTTCACTATCGCAGCAAGCGGGCAGCCAGAGCGACGGTATAGGATTACAAATGCTTTCACCAGCCAAAAAAGTAGGACTATCGCAGTACACCTACCCCATCGCCAAGCTGATGGATAAATATGTGCACCTGCGTCAACTACCTATCCCGCTCATAGACGGCGCCACCCCGACCCTGCTGATAGGCTCCGACCATGCAGACCTCATCGTCCCGATAGACCGGGTCCATACAGGACCCCGAGGCTGTCCTGCAGCAGTCGAGACCCGCCTAGGGTGGACACTACAAGGCCCCCTCGCTAAATCTCTCAACCGAACAGCAGCCACTAGCTGCCTCCACTCCAGAACGACAGAAGAAGACACCACTCTCCTGCAGCATGTCGAGAAGAAAATTGACTGGCGACGTCGTGCGCTGCTCCGCGCCTCCCTGATCAAAGACGGCTTTGATCTCCGGCAGCGGGCCAGCAGCGACCCCCCAGTATTGCGCAACCTCAACCCAGAGGTCGCAGAGGACCCAGCAGCAGATGAAGAGGTCCGACACAGTGTGAAGAACAGTTTCTACGTGGACAACTGTTTACAAAGCGTTTCGACTCAAGAAGAAGCCGAGGCTCTCCTAATCAAGCTACGCGCCTCCCTGATCAAAGGCGGCTTTGATCTCAGGCAGTGGGCCAGCAGTGACCCGCACGTATTGCGCAGCCTCTCCCCCGCGGACAAGGCTGCCAGCAGCGAGACCTGGATGGCGACAATCCCAGGAGAAGCCCAAGAAATGACACTAGGACTAGTCTGGCGCTTCAAAACAGACTCGCTCCACTATAGACACAAACCCCTGACCACGGAGCAGGGAAGGTCGACGGCGATACCGACCACCAGACGGAGTGTGTACAGAACACTCGCCAGACAATATGACCCGTTGGGATGTATTCTACCTTACACCACCAGGGCAAAGATGATTGTACGAGCACTATGGGACAAGGACCAGGGCTGGGACGACCCAATACCCGCACACCTTGCCTCCACATGGAGAGAGTGGGAGACGGAACTCCGCTCACTCCCAGGCGTCAATATACGCCGCAGCTACTTCCCACCCACAGTGAGGCCAGAGACATGCAAGATGGATCTACACGTCTTCAGCGACGCCTCCGAAGTAGCCTATGGATCGGTGGCCTACTTGCGTGCCCAAGAGAAGGGAGGAGAGATACACACTGCTTTCATCCTGGCTCGCTCAAGAATAGCCCCACGAAAGCAACAATCTATCCCGCGTCTAGAGCTCTGCGCAGCCCTAGCAGGAGCGCATCTAGCCACGTTAATCCAACGTGAACTCACCATTCCGGTGCACAGAACAATCTTGTGGTCAGATTCCACGACAGTACTCACATGGATCAAGTCTGATTCATGCAGATACAAGGTCTTCGTGGGAGTCAGAGTCACCGAGATTCAAGAGTTAACAGAAGCAGCGAGCTGGCGGTATGTGGACACCAAACACAACCCAGCTGACGTCATCACCCGGGGAATGTCCCTGGATGACCTCACCCGTCGCAACATCTACAGCGACGGACCAGAATTCCTCAAGCTCCCGGAAGAAGAGTGGCCTACGCCCACCCCACGGGAAGCAAGTAAAGAGGAGGCTGAGAACAAGAAACCTATGTTCTGTGGACTGAGCACAGTCGCCTCCACAGACCCCAACATAGAGGATTGCATTACCCTACAGAGTGCGCAGCTAAAGACATTCCTGTGGCACCACCCAGAGATTCAGTCCACCACTGACATTTCAACAGCTGACTACGAAGAAGCAGAACTTCTTCTACTACAACGAGCCCAGAGAGACTCGTTCCCCGATGAGCTAGACTGTCTACAGGGAGGAAAGCCTGTCCCATCAGACAGCAGACTGCTCCACCTGGCACCCGAGAGCGACGCCCATAATCTCATCAGAGTGGGTGGTCGCCTGCGGAGAGCCCCCGATCTACCGGATGACGTTAAGTACCCGATAGTCTTGAACAGCCGACACAAGGTCACAGAGCTGATCATAAAGAAATACGACGAGGATGTACACCACGCAGGAGCAGAGAGAGTCTTCGCGGAGATCAGACGTCGCTATTGGATACTTCAAGGAAGAGAAGCGGTGCGACGCTTCCAGCGAACCTGTCTAGACTGCCGAAAGTGGCGCGCGCAGCCCAGCATACCCCGGATGGCTGACCTACCTCCCTGTCGCCTCCGACTCGGCGATAAGCCATTCCACTCCACAGGCATGGACTGTTTTGGCCCGTTGTATATAAAGAAAGGAAGAGGAACCGAGAAGCGGTGGGGTATTGTATTCAAATGCATGACCACCAGAGCGATACATATCGAACTCCTTCCGACCATGAGCACAGACTCATTCCTTATGGCCTTCCGAAGATTCACATCACGGAAAGGAAAACCGTCTACATTGTTGTCTGATCACGGGACAAACTTCAAAGGCGGAGAAAGAGAGCTGAGAGAGAGCTTCCAAGCTATGGGCCCAGAACTTAAGACCCACCTCGCTCCATCCCAGATTGACTTCCAGTTTAATCCCACGAACGCACCCCACTTCGGTGGAACCTGGGAACGAGAAGTACGTTCTATAAAGACAGCCCTGTACGCCGTGCTTGGGGCCCAGACTGTGGCGGAAGAAGTCCTAATGACAGTCCTCACGGAGATCGAGGGAGTATTGAACTCCAAGCCCCTCGGCTACGTCTCCAGTGATGTAGCAGATGTCGACCCAGTCACCCCCAACACACTCTTGATGGGGCGGCTAGACCCCGCGCTACCCCAGACAATGTACAGGCCTGAAGAAGCGAACGGCCGAAGAATGTGGAGGTACAGTCAAGTACTAGCTGACAAGTTTTGGAACAGCTTTCTACTCCACTACCTACCGTCTCTACAGACCCGCCAGAAGTGGGTAAAAGAGAGAGACAATTTGACAGAAGGAACAGTCGTCATGATTATCGACCAGTCACTACCCAGAGCTATGTGGCCGGCTGGCCGCGTAAGCAAAGTGATCACCGGTGCCGATGGCAAGGTCCGAGCAGCTGAAGTGCTCGTCCAAGGGCGAACTTACACACGACCCGTGGCGAGGCTAATAGAACTGCCCAGACTCCCAGACACTATCGATGATGACCATGACCCCATGACTTTGTGAGTTGACTGACCCTTACAGCGGACCTTGAGTGGTAGACAGTGCGGTTAATCTGTCTCTGCTTAGCTAATTAGGTGGGACTAATTAGGGGGCGGCTGTTGTGAAGGATCAGATTAAACCGAATATATATATTTATTTATGGATATATATTTAATAGTATTTGTATATCGTTTGATATCCCCTGTATATTCCTTGTACAATATACACTGAATATCCCTTTAGTCTACTAACAGCCCATAATAGTTTCATTCTACCATTGGACGAGAACCTGGCACCAGCAGCCAAGCCCCTTGGTTCAAGTTCAATCGTGCCGACGAACATGTCGTTACAAGCCCGGTTCCGCGTAGGAATACGTCTGGCGAAATACGAACGGTACTATTTGTTCACAGCGCATATATATATGGCGCAAGTAAAGTAGAACTTTCTTTTAGTCCATTAGTCCTTTACCCTCCAACCTAGTAACAGACGTGAAGCCTCACCCACGACGCACGTGTGGTGCAGTATGGCCTACTTTTCCTCAGAATAGGCATTGAGACATCGTGTGGATTAATAGTTGAATTGTCATAGTTTGGCACTATACCGTCGAGTGGGACGTATTTCTATTAAGTTAATAATAGTCTATTATGTATGGTGCATCGTTCGGTTAGAGTTATAAAGTGAGCAGTACCCCCATCGTTCCTGACGTTATCTGGAGTCTTAACCAGGCTGGGCAGACCACGTGTGGTGCTTGCATCCGAGGAGCTCCGGGCCAGGACGAGTGGACCTGTACATCGGATTACTTTACCCGGACGACGGCGAGCCTTCCACGGCTTGGATTATCTACGTGCTTTGGGTGCTTTGATTATGCCATGGATAACAGCCAACACTGCTGAGTGTTGGAACTACCCCCCCGAGAGGAGTCCAGGTGAGACGGCGCTCTACCCCGAGTGAGGTCGCCTCACGTCTCTTCGTTGTGGACCGGCAGCTACCGTCCACCAGAGGGCCCAGCTGTATTCATCTGCGGACCGAGGTTCTGTGGGCACCGTGTTCAGCACTCTGAATTCTCCCAAGAAATCGTCGGCCAGATGGGATACCGCCAGCGGCTCTCCTAACCCCCCCCCTACTGACTTACAACCAGCGGGACCCCCCTTTAGTGTATCCAGCTATAATCATTTAAGTACCATCGCTATAGTTCCCTAAAGAACCAGGTTGTATACTTGCTCCCTGCGTAACCAGAGATTGGACATTCAATGTTGATTTACCTACGAATACTCATTTGCCTTACAAGTGCATTTCAAATCATAAATGTCATTAAGTGAACGTTGTATATACCCTTTGCTATATAAAATATTCGATTTATACAATTGTGTGGACTTCGTTTCATCAGGTGGGAAAGTGTTCATCATATCTATATCATGTACTGGATGGCCAGAAGTTAAAGTACAAGCGGTAGTGGTTTAATAATACCATACTTATCAATACAGTCAGGGAATTGTACCCCTCAGTTACAATTATTATTATTATTATTATTATTATTATTATTATTATTATTATTATTATTATTATTATTATTATTATTATTATTATTATTATTATTATTATTATTATTATTATTATTATTATTATTATTATTATTATGTGTATGCACCCGCCACGGTGCTGCATTTTTCACTATCATTATATTAAATTAGCCATTGTTTTTCGTCCTGGCCCGCCATTCAGTGGCTTGGGGAAAATTTGGCCCGTGGCCAGACCTAATTGCCGACCCCTGTTCTACACCCTCCCCAGGCTGACAGTGGGGCAATGCGTGCAACGACCAGGAAGGGAATTGGCATAACGACTAAATTGGGATGGGTGAAGAAATACAGAAAGCCAAAAAAAAATAAACATTGCTTCACAAGTTTAAAAACAAAACAGAACAGGTACATTCATAAAAAAAAAATACAATATACAGACAGGCACAGACAAAAACAGAAGAAACTAAATCACCAGTTCACGTGTGCACGTGGCCAAACGCCAACCTGAACAGGTGTTTTTTTAGCTGCCCCTTGAACGAGTCCACAGAGGGGAATTAAGTCCTGGGGGAGCTCACTCCAGAGCCTTGGGGCACCTGCTCTACTGCTGATGTGGTAGCACTGGCATTGAAATCATTTTTTCTAGTTATGAAATATCCAATTTGAATAGGCCAGATTCAAGGTGGCAGGTAGAAACTTTGACGTGCAGTCTTTTTATATAATTTATTCCCCTGTACTACGAGGTTCAGCCATGTCCATGCTGTGAAGCCTTGGTGCATTGACCTAAAAATATCTTGCCAAAGTGATTAGTAGTCCAGTCATGTTGGAACACGTTTCATCGACTTACCTTAAGTTTTATGTTCAGATGTAATGTTGTACAATGTGATGTAATGCTGTAATAATGGCATGTCATAGTGAAAGTACTTAATAATATCCACCTCTGAATGCCATAAATGAAGAGTGTCTTTTACGGGATATTGGCCTATATTTACAAAGACAAACATAACAAAAGAAAAAAGCTAAGCCAAATGGTCTTTATTTCATTGAAATTTAACAGTTTGGTCAAAGTTGGTGGCAAATGTATCTGGATAATTAATGAAAGCTATAGCCTACAACTTGCTGCTGTCTCTTCCACAATGAAGTAGGAATTACACATCAAATTATGACTAGAAGGCAAAAGAAGAGATTGTTAACTTTTATTAATAACCCCTTGTAAAAGACAGTTGTTTATGTTCATAAATAGCAACAATAATAAAAAATATTGAAAACTTATTTTCACTCCCCCGTCAAAACTCATGGGAGATGAGAATTTAGAGGCTGTTTTATTTCTCCAAGGGGGGCATGCCCCTAGACCCCCCTAGAGCAGGGATGTCAGACTCATATCAGGCAGTGGGCCGGATTTGTTCAAATGAGACCTCATGAGGGCCGGTTTAGCCTACTTGTTGTTAAAATCACATTTGACTCAACGCATGGATACTGTATTTACTAATGTCCGATATTATCGGCCTACCGATATTATCGGCCGATATCGGCATTAAAATGTGATATCGGAAAATATCGGTATCGGTTTTCAAAAAGAAATTGTTATTTTTTATTTTTTACATTTCTATAGAAATGATGTCCGATATTATCGGCCTACCGATATTATCGGCCGATATCGGCATTAAAATGTGATATCTGTTGTGAAGGATCAGATTAAACCGAATATATATGTTTATATATATATATATTTAAATAGTATTTGTATATCGTTTGATATCCCCTGTATATTCCTTGTACAATATGCACTGAATATCCCTTTAGTCTACTAAACAGCCCATAATAGTTTCATTCTACCATTGGACGAGAACCTGGCGCCAGGTTGCCATACCCCTAGGTTCAAGTTCAATCGTGCCGCCCAACATGTCGTGGCAAGCCCCGGTTCCGCGTAGGAATACGTCTGGCGAAATACGAATGGTACTATTTGTTCATAGCGCATATATATATGGCGCAAGTAAAGTAGAACTTTCTTTTAGTCCAGTTCTTTACCCTCCAACAGAGTGACAGACGCGAAGCCTCACCCACGACGCACGTGTGGTGTAGTAAGGCCTACTTGGCCTCAGAATAGGCATTGAGATATAGTGTGGATTAATAGTTGAATAGTCATAGTTTGGCACTATACCGTCGAGTTGGACGTATTCTATTAAGCTAATAATAGTCTATTTATGTATGGTGCATCGTTCGGTTAGAGTTATAAAGTTATCAGTACCCCCATCGTTCCTGACGTTATCTGGACGCTTAACCAGGCTGGGCAGACCCCTAGTGGTGCTTGCATCCGAGGAGCTCCGGGCCAGGGCGACTGGACCTGTATATTGGATTACTCTACCCGGACGACGGCGAGCCTTCCACGGCTTGGATTATGCTTTGGGTGCTTTGATTATTCCATGGATAACGGCCAACACTGCGGAGTGTTGGAACTACCCCCCGGAGAGGACTCCAGGTGAGACGGCGCTCTACACCAGTGAGGTCGCCTCACGTCTCTCCGTTGTGGACCGGCAGCTACCGTCCACCAGAGGGTCCAGCTGTATTCGTCTGCGGACCGAGGTTCTGTGGGCACCGTGTTCAAGACTTTGAATTCTCCCAAGAAATCGTCGGCCAGATGGGATACCGCCAGCGGCTTCTCTAACCCCCCCCTCCTACTGTCTTACAACCAGCGGGACACCCCCCCCCCCCTTAGTGTATCCAGCTATAATCATTTAAGTACCATCGCTATAGTTCCTAAATATCCAGGTTGTATACTTACTCCCTGCGTAACCAGAGATTGGACATTCAATGTTGATTTACCTACGAATACTCATTTGCCATACAAGTGCATATTTCAAATCATAAGTGTAAACAAGTGAACGTTGTATATACCTTTTGCTATATTAAATATTCGATTTGTACATTTGTGTGGACTTCGTTTCATCAGGTGGGAAAGTGTTCATCATACTTATATCATGTACTGGATGGCCAGAAGTTAAAGTACAAGAGGTAGTGGTATTAAATACCATATCTAACAATACAGTCAGGGAATTGTACCCCTCAGTTACAATTGGTCCTTCGAGCCGGAGGGTAACTAGTGTAATATTAATATAGTGTTATTAATATTGAAATGGCCTATGATGAACACTCCACGAAACGGTCCTCCTAACCTAGAACGCCCGCGGCGCAGACGACAGCCACCTCAGTACTTAGAGGATTACACTGTCAGTCAACTGTCACTGTCTGACCTTAACGACCAGGTTTCCCCGACCACAGAGGCCCTAGTAGGTCCTAATGTAACTGACCAAGCTCACGGTGGGGACCAGGAGGGAGCGGACATGCCTTTACCCCCCGCCACTACCGAAGAAGTAGTCCTCGACCAGCCCCGGGAGGAAGACAACCCTACAGAGAGAGAACTCTGCATGGAAGAAGAGGAGGAGAGCGCCGAGGAAATAGAGCTCCAGGACTCCCCAACGAGTACCCCCAGGAGCGGCTCACGCAGGAGCGGCTCACCTCCACAACCGCCTTCCCCCAGCGAAGCGGAGAGGATGCTACAACAGGCGTTCCTCGTCAGCCTGACAGCCTCTACCGAACGCGATCGACTTCAGGGTGAACGCGACCGTCTCCAAGCACAGGCGCTCAGCGAGCGCGAACAACTCCAAGCGCAACAACGGAGCGAAGAAGAGCGCACACGCCTGGAGATGAGACGCCTTCAGACGGAAGAGAATATGGCAAGAGACCGGGCCGACGCCCAGCGCGCCGCTGCCGGTGCCCAAAGAGAAGCAGATCTCACCAAGCGCGAAGTCGAGCGCGACAAGTTACAAGCGCAGCTAATGGAGCAGCTGATCCGCAAGGCAACACCCTCTCCCTCCGCCAGGGGTTCAAGGAACTCGTCGAGACAACAGTCAAGGGCAGCGTCTCCTCAACGAGCAAGCGACCCTGAACTTGACCAACAGACCGAGCCTATACCCCCCGCAGACCCCCTTCCCAGACCGGTCCAAGCGAGACCCAGCTACAAGGAAGGAGCGGCATACACTGCGGAGAAGCTAAATAAACGATTACAGGATCTGGAAGATCTGATAGAGGAAGAAGAGGGAGAGGAGGAGAACCAAGCCCGACGACAGCACAGTACTCCACCAGACCAGGAGGTCCAGTACAGCCCAGGCTATACCCCCGCGGCGCTGCGCTACAGACCCCCGACTCTATTCACGGGTGAGCACGATGCACGACCAGCCCCGAGGAATAGCACCTGGACCAGCGGGCCATGGTGCCCTGTCAGTACCAGCCCACAGCGAGGCGCAGGAGGGGACTCGCCCAGGAGGTCTCTCCCCCAACGCTCGCCGATGTATCAGCCATCCACGGCGTCATACATTGCCACGCCGTCATTTCCAGACTTCGCCTATGAGAGTCGAGCACAGTACACGGAGCTCCGGATGTGCTTAGAGACAATGATGGTGGATGTCGCTGATGAACGCCACAAGTATGCAATATTACTGAAGCACCTGAAAGTACTGCGAGCGCACAATATAGCGCTAGCCTATGCCACCTCTTCGACACCATACACAGCGGCCCTAGCGGCGCTGGACCAGAGATATGGACGTATATGGGATTACGTAATCCAAGAGATAAGGCATATTGATCGCCTACCCCCAGCCACAGACAATCGCTCACTAGACGACCTGTCAATCAAAGTGCAGTCCCTGGTAGGGATGCTGGGAGCGCAACGGGAAAAGGGCATGCATGAGCTATACGCCAACTCTAACGTCGAGAGGATTTTGGAGAAGCTGCCACCCGCAAGACAGGAGCGTTTTAGGCGGCAGAGAGACTACCGGGATCCCAACGGCCCCGAACCATCCCTCCTTGATCTAGCCGACTTCCTGGCGAGAGAAGTCAGCAGCTTACGACTGGATACATTCGGGCGGAGCACGCCAAGCTCCAGAGAGGGACCCAGGAGAATAAATGATGGAAGAAGATCGGTGACTGTCATGCACCAATCAGAGTCAGTACCGAGCAGTAAGAGTCACAGCACCCCCTCGAGAAAAGAGAAGTGGAAGATAGCGTGTCCCTACTGTGAGAAAGAACACTGGCTGTCACAATGTGACCTATTCACAAAGATGAATGCAGAAGAAGTGAGTCAATGGATAAAGTCCAACAGGCGCTGTTACCGATGTGCGCGACCACACATGGCAGCCGAATGCCGCCTAAAGAAAAGGTGCAGTCGGTGCGATGGAGCCCATCTAGACATACTACATGAAAGTAACAGAAGACGGCCTCCACCTGCACCACCGAGCGGCACCAAGGCAAGTGTCATGTACATTGACCCCGCCAGCAGCAGCGGCGCCCAAGTGCTCTTAAAGGTAGTCCGTGTGACATTGAGCTACCAAGATAAAGTCATGGACACTTACGCCGTCCTTGATGACGGGTCAGAGAAGACCCTTCTGCTCGCGTCCGCTGCGGCCCAGCTGGGACTGCGGGGGAGCAAGAACGAAATGACGATTCGGACAATAAGAAGAGATTTAAAGACGATAAAGGGCGAGAATGTCTCCTTCACTATCGCAGCAAACGGGCAGCCAGAGCGACGGTATAAGATTACAAATGCTTTCACCAGCCAAGAAATAGGACTATCGCAGTACACCTACCCTGTCGCCAAGTTGATGGATAAATATGTGCACCTGCGCCAATTACCTATCCCGCTCATAGACGGCGCTACCCCGACCCTGCTGATAGGCTCCGACCATGCAGAACTCATAGTCCCGATTGACCGGGTCCATACAGGACCCCGAGGCTGTCCTGCAGCAGTCGAGACCCGCCTAGGGTGGACCCTACAAGGCCCCCTCGCTAAATCTCTCAACCGAACAGCAGCCACTAGCTGCCTCCACTCCAGAACGACAGAAGAAGACACCACTCTCCTGCAGCATGTCGAGAGGCTATGGACACTAGAGACAATGCCCTTTAAGAACGAAAAGAAAGATATTCGTTCTAAAGAAGACATTTACGCCATCAACCTACTCGAGCAGGGGACAAAGAGAGTCACAGTCGGCGGAGTGATGAGATACGCAACTCCACTCCTGAGGCGAGAGGGAATGCCCACCTTCCACGCAAAGAAAGACGCCACGGAGCGCTATCTATTGAACACGGAGCGGCGCCTAGCCAAAGACCCCGCTCAAGAGAGTGTGTACCGCGCTGAGATTGAGAAGCTAATCACAGCGGGACACGCAACAAAGATTGACATTAAAGAGGCCGATCAGACGACCGAATCATGGTACGTGCCGCATCACAAGGTCCATCACAACGGCAAGGATCGCATTGTGTTTAACTGCAGCTACCAGATCGGATCCCAAAATCTGAATAAAGAGCTCTTGCCCGGCCCCACACTCGGCCCCTCCCTACTAGGCGTGCTACTGCGCTTCCGCCAGGACAAGGTGGCTATCAGCGGGGATATCAAAGGGATGTTCTTACAGGTGAGACTAGTAGAGGAGGACAAGCCCCTGCTGCGGTTCCTATGGAGAGAGAGGATCGGAGATGAGAACCCAGCCATCTACCAGTGGGAAGTACTCCCCTTCGGAACCACATGCAGCCCGTGCTGTGCTACATTTGCACTACAGAAACACGTCGCAGAGGACCCAACAGCAGATGAAGAGGTCCAACACAGTGTGAAGAACAGTTTCTACGTGGACAACTGTTTACAAAGCGTTTCGACTCAAGAAGAAGCCGAGGCTCTCCTAATCAAGCTACGCGCCTCCCTGATCAAAGGCGGCTTTGATCTCAGGCAGTGGGCCAGCAGTGACCCGCACGTATTGCGCAGCCTCTCCCCCGCGGACAAGGCTGCCAGCAGCGAGACCTGGATGGCGACCATCCCAGGAGAAGCCCAAGAAATGACACTAAGACTAGTCTGGCGCTTCAAAACAGACTCGCTCCACTATAGACACAAACCCTTGGCTCCAGACCAGGGAAGGTCGACGGCGATACCGACCACTAGACGGAGTGTGTACAGAACACTCGCCAGACAATATGACCCGTTGGGATGTATTCTACCTTACACCACCAGGGCAAAGATGATTGTACGAGCACTATGGGACAAGGACCAGGGCTGGGACGACCCAATACCCACACACCTTGCCTCAACATGGAGAGAGTGGGAGACGGAACTCCGCTCACTCCCAGGCGTCAATATACGCCGCAGCTACTTCCCATCCACAGTGAGGCCAGAGACATGCAAGATTGATCTACACGTCTTCAGCGACGCCTCCGAAGTAGCCTATGGATCGGTGGCCTACTTGTGTGCCCAAGAGAAGGGAGGAAAGATACACACTGCCTTCATCCTGGCCCGCTCAAGAATAGCCCCACGAAAGCAACAATCTATACCACGTCTAGAGCTCTGCGCAGCCCTAGCAGGAGCGCATCTAGCCACGTTAATCCAACGTGAACTCACCATTCCGGTGCACAGAACAATCCTGTGGTCAGATTCCACGACAGTACTCACATGGATCAAGTCTGATTCATGCAGATACAAAGTCTTCGTGGGAGTCAGAGTCACCGAGATTCAAGAGTTAACAGAAGCAGCGAGCTGGCGGTATGTGGACACCAAACACAACCCAGCTGACGTCATCACCCGGGGAATGTCTCTGGATGACCTAACCCGTCGCAACATCTACAGTGACGGACCAGAATTCCTCAAGCTCCCGGAAAGAGAGTGGCCTACGCCCACCCCACGGGAAGCAAGTAACAAGGAGGCTGAGAACAAGAAACCTATGTTCTGTGGACTGAGCACAGTCGCCTCCACAGACCCCAACATAGATGACTGCATTACCCTAGAGAGTGCACAGCAAAGAACATTCCTGTGGCACCACCCAGAGATTCAGTCCACCACTGACATGTCAGCAGCTGACTACGAAGAAGCAGAACTTCTTCTACTACAACGAGCCCAGAGAGACTCGTTCCCCGATGAGCTAGACTGTCTACAGGGAGGAAACCCCGTCCCATCAGACAGCAGACTGCTCCACCTGGCACCAGAGAGTGACGCCCATAACCTCATCAGAGTGGGTGGTCGCCTGCGGAGAACCCCCGATCTACCGGATGATATTAAGTACCCGATCGTCTTGAACAGCCGACACAAGGTCACAGAGCTGATCATAAAGAAATACGACGAGGATGTACACCACGCAGGAGCAGAGAGAGTCTTCGCGGAGATCAGACGTCGCTATTGGATACTGCAAGGGAGAGAAGCAGTGCGGCGCTTCCAGCGAACCTGTCTAGACTGCCGTAAGTGGTGCGCGCAGCCCAGCATACCACGGATGGCTGACTTACCCCCCTGTCGCCTCCGACTCGGCGACAAGCCATTCCACTCCACAGGCATGGACTGCTTTGGCCCGTTGTATATAAAGAGAGGAAGAGGAACCGAGAAGCGGTGGGGTATTGTATTCAAATGCATGACCACCAGAGCGATACATATCGAGCTCCTTCCGACCATGAGCACAGACTCATTCCTTATGGCCTTCCGAAGATTCACATCACGGAAAGGAAAACCGTCTACATTGTTGTCTGATCACGGGACAAACTTCAAAGGCGGAGAAAGAGAGTTGAGAGAGAGCTTCCAAGCTATGGGCCCAGAACTTAAGACCCACCTCGCTCCATCCCAGATTGACTTCCAGTTTAATCCCCCGAACGCACCCCACTTCGGTGGAACCTGGGAACGAGAAGTACGTTCTATAAAGACAGCCCTGTACGCCGTGCTTGGGGCCCAGACTGTGGCGGAGGAAGTCCTAATGACAGTCCTCACGGAGATCGAGGGAGTATTGAACTCAAAGCCCCTCGGTTACGTCTCCAGTGATGTAGCAGATGTCGACCCAGTCACCCCCAACACACTCTTGATGGGGCGGCTGGACCCCGCGCTACCCCAGACAATGTACAGGCCTGAAGAAGCGAACGGCCGAAGAATGTGGAGGTACAGTCAAGTACTAGCTGACAAGTTTTGGAGCAGCTTCCTACTCCACTACCTACCGTCTCTACAGACCCGCCAGAAGTGGGTAAAAGAGAGAGACAATTTGACAGAAGGAACAGTCGTCATGATTATCGACCAGTCACTACCCAGAGCTATGTGGCCGGCTGGCCGCGTAAGCAAAGTGATCACCGGTGCCGATGGCAAGGTCCGAGCAGCTGAAGTACTCGTCCAAGGGCGCACTTACACACGACCCGTGGCGAGGCTCATAGAACTGCCCCGACTCCCAGATACTATCGATGATGACCATGACCCCATGACTTTGTGAGTTGACTGACCCTTACAGCGGACCTTGAGTGGTAGACAGTGCGGTTAATCTGTCTCTGCTTAGCTAATTAGGTGGGACTAATTAGGGGGCGGCTGTTGTGAAGGATCAGATTAAACCGAATATATATGTTTATATATATATATATATATTTAAATAGTATTTGTATATCTTTTGATATCCCCTGTATATTCCTTGTACAATATGCACTGAATATCCCTTTAGTCTACTAAACAGCCCATAATAGTTTCATTCTACCATTGGACGAGAACCTGGCGCCAGGTTGCCATACCCCTAGGTTCAAGTTCAATCGTGCCGCCCAACATGTCGTGGCAAGCCCCGGTTCCGCGTAGGAATACGTCTGGCGAAATACGAATGGTACTATTTGTTCATAGCGCATATATATATGGCGCAAGTAAAGTAGAACTTTCTTTTAGTCCAGTTCTTTACCCTCCAACAGAGTGACAGACGCGAAGCCTCACCCACGACGCACGTGTGGTGTAGTAAGGCCTACTTGGCCTCAGAATAGGCATTGAGATATCGTGTGGATTAATAGTTGAATAGTCATAGTTTGGCACTATACCGTCGAGTTGGACGTATTCTATTAAGCTAATAATAGTCTATTTATGTATGGTGCATCGTTCGGTTAGAGTTATAAAGTTATCAGTACCCCCATCGTTCCTGACGTTATCTGGACGCTTAACCAGGCTGGGCAGACCCCTAGTGGTGCTTGCATCCGAGGAGCTCCGGGCCAGGGCGACTGGACCTGTATATTGGATTACTCTACCCGGACGACGGCGAGCCTTCCACGGCTTGGATTATGCTTTGGGTGCTTTGATTATTCCATGGATAACGGCCAACACTGCGGAGTGTTGGAACTACCCCCCGGAGAGGACTCCAGGTGAGACGGCGCTCTACACCAGTGAGGTCGCCTCACGTCTCTCCGTTGTGGACCGGCAGCTACCGTCCACCAGAGGGTCCAGCTGTATTCGTCTGCGGACCGAGGTTCTGTGGGCACCGTGTTCAAGACTTTGAATTCTCCCAAGAAATCGTCGGCCAGATGGGATACCGCCAGCGGCTTCTCTAACCCCCCCCTCCTACTGTCTTACAACCAGCGGGACACCCCCCCCCCCTTAGTGTATCCAGCTATAATCATTTAAGTACCATCGCTATAGTTCCTAAATATCCAGGTTGTATACTTACTCCCTGCGTAACCAGAGATTGGACATTCAATGTTGATTTACCTGCGAATACTCATTTGCCATACAAGTGCATATTTCAAATCATAAGTGTAAACAAGTGAACGTTGTATATACCTTTTGCTATATTAAATATTCGATTTGTACATTTGTGTGGACTTCGTTTCATCAGGTGGGAAAGTGTTCATCATACTTACTGTATATCATGTACTGGATGGCCAGAAGTTAAAGTACAAGAGGTAGTGGTATTAAATACCATATCTAACAATACAGTCAGGGAATTGTACCCCTCAGTTACAATATCGGTTGATATCGGTATCGGAAATTAAGAGTTGGACAATATCGGTATATCGGTATCGGTAAAAAAGCCAATATCGAGCATCCCTAGTATTTAGGCTATAATTGAAATCATTCAGGCCTACAGATCAATGAGAAGTTGCATGTATTTTACCAAGGTATCCTGGCTAGTGTCCTGTTCAATACTGTTCTCTGCTGGGGGGGGCAGCATCACTGTTTCGGACAAAAAACGTATAAATCAAATCATCAAAAAGGCTGGCTCAGTGATTGGCCTTCCTCCTGATTCCCCGGAGATCACCATAGCCAAGCGAACCAGGACTAAACTGAACACCATTTTATCTTTTGTAAGCCACCCACTGTTTAGTATTTTCGATACTCTGCGAAGCTCATTTAGTAACAGATTGTTGATGCCTCAATGCTCTACTGAGCGACTGAGAAGGTCCTTTGTACCTGCTGCGGTAAAAAATAATAATACGAACACCGATAGCACTGTGTTAACACTTTCAGTGCCACCAGGGGGCGCACGACTTCTGCCACCATCGGCGCCAATGTTAACGTTAATATCGCCTAATCTATGTTTTAAATTATGGCTGTGTCTAATCTGCCCGTCGCTTAATCTGCCCGTCGCTTAGCAAAGAATCATTTTCCAGTCAGTGCTGTCAAGGCAGATTGGTTTTTTATCGCTTCATTTCCATTTGAGAGCATTTTGAAAAGCGCCCGTTTTCAGGTGAAAAACAGTCCATTCTGTGATAATCGCCTTTTACTGGAATATTCCAGAACGTTGATATTTGTCTGCCTATTTATGAATCGTTTTCAAATAAACGCTAGATGATCAATAGTATACGTGCATAGAGCTGCTGCGATAACCGCATTACCGCGGTATCGCTGTTGCATCACGCCCACCGCAGAGTTGGGCTGAATACTGCATCACCGCTGTTTTTTATAAAAATAATAAAGTAGCGCCCAGACGTTGGGCTTGCGGCTCTGCAGATATACCCTACTTGGTTCCAAGCGACCCTATTGGGTAGAAGTGGTACCAGAAAAGTCATGTGAAACATTGCAGACCACCGATTGGTCAGAAGAGAGACACGTCACACGTTGGAGTCTCTGAACAAAAACAGAAAGCCGCTATCTTTACTGCCTCGCTAAGGATGTATTTCATTCAGGATTTGTTTGCGACAGCACCAACTGCAATAAACAAAAAAGGATGGATTCACTGTGTATTCTGCCTCATTTATTGATGAAACAAAACCGACATCAACCCAATTTACCACCGAGCGGAGAGTTTAGTGTCACAACAAGATCGCTGATGTGTTAAGTTGGTTGTTGTTATTAGCCTAATACTACCGTCAGCAGATATACACGAGAGGTAACGTTAAACCCGGGTTGCTTGGTAGAATAGACACAATGAGAGGTAACGTTAGCTTTAGCAGAATAGACACAACGAGAGTCTGGTTAATGTTGTTATTGATTGATTGATTGAAACTGTGTTAAACTCTGGCTTGCTGCAAGCCCTCGGACATGGCTATGCCCACGGAGCTTTCAGTGTACACAAGCGGCCCCGCCTGCATCCCCACACGGAGACAAACGGAGTAGTATCTGGCTGCAGTGGAAAAGGAACGAAGTACCAGGTACCTAAAGCGGGTCGAGTCGAGTAGGTACTATGCAGTGGAAAAGCGCCATTAGACTAGAGGCAGGCTATAAGAGTAGACTACTAAAAAAAAAAAAATGCATTCAAACTTTTTTTTTTTTGCGATGTGCGGTAATAACCGCGGCGGTAGGAAATATTTCGCAAATTTGTGCGGTAAGGAAAATATCAATACCGCGGCAGCTCTACACGTGCACGCACGCACATTCGAGGCGCGCGCTGATAATAGCCGTTTTCATTTCCTCATGGATTTTACAGTGAAACCGATAGAGCACATTTCACAAAACAGCTTATATCTTCATGAAAACGAGTCTGATTATCCTAACACTGATAACATAGATTCCTTACCTGACATCAGATGGTATCCAAATGGTATATTCCAATTCCTGATCACCATTCGAAAAAATCGATAAGTGTATAGATCCAACGTGTGTACAGTAGAACACATGATTCCCCGCGGAAAAATATTTTGGTCCGCCAAAGGGGGGCCTGACAGAAAAAGTTTGAGAAGCACTGCTGTAGGGTATTGTATCATGTAACTGTGTCTTTCATGTTTGTATATGTGTATTCGCTCTGGTGGCAAACAATGTTTCCCCTTGGGGATTAAGAAATAAACCATACCATACCATACCATACCATACCATACCATACCATGTGGCACAAAACATAACACACAATGTACAATTACATAAAGCAGAAGAGTTCCACAATAGAAGTGGAACAGAAAGCATTTTCCTATCCATGAAAAAAGCCAACATTTCAAGAGAGAGAAGTGCAACAAAATAGATCAAGTGCCATAGAAAACATATTTATTATTCATACATATAACAATAACTAGGCTACATAGTGTATTTGAATATCTGTTTTATTGATTCATTATATATTTGAAAGAATGCAGGTTATAGCTATAAAACTCCAAATGTCTGTCCCATTGTACCAAGCAATGGGATATATTGCATGTTGGCTATAACCTGCATTCTTTCACATGTATAATTAATCAATAAAACAGATATTTAACTAATAAGAAATACAAATGCCACAGAAGGCATTTAATAAGTATTATTTTCATTCATTCAATCATCTCACAATAATTGCATATTGTGTTTGAATGTCTGAGTAATTAAGAAATTATACATTTGGTTAATCCAGCTGCCCTGTGATCGGATGAATCCAGTGCGCTATAGTAGGCCTAGAAAAGGGAACAAAATGTGATTTTCATTATGTCATTTAGATGTCCGTGTGTCAGACAATTGCGCAGTTTGGACTTGTTAATGTTCATCACATTACATCACCTGCTCGCATAGATATGTTGTCCCAAACATACAAAGTATCTTTGATGCAAAGGATGTGATCTTTGTGTAATTTGGTGTCAGGCATTGATAGAAGGATTCCAAACAAACTAGTGCTGTCAATCGATAAAAATATTTAACTCGATTAATCGCATGATTGTCCATAGTTAACTCGCGATTAATCGCCAATTAATCGATTTTTTTTTTTACATTTTTCTTTTTACCTTAAACAGATATTTTTCAAGTTTTAATACTCTTATCAACATGCGAGTCAACAAATGCTTGCTTTATGCAGCCATTTAACACAAAAGGATGACCCTCATGCATTGCAAATTTGCATCAAATTCAAAACAGAGTGATGCACAAAATAACTTTTTTTTTTATCCACTTTTTCTCCCATTTTTCTATATTTTTCTCCCATCCCAATTTCGTATCATCCAATTCAACCCTCCCCTGTCACGAACGCTGTTTCTTGCCTCCCACAAGCCGGCTGCAATGTGGACTAAAGGCCTCTGCATGCTACAGAAACTTCAGAGCAACTGCAACACAACATCGACAAAGCAACGGTGTTTTAGACACTCTGCCTTTATGCTTCTGCAACATCGACGCGCAAAGTTAGTTTAACTAAAGTTAGTTTAGGTTCGTGTTAACGTTAGATAATGTACAAAATAAACGTATTTCCGGTGATTTTAGACGTCGCTCTTTTATTTTGAAAAACCCCGACCGGAAGTGTTATAGTGTCTGTTGCTAGCAGCTTAACTTTCTGTGCTTTTCGAGCTAACGTTACCGTAACATCATTAGTTTCCAATGGAGAGGACCTCGGCTCACATGCATGCAGCTCAAACTACCTATTGGAATAAATTAATTGATTGATGTTTAACTTGTCCCTGTGTGTGTCCAGTCATTTCGACTAGCAAACGTTGTATTTAACGTTACCTCAGGACGGATACCATTGTATTTACTTGGTTAGCTATGTAGCTAATGTGGATAGCATTTTGAATAGACCCAATGCTAGCTGGCTGGCTACAGCTTTATTTACTAAATTATGGAGGCTTTTTAATCGTCAAGGTAAGAGAGGATTTGTCATGATCAACTGAAGGCGTATGCTATGGAACAATATGTGCTTGGGTTTTCAGAAAAAGGCGAGCTATGTGACGCTAATTGTTACAAAGGGTCAGATTAAACCGAATATATATATTTGCTGATTGATATATATTGCATAATATTTGTATATCGTCTGATATCCCTTGTGTATTATTTGTACATATACACGGAATATCCCTTTAACCTAGTACAGACCATAATATTTCGTTCTCTTATTGGATAGCGTTCCACCAGCGCCAGTGCCATACCCCCAGAGTCGAGTTCAAAGCCACCGTCAAGACATGTCTGTACATGCCCGGCTTTGCCCAGGAATACGAGACAGAAATAAGGTTGGCACTAGATTATTCCCCGTACATATAAATATGGCGCAGGTGAATACAGAAGTAGTTCGAGTTCGAGTTACCCAAGTGAAGCCTCACCCACGATACGACGTGCGGTGAAGTGGGCCCGGTTTTGCCCCAAAATAGAGTCTTGTCTTATCCTAATACGTTTGTTCAACGTATCGTTCGCTCCTTACTAGTAAAGCCTTCATCACGAGTCAACGACCAAGTGAAGGGAGCAACCGTGCATCTAAATAGAGCACTTATAGCCGCGTGCGAATAGGATAGTAAAGTGTCAGAGCTTAGTGGAATAACGTCAAGTTCAACCTAGTTAATGTGAAGTACCGCGCACCGGAGAATCTACACCGGTGAAAGCAGAGCCCCTTTCCGGCTGGATTATTACTATTATTGCTTTGGACCAGGCTGTTGGAGCGGAGAAGAATCGTCTACACCCCACTACTGTGGGATTTCCCGTAACGTGAGGAACATCACTCGAGCCCGTCTCTATTGGAGAGGCTGGCCGGCTTTCACCTGTGCTGCACGCATACTGGGATTACAGCTGCTGCTTTTCGTCTGCCGATCAGGGAGTAATATACCGCCTCCCATAGCAGGAGCTTATTGAGTCCCCGCTGATCCAGACTTTGCATTCGAACATTTCCTCCCCCTGCTGGCTTACAACCGGTGGGAACCCCCTACCAGTACCTCCCGCTGCCTCCCCAGAGTACCATAGATATAATTCCTAAGATTCAGGTTGTATTCTTATCTCATGCGTAATATGAGAATGGACATTCGTTATTGATTTGCCTACGCACATTCCTTTGCCTTATAAGCGCATTGAAAGTAAAGTATATTATGTACTCTTGCTGCTAATAAATATTCTTAACCCAGATTTGTGTGGAACCGTATCATTGTGGAGGAGTTCTCATCATATACTCGTGTACTGTATGGCCAGTAGTAATGTACATAAGACGGTAGTGGTTTAATGATACCATACTTATTAATACAGTCAGGGAATTGTACCCCTCAGTTACACTAATTATTTAGCGTCAACGCTGGCTTCAACAATGGAGGATATTATTCTCTGCGGGACTAATATTATTCTATGACAGCCCCGCCCCCATTCGCTAACCAACCAATCACTGCTACGCAATATCAACGCAACGGTTGTTCAGATTAGATTCTGGGGACATGTACGCAACGTCCAAGCAACACAGTCTACAAGACCCTCTAAAACAACCGCGCTGAAATCGCGCCGATGTTGTGTTGCAGTTGCTCTGAAGTTTCTGTAGCATGCAGAGGCCTTAAGTCATACATAGCACAAGTCCCCTCCGGTACTTGAGGTAACAGCAGTTGCATCTTTTCACCTGCGCAGCTCGATCTCTCAGTGGCGAGGAGTAACGCGTGGGAGGCTCACGCTGCCCCCGACACTTCCTGATTCTACTGCGCAGGCGCACCAACTGACCTGTAGGAGTCGCTGTCCACAACGCCCGATCCCCACCCATCAGTTTCCCACCCCCTAATACGGCCAATGTGTATTAGTACGGACGACCAGCTAAACTGAAAGCAAATGTGGAGCGCTGGGCTCGAACAGGCAAGCCCAGCGTCTCCAGATTTCGTGGCGAGCGCCTTGCCCACTATGCCACGTAGCCGCCCCCGCACAAAATAACTTAAAAGAAAATAATAATTTAAAACAATGAATAAAGTGTGCATGAAATAATAGGGGAAAGAAAACGTTAGGAACTTGTTACATTCACCCACACGTTAATACCGCGTTAACTTTGACAGCCTTAAAACAAACAGATGTAAATGTATCCTTCAGCAGTGCGCTACACTGCAGTTCAATCAGCTCCATTTGGAGTTCCTCTGGCACGTCGGATGCGTTGGTGGTGAACGGAGAGCGAAAAAGTGCAAAGTCCTTCTCCAGTTGAGTGAAGACAGTGAATCGATGGTCAAACTTGCGTATATGCCTGAGCAGCATGTTCTTGTACGTGTCCATACTCTCGTGATTGACAGGTAGAGATTTTAGATGGGGGAGGTGGACTGCGTTGTGCTGGGATAGCTGCATCTCCCACAGAGCCAATTTAATTTGAAAAGCACAAACGTTATCATAGTACTCTTTTTTTTTATCCTCTTTTTCTCCGCCTGATTTTAAACATTTTCTCCCCATCCCAATTTAGCCGTTATGCCAATTCCCCCCTCCCGACCTGGTTGTTGTGCGCATGTTCCCCCTACTGGTCGGTACAAGGGAACCGTGAAGCCTACCACATCCTTCCTCCGACACATGTGGAGACAGCCAGTGGCTCTTTTTCCACCTGGCAGCGAGGACTCTCATTGGTGAAGCGTAACGCGTGGGAGGTCACGCTGCCTTCACCATTTCCTGCCTTTCGCTGAGCAGGCGCCCAGACCTAACCTGTAGGCGTCGCTGTCCACAATCCCTCCCGCTAACTCAGCCAAACGAGTTAGTATGGCGATCGGCCCAAGCCGCAGGCAATGCTGACTTCGGGAGTCGAGACTGCAGCCTCTTGCATTGGTGACGAGCGCAATCTCCGCTACGCCATCTGACCGCCCTATCATAATACTCTTTGACGAGTTTGTTGCGGCCCTGCATGCTAGCATTCAACACATTTAAGTGTTCTGTAATGTCCACTGAAAAGGCAAGATCCCTAAGCCAGTCTGGATCATCCAACTCAGTCACTGGCTTTCCTTTCTGCTCCATGAATTGAGCGATCTCCGTGCGTAATTTGAAGAAGTGTTTGAGCACTGCTCCTCGGCTCAACCAGCGGACCTCAGTGTGGCAGGGCAGGCCGTGACTCATTTTGCGTTCTGATAAAAGTGCGTCAAATTGCCAATGGTTAAAAGAACACACCAACTTTTTGGGAAATTTGCTTATTTGCCATCTACCCTGGAGTTAGACAAGCAGATACATACCCTTTTCTTCTCTGTGCATGCATTAGGCTTAGGGAACACCCGCACTGTTACTGTAGCTATTGTTTAGCACCCGCACCGTTAGCTACTGTTCCTAATTTATGCAAATGACATGTCGTCAGCTTGTGACTGCAACTTGTTCCTGTTCGTGGACGACTCAGCCCTGCTGGTCTCTGACAAGAACAAGTTACAGGTTGAAAAAACCCTCAGCTCGGAACTAGGCAAAATCTGCACATGGCTCGCTGATAACAAACTATCATTACACATGGTCAAAACAGAGTCCATTCTCTTTGGTTCGAATAACAAACTCAGCAAGACCGACGGCTTCTCAGTTACAGTGGGTGACAATATTGTCACAAGGAAAGATGAAATTACATACCTAGGTTCCATCCTAGAGGCAAATCTTTCCTGTGACAAAATGGCATCCAATGTAATAAAAAAAGTCAACCAACGAACTAGATTAGAGTATTGATCTCCTCTCTGGTAAACAAGAATACCCTGAAGACTCTGGCAGGAGCACTCATTCAAGGGTACTACGACTATGCTCATGGTACCAAAGCACCTCAAATGCGCTAAAAACTAAATTACAAACATCACAAAACAAACTGGTCAGACTACTGCTTGACCTTACTCCTAGAACCCACCTCACCCCTGCCCACTTTGACAACCTAGGATGGCTTAGAGTAGACGACAGAGTACAGCAACTTGCAATGGACCTGGTCTACAAGATACACTACACGACTAAGGTACTCATGTACATGTCAAAATACTTCCCAAAGGTCAGTGAATACCACGACCACAACACCAGAGGGAGCTCCACAAATCATGTGAAACACAGATTCGGCTCAAACAAGGGACTAAACATGTTTCGCAATTATGCCACATCAATGTGGAACGCCCTACCCACAGCTGTAAAGGAATGTGAATTACTACCCACTTTCAAAACCACTCTCAAAGAGCACCTACGGGAGACTGCAATTCGAAACTGGCCCCTGAAAATGTCCTAACCCAACCCCCTCCAATGTACAGTAAATGTCCTAACCCAATAATACACGAGACTCTCTTCTTGGGACCAAGTAAGGTTTCGTCGATAATCCATGGTACAGTTACCCCCCCACCCCACCTACCCAACCACCTCCAATGTACAGTTTGAAAATAGGGGACCCTGATGTAAACAAGACGAAAGTCTTTCTCTGGTCTGCATCCCCTTAACAATTGTATGTATTGAGCTGTACTGTACTGTACCCATTCTGCAATCTGTTAATAAACTTTTCAATCAATGATCAATCTGAACTATATTCACAGGACATACTTGACTCCTATAAGGCTGTGCAAAATGGGGCTTATACAAGACTCCAAATGCTCCCAATGTACAAATGGGGACGAAGGAACATTTATGCACATGTATTGGGACTGCCCACCAGTTAAGGCATTCTGGAAAGATGTGTCCCAACAATTATCAATACTCGTATTTTGGAATATACCTGTACACCCCGCGGTATTGCTATTGAATGATGTTTTTGAGTTTGCAGTGAATCCACAACTAAAAAGATTGGTTTTATCGGGTATCACAGTAGCTAAAAAACTGATCGCATCACGTTGGTTTCAACCGGAAAAAATGTGCCGGAAAGTGTGGTTTCTTACATATCTCGATGTGATATATCAAGAAATATCTACAGCAAGAATTCTGGGGCTCAATGAATCCAAAATGTCAATGTGGTTAGAAGTGGTGGAGAGAATAAAAGCTAGCCTATAATGGTAGTGTCTGGTTAGGAGTGAGGGATAATGGAGGTACTATCCAAGAGGGGGTCCGGGAGGGGGGGGTTTGAGCTGGAGCATATGTGTGTAGGGTTTTAGAAAATAGGTATTAGGGGTATATTATATACTAACATTTATATAATTGTAACTTCGCTGGATATACACTGTATACGGTTAAAATGTTATTATTGACTATTTTTGTTTTATCCTGTTTCTGTACTTGCATATATTTTAACCACCTTTACTGAAAGTTTCATTATACATTGTGTGTTGAGTACTGACTTTTAATAAGTTTTGTTTTGCAATAATAAAAAAAATTAAAAAAAAAAAAAAAAACTTTTCAATCAATCAATCAATGGTGGCCTGACCAAAGGTCTAAAAGATAAATTACAGGTCTCTCAGAATAAGCTACAGTACCTCAGATCTGCAGGTAGTCTGCTCCTCCGGGTCCCCAGTACCAGGCTCTGCACCATGGGGGACCCGTACCCTCAGATCTGCAGGTAGCCTGCTCCTCCGGGTCCCCAGTACCAGGCTCTACACCAGGGGTCAGCAACCTTTTTGACATGGAGTGCCTGTTTGAAATATAGTTGCAACTAGTGTGCCTCAACAATATTCCATGCATCGTAATTTTTTTTCTCATAATCAGGTCTTTTTAATGATAATTTTTACATTATTACATCATTATTGTTATTGTTATTATTAACAATATTATTATGATGGTTGTATCAACCCTAAATCTGAGTTGGGGGGGGGGGGATGCAATGCAGACAAACAGGTGCATACAGTGCGACCATTTCACTCACATTTGCCCATTCATTTTTGGACACATCACACACCATCGGTGTGTGTACTGTACGTGTGCTGTCATAGCTCCACCTACAGGCCTAATGAAGAACACCAGGAGAACACCAGGATGTGAATGGAGGGTGAATGTGAGGTATATCGTGTAAATAAGTTTTGATTGATCGCAAGACTACACTATAAAAAAATTATAATAATAAGTTACCAGAACTTAAAAATATTGAGTTCAGTTACTGTGCATTAAGGTTTTCAGTTTTCAATCCATAATAAGTTAACAGAAAAATAAGTACACAACCACATTATTTCAACCTAATAAAACTATGTTTATTGTCATTGTTTTAAGAACACAAGTTGACTTGGTAATACTCACATTTTGAGTAAAAAAAATGGCTTTTAACATGTGCAATGTTCAATGAAATAGAAAAATAAATAATAAAAATTGTTGATTAATCCCACTGGTTACAATGGTGACCGTAATAATGTTACTGAATGATGTAGCAATGTATTTCCAGCTAAATTGAAATAATAAACAAATAAAGGGTCTCAATTAAATATGTGGTAGTAAAAAGAACCTGTGGGAGGATTTCAACAAGATAAATGCGACAACAGTGCAAAATATTTCACTATAATATTTCATATTTTTTACTGCTGCCCCCTGTGCCTATGCAAATGCCCCCGCGTGCCTATGCAGGCACGCGTGCCTAGGGTTGCCTACCCCTGCTTTAGACCGTATTTTAGTATGAATATGTGAATGAAAAAATATAACGTTCCTACATCCTGAACGATAGATAATTGACGTTGAATGGGCCATAGTAATGTCAATTTAGCAATACAATTTAAAAAGTTATAGCCCTGCAAAGAAGGGGAACTTCTCCATAGACAAATAGAGCTGGCAGAGGATGGTATAATGATGTACATAAGCGTGGCAAAGAAAGTGTTAATAATTATAAAAACTATTTTTACTATGTTTTAACCCTGTAGCACTTTGGGATCCTAGTGAACGAAAAGTGTACTACAAATACAATTTATTATTATTATTATTATTATTATTATTATTATTATTATTATTATTATTATTATTATTATTATTATTATTATTATTATTATTATTATTATTATTATTATTATTATTATTATTATTATTACAGTAGTCAGGGTAGCGTTGGGGCTAGCCTCAAGAGACCATGTTGGTAAACAGCACTTCCAGCAGTTGAGCTGGCTCCCAGTGGAGTGCTTCTCATCTTGGTATGGTCCATAACATCTATTACAACAGGGCCCCTGAGTACCGCAATGATTACTATCGGGGGAGAAGTGACACTCGTTCTCACCACTCAAGAGCCAGTATTCAAAACCAACATGGGTAAATGTTAATTTTAGGTTTGGTGGAGCGACAAACAAAAAAATATATTATTCTTTTATATTTTTTTAATTATCATTCTTTCCAAAAGAAAAGAGGCCTAGAAGCGTGGCTAACGCTAATGGCACGCATACCAGAGGCTAACTGCCTAAGAAAACAGGCACAGAGGCACTGAAAGAGGATTTCACCCATCTAATGAACACACTAGACTAGACAAATATCAAGATGTATCCATCAGTGGACCAATTGCATGCTTTTGCAGAGGACAAGAAGCCTTCCGTCAGACATTAACACATTGTGCGCCATAAACAGCGTAAGTCATTAAAGCCCGCCATGCGTTGAACGCCAACACCGGCGTAAATCGTTTTTGGGATCAATATTTAATTTTTTCGCCATGGCATTCATAATTCATCCAGCCTCCCTCCGGACTGCAGCGGCAGCCTGTCTGAGATTGCAATGCCTCAATACCGCCACCTGGTGGATGGTCAGGCGAGTTAAACTCACGTCAAACCGGAAGTGGCGGTCGGTGCATTGAGGAAATCCCTCCGGCAGTCATATCTTGTTACGGGACTCCAGACAAAGACAAAGCAATAATCGATATGATTTCGGCGTTTATTGCGCCATACAAACCGGAAATGGATTTAGGAGATCGGCGTCAAATAATTGGGATATTTTTCCTCCAGTCTCATCGGCGAACGGTAAGAGGACACTAACGTTATTTTCAGCCCGATTGTCCATTTCCTTGTTTGCAATCAGTCTGATCAATATATCAACCCATACTAAATAAAGCCGTTAATGACGATCAAGGAATTATAAACGACCCCCCCCCTTTCCTTCACGCATGATGAAGCATAATGTATACCGATCATATACATTTGAATTTTTTAATATAGCGTGTATAGGAAATAAACGCCCATCGATAATCTATCATATGCGTCAGGGCCTATAACGATAGGTTATGTAGATAACCTAGTTATATGAGTATTGGCTGAGCGTCCCTTATCTCCTTGTACCTAGTGTACACCACCACGAACAATTTATGCACCCACACCTGACCGGGTCCCGCCTCTATGGAGGCGTAGCCTATAAGACCATGGTACTGGTCACCAAACACCCTTCCTCGCCAAAATCCCGTTCCAGTAAAAGATCCCTCAAAAAGGGAACTCAGGGCCGCTTAGAGCGGGACGCTCAGCCAATACTCATATAACTAGGTTATCTACATAACCTATCGTTATATTTCGTATGGCTATCGCGTCCCGCTCAAGCCTATTGAGATATGGGTTAGAGCGGACGCGAGACCCGACAGATGTACCCCCTGAGGACCCGTAAGCCCACATCAAGGGGTGCGGGGAGCCCTGTCACCCCATCCTTCCTAACGAAGGGGGGGCGCAGTCAACTCCACCTGAGTGCGAACAAGAGGGAACTAGAACCCCTTGAACACACAGCACAGGCGGAACCACGTGTGACCTAACACACTGTGGCCCATACCCAGATGGAGGACGCCCATAGCCAGCCACCCGCCGCCTGGTGCAGACGGGGGGAGCGTACTCCCCCCTGTCTGTCGATACACGACACTGAAGTCGTATCGTCCGTCCTGATCAACACCGTTTGAGGACCAGAAGGACCGCTTTCAACACCAACACATTGAACGTAGCGTAGACCGGGCAGCATGGTTTGCCAGCTGCCCCCTACTGCGTTGGCCCGACGCGTCACCAGCGAGGGAGGCGTCGGTGAAAAACGTGACGTGAGACAGCGCCGTAACCGTCCTAGTACAACACGCTCTGAGAGGGATGCCCATAGCCCTCCAACCGTTGACTGGGAAGAGGAGTACTCTACTTCCAGTCTACAGCAACCCCAGGCTGGTAGGGACCTGCCTGGTACGAGACCTGACGATCCACCTTGACCGCGAAGGACCAGAACGTCCTCAGGGCAGAATACACTCCGTAACCCCTGACGACGCAGAGGCCCCAGTGCGGCCTCCACGCACTTGGTGAAGATGCGGGGAGCCAGAGAAAACCGAACGGCAGCCTCTGGTACTCATACGCTAACCCTGCAAAGGAAGCGTAGGTAAGCCCTAGGATGGAAGATCGGAGATGCGCATACGCATCCTACAGGTCTATGGAGGAGAACCAGACCCCCACCTGACAGTGTTCAACAGGTAGGAGACGATCCAAAAAATGCTGAACCTTCCCATGGGACAGGTCCAGCCTGGGTCTGACACCCCCCCCCTCCCGATTTCTCAGGCACCAGAGAACACCGGGAGGAGAATGCCACGACGATGGCTTGCTTCGTCCACAGATATTGTCACTGCTGGAGACCCTGACAATAGGGTCTGTACCAAACACAAGGGGTTGTGTAAACACAAGTCCCCGCCTCAGCGTTCTCTCCATCCACCTCGACATATGGTACTGCCGTAGTCATATGTGATGTGTGATGACAACGCCATGTGGCGCAGGTCCGCCAGGAACTGTAGATAGTTGGCCCGGTCCCCCCGCTGTGCGTAGCCAACCCTGGAACCGTGCGAGCAGAGCGTTCCGTGTCGGGACATCTGACCCTGACACCACCCATGAGGCAATCGCACACAAGGGGGGACCCCGACAGAAAGGGCCGGTTTGATACGGGGGGCTTTCTAGGTGAAAAAAGCCCCCCCACTGAACACCCCTCCAGAACATTCTGAGGAGTTGTTCTGCAGCCGGACATGCAAGGTGTAAGGACCCCATGGGTTCCTACACACCGTAGCCCTGCAGTGATATTACTACCACCCAAATCACACGTGCCTGCGAGACCACTGCCAATCTTTCAGGAGTGGGAGGCACCAACATGATACCTGGCCTGGCGAAGGCGAGGCCGGGGAAGCCCGCACTGTGTGCCTCAAAAGGTTTCGAGCCCCCCTGCTGACAACACTTAGTTGACAGACATAACACCCGGCTCAACCAACACAGCTTATGGTGTGGGAGCCGCTTGACAGCACAACATTCTCATGGACAGACCCAGGCTCAGCCATCAACTGGGTGTCAGCCCCTGTCCCCATGAGAAGCGAAAAGTGGGGCCGCCCGCGCTTCAACGAAGGCACGCGGCCCGCAGCCAAAGGAAACAATCAGAGCCCACTTTTTCCGCTGGTGTTGGGGGAGGGAGTGATCGGAGAGCGGGCTGCTCGCGGCAGGACGGTGACGGCTTGTTGTTCAAGCCGAACCCATCCAACATGGCCGATCCCTCGGCCGCCAAGGCTGTCGGCCTTGTGGAAACCTGTCGATTCAACGCCCAGGATACCTCCGGCGGAGGAAAACATGGCCGCCTGTTGAGGGCCTCGTCATCGCCGCTGACGAGGCCGTGTTCTCTCTTCTTCTGGCTGCGCGGTGTGAGGCGGTGTGGGGCCTAGGACAATACCGCCCGCGCTCCAGCAGAAGACCAAAATCCCCTGCGGAGAGGGGAACCCTGAGCGGTTATAGTTTGCGGCTGGGTCAAAGCTAATAACGTCAACAACCTCGCGCGATGTGTCGACGTCGGCTGGCCCTCAAGGCCCCGCCACCAGACACCATTTTTTTAATAGAAAAAACAGCAATTCGAACCCAGTTCTAATCGCTGCCAATTCCATACCGTGGCGGTACAGGCTTTAGCAGCCCACCAGCCACTCGCCAGGCCGACCCACCCATGGCGTCGGCCGGGCGGGGCACTGTTTCAATATGTCAAAAGCAAAGGACTGATGTTAACACGGAGCACCATTGGTGGTTGCAAACAGCAACCTCCACTGTGGTGTGCACCATGAAAGGGTTAAATGAATAAAAGAACTAAACCACAAAACTGTAGAATGAGCAAACCCATATACACAACGTTAAGGGGAGGCGGACCAGAACGAACTAGTCCCGCCTTCATTCAAAATATTCACAACAGCACACCAGCCCTAGCTTAGCCCATTTACCAAAAAAGGTAAACAAAGCCCCCTCCCGCATACTCCCCCAATAGACACCGATTGACCTTCAGCATGAATGGTTGAAAGGAGAGAAAGCTGTAGCATAGACAGACCTTCTCATAGCAGAGTGACAGAACAAAACAGTCCCACTACACTACTACAGCCTAGCGTGAGGCGATGTGGAACCCAGATCAACAACCGCATGCGCACAACACGCAACATGTTTACAATGTCGGCTGGACCCATAGCCCCACTACCCGACGCCAATGTGGATAGGAACTAGCCAGCTGAGCCCTAACCCGCCGTTAAGTCCCATCCTGCAGTAGTATAGCTCTACTGCTACACCGCCGAGCTCACGCATCGGCTCCCAGATGGGGACACCGTTCAACAGACCCCGCCGGAACACAAAGGTAACGTACCTGGCTAGGCTACCTAGCCACGGCCTACCCTGTTGTCAACCCATTTACCCGTAAAAAGGTAAATAGGACTCAGCAAAACCCCCACATCAGCTACCGACTGACCTTCATTGATGAACCGGGCAAGAGGAGGGAGAAGTGACAACATCTCACGGCGGAGACATTAGAACAGCGTAGCAGTAGAGTTCAGCATGTAGCATTAGTATTAGCATGTAGCTAGCATTAGTTGTTTAACAGCACGCTTGCAGGACCATTTGGAACCCGTTCACCGCAGTGAACATTCACCAAACCATCCCCCCCTGGCGCCAACACACAACATGGTTGTGTAACAACAACCCAGCATTACTAACACTAATACCCGTGCCTAATGACACAGGGCTCACCGTTGTACAACCCGGCTCGATAGCCAACGTTGTACGCTGCACCTTGATCTGGCTGCCGACAGATGAGGAACATCAACATAGGTCCGTTGTGTCGCTGAAACATGCCTCGAAGATGCCAGGGGCACGCAAACCTCCGGTAATCTTTCAACATTACGCAATTCCTCCAATCTTTTTCATACTACTAGTTACATAAGGTGCATTGCATCCAGTATGATGGAACGAAAATAGAGGAAGGGTGTTTGGTGACCAGTACCATGGTCGTATAGGCTACGCCTCCATAGAGGCGGGACCCAGTCAGGTGTGGGTGCATAAATTGTTCGTGGTGGTGTACACTAGGTACAAGGAGATAAGGGGTATCTCAATAGGCTTGAGTGGGACGCGATAGCCATACGAAATATAACTAGCGTTTTTGGAATTACAGCAGAAAAGCTTAAAAACATACTTATATTCTCGAAGGTATTAACACAACAATGTATGAATGAAAAAATATAATGTTCCCACATCCGGAACGATAGATAATCGATGTTGAATGGGCCATAGTAATGTCAATATAGCAATACAATTTAAAAAGTTATAGCCCTGCAAAAAAGGTAAACATCTCCATAGGGTTAACATGCTGGCAGACTGGGTACAATTATGGGCACAATGCCCGGCGCCCAATGTGTTAAGCACCCCCACAGCCCAAATGGAATGATAAAAAATATAGTGCTGTCAATCGATTAAAATATTTAACTCGATTAATCGCATGATTGTCCATAGTTAACTCGCGATTAATCGCAAATTAATCGCATATATATATATATATATTTTTTTTTCTACCTTAACATCTTTTTCAAGTTCCAAGTTTTAATACTCTTATCAACATGCGAGTCAACAAATGCTTGCTTTATGCAGCCATTTAACACAAAAGGATGACCCTCATGCATTGCAAATTTGCATCAAATTCAAAACAGAGTGATGCACAAAATAACTTAAAAGAAAATAATAATTTAAAACAATGAATAAAGTGTGCATGAAATAATAGGGGAAAGAAAACGTTAGGAACTTGTTACATTCACCCACACAAGGGCTGATTAATCACACACACCCCCTCTCTCACACACACACACACTCTCCCAGCTCTCTTTCTCTCTTGCCCCTTCCTCATCTCTCTCACCCCCCTCTCTCTCTATATATCACACACACACACACACACACTTTAGAAACAAACATAGTATCAATGAGAGCATAAATAATACACCTGAGTGAAGTCTAGTAAAAAAAAATAAAGTATAATAATTTTTATATTTTTTTTAAGTTAATCGTGAGTTAACAAAAATAGTGGCGTTAATAGAATCGGGCGATAACGCGTTAATACCGCATTAACTTTGACAGCATTAAAAAAAAGTATAATTCTTTTTTGACTAATAGTCGACTATCGGCTAATTTCGGCCAATCATAGTCGACTATCCAAATCCTTAGTCGGGGACAGCCCTATGTCTAAGAGACCAAGAACCACAATGGAAATAAGTCCATGACTTTATTGTGCCTATCCTTGACGTTTTGCTTGAGATGCATGTCATGTGTGCGACCTGATTGGCCCTCCTCCTTGTAAATTCAGTCATTGTAATTTATGTACATTTTTTATTCAGTCACCCAAGTCATAAATGTGTATATTGTTATACTGTGTGTTTTTCTGTGTTGAATTGCAATGTTTAGTATGATAGTCATTAATATGCTGTTAGGGTAATCATATTTAAGTAAAATCTAATTTTAGTGGCTCCTCACCACTACTGTATGAACAGTGATGTACCTGAACGCGGTCAATGAACGATCGTTCGTGAACGCATTCGTATTTTGGGCGAACGTGAACATTTCCGCTAGATGAACGTAATTGAGAAAGCGTTCATTTTCAGCGCTGTATAACGGCGTTCAAAAGTGTGCCAGATTTCATATGCCTTTCAGCCGAAAACCCAGTTAAAACACACCCTAAACAGGCTTTAGAATAATGCGGAAAACCACCCAATCTGGCAACCGCTCTGAGTGGGTAGTATAGCAGCAGCACTCGCACTTTTAGAAGGCTCTGCACTCGCTCAGAGTCAGACTTTACGGCGGCGGCATATGAGCATTTAAAAGAGTTTTAGTTAAAGTCAGTAAATGTTTTGCACTTTGAATATTGAACTTTGAGGTACAACCTTAGTTTCATACCTCAGCCTGGTTCCTACCTCGTGTTGTGTTAGTACAGTGTTATGTCGGCACATGTTTATCTTATATGTTTGCACAATGACTACTTTCACTTTTGGTACTTTAAGTATATTTAGATTATTATACTTAATAAAGACCATTCAAGCAGCACGTTTTTCCTCATGTTTTTGAAAATATACTGTAGAGATGAAAGCTGCAGCTGCTACTAGTGTGGACTGAATGGGCGGCAGCAAAGCGCTATGGAAATGCCAGTATTCTGTGGTTCTATGGGTTGTGGCAATACATTTGACAAATAATAGCTTGCAGCAACGTATTGAAAAAAGAACTATAAACTATACATTTGTTCATTTTTGAAACCATGAACGTAAGGTTATGTATATAACCAAGTTCTATGAGCTATGGTGACGCTCAGCACCAGTTGCATAATATCTCGCTTCAGTGGATATGCACTGAATACATTTCAAAATGTACCTTTACATACCAACATCCGTCTGACCACACCCCCATCTGCTGCCTACATAAGCAGGGGTGGGGCCACACACTCATCTCCTTCCCAACAAATTTCACCACAATGAAAAATCAAGGGCCGCAGCGGCGTCCTGGTGCTGAGCGTCACCATAACTCATAGAACTTGGTTATATACATAACCTTACGTTCTATTTCGTTAGGGCTTACGCTCAGCACCAGTTGCATAACAGGAGCTGAGCGGGAGCCATAGCTCGACAAATGTACCCCGCTGAGGCCCCCCACAACCATTAGACCGGGGAGGACCGAGCCCCCGACCCTCCCTAATGGAGGATACCCCCCCTATTGGAGGCTTACGGGAGGGAGACGGATCCGACCGTGCGAAGAGGAACTCAAGCAACCCAACGCACAGGGTGAGCAGACCGTGGCTTGACCCCACGACTACACACACGCACAACCCGCATGCCACCCGGGAACGAACGGAAGGAACAAACCTCGTTACTGCCCCGAAAATCACGGGGTCAAGAGCAACCCAACCCTGTGGCAAGGCTGTAGCAGCGGAGCGCAAATGAAGACCCAGACCCACCGAAGGGACTGGATCCCCTGGAAAAAGGGGGCCCGGAGAGGTCAATGACGCCAGGCATCAAGACCCCACCAGGCGGTCACTTAGTGACACCGTCCCCCACATCGCCAGCGTATTCGGATAAGGCCCCTCCAAGAGCGGGCCCTTTCCCCCCAATAGCACACCGCCTGGCACACTGACTCTGAAACACAGGCAGTCAGCATGGCCGTAAGCACTCAAAAAAGGTTAACCAACGGAAGCAAGCAGCGCACCGGGGAAACCAGGCAGCAGGCTGTAACCTGAGCCTGGAGCACTGCGGACGAGACAGGCGCCAAAGGAGTCAGCTGAAAACAGCCCCCCCGGCGGAAGGGGCATATGCTGGTGTTGTTGATCACCATGACAAAGCCTCCATTAAAAAAAAACCCACCCAGAGGGGTCGAGGCAGAGAAGGCTGACATGATTGGCAGACGTCATGAACGTGCAGGGGCACACTCAACCGGGTAACCCGGGAGTTGACTCTGCTCCAACATACCAGGGAATCAACTACCCTCTCTGTACAGACGGTGGTTGTTCCTATAACCCCTCAAGAAAAAACTCCAAAACACACCTGCGGGTATACACAAGTGTTTCAGTTTTCAAAAAAGGGTTATCCCAGGCCTACGGTATCAACGAAACTTTACTTCGGACCGGGCCCGGCGGCTCGGGAAGCACACAGGGTTACCAGAGGAGGTCCAGAAGACCACCCCAACAGCCCCCTCTTCGCCATGCGTGAGAGAGGAGCGAAGAAAGGAGAACCAGCCCCTTATGATAGTGCCAGGTACAAAAGAGTACCCAACAAAGGGTCTCCAAAACGCCTAACCCTGTGACCCCCGGGCCGACCCGGCATTTTTCCCCCCGAAAAAAACACAGTTCCCTCAGGGTACCAGAACAGCAGATCTGCATCCCCGGCGGACAACGGGTTTAACTGACCTGGACCAGCGCGACCAGACCAGTCCCGTGTCCTAACCACGCCGACATGCCCACTCCAGAAGAGGGGGTAGGTATGCGTGTCGATCTAAAACATGAAAAGAGGGCGCCACCCAGACGGTCCCATTTGGACCGTGCTCAGTGGCCCACCCCAAGGGCGTGAGACCCCTCTACCTATGTTCTGATCTATTCCGTTAACATCCCCCAGATATGAATGAGAATTCATCGAGACAACCTAGTAAACTGGCGCTCGGAAGAGACAAAACTCCATCCCAGTTGCCCTATAAAAACGCTGTTTTAATAACAAGCAACCAAGGCGCACTTAGCCCCTGCGTGATTTTTAACAGAAACACACGAGCCAGCACTATGTATGCGTCGAGACCCAAACACATCAATGGATAGTCTAGCAAGACACAAAACATTGTTCCTCCAAGTCGCCTGGGAGAACGACACGGAGCCGTCGTGCTTCATGTTCCTTCCTCTTTTTATTTAAAAAAGAAAGAAACACAGACTGACATGAATCCCACGTGATGCAGCTGAGGGTAAAAATTGTTTACATTTTTACATCCCACCACCCTCGCCATAGGGAGGAGACGGAAATCCCCAGAGAGACTTCCCACGCGAGCTGTATAGATTGAAAAGAATATATTGCAAAATTGAGCTATGTAATACTTGGGTTAGGGCTCTCCGAGGAGGAGGCACTGAACCAATACACACTCAATAATCAAATTGAATCAAATACACACACAATAGAGCAGAACTCCCTTTTGAAGTTCTACTCACCTTGACAATCTGAGGAGGAGGCTCTGAACTCTGAGGAGGCTCCCTCACAGGGAAGGAGAGTCCGAACTCACAGAAGGCCAGAGGAGGAGCTTCGTGAGGAGGAGCTCTGACAACTCCCTGAAACAGATCCATAACATGGACCTGAACAACTCACGGAAGTCTTACCAACAGAGACGCGCTCAGTGACGTACTCTATGGCGGGGGAATTTCCGCGGCGCACACGCCCAATCTTCCAGGGCGTGGGACCAGGAAACTCCCCCCCCCCCCCTCTTACCCTGTAACGTGCCGAACAGCAACGTAACAGGAACATTGAAGGACAGGAGGTTTTAACCCCTGACCAATCAGAAAAGGGGAGGAAAGGATTACCAGTTCACCCCTTTACGACCCCACACCCATGATACGATGTAATGACAAATAGAGCATGACACAGTCATAGTCTGCTACATGAAGTATCTAATAGCTTCACATATGTGCTAACCTGCTATCTGATTTTTACCAAGGAAAAAACACAGAATAGAGAGGGCCCCCTTAAAGAGCCCCGGTACCAGACTTACACATGTGCTTCTGTGGCCAAACCTAACCCAGTTGTAGATCACAAGACACACACAACCCTTCATCACAACAAAAAATGGCAAAAGTACACTCTTGCTACAGAGGAACGCTGTTTTTCATAACGAGAGAATACAGAATCCTCGATTATGTATTGGCCACAGGCCTTGCTAAGCACACATGATAAGTGACCAAACAATCTTTTATTTAGGAAAATATAGTTTCTCAAGTGGAAAGCACAACCCCAGCAATTAAGCTGAGGGTTACATCGTATCCCCACAAACACAGTGACACAATATTTTGTAAACAACATGTCTGAGTTGAAGGAGAGTTCCGGTTTGAAATGTCTGAGTGAGCAGCCTTTGAAAAAAGCTCCCGGTCGCAATTCAAAACAAACGTGGAATAACATGATCTGAAAACGAAAAAAGTAAGCATTCAATGACAAAAGCGAGGAAGAACAAGTGGACATAAGAAAACAAAAAAGACCCAAGAAGAAGAAAAGGAAATAACGAGGCGACGTGAAGATATAACGAAACGACGTGAAGAAATGGCGCAGCTACAACAAGCCAACACGGAGATCCCCAGCTGGGCTGTGGAACTCGGAGCCAGTATTCGGGACATACAGGCAAGCATGCAAACTAGCGTGAAGGTAAACGAAGCGAACACGCAAAGCATACAGACAAGTATAGACAGACTCAGAGAAGAAGTAAAGAAAGGACAAAACGAACTCAAAGAAGAAATAAATAAGAGACTTGAGTCAATTGACGAAAAGTTGCTGAAACAGGAGAAAGACACGGTGGCGTTGGAAGAGAGAACGGCCGAGACTGAAGAATGGAGTACAGATGTACAAAAGATTCTAATGGAGACTCTCGAGGAACAAGGGAAGATGAGAGAGAAGTTAACTGACTCGGAGGGGAGATCAAGAAGAAACAATATAATAGTGTGGGGTCTGAAAGAAGGGCTAGAAGGAGCCTCGATGTCCAAATATATGGAAAGCCTAATACGAGAGAAACTGGACATGTCACTGTCAGAACACACCGATATGGGAATAGAGAGGGCACATAGGATACAAGCACCGAGACCTCAGACGAATGGACCACCGAGAGCAGTCATAATTAACTTCCTGAGGTTTGAAGTCAAGGAGAACATTCTTAAGAGAGCCTGGCAGACGAAGATCGATGTGGAAGGACAGAGAATACCCTTTGACCACGACTATGCAGCGGAGGTGGCTGCAAAACGCCGAAGTTACGTGGAAATAAAAAAGATTCTAAAAGAAAAAGGGATTCGGTTCCAATCACCAATGACCGCTCTGAAAGTATACTGGCAGGAAGGCACCAAAACCTACAGCAACGTACAAGAGGCAGCGAGGGACATACATCGGGATGGAGAGAGGACGCCGGGACAAAGAGAGGGGGGAAAACCCACATATACACCCACCCCGATGGAGAGACTGGAGAAGATGCGCAGGTGGAACAGAGTCGAGAAGAGGAGGACGGATGAAAGATGGGGATTGGAGATGATTCGAGACAGAGCAGCTGAGGAGAGTGACAGAGGGACATCGGAAAGAAGCACAGGAAGAGCGCGAGGGACCACGATACTTCAAAAGGAAAGATAAGTACAAAACAAAACAAAAACATTTGACTAAGACCATGACTAAATGTGAAAGATGCATAGAAATACACACAACATAGAATAAGAGTAATTGTAAACATAAAAAAAAAGATAAAACTTAAACAGAGAGAAGGCATGTGATACACAGTACAAATTAATGTGGACATGAAAATGACTGATTCTATGTCTCTGAAAATGACTGATAGGATAGAAAAACACATGTTGGACAGATTGTGTATGTGTATGTATATATATATATATATATATATATATATATATATATATATATATATATATATATATATATATATATATATATATATATATATATATATATATATATATATATATATGTGTGTGTGTATGTATGTATATATATATATATTAAAAAAAAAAAAAAAAAATCATATTACCGGGAGCTCAAGGACAGGGCAGCACACAGACAATGCTGGACCTACATGGTGAGCTTTCTTTTTTAGCCACTAGGGGGAGCCCTCTCAATAGGAGAGCCTTTTCTCCCCACCCCCCAGCAGGGGATAAAGGAAAGAAAATAAATACCTCTGACACCATGGAATTGTCAAACTTTGTGAATGTTGTAAATGTTTATTATAGTTCTTTGAATGTAAGTCGAGTAAAGTTAGCAGTGGCTACTACTACAAATATTATTTTATGTGACATGGGTAGAACGGGAGATCATTTCGAATGGAAAGATGACACAAATTAAAAGTATTAAGATGATGTCGCTGAATGTTAATGGAATGAATAATCCAATCAAAAGGAGTAAGGTGATGACGAAGCTTAGAAAAGAGGAGGCACAGGTTATTTTTCTACAAGAAACCCATCTAATACAACAAGAACATGGAAAACTGAAGAGATTCGGATACGAGAATATGTTTTATAGTTCTTTTAAACAGAACCTTAGGAGAGGAGTAGCTATATTGATTAAGAATGCAGTGAAGTTTGAATTGATTAAAGAAGTGAGAGATAAAGAGGGGAGATATGTAATGGCCAAGGGGAAAATGGAAGGCCAAATGGTAACATTAATGAATATATATGCACCCCCAGACAGTGAGAAATACCTATTTGAAACAATCTTTGATATTATAGCAATGGAAGGGGAAGGCGTTTTAATCTGTACAGGAGACTTCAACGTAGTATTGAATTACGACATGGACACGACAAGCACAAAGAGATGGAGAACACACATTAGCAAATCTATGAATATACAAATGACAGAATTAGGAATCACGGATATATGGAGAGAAACACACACACTAGACAGGGAATACACACATTATTCACATCCACACACAACATATTCAAGGATAGATTACTTCCTCATGACAACAGGGGACAGATACAGAGTAAAAGATTGTAGAATAGGGGTAACAGACATATCAGATCACAGCGCAACATATCTGACAGTAAATCTGAAAAGTAGACGGAGAAACACAGTCTGGAGACTGAACGTAGGGCTATTGAATAACAAAGGCTTAGTAGACGAAGTAAAAGAAGATATAATAAGATACAGAGAGGAAAATGATAACGGAGAGGTAGATCCAAACATTCTATGGGATGCAATGAAGGTAGTAATACGAGGAAAATTGATAGCAAAGGCAGTACTACTCAAGAGGGCCAGAATAGAGACATACCAGAACTTAGTAAAGAAACTGAAAGAATTAGAGAAAAAACACCAAAACTCAAAGAACCAAGAGACACTTAGGGAAGTAAAAGACGTTAGAGAAAAGATAAACAAAGAATTACTGACAGAAATTGAGAAAAAGGCTAGATATGTGAAAAAAGTAAGCATTCAATGACAAAAGCGAGGAAGAACAAGTGGACATAAGAAAACAAAAAAGACCCAAGAAGAAGAAAAGGAAATAACGAGGCGACGTGAAGATATAACGAAACGACGTGAAGAAATGGCGCAGCTACAACAAGCCAACACGGAGATCCCCAGCTGGGCTGTGGAACTCGGAGCCAGTATTCGGGACATACAGGCAAGCATGCAAACTAGCGTGAAGGTAAACGAAGCGAACACGCAAAGCATACAGACAAGTATAGACAGACTCAGAGAAGAAGTAAAGAAAGGACAAAACGAACTCAAAGAAGAAATAAATAAGAGACTTGAGTCAATTGACGAAAAGTTGCTGAAACAGGAGAAAGACACGGTGGCGTTGGAAGAGAGAACGGCCGAGACTGAAGAATGGAGTACAGATGTACAAAAGATTCTAATGGAGACTCTCGAGGAACAAGGGAAGATGAGAGAGAAGTTAACTGACTCGGAGGGGAGATCAAGAAGAAACAATATAATAGTGTGGGGTCTGAAAGAAGGGCTAGAAGGAGCCTCGATGTCCAAATATATGGAAAGCCTAATACGAGAGAAACTGGACATGTCACTGTCAGAACACACCGATATGGGAATAGAGAGGGCACATAGGATACAAGCACCGAGACCTCAGACGAATGGACCACCGAGAGCAGTCATAATTAACTTCCTGAGGTTTGAAGTCAAGGAGAACATTCTTAAGAGAGCCTGGCAGACGAAGATCGATGTGGAAGGACAGAGAATACCCTTTGACCACGACTATGCAGCGGAGGTGGCTGCAAAACGCCGAAGTTACGTGGAAATAAAAAAGATTCTAAAAGAAAAAGGGATTCGGTTCCAATCACCAATGACCGCTCTGAAAGTATACTGGCAGGAAGGCACCAAAACCTACAGCAACGTACAAGAGGCAGCGAGGGACATACATCGGGATGGAGAGAGGACGCCGGGACAAAGAGAGGGGGGAAAACCCACATATACACCCACCCCGATGGAGAGACTGGAGAAGATGCGCAGGTGGAACAGAGTCGAGAAGAGGAGGACGGATGAAAGATGGGGATTGGAGATGATTCGAGACAGAGCAGCTGAGGAGAGTGACAGAGGGACATCGGAAAGAAGCACAGGAAGAGCGCGAGGGACCACGATACTTCAAAAGGAAAGATAAGTACAAAACAAAACAAAAACATTTGACTAAGACCATGACTAAATGTGAAAGATGCATAGAAATACACACAACATAGAATAAGAGTAATTGTAAACATAAAAAAAAAGATAAAACTTAAACAGAGAGAAGGCATGTGATACACAGTACAAATTAATGTGGACATGAAAATGACTGATTCTATGTCTCTGAAAATGACTGATAGGATAGAAAAACACATGTTGGACAGATTGTGTATGTGTATGTATATATATATATATATATATATATATATATATATATATATATATATATATATATATATATATATATATATATATATATATATATATATATATATATATATATATATATATATATATATGTGTGTGTGTATGTATGTATATATATATATATTAAAAAAAAAAAAAAAAAATCACATTACCGGGAGCTCAAGGACAGGGCAGCACACAGACAATGCTGGACCTACATGGTGAGCTTTCTTTTTTAGCCACTAGGGGGAGCCCTCTCAATAGGAGAGCCTTTTCTCCCCACCCCCCAGCAGGGGATAAAGGAAAGAAAATAAATACCTCTGACACCATGGAATTGTCAAACTTTGTGAATGTTGTAAATGTTTATTATAGTTCTTTGAATGTAAGTCGAGTAAAGTTAGCAGTGGCTACTACTACAAATATTATTTTATGTGACATGGGTAGAACGGGAGATCATTTCGAATGGAAAGATGACACAAATTAAAAGTATTAAGATGATGTCGCTGAATGTTAATGGAATGAATAATCCAATCAAAAGGAGTAAGGTGATGACGAAGCTTAGAAAAGAGGAGGCACAGGTTATTTTTCTACAAGAAACCCATCTAATACAACAAGAACATGGAAAACTGAAGAGATTCGGATACGAGAATATGTTTTATAGTTCTTTTAAACAGAACCTTAGGAGAGGAGTAGCTATATTGATTAAGAATGCAGTGAAGTTTGAATTGATTAAAGAAGTGAGAGATAAAGAGGGGAGATATGTAATGGCCAAGGGGAAAATGGAAGGCCAAATGGTAACATTAATGAATATATATGCACCCCCAGACAGTGAGAAATACCTATTTGAAACAATCTTTGATATTATAGCAATGGAAGGGGAAGGCGTTTTAATCTGTACAGGAGACTTCAACGTAGTATTGAATTACGACATGGACACGACAAGCACAAAGAGATGGAGAACACACATTAGCAAATCTATGAATATACAAATGACAGAATTAGGAATCACGGATATATGGAGAGAAACACACACACTAGACAGGGAATACACACATTATTCACATCCACACACAACATATTCAAGGATAGATTACTTCCTCATGACAACAGGGGACAGATACAGAGTAAAAGATTGTAGAATAGGGGTAACAGACATATCAGATCACAGCGCAACATATCTGACAGTAAATCTGAAAAGTAGACGGAGAAACACAGTCTGGAGACTGAACGTAGGGCTATTGAATAACAAAGGCTTAGTAGACGAAGTAAAAGAAGATATAATAAGATACAGAGAGGAAAATGATAACGGAGAGGTAGATCCAAACATTCTATGGGATGCAATGAAGGTAGTAATACGAGGAAAATTGATAGCAAAGGCAGTACTACTCAAGAGGGCCAGAATAGAGACATACCAGAACTTAGTAAAGAAACTGAAAGAATTAGAGAAAAAACACCAAAACTCAAAGAACCAAGAGACACTTAGGGAAGTAAAAGACGTTAGAGAAAAGATAAACAAAGAATTACTGACAGAAATTGAGAAAAAGGCTAGATATGTGAAACAGACATACTATGAAGGAGGAACGAGAGCGACCAGACTCTTAGCTAGACGAATCAGAATACAACAGAAACTAAATACAATACACACAATAAGAGACACAAACACAAACAGGTTACTAAGAGAACCAGCTGAAATAGAGAAGACTTTTGTAGAATACTATAAGACACTATACACACAACCGAAAGCGGCAGGAGAAGAAGAGATAGAGACATTCTTAGAAAAATTAGATTTACCATTGATAGGAAAGGAACAGAACAAAATATTAAATGCAGAGATAACGGAACAGGAAGTGGGAAATGCGATCAGTAAAGCAAAGAACAATAAGTCACCAGGTAGCGACGGATTCCCTTCGGAATTTTACAAAACATTTAGACAGGAACTTTGCACTAGATAGTACTGTACATTAGTACACTGCATAGTATTGTGTATTGTATATTATATGGTAACTCAGAACATTGTACATATGTCTATACCGAACACTGTGACCTCATTTTCTTCTTCTAAATTCATGCTATATTATGTTATTATGTTATTTGATACTATCTTGTCTAGCACAGTCTCTGGAGCGTAACAGTAAGAAGCATTTTGTATGAAAGTATTCTGTACTTCTGTATGACAACTATTAAAGAACTTGAACTTGAACTTGAACTGAGGCCCATATTAGAGGCAGCATTTAGACACACAATGAAAAAAGGAACAATGCCACCCTCATGGAAAGAAGCCATAATTACTACAATTCCAAAGGAAGGGAAGGATAAGGAACTATGTAATAGCTTCAGACCAGTGTCCATACTTAATGTAGATTACAAGATGTATACATCGATAATATCCAAAAGATTTGAGACATTTATGCCAGATATTATAGACGAAGACCAGACCGGATTCATTAAAGGAAGAAAAACACAGGACAACATAAGAAAGACAGTGCAGATAGTAGAGGAGATACAAAAAGAAGGAGGAAGTGCAGTACTAGTTAGCCTGGATGCAGAAAAAGCATTCGACAGTGTAAGCTGGATATTCCTATATAAAGTATTAGAGAAATTTGGACTAGACAAAAACGCGATGAAAACAATTAGGGCATTATATCAAGAACCAACGGCAAGGATTAAAGTAAATGGCAACCTGACGGACCGGATCAAACTAGAGAGGGCTACAAGACAGGGCTGTTGTCTTTCGCCGACGCTCTTCGATATATTCATCGAACCACTGGCTCAACTAATTAGACAGACCGAGGACATCAAAGGGGTGGAGATAAGGGGAACAGAACATAAATTAGGACTGTTCGCAGATGATGTGATAGTATATATGAGACAACCAGACACAAGCTTCCCGACACTGATGGATTTACTGACAGAATATGGATATTACTCAGGATATAGACTTAACGTAACAAAGACACAGACCTTAACATTGAACTACACCCCAACGACAGAGATCAAAGACAAATACAAGATTAAATGGGATATGGACAGGATCAGATACCTAGGAGTGAATATTACAAGAGGGGTGGAGGGACTATACGATGCAAACTATACACAGATTAATCTGAAAATCAAACGAGACCTGGAAAGATGGACAGTAATGCCTCTAGACTTTAGCTCAAGGATCGAAATTATAAAGATGAATATATTACCAAGGTTACTATACCTATTTCAGGCTCTACCTATATTAATACCACAAAGCCAGTTCAGGGAATGGAATAAACAGATATCAAGATTCATATGGGGGGGGAAAAGGCCAAGGATAAGATATGTGACTCTACAATTACCAAAGGAGAAAGGAGGAATGGCAATACCTAGTTTAGAAGATTACTACTACGCAGCACAGCTGATAATAGTAACATGTTGGTGTAACGAGAACTATGAAGCCAAATGGAAAGACATAGAAACAAAAAATGAGGGACTCAAAGTGCAGGCACTAATAGGAGACAGGGAGCTATACAGAAGAAAGGAACAACTAATAGACCCAATTACCAAATTCACTATAAATATATGGAACAAGATAGTAAAGAAATACAAGCTAGAAAAAGAAACCAAGATACTGAGATGGATAACGCACAACAACAAATTTAAACCAGGGAAAGAAGATCATGGGTTCAAAATATGGGAGAGGGGGGGCATAACAGCAATATGTACAATAACAGAAGGAGGGGATATCCAGACTCTACAAAATTTGAAAGAAAGATTCGGACTAGAGAATAGCGACCACTTTAGATATTTACAGATTAGGGACTACTACAACAAAGAAATAAAACTAGACAAAGACAAAGAACAGAATGGGATAATTAAGATAATGGTAAAAGCATACGAAGTGTTATGGTTTGTAACCGACCCCAATCGCACAACACAAGACAGGTATGATGGTTTGCCAAGAAACAGATATTTATTGAACAACAGGGAAAAACAGGGAAAAGGGCACTGTCCCTTTAAGGGAGAATCACAAATACAGGAATATAACACAATGGGAAGGTAAGGGAACGCCTAAGGGAAGGTTAAGGGAACGCCTTGGGACAGAGGAACTAGAGACTAGGTAAAACAGGGACAAGGAGAACTAGGGAGAGAGGACTAGGGACTAGGAGAGCTAGGGAACAGGAGAAACGGGGACTAGGGGAACTAGGGACAAGGAACTAGGTGGAACTAGAAGGGGAGAACTTGGGACCAGGAACTAGGTGGAACTAGAAGGGGACTGAGGCCCGCGGAGGCGGGCTGGGGTACAGGGAGGAACTGGGGACTGGTGGGAAAACATCTGGGCCGCTCTGCAGGACAGAGGAGAGAGTTAATGCACAAAAGGGAAAAAACAGAGCAGGTGCAGAACAGTCCAAATAACAAAGTGAACAAAGTAATAATATCTTCGTGTGACAAACACACAGGGGGAGATGTAAAGTCCAAAAATACTATTCTAAGTGAGAACAAAAAACAGAGGCATTACGCTGGGAGATGAAATGTCCAAACTAACTAACAGAGGCAATACGCTGGGAGATGAAATGTCCAAACTAACTAACAGAGGCAATACGCTGGGAGATGAAATGTCCAAACTAACTAACAGAGGCAATACGCTGGGAGATGAAATGTCCAAACTAACTAACAGAGGCAATACGCTGGGAGAGTGACATCACAATCAAAACTCACCCAGGCGTATGCGTAAAGGTACAGGAACAGCAGCGGGAACGGGGGCAAGAGGCATTACGCTGAGTGAGTGACATCACAATCAAAACTCACCCAGGCGTATGCGTAAAGGTAAAGGGGCAGCAGCGGGAACGGGGGCAAGGGCACTACGCTGAGTGAGTGACATCACAATCAAAACTCACCCAGGCGTATGCGTAAAGGTACGGGGACAGCAGCGGGAACGGGGGCAAGGGCACTACGCTGGGTGAGTGACATCACAATCAAAACTCACCCAGGCGCATGCGTAATGGTACAGGGACAGCAACGGGAACGAAGGCATCGCCACCGGGGCGGCTGGCTGTCCGAGCCGAGGGAGAGAGTGCTGGAACAGTGGCGGTGACGAGGGCATCGTCCACCGGGTAGCCGCTGTCGGAGCCGAGGAACAGAGTGCTGGAACAGTGGCGGTGACGAGGGCATCGTCCACCGGGTAGCCGCTGTCGGAGCCGAGGAACAGAGTGCGCGCCACACCTTGGTGTGCGCGTCGGAACAGGGAGCAGGAACAGTGGCGGTGGCGAGGATGTCGTCCACCGGGTAGCCACTGTCGGAACCGAGGAACAGAGTGCGCGCCACACCTTGGTGTGCGCGTCGGAACAGGGAGCTGGAACAGTGGCGGTGGCGAGGATGTCGTCCACCGGGTAGCCACTGTCGGAGCCGAGGAACAGAGTGGCGCGCCACACCTTGGTGTGCGCGTCGGAACAGAGAACTGGAACAGTGGCGGTGGCGAGGATGTCGTCCACCGGGTAGCCGCTGTCGGAGCCGAGGAACAGAGTGCGCGCCACACCTTGGTGTGCGCGTCGGAACAGAGAGACGCCTCGGGGTGCGTCTGCGAGGAGGAGTGTGCCAAGCACGAAGGTCTGGAAGATGCGCGTCAGTGCGCTGGTACGGAGGAGCGTGCCAAGCTCGAAGGTCTAGGAGATGCGCGGCTGCGCGCTGGTCTGGAGGAGCGTGCCAAGCTCGAAGGTCTAGGAGATGCGCGGCTGCGCGCTGGTCTGGAGGAGCGTGCCAAGCTCGAAGGTCTAGGAGATGCGCGGCTGCGCGCTGGTCTGGAGAGCGTGCCAAGCTCGAGGGTTCTTGGAAGATGCGCGTTGCGCGCTGGTCTGGAGAGCGTGCCAAGCTCGAGCGTCCTTGGAAGATGCGCGTTGCGCGCCGGTACGGAGGAGCGTGCCAAGCTCGAGCGTCCTTGGAAGATGCGCGTTGCGCGCTGGTCTGGAGATCGTGCCAAGCTCGAGCGTCCTTGGAAGATGCGCGTTGCGCGCCGGTACGGAGGAGCGTGCCAAGCTCGAGCGTCCTTGGAAGATGCGCGTTGCGCGCTGTGGACTGGAGAGCGTCTGCGCTGGTCTGGATGTGCGTCAGGACGACAGCTGCGCGGGGGGTCTGAAGTGGATGACTGGGATGCCTCCCGTGGAAGTCTAGGGAGCGCAGACCAGTCCCACTCTCAGGCAACGGCGACAGCAGGCGAAGGCTGGAGCAAACATCTCGACGCCGGAGAATGGAACAGCATAGGCAGACAGAGGATCTCCCGAAAGAGTCTAGATGTTTAGAGAATATGACTCGGCAAGTATACAACACGACCCCACGCCAAAACGAGGGGAAGCGCCCTGGTATTTAAAGCCCACAGGGGGACTAATTAGCCTGCCACCACAGGTGCGAGAGATAATAGAATATCGAACAGGTGTGGCCACTAAGGGTAAGGAACGAGAGGGTGGGGGCTAGAGAGAGTGAGTGAGAAGGGAAAATAAACAGTATAGAAGGGAAATAAACAGTATAGGCTTAAAGAAACAGAGAAAAGGTAGTGAGCAGCGGGCAAAACCTCACAGTATCCCCCCCTCCAACGGGAGCCACCCGGCGACCCAAAACAAATACAGACAGAGTGGCAGGGGGCAAAACAAGAGGTACTGGCCAAGCCAGCAGGGGAAGCCACCACAAGAGTGGGGCTAGCAAAAGAAACAGGGTCGCCGAGGGGTAACTGGGGGAACTGGTCTAGAGGAACTGGTCTAGAGGAACTGGGTCTAGAGAACTGGTCTAGAGGAACTGTCTAGAGGAACTGGGTCTAGAGAACTGGTCTAGAGCAACTGGTCTAGAGGAACTGAGGGGCAAGCAGGGTAGCAAAGGGGTAACCATGGTAGCACCGGGAAAGGGCTAGCAGAGGGAAAGGGTAGCTGCCAGGGCACTGATAGCTACAGGGCCTATGCTAGCTGTACTGCTACATCAACATAGAGGCTGCGCTAGCTGCCGAGCTAGGCTAGCAGAGGGAAAGGGTAGCTGCCAAGGCACTGATAGCTACAGGGCCTATGCTAGCTGTACTGCTACATCTACATAGAGGCTGCGCTAGCTGCCGGAGCTAGGCTGGCAGACAGGGCTGGACCAGCATGAGAGAACAAGCTAGCTGGAAGGACAGTCCTAGCTGTGGGAATACTGACCTTGCTAGCTGAAGGGCAGTCCTAGCAGTGGGAGAAACTACACAAAAAAGTGGAGGCCATGCAGAGGGACCGGGTTAGCTGCTTGGGCCTGGCTAGCTACAGGGCCTATGCCAGCTGCAAGGCTGCATTAACATAGAGGCTGTGCTAACAGCCGGGGCCAAGCTAGCAGACCGGGGCCATGCAGAGGGAAACTGGGTTAGCTGCCAGGGCATGGCTAGCTACAGGGCCCATGCCAGCAGCAAGGGCTGCATAAACATAGAGGCTGTGCTAGCAGCCGGGGCAAGACTAGCAGACAGGGGCTCTGCTGAGGGACTGGGTTAGCCGCCAGGGCATGGCTAGCTACAGGGGGGTCAAACAGGGCAAAACGGGAAGCAAACAGGGGAGCTAACCGGGGAGACTAACAAGCTAAACAGGGAAGCTAAACTGGGCTAAACAGGGGAGTAACAGGCTAACAAGGGAGCTAAACAGGACTAACAAGGAAGCTAAACTGGGCTAACAGGGAAGCTAACAGGGCTAACAGGGGAGCTAGAGGGGACAAGAAAAAAAAGGCAAACTCAACATACACAGTCTGTGCTGGCTGGGGTCGTAGACTGGTGGGGTCGTACTGTTATGGTTTGTAACCGACCCCAATCGCACAACACAAGACAGGTATGATGGTTTGCCAAGAAACAGATATTTATTGAACAACAGGGAAAAACAGGGAAAAGGGCACTGTCCCTTTAAGGGAGAATCACAAATACAGGAATATAACACAATGGGAAGGTAAGGGAACGCCTAAGGGAAGGTTAAGGGAACGCCTTGGGACAGAGGAACTAGAGACTAGGTAAAACAGGGACAAGGAGAACTAGGGAGAGAGGACTAGGGACTAGGAGAGCTAGGGAACAGGAGAAACGGGGACTAGGGGAACTAGGGACAAGGAACTAGGTGGAACTAGAAGGGGAGAACTTGGGACCAGGAACTAGGTGGAACTAGAAGGGGACTGAGGCCCGCGGAGGCGGGCTGGGGTACAGGGAGGAACTGGGGACTGGTGGGAAAACATCTGGGCCGCTCTGCAGGACAGAGGAGAGAGTTAATGCACAAAAGGGAAAAAACAGAGCAGGTGCAGAACAGTCCAAATAACAAAGTGAACAAAGTAATAATATCTTCGTGTGACAAACACACAGGGGGAGATGTAAAGTCCAAAAATACTATTCTAAGTGAGAACAAAAAACAGAGGCATTACGCTGGGAGATGAAATGTCCAAACTAACTAACAGAGGCAATACGCTGGGAGATGAAATGTCCAAACTAACTAACAGAGGCAATACGCTGGGAGATGAAATGTCCAAACTAACTAACAGAGGCAATACGCTGGGAGATGAAATGTCCAAACTAACTAACAGAGGCAATACGCTGGGAGAGTGACATCACAATCAAAACTCACCCAGGCGTATGCGTAAAGGTACAGGAACAGCAGCGGGAACGGGGGCAAGAGGCATTACGCTGAGTGAGTGACATCACAATCAAAACTCACCCAGGCGTATGCGTAAAGGTAAAGGGGCAGCAGCGGGAACGGGGGCAAGGGCACTACGCTGAGTGAGTGACATCACAATCAAAACTCACCCAGGCGTATGCGTAAAGGTACGGGGACAGCAGCGGGAACGGGGGCAAGGGCACTACGCTGGGTGAGTGACATCACAATCAAAACTCACCCAGGCGCATGCGTAATGGTACAGGGACAGCAACGGGAACGAAGGCATCGCCACCGGGGCGGCTGGCTGTCCGAGCCGAGGGAGAGAGTGCTGGAACAGTGGCGGTGACGAGGGCATCGTCCACCGGGTAGCCGCTGTCGGAGCCGAGGAACAGAGTGCTGGAACAGTGGCGGTGACGAGGGCATCGTCCACCGGGTAGCCGCTGTCGGAGCCGAGGAACAGAGTGCGCGCCACACCTTGGTGTGCGCGTCGGAACAGGGAGCAGGAACAGTGGCGGTGGCGAGGATGTCGTCCACCGGGTAGCCACTGTCGGAACCGAGGAACAGAGTGCGCGCCACACCTTGGTGTGCGCGTCGGAACAGGGAGCTGGAACAGTGGCGGTGGCGAGGATGTCGTCCACCGGGTAGCCACTGTCGGAGCCGAGGAACAGAGTGGCGCGCCACACCTTGGTGTGCGCGTCGGAACAGAGAACTGGAACAGTGGCGGTGGCGAGGATGTCGTCCACCGGGTAGCCGCTGTCGGAGCCGAGGAACAGAGTGCGCGCCACACCTTGGTGTGCGCGTCGGAACAGAGAGACGCCTCGGGGTGCGTCTGCGAGGAGGAGTGTGCCAAGCACGAAGGTCTGGAAGATGCGCGTCAGTGCGCTGGTACGGAGGAGCGTGCCAAGCTCGAAGGTCTAGGAGATGCGCGGCTGCGCGCTGGTCTGGAGGAGCGTGCCAAGCTCGAAGGTCTAGGAGATGCGCGGCTGCGCGCTGGTCTGGAGGAGCGTGCCAAGCTCGAGGGTTCTTGGAAGATGCGCTTTGCGCGCTGGTCTGGAGAGCGTGCCAAGCTCGAGCGTCCTTGGAAGATGCGCGTTGCGCGCCGGTACGGAGGAGCGTGCCAAGCTCGAGCGTCCTTGGAAGATGCGCGTTGCGCGCTGGTCTGGAGAGCGTGCCAAGCTCGAGCGTCCTTGGAAGATGCGCGTTGCGCGCCGGTACGGAGGAGCGTGCCAAGCTCGAGCGTCCTTGGAAGATGCGCGTTGCGCGCTGTGGACTGGAGAGCGTCTGCGCTGGTCTGGATGTGCGTCAGGACGACAGCTGCGCGGGGGGTCTGAAGTGGATGACTGGGATGCCTCCCGTGGAAGTCTAGGGAGCGCAGACCAGTCCCACTCTCAGGCAACGGCGACAGCAGGCGAAGGCTGGAGCAAACATCTCGACGCCGGAGAATGGAACAGCATAGGCAGACAGAGGATCTCCCGAAAGAGTCTAGATGTTTAGAGAATATGACTCGGCAAGTATACAACACGACCCCACGCCAAAACGAGGGGAAGCGCCCTGGTATTTAAAGCCCACAGGGGGACTAATTAGCCTGCCACCACAGGTGCGAGAGATAATAGAATATCGAACAGGTGTGGCCACTAAGGGTAAGGAACGAGAGGGTGGGGGCTAGAGAGAGTGAGTGAGAAGGGAAAATAAACAGTATAGAAGGGAAATAAACAGTATAGGCTTAAAGAAACAGAGAAAAGGTAGTGAGCAGCGGGCAAAACCTCACACGAAGGAAGGAAGGGGGGGGGGATATCAGCACTATATCAGGCAATAATGGACAGCAAAGACATCACAACCAAATATATAAAGGAAAAGTGGGAGAAGGAATTAGAAACGGAGATAACAGAAGAAGAATGGTATAACATATGTAAGATACAACACACAACCACAGGGTCAAGGATATGGAGGGAGTTTGGGTGGAAAAACATAATTCGATTTTTTATAACACCAGAAATACAGGGCAACTATACACCAACACAGAAACCATGCTGGAGAAAATGTGGACAGGAAATAGCAAACCACACACATATTCTGGGGATGTCAGATAATAAAGAACTATTGGGAAGAGATAGGAGGGATAATAAATGAAATAGTAGGATATGAAATACCCCAGACAGGACAAGTATTGTATTTAGGGAACTTAACACAGGAAGGAATGCAGGGGAAAGATATATACTTGATTAAGATATTACTAGTAGCAGCCAAGAAAGCACTGACGAAAATGTGGTATAGAGTAGAAGCACCGATGAGGGAACAATGGACAGAGATAGTGGGTGGGATACAGGAAATGGAGAGAATCACATATAGGCTGAGGCTACAAGACGAGAAGTTTGAGTCAAAATGGGAGAAGTGGGAAGAGTATAGGAAAAAAAGAAACAACATCACAGGAGAGTGAAAAGGAGACAAGAAGAAAAAACAAAACGAAAATAAACTATGAAGGTACCAAAGAACCCATGTCACTTTTTTTGTATTTTTTTTTTATTTTTTTTATTGTTTATCTCTTTTCTTTGTTTTTGTTTTGCTGTGTTTTTTCTTTTTCCCCTTTAGTGAATTTATTTTAGGTCAACTCGTCATTTGATTTTGATACAAATTTTTCTAATATCAGCTATATCTTTTAGTTCTTATCTATCGAATTCTATTGTACTGTCGTTTATAATTTTGACCGCCAATTGTATTATTGTATGTGGATGTTTTGTTTGTAAATAAAAAAACTGAAAATAAAAATTTAAGTATAAAAAAAAAAAAAAAAACATGTCTGAAAGGAGGGTGGGGAAGCCCCAGGGAAACCGGGGGGATCACCCCTCCTTCCTTACCCTTGATACGACCAAGTTGAACAGGTAACCCTGTTAATATGTGAACACACTGTTCATTGTCATTACAGGCTGAGAAAAGAATTCATTCCTCAATCACATGTCACTAAGCATAGCTTTATAGGTTAAATAATTGATTGATTCATTGAAAAGTTTATTAACAGATTGCAGAATGGGTACAGTACAGTACAGCTCAATACATACAATTGTTAAGGGGATGCAGACCAGAGAAAGACTTTCGTCTTGTTTACATCAGGGTCCCCCATTTTCAATTCATCACAACATATATGACATACATGACATACAGATAGATAATACTGCTACATCTATACATTTATGACATATCAGATTTGCAAATACAGTACTGTTTGTGATACAAAAGTGTCCAGAAAAGGAGTGTATATACATTTGGCGTAGAAACTGTACATTGGAGGAGGTTGGATGGGTGGGGTGGGGTTGGGCGGGTTGGGTGAGGGCTGTACATTGGAGGTGGGGGGGGGGGGGGTTGGGTAGGGGACACACACACATTTTACACTGTACATTGGAATACTGACAAAGCCTTACTTGGTCATTTACTGTACAACTAGGTTAGGACATTTGTAGGGGCCAGTTTCGAATTGCAGTCTCACGTAGGTGTTTTTTTAGAGTGTTTTTGAAAGTGGGTAGTGATTCACATTCCTTTACAGCTTTAGGTAGGGCGTTCCACATTGATGTGGCATAATTGCGAAACGTGTTTAGTCCCTTGTTTGAGCCGAATCTGGGTTTTACATGATTTGTGGAGCTCCCTCTGGTGTTGTGATCGTGGTATTCACTGACCTTTGGGAAGTATTTTGACATGTACATGGGTACCTTGGTCGCGTAGTGTATCTTGTAGACCAGGCCCATTGCAAGTTGTTGTACTCTGTCGTCTACTCTAAGCCATCCTAGGTTGTCAAAGTGGGCAGGGGTGAGGTGGGTTCTGGGAGTCAGGTCAAGTAGTAGTCTGACTAGCTTGTTTTGAGATGTTTGTAATTTGTTTTTTAGTGCCTTTGAGGTGCTTTGGTACCATGAGGTGCAAGCATAGTCGTAGTACCCTTGAATGAGTGCTCCTGCTAGAGTCTTCAGGGTATTCTTGTTTACCAGAGAGGAGATCCGGTACAAGAATCGCGTTCGTTGGTTGACTTTTTTTATTACATTGGATGCCATTTTGTCACAGGAAAGATTAGCCTCTAGGATGGAACCCAGGTAGGTAATTTCATCTTTCCTTGTGATAATATTGTCACCCACTGTAACCGAGAAGCCGTCGGTCTTGCTGAGTTTGTTATTTGAACCGAAGAAAATGGACTCTGTTTTGCCCATGTGTAATGATAGTTTGTTGTCGGCGAGCCATATGCAGATTTTGCCTAGTTCCGAGCTGAGGGCTTTTTCAACCTGTAACTTGTTCTTGTCAGAGACCAGCAGGGCTGAGTCGTCCGCAAACAGGAACAAGTTGCAGTCACAAGCTGACGACATGTCATTTGCATAAATTAGGAATGGTAGTGGTCCTAGTATGCTTCCTTGTGGAACACCACAGCTCACTGTGAGGGGGGGGGGATAGGGTACCGTTTACTTCCACCATCTGTTCCCTCCCCTCCAGGTAGGATTCTATCCAGCTCACTGATAAACTATCAAAACCAATTGCTTTTAGCTTGTCAATCAGAATGGTGTGATTGACAGTGTCGAAGGCCTTTTGTAGGTCCAGCATGACCATGCCGCAGTATTTGCCCGCGTCCACCTCTTGTTTGATGTGGTCGTTCAAGTAGAGAAGGCATGTGTCAGTGGAGTGGGATGTTCTGAAGCCAGATTGGAATTCGTAGATTAGATTTTTTTCCGCGAGGTACTTTTCGATCTGTTCGTATACTATTTTTTCCATGACTTTCGAGATGGATGTAAGGATAGAAACAGGGCGGTAGTTACCCGGGTCTAATTTGCTGCCCTTTTTGTGCAGGGGTGTTACTCTCGCAATTTTGAAGTCCTTGGGGACGTGTCCCTGTTTTATGGAGAGGTTTATTATGTGTGTGATGACTGGGGTGATGGCTGCTGCTGAGTCTCTGAGGAATTTGGAGGGGATGTTGTCATGGCCAGTGGCCTTGTTTGGTTGGAGGGCGCTCAGTTTTTTGAGTACCTCATCTGTAGTTACCATTTCCAGTTTGAAGTCGTCTTTGTGGACGCCTAGGTTCTTGTAGTATGCTACTATGTGTTCTACCCCATACTGCCCTGAGTGGGAGGGTAGTTTGTTTACCAGTGTTGTGGCTATGTTTGTGAAGAAAGTGTTTAAGTAATTGGCTACATCCAGCTTTTCTGTGATGAGCGTGTTGTCCGTCTTTATGTTTATGTTTGAGAACCTGGTTTTAAGTTTTTTACTGCAGCCTAGTTGATTGTTGAGTAATTTCCAAAGTTCACGTGGTTTATTTTTGTTTTCCTCGGTTTTGTCATTGATGAAATTTTTTTTAGCAGTTTTGATCATGGAGTTTACGTCATTTCTTAGTTGTGAGTTCACGTTACATGAACACACATGTTCTCATCACAACTAACCAGATCATTTTTACACATGTAAACAACAACCCGATTTCTATGGAGAGAGAAGCTATACCAGTGACAAGACAATTCACACACAACACACGTCGTATCCTCAATGTATTGCAGCAACACCCGTTTTGGAAAACATCGTTATTACAAAACATTTAGAAGGGAAGGAAAGAAGAAGTGTTTAAAGTCCGGTCGGGACCTTCCTACCCTGAGCGCAGGCCAAGAGAACTGCAATCTGGCTAACGGGACACCGAAGTCGAACACAGCATCTCCTGTGCCGGCGACGAGGGTAGCGTCACTGCGCCACCCAGCCGCTACGTTTCTCCATGTTGACGCAGTCCTCGCTGGCAGGGTTCCAGGTGTAGGTTCGACTAACATCCTCTGTCAAAGATGACGTCGTAGTCAGAGTGTTTAAGGCATGTTATAGTCATAGAAAACGTTCAACAGTGTAGCATTAAGCTAACAGCCGTCCGACTGATAGCAACAAGCTAACGTTTACTAGCCTGGTAAGCACAGCGAGCTAACGCCGCAGCTAACAGCTGACTGGCTAACACAGTAGGCCACAACTAGCACGCCAGCTAAGCAGTTATCCGACTGATAGCAACAAGCTAACGTTTACTAGCCTGGTAACACAGCGGGCTAGCGCCGCAGCTAACAGCTGACTGGCTAACACAGTAGGCCACAACTAGCACGCCAGCTAAGCAGCTATCACCTGAACTGTACACAACAACATAACAAGCCACACTTCAGACAGGCCGCTGTCCAAGTCTCTCCCCTAAGAGGGAAAAGAAAAAGAATGTCAAAACACAGTTTACAACGGTGATCCAGACATACAGCGGGGCCAGCACAGTTCCCATTTCGGGCTGCAGCCGACTTTGAGCATGGAACTCCCGATAAAGAAGATCCTATGCCCACATTTCCTCGTTTAGGGTGTACTTTCATTTTATATGAAAGATGGGGCCTGCACGGGACAGAGAAGCATCCGCTCGAGAATCCTGGGATCACCAGGTCCTGGTCGCGGCCCACTAGATTGACCATCATGGGCGTCAGACCAAGATCCTCTGACCGCCGTTTAAGCCGAGCAGAGGACCCCAATCTGGAGTCGGCGTTTCGTAAAATTGTCAGTTAACCCCCACAGCATCAACAACAACCAGAGCTCGCAAGCAAAACAGAACTTACCCCACCCTGTAATACAACCGCTTCCCACAACAGTCGGTGTTTCCCACAGTCCAGCTGTATGGCCGGAGGGCCAAACCCATCCAGCCGTAGCAAGGAGGACTGTAGATGGGGAGCATGTCAGCGGCGTGAGCCCCTAATACGAAAAGCCGGTGGAGGTCACACAGAATGATCATCATCTTCCAGACACTCCAGTGACGAAGACAATATCGCCGTATTTTCTCGAAAATAGTGAGAGAGAAAATAAAGGTATAATGTCAACATATCCTTGTTTCTTGTTTTCCTTTCCTCAGACTAATATTTTCTCCACGTCAAGTGGTGTATACAGGCACTTCCTTGTGGATGAAATTTGAGAAGGAGATGAGTGTGTGGCCCCACCCCTGCTTATGTAGGCAGCAGATGGGGGTGTGGTCAGATGGATGTTGGTATGTAAAGGTACATTTTGAAATGTATTCAGTGCATATCCACTGAAGCGAGATATTATGCAACTGGTGCTGAGCGTAAGCCCTAACGAAATAGAACTTTAGTTAAAAAAAGATTATTATGAACTGTGAACTGAACTAGTTCATTTTAAAATGTGTGAACTGTGAACTGAACTAGTTCATGTAGAAAGTGAACTTTCCCAACACTGAGTATGACCCAGACTACAGTAGCACATCTGTCACTGAGCTGTGAAGTGGTGTAGAGCACTGCTTCTCAAGCTCTCTGCCTACAAGGCAAGACAATGAGAGTAGATGTCACGTCTACAGAAAGTAAAAAGGCTATTCTTATATTTATAATAATAATAATAATACAACTTAGCGGCCGGGTAGCGCAGCGGACTAAGCGTTCGCCTACCACCGCAGAGACAGAGATCCGGCTGTCAGCGGTACCTCCGGCTTGGTCGGCCGTCCATACTGACACAATTGGCAGTGTCAGCGAGTGGGAAGCCGGTGGGGGGTGGGTCCTGGTCGTTGTAAACAGCAACTCCTACAGGTCGGTCAGGGCACCTGCACAGCGAGGGAGGGAACTGGGGGAAGTAGTGTGAGCCTCCCACACGTTACACTTCCCCAGTGAGAGTCCTCGCTGTCAGGTGAAAAGAGGCTGCTGGCTGTCTCCACGTCAGTGGAGGTTTCTCTATGACAACACGTGAAACACAAATTCACTCATAATTCATAATTATTATTAATTTACATATACATATATATTAAAAAAAATAAATAAAAAAAAAAAACTATATATATATATATTTTTTAAATTTTTTTATTTTTTTTTTTATTATAAATGTTTTTATAAATGCCAGTGAATATTTTTTTCTTCAAAAATGGCCAAAATTGACAGCTCTGAGCAGGCCTGCACAGGTGTGACCCATTGTTAAATAAATAATAAATAACAGCGAATCAAAATAGGCTATTAACTTCATCTAAGCACGGCCTGTGCAGTTAAACTCTTGCCATTGAATGGAGGTTTGATTGATTGACAGCCCTTGACATCCAATACACGGAGGTTGAATATGATTGGCAGCCTTGCAAATCCAATCAGAGATTTCTGCATTGCAAAGTCAAAATGGTCCAGCTGCATGTCCGGAGGATAGGTTTAGCTCGGGCCAATCTCAAGTTTCTCAAGTTTCTTTATTATGGTCATACAGAAGTACAGAATACTTTTATACAAAATGTAACATAAAGAAGCATTTTGTATAAAAGTATTCTGTACTTCTGTATGCCAACTAATAAAGAAACTTGAGAAACTTGAGATTGGCCCGAGCTAAACCTATCCTCCGGACATGCAGCTGGACCATTTTGACTATGTGAAAGTTGAGACTATGAGAAAGTTGTTGTTTAGTAGTTAGTAAGCTGTACAGCTATAACAAGTCAGGCTAAATTAAACGTTGCGCCAACATTAGGACCGAAGTATAAACCAGCAACTGAGCAACATGAAGAAGTGGATTTATGCATCTGGATCAGAAAAAACGTTGTGGATGAAAAAGTAAGTAGGCTACAGTGCTTGTATGCTAACAGTAGCTAGGCAGCTTAGCCTACATCACAATGATAATCACCAAGCTAACTTACTGTACATACTGTAGGGCTGGGCAATTAATCGAAACAGAATCGCGATATCGATTCATAGACCTATGCAATCTAATTTCTAAGTTATGACTATTTTCTTTTATTAAAAAAAACGTTTTTTTTTTTTTTTTTTTTTTTTTTATTATTTTATCTGGGTTGAACATGATTTGTGGAACTCCCTCTGGTGTTGTGGTCGTGGTATTCACTGACCTTTGGGAAGTATTTCGACATGCACATGGGTATCTTAGTGGTGTAGTGTATCTTGTAGACCAGGCCCATTGCAAGTTGCTGTACTCTGTCGTCTACTCTAAGCCATCCTAGGTTGTCAAAGTGGACAGGGGTGAGGTGGGTTTTAGGAGTAAGGTCAAGCAGTAGTCTGACCAGTTTGTTTTGTGATGTTTGTAATCTTGTTTTTAGTGCCTTTGAGGTGCTTTGGTACCATGAGGTGCAAGCATAGTCGTAGTACCCTTGAATGAGTGCTCCTGTTAGAGTCTTCAAGGTATTCTTGTTTACCAGAGAGGAGATCCGGTACAGGAATCTAGTTCGTTGGTTGACTTAGTTTTATTACATTGGATCCCATTTTGTCACAGGAAAGATTTGCCTCTATAGGATGGAACCCAGGTAGGTAATTTCATCTTTCCTTTTAAGATAAGATAAGATATTCCTTTATTGATCCCCTTGGGGAAATTCAGGCATCATAGCAGCATGGGGGAAGGGGGGGGGGGGGGGGGGGGGGGGGCGGTACAGGTAGTGAAAACAACACAAGCAGTGTAAACAAATAGGTCAATATAATTTACTATCTAACTAACTGAAATATACATTATTCATTATTCACAGTATCACAGTATCCACATAAGGTGCAGTATGCATAAGGTAGTGTTATTTTCCTACTTGGGTTCCTATTAGTTCTAGGTCGATGTCTGGCAGCAGTCGCTGCCCACTGTTGTGGAACCTGATGGCCACTGGTATGAAGGACTGTCCGAGGCGGTTAGTTGAGTGTCGGGGGGGTATGAGTCTGTGGCTTCCTTGTCACCTTCACCTAATATGTTTTGATCTGGTCAGGTGCGCTGTCACCTAAAATGTTTTGATCTGATCAGGTGCGCTGTCACCTAATATGTTTTGATCTGGTCAGGTGCGCTGTCACCTAATATGATTTCATCTGGTCAGGTGCGCTGTCACCTAATATGATTTCATCTGGTCAGGTGCGCTGTCACCTAATATGTTTTCATCTGGTCAGGTCCGCTGTCACCTAATGTTAATATGTTTTCATCTGTGTCCACTGACCACTGACACACAGTGGGGGATGTTTTAAAAATATTATTTAATATATAATATAATATAATAATTTGTGCTTCACCTAAAAATTTGGTCAGCAGCCTCCACTGCTCCACGTGTATCGGAGGGGACATGTGATAGATTCAGGGCTCCCTAGACCGGCAAGTAGGGGGCAAATGCGAGCAACGACCAGGAAGGGGAGGGGGGGAATTGGCATAACGACTAAATTGGGATGGGAGAAAAAAATTATAATAATACAACTTTACTTGTATAGCACCTTTCATACAGAAACTGCAGCTAAAAGTGCTTCACAACAGAAAAAAAGACAGGTATAAACTGAGCACATACTGTAAAGTGCAGACATATAAAATCACAGTTTTTCACATTAGGATCTAACATCCCAACAGGCCACCTTGTTTATGGTTTGATTCAGTTTAAAAAATAGACAATAATAAAAAGAGTAGGGCTGACCCCTATAAGTCGATTAGTCGACTAATCGGTCGAAAGGAGCCGTAGTCGACTGGCCAACCTCTTAGTCGAATATATTAATATTAACGCTAATGGCACGCATACCAGAGGCTAACTGCCTAAGAAAACAGGCACAGAGGCACTGAAAGAGGATTTCACCCATCTAATGAACAGACTAGACTAGACAAATATCAAGATGTATCCATCAGTGGACCAATTGCATGCTTTTGCAGAGGACAAGAAGCCTTCAGTCGACTCCTTCAGACATTAAGCACCCCCACAGGCCAAATGGAATGATACAAAATTAAAAAAAAAAATTTAAATATTATACTTTTTTTTTTTTTTTTTTTTTGTCTACCAATAGTCGACTAACGGCAAATTTTGGCCAATCATAGTTGACCATCCAAATCCTTAGTCGGGGACAGCCCTAAAAAAGAGTAAGAGTAGAATAGACAAGAGTAAAATAGTGCAGTACAATAAGTAATAGAAGCCCTATTCCCTATTATAGCCCTATTCACGGCTTGTTTTTCGTTGTGTTGTTATTTATTTAGTTGAATAATCACTTATGTTTCTGTGTTTTCTGACATTCTGCAATTAATGTTTTCAATAATTTTCTGCCATCTCACGGCCCTCGCCGCTGGCCCCCCGAGGCCCACGTTTGAGATCCACTAGTTTATAGCTCCTGTTGTTTGCCGCTTGGTTAGAAATACTTCCTCTCTGGGCTGTAATTAAAAGCACTGCTGAGATGAGCACTTCCCTGTGATCCTCATTACATACTGCATAAACAACAACAACAACAACAACAACAACAACAACAACAACAACAACAACAACAACAACAACAACAACATCACCACGGGTGAAAGCAGAAATATTACAGAGTAGCTCTTAATCACACTATCACTCAGTATGTGTAGAGTGCGCATAACATGTAACACATACTCCAAGCCCTTAGGGGGAGCTGTTGCTGATCAATCCTGCAGTGACGTTGAACGAAGCGCTGCTTACCCTCCATAATCTCACACACCCACACACACAAGCACACACATACACACACACGCACGCACACACCAGATTTCTGCCCTGTGACAAAACCCATAGACTGTGACAGTGGTGTGTGAGGGGTGTCATGCTTTAATGTGTGACTGTGGATGTGAGGGGGAGGAGTCTGCTCTGCTTTAACGTGTCACTGTGGATGTGAGGGGGAGGAGTCTGCTCTGCTTTAACGTGTCACTGTGGATGTGAGGGGGAGGAGTCTGCTCTGCTTTAACGTGTCACTGTGGATGTGAGGGGGAGGAGTCTGCTCTGCTTTAACGTGTCACTGTGGATGTGAGGGGGAGGAGTCTGCTCTGCTTGGTTGTCACACAATCGACCTTAAAGGGGCACTTCACCAAAAAAACAATGCAGATTTATTTTGCACATAATCTCACACACATCCACCAGTGATGTCATGGAGCTATAATTAACACAACACAAGGATACAATGTCACCAATGACATAATTTACTCTCAATAACTATCAAACTAAACAAATGTGTGCAAAACTGTTTTTGGATGTGTGTCAGATTATGTGCAAACATTTTTGGGTGAAGTGCCCCTTTAAGTGTGCTCTATGGATACATGCCGACGGAGAGAAGGGGTGACAGACGCCATCAAAGAAAGGGGTGAGGGTGATGGAGAGAGAGAAAGAGAGAAAGAATGAGGGAATGATGAGTGAGGAGGATGAATATAGTAAGAGAGGGAACGTGGGTTCAAGGGTGACGATGATAAGAGCAGCTATGGCTCTGCTGTTGGTGTGTGTGTGTGTGTGTGTGTGTGTGTGTGTGTGTGTGTGTGTGTGTGTGTGTGTGTGTGTGTGTGTGTGTGTGTGTGTGTGTGTGTGTGTGTGTGTGTGTGTGTGTGTGTGTGTGTGTGTGTGTGTGTGTGTGTGTGTGTGTGTGTGTGTGTGTGTGTGTGTGTGTGTGTGTGTGTGTGTTGTGTGTGTGTGTGTGTGTGTGTGTGTGTGTGTGTTGTGTGTGTGTGTGTGTGTCCTATCAACGGGCCGGGGTGGAGGAGGAGGGCTCTGACATACAGACCCTGTCAGATTATTACTATAATTACACAGGCGAGTCGACCCTCTCTCTCTCTCGTCAAGAGTTAAGCTCTTTACAGTCAAAGGGGTGTCAGGGTGGGTTGCGCAGATTTAGCCATCTTCAAAGTTCACTGCTCAAATTAGCATGCGGCGCACGGCCAGGACGAGGATGGTGCCACAGCAGCTTCTGGAGAGGAAGTCACTTTACTCTCCGTGTTCTCACACTGTTTACATGCCATGTGGGTGTCTTTTTAAAATGTACTTATTTATTTATTTTCAGATATAACAAGGGACAAGGCCATTTTAGGCGACACTAAACGTTCACGTAAAACAATAGTGTGCAATACAATGTACAAAATCAAACAAAACAAACAAACAAAATTACGTATTTTCCAAATATGGTCTTATAAAGATCCAAGATCTTTTACAGGGTTGGGCTAACGTGGTTTATTTTAAAGGGCTGGGCTAGGTATGTGTGGTATTAACAGAGTGTCTTTTACAGGGCTGGACTAGATATGTGTGGTATTAACAAAGTGTCTTTTACAGGGCTGGACTAGGTATGTGTGGTATTAACAAAGTGTCTTTTACAGGGCTGGACTAGGTATGTGTGGTATTAACAAAGTGTCTTTTACAGGGCTGGACTAGGTATGTGTGGTATTAACAGAGTGTCTTTTACAGGGCTGGACTAGATATGTGTGGTATTAACAAAGTGTCTTTTACAGGGCTGGACTAGGTATGTGTGGTATTAACAAAGTGTCTTTTACAGGGCTGGACTAGGTATGTGTGGTATTAACAAAGTGTCTTTTACAGGGCTGGGCTAGGTATGTGTGGTATTAACAGAGTGTCTTTTACAGGGCTGGACTAGGTATGTGTGGTATTAACAGAGTGTCTTTTACAGGGCTGGACTAGGTATGTGTGGTATTAACAAAGTGTCTTTTACAGGGCTGGACTAGGTATGTGTGGTATTAACAGAGTGTCTTTTACAGGGCTGGACTAGGTATGTGTGGTATTAACAGAGTGTCTTTTACAGGGCTGGACTAGGTATGTGTGGTATTAACAAAGTGTCTTTTACAGGGCTGGGCTAGGTATGTGTGGTATTAACAAAGTGTCTTTTACAGGGCTGGACTAGGTATGTGTGGTATTAACAGAGTGTCTTTTACAGGGCTGGGCTAGGTATGTGTGGTATTAATTATGTCACAGGGCTGGGCTAGGTACAGTATGTATTAATGATGTCACAGGGCTGGGCTAGGTACAGTATGTGTGGTATTATTTATGTTACAGGGCTGGGTACAGTATGTGTGGTATTAATTATGTGACAGGGCTAGGTACAGTATGTGTGGTATTAATTATGTTACAGGGCTAGGTACAGTATGTTGTTACGGTGGAGGTAGGTAGAATACAGTTTTGCAGAAAGGGAAATGTATGGAGGAGGCAGAGACGAGGATTGAAGCTTGGAGAGGGAGTTTACTGTAGAATCCAGTGCAATACAAAGAACATACAGAAACTACTTAACAACCTACTCAACAAAACAACAAACACTAACACTTACTATAGGATGACAGCACAATACGGCGTGGACAGGAAACGGGGAAGGGGACAGGAGGAATGTCGCCACAAGGAAGGGAGGACAGACAGACAATTAGAAACACCTGGCCAACACAGAAATACAACAACCTAGACACCAGTCAATGACAAACACAAAAGCAACTCATAACAACCCAAACAGTACACCAAATCACACAAGGGAAGGGAAAGTCAATGACAGCACACACCAGGACACCACATTGATCACACTATTAATTAATGTTAAAATAGTAGTCAGGAGTCCAGTGTACTGGACCGCACCGTCTGCGGATGGCCACCAGAGGGTAGGAGACCAATGTTAGGTAGAGAGCCACTGTTGGGTGGAGGTTCACTGCCCAGTGTTAGGTGGAGGGCACTGCCCAATGTTACCATCCTGCCCAGTCCAACCAGGACCGGGCCTAGGATCGTGACAGTATGTGTGGTATTAATGATGTCACAGGGCTGGGCTTGGTACAGTATGTGTGGTATTAATGATGGCACAGGGCTGGACTAGGTACAGTATGAAATGAAATTAATGAAAAAAAGAGAAAGAAAGTTTAAATAAAAAAAATAGAAGAAAAGAAAATCTAACCCTAACTACCCTTACTGTCATGCACTTGTCCTAATAAACTAACCTACACTGTAGCACTCAACACTTGAAAATTGTTACTCAGCTGATAGAGTTGTGCCCTTCCTGATGACTTGTCATACAGAAATTGTAAGTCGCTTTGGATAAAAACGTCAGCTAAATGACTAAAATGTAAATGTAACGTAATGTGTGGTACTAACAGAGTGTCTCCCCTCAGGGCTGCTGGAGGACTACCCATCGGGCGCGCACCCGGACGCAGAGTGCTGTGACGTGCGGTGGGACGTGAAGCCACCAGAGAACCGCTCCTCCCGGGGGGGCACCCTGCAGAGGACCCACCCGCCCTGCCAGCACCGCACCTCCCTCAGCTCCTCGGCAGCCTGCAGACTACAGTGTTGTAACAGCCGGCTCAAACTCTGCCTCCTGGTCCTCGTCCTCCTGCACACCGTCGCCAGCCTCACCGGCGCGTCCCACAATGCAACGGGACTGGGCCTCCCCGCCATCACGCCTCTCGAGGAGAGCCCCGCCAGCGAGGACTGATAGAGCTGCCAAGGAGGAGGAGGAGGAGGAGGAGGAGGGTGAGGGAGGGAGGGGGCTGGGGATCCCCTCACCATGGCAACCCAACCCACTGACCCGTGTGGAAAAATACAGCCACAAGTGTGGGAGAGCTTCTGTTTTTTTTTTATTTTATTTTTTTTCTGATGGGACATTTATCTTCGATGCTTTCTGGCAAAAATGGAAATGTAGAACGTTTTTGAGAGACGAAAAGACACACACAGATTAATCAAAACAAACAGACAGACAGACAAAGAGACAAACACGATCCCTTATGTGGAGGAGGGACAATGCCCACAGCCTTTGTTGAGGGGCTTCCTTACTGCTGAGTTTTTTTTCTTTCTTTTTTTAACACTGTGCTCCAGGTGGGGTTTTTGTTGCACTGGCTGACTACGGAATAACACAATCATTATCCTCTTTCTAATGTCCATCCTTTTGTTTTTTTTCTGTTTTTTTCTGGGTCTCTCGTACAGGAAGAAAGAAATGTTTTATCTACATAACGACGACAAGATAATGTGTTTGGAAGAGGGAAAAAATGAATTAGCAGTTTGTACGTGTTGGTTTGCATATCTACTGTATGGATTTGTGTGTGCGCGCGCGTGTGTATGTGTGTGCGTGTGCATGTATGCTTGTGTGAATGTGTGCCCCCAAAATGTCCCTTATCCTCCACATTTGCTCAAGATTTCTTTTGAAGTTTAAAGGTATTATCCAGTCAATATAGTCTCCAAGAGCAATTTGAAACGCTATCCTTGTGTACTACTGTGCCTCAAGCACATGGGTTCCTATCAGTCTTGTCCTGCATTATCGTTGCTTTAGGGTGAAAACCTTGTATCTCCAAAAGGTAAACTTTTCAGGAATGAAAAAAAATTATCAACCTCATTTCCAGACTGACACGAGTGTATATTTGAAGTTTCCTCTTTGGGTTTTCAACAGGGATGCACCGATACTAATAGACCACTGCACTTCTGAGTTACATGGAGCTCATGGGAGAGCGAGAGACAGGTTGCCAGAGACATGATCCAATAGACTTTTTTATACGCCTGAGTCTCCTGAATACGGAGAGACCAATCCCAAGTCCTCGGCCGAGCTATAGTTGCTTTTCCGCACCCACTCCCTAAACTCTGCATGCGCAGATTGCCAGAGACCAACAGAGTACCGTAGTATTAGACCAACCCTGGGCAATCTGCGCATGCACCGGTTGGAGAGTAGGTGTGGAAAAGTGACTATAGCTCGGCCGAGAAAGTGCAGATCGACTCGGGATTGGTCTCTCCGTATTCAGGAGACTCAGGTGTATAAAAAAGTCTATTGGATAAAAATTATGTCTTCAGCACCCCCACAGCCGTAGCTACAACCACTTACGCCAAGGCTCTAATCAACATTCATTCACTTTACCCCCCCCCCCGCACTCTCCCATGAGCTGAAAATACCGGAAGTGGTATTTAATGGTCTATAATACTGGTACTAAATATCGGTCTGATAGCAGGCGAATGTCCCTGATACTAAAACCTGATACCTAGAGCCCTGTGTCAGAAATCAAAGAGAAGTGACTAGATGTGCTGCATTATTTCCACATAGATCATCCATCTAATGGAGATATTATTATTATAGAGGTATTATGCTATTACAACTTTCAATTCCAGTAAAGATTTTCCAGTAAAAAAACTAAAAACAACTTGAACATGATCATAATACAAGGTTTTTGCCTCAACGGCAGTGACAGATAACAATAATTTGGGGAACCAATCATGTAGCTTGGTTACCATCCCCCACACCACCATTCCCTTCTCATTTTGTTCAGGTGACGTTGAATGTGCTTCAAACCGGGATGGTTGTTGAATATCAACCAAACAAGGATATTTCTAATATAATTTTACCTGACCAGAGAAAAAAACCCTGGTTCGGCACTTTTCTTTTTTTGACCATGTTGATTAAAAGAACAAACAAACAAACCAACAAACAAAACAATTTTGGCTAATGATGATCTCAAGATAACCTCTTCACTGGAGATAGAATGACTGGATGTTACCTTTACAGAGTTTAATCTATAGGTAAACTATACTTACCCTACTGGTAAGGAAGACAAAACAAAACATAACTGAAACACATATTATCAAATGCAACGCCTCACCAGCTATAAAAACTACATTACTGGAAGTAGTGTGAAAGAAAAAAACACTTTTATTTGACCCACAAATAGATAATTATTATGTAACAACCCCGCTTAACTGGCCATAGGCGAAGAGCTTAAATTGTCCGGCATCCCTGCAAACTGCAGACACAATTAATTTTGAGTGATTGTCAAGTTTGTTTTCTGTTGAATCAAAAAAGGAAAAAATGAAGTGTAATCTCTTTTCAGTAACTTGCATAATGGAGGCTCTCTGATAAAGGTTTACGACCAGGCCTCGTTCGTTTGCTCGAGTGTCCTTAGCCCCCACTTCCTGTTAGCACCAGAGCTGTCACCCCACTTCCTGTTAGCACCAGAGCTGTCACTTCCTGTTGAGCTGTCACCCAAAACAACTCTTGTAGCAGCATGTCCTCTGTCTTGTACTACTGTCCTCAAACACATCACACGTTTCCTCACATGAAGTAAAGGGCTTTACCAAGATTATACCGACACTGGCATCAACACACACACACACACACACGCACACACACACATGCATACTTGTAAGTAGAAGACAGGGGGTACCAACGTTGTCATAATGTCTTGTGATGCTACACACGGTTATTATTGCTACAGAGCGGAGGCATTTTCATCGTTTGAGAGCAGGCGCAGAGAGACTAATCCTGGAGAGAAACTAAACAGTGTGTATCGTTGCGGAGGGGGGTGTGGAGCAGTGAACACGTTCAGAACCCGCTGCCGTGGCCAGGAAGGCGTGGCCAGGAAAGGCGTGGCCAGGAAGGCCATGGTGAACTTCAAGGGCTGAACCTCTTCTTGTAGTTTCTACATGTGTTTGTCTGACGAACTGGGCTGGGAGATCAGGTATTCAATAGACTAACTGAGGTTGATGTCTCCCCAGTCTCAAGTCTATTGATTATGTACGCCAGGTGCCCATTAACTAAAAGTCTGATGTCTAAGTGTTTATTAGAGGTTATAATATCAGGTTCATAAAAGAAAATCTTTATTTCATTTACTCCATCTTGGCAAAGTTTTTCTATTGTGTTAGTTTTATACTCATGAATGTTCTGACCTCACCCTCACATCAAGACATTACCGACGTCTGCTTGCATGGAACCCATAACTGATCATTATCATTCAATGCAACTCGCCCCACACTAATCTCTCTCCTGGATGACTGCACTGTGGCGTGGTACAAAAGCTATGTTATTATATTAGCCGCCAGCAGATGGGGCTATATCGTTTCGCTTCAATTGCCTGCTACCGTAATTTAATGAAACGAAACAGAACAGCTATGAGTACGAATAAAAGTTACACACAAGGACATTCTGACACCAGAGACACAAGTCAAGGAAACACGCAAAGGAAGACAGTTGCACAGATGGGCCTTGAGTGTGTAAGTGTGTGTGTGTGTGTGTGTGTGTGTGTGTGTGTGTGTATATCCCTGCATACTGTATCTGCAAGGTGTAAGAATGTGTATTTGTGCGCATGAAATTTAGTACATATACAGTACGTGTGTGTGTGTATGCATGTGTGCGTGTGTATGTATGTGTGTGTGTGTGTGTATCCATCCCTGCAATATGTATCTGCAAGGTGTAAGAATGTGTATTTGTGCGCATGAAATTGAGTACACATATACAGTACGTGTGTGTGTGTGTGTGTGTGTGTGTGTGTGTGTGTGTGTGTGTGTGTGTGTGTGTGTGTGTGTGTGTGTGTGTGTGTGTGTGTGTGTGTGTGTGTGTGTGTGTGTGTGTGTGTGTGTGCGCGCGGCCTTGCTAACGGGCCCTCCGGAGAGCTCATTAGCGTGGCAGTGACCTTGGAGGCCTGCAGGGGGCACCAGAACGTCCCATGTCTTCATAACCACCACCACCAGAGAGAGTTAGTCATCCCATTAATCACTGCAACATACGCTGAAACCTACTGTACTGTAGCCTGTATAATACATCACACCTATGTATGTCACCCCCCCCCCCCCGGACACGTCAGCATTATGTAGATCCACCTTCTGCTTCGTCATAGGGCACTGGTGCAAAGTACGCACCTTGTGAAATGGGACATCCCTCACACACACACACACACACACACACACACAATGTTTTGTGACCGAGCAGACAACAACAACAGACAAATATCACTGAAGGTCATACTGTAGCGGTTGAAAATATCAGGGAAAGGCAAGGCGTCATGTCCGCCATACTGTGTCTCGCAGCGGGTTGTATAACTGCAGGACAACGAAGCCAAGCAAACAAAAAACAGTTGGAAGGGATTTTTGTGTTTTCATTCTGTCTTCTCCTATCGAATCAATGGTCATTCTGTAATGAGGCAGACGCATCCTCATCACAAGCCAACCCTTTGGGGCATGTATACTGTACATGTATACTGTACATTCAGTATACCTGACTGGCTGACTGTCTCTCCATTCACAAGCCATGAATGAGTCATGTCTTCTTTTTTTCTTTTTTTACACACAGTACTGCCTCCTCACCATAGCGGTGCAGGGGGGCAGTGCTGCGCAAAGTGTGTTGTCCTCTCCATGCCCTCTCACATAATATTGTGCCAAGGACAGATATTGTTGTGTGCATGTTTCCACTTCGAAAAACAATTAAGAGTTTGATTCCATTCATGTAAACCTCAGATTTTGACATTGTTGTCGGTAATGCAGGCATGCACGCAACAGTTACTCTGCTGTGATATCATATTTTTTGCTTAGCTTTTTTTAATTTATTTTTTGGTATTGATTTTCTACCGCATTATGATAAAGAAGAAATTGTGTAGGGTCCTTATCAATTCAATCTAGATCCCTGACGACCACAGTTTCATAGCGTTTGTACCGGTATGGTCTGAAACATTCCACGATGTGCCAACCGACAGAACCCCCCCTCCCCCACCACACATATACACTGTGTATACCTCTGCCCCCCCCCCCCCCCCCCCCCACACGCACCCATGTACACCCTCCACATGGTATGTAGACAGATGTTGTTCTCTTTCTCTTCTCCTCTCCTTCTCACCCCTCCCACCCCTCTTTCCTTCCTCATAGTTTCGTTCTCTATCCTGTGGATCTATGCAGAAGCCCATTCCTTTGTTTTTGTTTCTTTCGGTTGTAAATATGTTCCCTCGTATGCTGACGATGTCTGTCTTTGCTTCCAGTTTCTCTTGTGTGTTTTCTGAGTTGATGTCACAATGTTCCCCCCTTTTTTTTGTCTTTCTATTTCTTTTGTTCTTTTTTTTTTGGTTGAGCGCCCGGAGTCATTGGTTGTGTTGATGTTAAAAGGAGAATGTGGTCGAGGCTTAACCAATAGAACTAATCCTCAGCCTCACAGCCTTGTTGAGGGAGGTCGCGGGACTGTGTGTGTGTGGAAGAGAAAGATTTATTATAAAAACAAGGTTCAAAGGCAATTACGATTATGATTATTATGATTACTATTATACTAACGGTATATTGTAATATTATAGATGCTTTAGTTCGAGTAACTTCTTTAATTTTTTTACAAACGACTTTGATGAAATGATTTATAAAACAATCTCACGAGTCATGATCTATTCGAAAAGTATGAAAACTACTGCTACAATGATTAAAATTGTGTTCTGATGAAAATAAATACAGACATATAATCTGTTCCTCTGTGGTGTTTTTGTATGATAATTACGATGATAATACTGTAATGATGGTGATAATAATGATACCTACTCAAGTAATAGCTTTGGATTTGTATAGCAATGTTAATACAGTACACATTGCATTACATAAAAATAATATTGAAAAGGTACAGATGGAGCAATAGGCGGCCCCCACGCTGTGCTCTCTGTGTTGATCTTAATATCATTTTTTGCATTGATATCCCAATCGAAAAAGACAAGTAGACAAGCTTATTTTCCTAAACCATGGATGTAGTAAGAAATCTGAATTTAAGTTGAAGCCAATGTAAACTAGTTCTAAGCAGGGGCCTGATTGCTGCATTCGAACATGTTGCACTGTAGAAATTGCTTTAGGAACGGTTACTATAGTCAAATGAAATGTGTAAAAAAAAGTATGAATATTTATCAACTGATAGATGTAAGACTGAACAATCAACAATTTGACTTGTTTGTATAGTTAAAATAATAATGACTGAGGGGGTCAGGTCACCAAGACTCTGACTCAAGCACTGACTTTGATATGCGTTTGTTTGGAGGGCCGAACTAAATGGTAAATGGTGCATTTATATAACTCTTTTATCCAAAGCATTTTACAATTTGCTCCTCACATTTGACCCATTCACTCACACATTCACACACCGATGGCAGAGGCAACCATGCAAAAAAGACTTCTTCGTATTCTTGTGTTACCTTCCCCCACTCCCCCACTCTGAGCGCCTGTCTGGGATCGCTTTCAGGATCATCAGGAGCAGTTAGGGTTTAAGTGTCTTGCTCAAGGACACTTCGAATCGGCACGCTGGCCCGGGAGGAGCAGGAATTGAACCGGGAACCTCCGGATTACCAGACGACTGCTCTACCTCCCGAACCCGTCACCCCAAATTACTTCTGGGACTATTGGTGTTGAGAAATAAACCTTGTCAAATTTGACATCATAAAAATTCTAAATTGGCCCACGTTTACAGTCATTCCTGTCCCTGTAAACATTGTGGCTGTGGGATAAGATGAGCCAAAAGCTGTGGGCTTGAGCAAGTGGTTTAGGATACAGAGAGGACAAGATGATCCTAAAATACGAGTTAAAGACGAAGCTTGCTGGTCACATTAAACAGCTGCCTGACCGATTCCATGGTCTTACACAAAAGAAATGCAGTGAAATTGCACTTTAACATATTGTTAAAAGTAAACTTAAATGAAAATGTTTAATATATCAATGAGACTGTTTTGAAAGGAAAATAGAATTCGCTGTTCAGTTGTATTTGATAAAGGAATAGTCTTTTGGCAAGCCGTTTGGACGAGTGACCATGTCCGGTTGTGAACGGTCCCCGAACCGCTGATGGCGAAAATTATTGACCACCGTTGTAGCCAAGGAGCATCTGCTCTGAAAGCGATCCCAGACAGGCGCTCAGAGTGGGGGAGTGGGGGAAGGTAACACAAGAAGACGAAGAAGTCTTTTGTTTTGACTAGAGCCTCGAAATGAATGGCAGCGGACGGCCATTTTGGATAATCATGCCGAATTTTTACCAGGTACACACATTACAAAAACCTTTGTAAAACATTCATTTTCTGTGGGATTCTTATAAACTTTGGACATGTACTGCATATGACTTCAGGATATGGAACCCCTACCTCTCCACTGGAACTTAAAAACAGGCATCTGGCAACCAGTAAAAAGAAATGTGAGAACACAAAACTTTTACTTCAGTGTGTTCAAACCTCTGTTGCTCTATTTTATTAGCACCCAAATTAATCTTTATTGTGTAAGACACTTCAGAATGTTACCTTTCAAAAGAGACCAGACTCAAGCATGTGCTATATAAGTATAAAGTATAATAAATCGCAAATTACTTTGGGTATGCAATCGTCAATCGCCCCATTTTTGTCCGATGCTTAAGTGGTTTTTAAGTGTAAGCCAATCACCTGAGTGAGTATGATAAGGTTCCAGTTCAGTAATGAAGTGATGTAGGGTGGACGGTCATCAATAAGGGCTTTTTACAGAAACAGGTGCAAGTCACATCTCTCTGCCAGAGAGGACCACCCAACCTTATCATACAGGATACAATGATGGGTAGACTATGGTCCTCATTCACGAACGGACTTACGAGAAAAGTTACGACTCCACATACGAGCTATTCGGGGTGATTTTGGCATTGAATATTTTTACATAAATTATTATGGTATTGTTTTAATTCAACCGTTTCTCAGCAAATATTGTGCTCAGAAGCCAGACACAGAAACGGCTGCTTATTGCGGGGTGACGTCCCTTAGATAAACATATTTCACAAAGCACCCTGGTATTTGCAAGGTGGATAATTAAGTCCTAATTCTGATTTCCCAACTGGGAGCTTCCAAGCTCCGGCTTGGGAATGGAATGTGGCATAACTGACAGTGTTAGGTGGCAGAGGGTTGTGCTGCTATCGCCCTCTTCTGGTAGAAGGGAGAACAAACCCAACCATGTAATTACTTTATTTATAGCACCTTTCATACATGGATTGCAGGTCAACGTGCTTCACAGCCAATAGCATAAAATGAACATAGGCATACAATTTGCATACAGTTGACAGAATAAAAGCAATGCATAAAGTGCAGACATAAGAATAGGTATAAAAAGACAATAAAAGCAGTGCAATGTAGGAAGTGCAGACATAAGAATAGGCATAAAATAAGTACAATAAGTACAGTGTTGCTCGAAAGCATGTGAACCCCCCCCCCTGGAACAGCCAGTCCCCCAAACACCCCACAGATCAATCCCCACCACATCCCCATCTAAGACACACCCCCTGATAGAGCATGTCATTGCCGAAGGAAAACACAAGCAGCCCGAACACAGTGGGATGTGCATCTCCATCACTGAGGCCGATGCGATGCGCATCTCGATACGGTGCCAACGATACGATACATTAACGATACATTTGAAGCACCGGGCGATGCGATGCGATACGATTCACCCCTGTTGAGATACGATACGACTCGATACGATTTGATTCAACATAATGCGATTCGGGGCGATACGATGCGATTCAACACGATGCAAAATAATGATACAATTTTATGGTATGACAGAGAATTTGGTTGTATTCCTTATATGCAGCTTATATTATTATAAAATAAAATAATCTACTGTAAGACAATTTATATAAAAACTCTTGGGTGCCTAAGACTTTTGCACAGTACTGTGTTTTCTATCCACTTTAGCTAAAAACACACACACAATGTATACACACTACTGTGAGACAATAATAATCACACACAAAGGGATAATGGCTTATAGCAGACTTAATGATTTTATAATATTTCAGATAATGAAATTAAATGTTTATCATCAACTATCCAGTTAGTATTTATATTGTAACGTTTGGCCACTTTAAATCATTGAACGTAGAGAGAGAGAGAGAGAGAGAGAGAGAGAGAGAGAGAGAGAGAGAAGAGAGAGAGAGAGAGAGAGAGAGAGCGCGTTTGAGCTTTCTGATGCTCCGTAGCTGACCACACCATGATGGCATTTTGTCAACAACACAGTTTGAACCTGGAGGAAGCGATATAAAGAAACTAATTGCCAATAAATGTGAAGTTATCTTTGAACCTGTTGTCAAGCGTCGTCAATATACCCCCCCCCCCATTTCCTCACTAATGGAACTGGTGTTGCAGAGTCACGTTAGTTAGTTAGATACTGTAGTTTAGCGTTAGCTGAACGGCTAACTGGCTAACGTCAGCCAGTGGCTACTAACGTTAGCCAGTTGATCAATTCAATTCATGTCTCCTCCTCGACTTCCACTGTTTGTTGATAACTGTGTGACGCGACTCTCGCCTTCTATAGTAGCGAAGCAAAGATAGTATCTGCTGTGTGCAGTGCACTGCTGACAGAAGTGGATGAGAGGAAATTATATGAATGAATCGGTTTTGACAGATGCAAAGACGCTAACAACAGATGCATCGCGAGTTCAACCTGAATTCTAGCCGACGCGCACTTTTTCCACCGGTGCATTCGCATCGTGAAAGTTTATGCAGGTGCACCGATGCGAATCGGTGAATCTTAACACCCGGACCATTCACCAAATACAATGACCAAACATGAAACATCCCCGTGTGCACAAGCATGTGAACCCCTGGGATCCAGCAGCCGCCGGCACCCACGGTCCCATCTGAATCTTTTATTTAAATGTTTTTATCTTTGATGGTGAATAACACCATGCTAACATTGACCAGACATGAGAAATTGCCACTGACCTCATTCAGCACCTTCTTGAGATCAAGTGTACTAAAGATCTAAACAAATTAATAAAGGGCAGATGATTTACAGGGGGTTTTGTAGTACTGAATTATGCCATCCGGACGCGTGAACACTAAAGGCAACTAACATGCACTTCCGCGTTTCTCTGATTGGCCAGCGCTCTCCTTCGTGAATACCAGCCGATCTACGCTTGTTCCCTACACCGGAGACATTTTTAGAAAAACACAAAGCCGCCATCTTTAATGCATTCGTAATCCCCCCTACATAATAACCATGCAGGTTAATCAGCAAAGGTTAATAATAATAACCATGCAGGTTAATTAGCAACGCTCGCACAATACCTAGGTTAATAATAAGTAGGCAATTGGCACAAGTGTAAATTATACATTCGTAACTCAGTTTTAACATTGATGCACTTAGCTCAACTCGTTTGCCAGCTTGCTGTGGAGCCTATGGTCACAAGTTCTAATCACTTCAATTCTTTTTATTTATTTTTTTTACGTTTAATTAATTTATCATCTCTCTATATAAACGTAACTAGCTATTCATATCAATCGAAATAACGTTCATCTCCGTGAGCCTTCAGAGCTGCTTTTATTTGTAAATAGAAGAAAAAGGAGTTTTTCATTGTTCAAGAGTGGATATATGTTGCAGGAAAAATAATTGAAATAACAGAACCAGTCCGCGCGAAATAATGGCAGAGGGATTTGATGTTTCCACTGATGGCATTGATGGCATCTCCATGGCCCTACCTGGACACGTTTATGAGTTTGACTGAAAAAACGCCTAAAACATATGTGTTTAGGTGTTTATTGTGTCAACCAAAAAACGAAGATGCTCTCAACGTCCCACACGTCCAATACTAACTTGAGAACACATATTCAGGTGAGCTGATGAAAACCTTTACTGTCTTTACATAAACATTGTCAACTGTTCCCAAACAGCACACAAGTCAGTGCACTTTTTATCAACAGCTTTAACTAACAGTCTGAGATAGGCTAGCTGCTATGAACAATATTATGGGGGTGGAGAAAAGAAAGAAATAGGGAAAAGATCACCTAGACCAGTGGTTCTCAACCTGTGGCCATGGAATGTTTTGTGAGTTACATATCTAGCAGCCAAGGATAGTATTGTTTGTCTAGCAGTGTCAAGCTTGAGTGTTATACTCTGAGTACATACTGTAGTAGTATAGACATATTAGCATAGTTGGTAGTAGTATATACATGGTAGCATAATAGTAAAATAAAGTAAGACAGTTAAAATTCAGATATTGAAGAAGACATATATATATATATATATATATATATATATATATATATATATATATATATATATATATATATATATATATATATATATATATACTGAAGGAGCGTACAATTTTGAAAGTTTTATAGAAGTTCTGTTTTGTTCTGGCTAACCTGACGGTGCACAGATGCGTGAGCAAACTGCTCAGGGAGGATGGAGGCGATGTGAAAGTTCCAATGCCGATTACCCCATGCTGCTTATTTCCGTACTTAAGAATGTATAAATGTTACATATGATTTGTCTATTTTGTAGACAAATGTTTCTAGCACTTTTTCTTTGGCCAGGTTATTGTCATTTTGCTACTGTAGTTTTAGTTGAAACAGTAGTTTATCCTGTGCTGAAAAGTCTCCATTCCAATAGAGAGAGTATATATTTGTGTTTATTTTATTATTGTTTCACTGCCTTTTATTTATTACGTTTCCACAGTTCTTTCCTCATGTTAAAAGGATGACACAAAAAGCCAGACCGAGGGCTTGTTTCAGTTTTATAATAAACAATCAAACTGAGCAATTTTTTTGCCTGCCTATTTGTTTGGTGTAAACTTGATCACAAAGTAAAAAAAAATGAAAAGTAGTGCCGATGTAGCTAGCTATTTTTGCCATGTTCTTGTAGTGTAGCTTGCTACATTTCTCTGGGGATAGCTTCCATTGTAGTTTAGCTATATTTAATCGAGAGTAACTTGTAGTGTAGCTTGCTACATTTTCCAAGTCCATTTTCCATCACTGCTAACTAAGTATTTATCGTCGCAAAGATGACATCCAAGACTCCAAGACCAAAACGGGGCGATGTTCCGAACGAGGAAGAGGCTGACGATACTTTTAGCAAGGCCTGGCTGGCCGCCCTGCTTGAAAGCCACAAAGAGGCTATGACCACCGAGTTCAGAAAAGCCATTACCGCTTTGGAAAATAAACTTGACCAAATGAAAACGGACATGGCCGACAATGCACAGCGGGTCGATTCCCTGGAGGAGAATGCAGAATCTGTAAGCGAAAGAATTACGTCGCTGGAGGCTACATGTGCGGATCTGAGGGCCGGCCATGCGGTGCTAAAGGCTAAGGCGGAGGACCTCGAGGCTCGAGGGCGACGTAACAACCTTCGGATCATTGGACTACCAGAACAGATTGAGGGCCCGAGACCAACATCCTTCTTCGCCACCCTTTTACCCCAAATTCTTGGGGCAGAGACCCTCCCTAACCCTCCAGAATTGGACCGCGCACACAGGTCTCTGGCAGCTAAACCGAAGCAGGGTGAAAAGCCTAGGCCCGTTATCATCAGGTTTCATAACTATCAAACTAAAGAACGGGTGATTCGGGAGGCCAGAAAAAGAAGAGCGGAGATGCTATACGACGGTCAACAAATTGCTTTCTACGAGGATTATACCCCGGCTGTGTTGGAACAGTGAGCACCGTACCGCGATGTGATGGCACTACTTTACAAGCAGGGGCTGAGGCCTAGTCTCCAATACCCTGCTAAACTGATGATTACGGAAGAGAGCGGGGACAGAATACGCTTCACGTCTGTTGGGGATGCCGAAGCGTACCTCAAGGCCAAGTTAGCCTAGCGTGGACGGCTACCCAACGTATACCCAGTGGTAAGCTAATCTGACGCCGGGAGCAATGAACAATGAACAATGAATGTAGAATGCGAGACTGAATTTATAGACATTGGTTGGGCTACATTGGTCGACTGTGTTAGACCTGATAATTAGACCTCATGGGGGGATGCTATTGACATTAAGCGGACTGGCTTCTGAAACTGAACTCTATGCTTCCCAAACAGCCGACGCGGATTATATTTTGCCCGTATTTCTAAAGCCTTTTTGCTTTTTTTCATTATTCTTTGATAGCCCTTATCTTACATATGTCTCTCTCTCATTCAAACTGTAGACGTTTCCTCTGTTTAGGGGCTGCTAAATAAACAGAAGGGATCGGTTTGATAGGATAATGAAGGTTCTATATGTACGCGTTAGGAGTACTCAATGCGCAGAGACTGGGCCTGAATTTACTAGGCCATTTACCTAGGCCCAACGGACACTCGGGGACAGCTGAAACCAACGCCAACAGCATTAGACATGATTATGACGTAGTGTTCGGCTGAACTTGTGGACCTTGGCTATATTATTATAGTGCTCAGTCACTATAGATTGTCCGCCAATGCCTCAGAAGGGGACTATTGTTATTTCAATCGGAGGGACTCCTTCAAAAGGAACCCTATGCCAACCAGGTTGCTATAGCCATGACCTTGTGAATGATTGCGTGCCGTTTTCTTCTGCTCCCTATTTTGTATTTTTTGTTTTTGCCCCCTCCCCCCTTCTTTTTTTATTTCTATTTTTATATATGTATATAATCTTTTCCTTTTTTTCTTAACTTAATTTGTCTTTTCTTTTGTATGTATTTACTTATATACATATGACTCTCTATGCAGGGTGAGCATATTCAGGGTGCACATGCTCCTCTTAATATTTGAGTGTCTCAATACACATAAACCGGATAGTATCTATTGGGTAGTGGGGGTTGTGTATGCAGGTTTCAAGAAGCACCTAAGGTACTGACTGAACCAATTCAATTTGCACACGCTTCTTTTTACTGTCTTAAGGTATAGGTCTCTACTGCCGAATGTGACTAACCATATTACCTCCCTATACATATTTTAGGTACATTGTGAGGTCCCTGAATTGTGTAACCCCTGTAGCTGCATATACCTCATGTTTATTAATATTTTACTCTTTAAATGTATGTATATAATTTTTTGTTTTTTAAATAGGCAGAAGGAGAAAGGGGGGAAGAGAAAAGAGGAGAGTGGCACCTCTTTTTCAACTATGTTTTGGTTTTGCAATCTTTATATCCCTATTGGGCTTGGTAGCAGGGGCTAAAGACACTCTCCCCGAGCTGCTGTAGGTTGGAGGCGGGCTTTGCCCAGGTCCACTGAATTATAGGCTGACCTACACACACTGTAACGCCTCGGTTTACTTGTCCACTCTTAACTTTCCATGGGCCACACTCCTTATTGGAAGTCATTGGTAGCGCTTTTATGTCTAATCTCTAATGGATAAGCCCCGAGTTGTGTTGCAAATATCTTAAATTTTTATCCCAGTCTTTAATTTTTTAATTTAAGCATCCCTTTTGTTGTTTTGGCTTTTATTTCTTGTTTCTCTGGCAGTTTGAATGTTCTTTTAACACAATTTAAAGGTTTATACGTAACCATATTGGAGGCTTTTCGAAATTGATGGGAGAGAGGGGGGAAAGGGGAGTGAGGATGAAGTCTCCACCGGAAGGAAGTTTCAAGTTTCTTTAATAGTTGTCATACAGAAGTACAGAATACTTTTGTACAAAATGCTTCTTACTGTTGCGCTCCAGAGACTGTGCATGACAAGATAGTATGAAATAAAAACATAGTAAAAATTAGAAGAAAAAAAAGAGGTCACAGTGTTCAGTTTAGACATATGTACAATGTTCGTAGACGTAGTTACCATACAATATACAATACTGTGCAGTGTACTAATATACAATACTATATAGTGCAAGGCATAAATGGACGAGGTGCAGTTTAGGTACAATTCACAGTAGGTGTACGAGTTGTAGTGCAAATCCTTTATCAATAAATATAAAGTGTAAGTGTGTTTGTGTGATCTAAAGTGTGGAGAGTGGGTGCTGCAGTGTGTTGTTTGTTTGAGTGAGTGTGTGTGTGCGTGTGGGTGTGTGTGCTGTGTGCATTTGATGGTTGTTGCATAGTGATTATTGTTCGTTTAGCGATTATTGTTCGTTTAGCAGCCTGATGGCCTGGGGATAGAAGCTCCTTCTGAGTCTTTCTGTGCTCGCCATAAGACTCCGGTATCGCTTGCCTGACGGCAGCAGTTCAAAGAGGCAGTTGTTCGGGTGGCTCGAGTCCTTAATAATTCTCTTAGCCTTCCCCTTGCACCGCTTGTTGTAAATGTTCTGGAGGGTGGGAAGCCCCCCTCTAATTGTGCGTTCGGCTGAACGTGTCACTCTTTGTAGTCTGCTACGGTCTTGTGCAGTGCTATTCCCAAACCAGGAGGTGATGTTGCCGGTCAGGATGCTCTCTATTGTACATGAGTAGAAGTTCCTAAGGATCTTCTGACTGACTTGGAACTTCCTTAGGCGCCTGAGGAAGTAGAGGCGTTGTCGTGCCTTCTTCACAACACTGTCAATGTGTGTGGTCCATGTCAAGTCCTCGGATATGTGGGCTCCGAGGTACTTGAAACTGTTCACTCTCTCAACTGGTGCCCCGTCGATGCTGAGGGGGCTGTAGTCCTTGACCCCCGACCTCCTGAAGTCCACAATCATCTCTTTTGTTTTGCTGACGTTCAGGGAGAGGCAGTTCTCCTGACACCACTGTGACAGGTTCTCTACCTCTTCCAGGTAGGCCCTTTCGTCGTTGGCAGAGATCAGGCCCACCACTACTGTGTCATCAGCAAATTTGATGATGGTGTTGTTGTTCCGCTGTGCTACGCAGTCATGTGTGTACAGGGAGTAGAGGAGGGGGCTCAGAACACAGCCCTGGGGGGCCCCTATGTTGAGCGTGATGGATGAGGAGGTGCAGTTGCCGGCTCTTACCACCTGGGGTCTGCCCGTCAGGAAGTCCAGGACCCACTGGCACAGGTCATAGTTCAAGCCCAGGTCCCTGAGCTTGGCTATGAGTTTGGAGGGGACTATGGTATTGAATGCTGAGCTGTAGTCGATGAACAGCATTCTCACATAGTTCCCCTTCCTCTTGTCCAGATGTGATGCTGCTGTGTGCAGCACATGGGCTATGGCGTCCTCCGTGGACCTGTTGGGGCGATATGCAAATTGCAGAGGGTCCAGGTTGATGGGGAGGGAGGAACAGATGTAGCCCTTCACTAGCTTCTCAAAGCACTTCATGGCTATGGAGGTGAGGGCTACAGGGCGGTAGTCGTTGAGGCAAGCGGGCGTAGATTTTTTGGGTACAGGGATGATGGTGGACTTCTTCAGACAGGTGGGGATGACGGCCTGTTCCAAGGACAGGTTGAAGATGTCAGTGAATACCGGGGCCAGTTGGTCGGCACAGACTTTTAGGACGCGGCCGGGGATGCCGTCCGGTCCTGCTGCCTTCCTGATATCCACTTTTTTAAAGATCCGTCTCACCTCATGCTCTGTTACCCTGAACACTGAGTCTCCATCAGCAGACCCCCCCCCCCCCCATTGCCGTGGTTTGTAGGCTGGTGTTGTTATTCACAGCCTCAAACCTCGCATAGAAGGAGTTGAGATCGTTTGCTAAGGAGATGTCACTGTTCAGTTTGAGGGGGGTTCCTTTGTAGTCTGTCATTGTTCTGAGGCCCTGCCACATGCCTCTAGAGTCAGCCTGTTCAAACTGAAGTTCAACTTTATCCCTGTAGCGCCGTTTTGCCTCTATTACTGCTCTCCTGACGTTGTATCTTGCCATCTTGTGTTCTTCCATGTTGCCTGTCACCAGCCCGGTGTTGTATGCTGATGTGCGCACTTTCAGAGCCTCACGGACGGATTTGTCTACCCAGGGCTTTTGGTTTGGGTAGATATTAATTTTGGTGGTGGGGATTATTACTTCTACCTGAGTACAGACATAGTCAATCACCGTTTCGGTGTATTCGTTAATATTGGCTGTGTTATCACGGAGTACACTCCATTCTGTGCTTCCCAGCACTGCTTGGAGTGACTCTACTGACGTCACGGTCCAACGCTTAACCTCTCGCGAGACCACCGGCGTTCGCTTGAGACACTGTTTGTACTTAGGCAGAAGAAAAATTGCGGCGTGATCGCTTTTACCGAATGGACTAAGAGCCTGTGACTTGTACCCATTCTTAAATTGCGAGTATACATGGTCTAATATGTTCTCGCCTCTGGTGGGACAGGTCACATGCTGATAGAAATTCGGCAGCACCTTTTTAAGACGCGCGCTGTTGAAATCCCCCAAGACCAAAATGGCCGCGTCAACGTTAGCTGCCTGGAGTTTGTTTACCTCGTCGTGAAGTTTTGAAAGTGCGACCTCAGTGTTCGCGTGTGGTGGAATGTACACTCCGATGAGGATGATGGACGTTAACTCTCTTGGGAGGAAGAAGGGTCGACATTTTATCGTGATAAACTCCAGGTCTGGGGAACAGTGGTTAGACATTTCCTTTGTGTTGCCTAAATCGCACCACTCCTTGTTTATCATGAAGGCTATGCCGCCTCCTTTCTTCTTTAGTGACTCTAATGCCGTCCGGTCTTTTCGTAGAACGAAGAAGTGGTCTGCCGGTTCTATTGCATGATTCGGGACATCTGGACTCAGCCAAGTTTCTGTGAAACAGAGGACGTTACAATCCCGAATGTCCCTCTGGAATTGGATCCTTGCTCTGATGTCGTCCAATTTGTTTCCTATCGATTGCACATTGGCCAACAATATGCTGGGCAATGTGGTTCTGTGTCGTTTGGACCTCAGTCTGTTCCGGACCCCGGCTCTCTTTCCTCGTCTTCGCGGCAGCTTTTTCTCTTGTCCGTGGCCGGCATAACAAAGGATCTCGGTGGGCCATTTCTGCTGTTCAGCGATCCGATCCAGAGAGCAATCCAAACGGTAAGTTTTTCTTAATCCAATGTCAATGATTGACTGACGGTCATACACATATAATGCACCAACAGTTGGTGCAAATAAAACTCCTAATACTATAAAAATTAACAAAATAAAGCACAGTCTCGTCGGAGCGATCAGAAAGGCAGCCATCACAGCAGCGCCAGTGTAGTAGAGGTAGCGCCAGGTGCAAGCATGAGAGATACAGAGGCTGTTGCTGTTCCCATAGGGACCAAGGGATGTACCCCCGGGTGAGTATGGTTGTGTATGGCAACCTTTTCCGGTTTGGGGTTTAGTTTGCAAAAACATCCAACGTGGGAGGTACGTCTTGACTATTGTAGCGCGCAGCACTTTATGTATTACTCTGTTGTATATATATTCTGAATAAGAATTGAATGTTAACAAATGATAATAACTCGATAGTGTTGTGACAATGAATGGTGTGGTTAGGTTATATGCACAATTGGATGTTTAGCCGGTGTATTTCACCGTGGTAACATAGTCAATTTATTGTTCTCTGTCAACAGACTTGACTGGAAGTATAAATGTGACGCGGTTCTCTTGTGGTATTTCAACCACTCTTTTGATACAGGTATGTGTGTTTAAGATGTCGATCTATTGTGTAATGGTTTTGATATTAGTTTGCAACAACATCCAACGTGGGAGACTTGACTGGAAGTATAAATGTGACGCGGTTCTCTTGTGGTATTTCAACCACTCTTTTGATACAGGTGGCTCTCCATTGAAGACCACTCGAATAAATGACTGAACTGTTGTCCATTGTTTGCTGACTCGTCACTTCACATCACGCCCAGAACACAACGCAGGGACAACGTGTGTTAGGCAGACCTACACACAGAACATCCGTTACACGCGTATTCGACTGCCTTGCGCGCAGTGTTCCATCTGCATCCACGTCCACTGCAGCCGGTAAGCCAAGATACGGAGTTGCCTAGGCTAATAACGAATTATTACAAATAGGCTAATTAACAAAATAATTGTTTAGCTACAAATACTACAATCTAAAAACTTTTTATAGATCGTCAAGCTGAGGCGTCAGCCACTATGTCCCAGCCCAGTGAGCCCAGGGCCACCACACATCCTCCATCTACCTCCCTCCACCACCCAAAGTCCTTTCTCCCTAGCAGCTAGAGGAAGGATGACAGAGGATAGGGTGAACGAGTGTCACAGTTCTGTTAGCCTTTTGCATTTGTTGTTTATTATAAAAAGTCTATAATTCAGAGTCAGACACATTTAAAACATTGTTGCTGCTGTTGCTGAAGAAATTATATTCATTTATTATATTTATTTATAAAGTTATATAAAAGAACATTGCTGCTGCTGTTGCTGAAGAAATTATATTTATTTATAATACTTATTTATAAAGTTGTATAAATAATAAAGCAATGTCGATTCTGTTCTTAATTAATTGTCTTTTTTTCTTGCAAATAAATTATCAAAAAGAACCGATAAGAGTATCGATAAAGTACCGAACCGTTAAGCAGTATCGATAAGAGTAGTAGTATCGATAAAATTCTAACGATACCCATCCCTACATGAGATACTACATTGCGTTAAGCTTGAGCGAATCAGATTCTCCCTAAAGGGCTCCCTTGAAACATTCCAAGTGACCTGGCAACCATTTCTGCAACACATCGATACCCTGACTATCAACGAAGAGACTTAGAAAGGATAGAGCTTTACACCTCTAACTACACTTCCTTATTTTGTATTGTTATTTTATTCCTATTTTCTAATCCCCCCCCTCCCTGTCCTGGTATGTATGGGTGTGAATGAGACCCCCGGGGGCTGGGTGGGTAACTGGGGGAGGGAGAGGGGAACGGGAGACGCAGCTGCGGAAGGTCAGACTACTCAAGAATTACCACGATATTATGGGCAGGGGTGGGGAAAGGAGTGAAATAACCTCATTGATGACGTTCTTCCACAGCCACAGCCGTGCTGGAGAAGTTTTCTTTCTGTGTTTTTAGTTCCTTCTTTACTTCATTGTATCTAAATATTTGTGCATGATACAGATAGGTCTGATTGATACTATTATTGTTTTTTGTTTCTCTTTCTCTTTTTTTTTTTTTTTTTTGCATCTATGCTGTATGTTTGGATGTTTTGCAGATGTGTCTTCAAAAACCTCGATGTGGGGGGGGGGGGGCTGGGGTGGGTATGAAGGAGGGGAAGGGGAAATGAAAGGGGAAGAAAAAATGAAAAGATGGAGAATGTATAATACTGACGAATGTAAATGTACATACTACTTTTCCTGTAATAAAGAAATTAAACAAAAAAAATTTAAAATCCGTTTCGACAATGTTGACTGCAAACAAGTCATTGATAAGCGACAGGCAGATTAGACGCATAGCCATAATTTAAGACAGAGATTATGCGTTCACAATGCTATCATCAGTGTTGGGACTAACGCGTTACAAAGTAACGCGTTACAGAAACGAAGTTACTTTTTGCCGCAACTAGTACTCTAACGCATTACTTTTGAAATTCAGTAACGCTACTTACGTTACTGAATGGTTTGTTAGTTCGTTACTGCGTTCTTTTTATGTAGATTCATAGCGAGCGTCCTTATTTCGCCTGCGTTTGTTTTGTTTACTGTAGACTGAAAGGCGCTATATAAAACGAAGTATTATTATTATTATTATTTCTTTCCGTAGCCTCATTCTGTTTTCGCACTTCTGATTGGCCACTGACGTTCTGAAAGAAATAGTCGCTCTCTACAGTAAACAACAAGAGGACGCTCGCTATGAATCTACATAATAAGAACGCAGTAATAATAACGAACTAACAAACCATTTAGCAACTACTTGGAGAGATAATTAATATACAACATGGAAACGAGATAAAGAACATGTTTGAAGGGCTGCTGGAGTCAACTGGACTAACGTTACATCTCGACCACCGCAGACTGGTGACGGTGAGTGCAATGTGTTCACTGAAACTCAAGATCAACGGATTTTGACTGTACGAAAGCTGCCAGGGAATCTCATAATACTAATCAAACAATATAAATATAGTCCTTTCATGCACAATTGATATCCTAACTATTCTAACGTTGCAATGCTTTGATTGATATCTTAAACAACGCTGCAAGATGGTTATGAATGAATTAATGAATGGATGAATGAATGAATGAATGAAAACTTTATTTAACAGATTGCAGAATGGGTACAATACAGTACGGCTCAATACATACAATTGTTAAGGGGATGCAGACCTGAGAAAGACGTTTGTCTTGTTTCCATCAGGGTCCCCCATTTTCAATTCATATAGACATTTATGACATACACAACATACATGACATTTATGGCATAGGGACATATAGGTATTTAGTACTGATACATTTGTGACATAAGCGGTATTCAAATATACAGTACTGTTACCCCTAGATCCTGACAGAGTATATACATATGATGAGGAGGGGACTGTACATTAGGAGGGGGTGGGTGGGTGGGAGAGAAATATACATACAGCGGGGAGGGAATATATAATGAAACGCTCTAGACCACATTGCTTAGCAGAGTTCGGTGATGTGAATGGAAACTGTCAAGTTGATCAACCGATTTTGAGTATATGGGGCATGGGACTTGAGCAATTTTTTTATTTATTTTTTTTTTTAAATAACTAAATAGTTACTTTTCACAGTAACTCATTACTTTTGGGTGTAAGTAACTAGTACAGTAACGAAGTTACTTTGAAATGAAGTAACTAGTAAAGTAACTGAGTTACTATTTTTCAGTAACTAGCACAACACTGGCTATCATTGAAGTGGGTCCTGGCATTTAACCATGTTTCCCATGTTAACACTTTGAATGCCCATCACGAGATATCTCAGGTTATCAGCCTGCGGGTTGAATGCCCATCACGAGAATTCTCGTTTTATTTTTTTATTAGCGATCTGAATTCATATTTCATCAACCGAGTCTACCGTTGGTAAGCCTGCCCCGCCAGGCGCTCAGATGTGGAAAAAAGCACCCCTATCGTCTCCCAGATGGTAATGCACCATTTTGGATTGGACTCAATGAAAATGGATGAGAAAAAAAACCTCCGGAATCCACATTTTACTTCTCACGCATGTAACCGGACCCTCAGCACAGCGTGTAATATGTGTTTTACAGTATACTCGTGGGATCAATAAAAGGATCGATTTTTGGAATGGCGATCAGGAATTGGAATAATCCATTTGGATACCATCTGATCTCAGGTAAGGAATCTATTTTACCAGTCTTAGGATAATCAGACCTGTTTTCAGGGAGATATAAGCTTTTCCCCTATAATGTGATATGGCTGTTTGACTGTAAGAGCGATCAGGAACTGAGAGAATAGATTTTCAGCTCGCGGCACCAGCGTGCACACGTACACATATACTATCGATAATCTAGCGTTTATTTGAAAACGATTCATAAATAGACGTTCTAGAATATTATAGTACAGGGCGATTATCATGGAATCTTTTTTTTTTTTTGAAAACGAGGGCTTTTCAAAATGCTATAAAACGGAAATGAACCGATAAAAAAACAATCCGCTTCGACAATGTTGACTGGAAATGAGTCATTGATAAGCGACGGGCAGATTAGACACATAGCCATAATTTAAAACATAGATTAGGCGATATTTTTTTTTTATCCACTTTTTCTCCCATTTTTTCTATATTTTCTCCCATCCCAATTTCGTATCATCCAATTCAACCCTCCCCTGTCACGGACGTTGTTTCTTGCCTCCCACAAGCCGGCTGCAATGTGGACTAAGTCATACATAGCACAAGTCCCCTCCGGTACTTGAGGTAACAGCAGTCGCATCTTTTCACCTGCGCAGCTCGATCTCTCAGTGGCGAGGAGTAACGCGTGGGAGGCTCACGCTGCCCCCGACACTTCCTGATTCTACTGCGCAAGCGCACCAACCGACCTGTAGGAGTCGCTGTCCACAACGCCCGATCCCCACCCATCAGTTTCCCACCCCCTAATACGGCCAATGTGTATTAGTACGGACGACCAGCTAAACTGAAAGCAAATGTGGAGCGCTGGGCTCGAACTGACGAGCCCAGCGTCTCCAGCATTTCGTTGCGAGCGCCTTGCCCACTACGCCACGTAGCCGCCCTAGATTAGGCGATATTAATGCTAACATTGAAGTGGATGGTGGGCATTCAAGCACTAAATGTGCGCCCCCTGCTGGGCACTGAAAGTGTTAATGGCCGGGCAGCCTGAATACTTTCGACAACAAAGTCGTGTTTCCGCGTCTCTGATTGGCCAGGTCATGTGACATGTACGCCCAATCGTGGGACCACAAGTTTCTACACTGGTTAAGCTTAGGCGCTCTTTCGAAGTTGGTTAAGGTTAGAGTTTGTCTTAGAGCATGGCGATAGAACGCCTGCCCCGATTCCAAACTCTAACCATAACCAACTGCGAAAGAGTCGCCTAAGCTTAACCAGTGATAAACTAGGCGTTAGGTAGTTTGCAGGCTGTTAGACCCGGAAATAGGCGCCGAACTTGCCGTTTCACGATTGGCGCACATGTCACATGACCTGGCCAATCAGAGCGCAAAACTCGAACGCGGAAACAAAGATTTGTTGTCGAAAGTATAGACGCGGCCGGGCACTGAAAGTGTTAAGAAAAACGTATTTTTTTCTTTTTTACCTTTTTACCTTTTTTTACTTGACTTCACTCAGGTGTATTAGTGATGCTCTCATTGATACTATGTTTGTTTCTGAAGTGTGTGTGTGTGTGAGATATATATAGAGAGAGAGGGGGGTGAGAGAGATGAGGAAGGGGCAAGAGAGAAAGAGCTGGGAGAGTGTGTGTGTGAGAGAGAGAGGGTGTGTGTGATTACTCAGCCCTTGTGTGGGTGAATGTAACAAGTTCCTAACGTTTTCTTTCCCCTATTATTTCATGCACACTTTATTCATTGTTTTAAATTATTATTTTCTTTTAAGTTATTTTGTGCATCACTCTGTTTTGAATTTGATGCAAATTTGCAATGCATGAGGGTCATCCTTTTGTGTTAAATGGCTGCATAAAGCAAGCATTTGTTGACTCTCATGTTGATAAGAGTATTAAAACTTGGAACTTGAAAAAGATCCGTTTAAGGTAGATAATTTTATTTTTTAAATGCGAATAATTTGCTATTAATCGCGACTTAACTATGGACAATCATGCGATTAATCGTGATTAAATATTTTTGTCGATTGACAGCACTAATATATACATATATATAATATATACACCTTAAACTTCGATGCCCCAAGTGGGAGTCGAACCCTGGTCTCCCACACTGCGGGCAACAACACAGACTGCTATACCAAGAGCTGAATTCACTTCTAAGTAATGGGTCTATGCGTCTTTTGAGGATGTGAGAGTGAGTTTTAACCCATAGCACCGCTACTCACCCCAGCCCTTCTTGACTGCGCTTCACGATACCATCCATTACACTCACCCTCTCAAACTCACTCCACTCCACCCAAGGCATCCGGGTCACGGCACCATTGTAACAGTTGTGACAACGTCACCTCAAACTTTGATGCCCCGAGGGAGATTCGAACCCCGGTCTCCCACACCGCAGGCAACAACACAGACCGCTATACCAAGAGGTGAATTCACTACTTTGCAACGTGTCTATCTGTCTTTTGAGGATGAGAGTGAGTTTAACCCATAGCACCGCTACTCACCCCAGCGCTTCGTGACTGCGCTTTGCGGTACCATCCGTTACATATATATATATATATATATATGTGTGTGTGTTTGTGTTTATAGACATTGGCCTACCAATGTAAATAGTGTAACCTGTGTCACCAGATTAAACCACTAGTAGGCCTTAACTCAATCAGCACCAGGCCTGAGTAAAGTCGGGTTAACTCGCCAACCGTTCAGCGCCAGACCCGAGTATAGTCGGGTTTTCATCGTTATTTCTTTCATTCAATATTTCCATTCATTACAGGCACACGGACTTGGGGTTAACCCTCTCGAGTTGGCTCACGCTGTTTGCACCCGCCCGCGGGTAACAAAGGGATTGAGAATTTCTCAGAAATGGCTAGAAAGTCGCACATTTCAGAAATCTGTAAAAAAAATGTAATGGCATTTTTGAGTGCTTTGAGATGTTATATACAGTATGTCTCCTTATTTACAAAACGTAATACGACTTGTAAATACGTTAATTGTTATTATATTGTAAGGCTGTTTTTCCCCGCAATAATATGAAAGAACTACAATGTCGAGGGGAGGGGCTGATTTAAGTGTCGGGGGGGGGCACAGTTTCACTGACTGTGATCAGATCTCCATAAGTAAACACTGACTGAGCTCTGAGCAGAAAAGCTATCGACAACACAGCATTAGTGTTGGCAGCAGCTATCAATCGTATTGGAGAATTCTGTGTTCACGGCGAAGAGAACAGACGAGAATTAGGCCAATTTTGTCTCAGTCAGTCTCAATGAAGAGCGAGCGAGACCGACGTTGCCTAGCTAACCGACACTGTCCACTTCAATTCATTGTGCTAAGCTAGGCTAAAAAGCCGCTAGGCCAAGATAGCTTTATACAGAATGAGTGAATGATTGATTCATTGACAGAACAATTAATGAATCACGCTAGAAATAAATGCCTACATGCTGTGTGTGTCTCTGTAAAGCTATCTGGCTGCACGTTATTCGCTTCCATTCATTGTGCTACGCTAGGCTAATGTGCAGCCAAGCTAGGCTAACGTGAAGCTAGGCTAACGTGATAAAGCCCTACATCTATGCTATTATGACTCTGCCAGAGTTCTGTGATGATAAAGCCCAAGACATCACATGCTATACTATATATATATCTGTACATATCCCTTACTAGTTACTATATCTATATCTGTACATATCCCTTACCTACTCTTACTAGTTACTATATCTATCTGTACATATCCCTTACCTACTCTTACTAGTCACTATATCTATATCTGTACATATCCCTTACCTACTCTTACTAGTTATGCTGCTTAACCCTAACCCTGAGGAGGTATTCTGAAATTATTATCTAAATAACAACAATAAGATCCAATAAATAGACACACTATCCAATATATAGACATACAATACCCATATGGAGAAGACTTGGTAAAGTCTTATGACCCTCTACCTAGGTTTTAGGCATGGTCATATATCTCACTCTCTCTGTCTCTCTCTATCGGTCTCTGTATCTCTCTCTCTCTCTCTCTCTCTCTCTCTCTCTCTCTCTCTCTCTCTCTCTCTCTCTCTCTCTCTCTCTCTCTCTCTCTCTCTCTCTCTCTCTCTCTCTCTCTCTCTCTCTCTCTCTCTTGTGCATCACTATAGTTAGCACTCTGTTTGATTGATTGATTGATTGAAAACTTTATGAACAGATTGCAGAATGGGTACAGTACAGTACAGCTCAATACATACAATTGTTAAGGGGATGCAGACCAGAGAACACTGTACACTGGAATACTGACAAAGCCATAATTGGTCATTTACTGTACAACTGGGTTAGGACATTTGTGGGGGCCATTTTCGAATTGCAGTCTCCCGTAGGTGTTCTTTGAGAGTGTTTTTGAAAGTGGGTAGTGATTCACATTCCTTTACAGCTGTTGCTGTGGTCCCCTCACTATATATCTTATACATATAACAATATATAAGGTATAGAAAATAACATTTCTAATGACACCCTAGCTTTATCAACAACTCTCTCTCTGGGCCTCTTGGGTCAAAAGACATTCAGTCATTGGAATAACAAAGGAACGACAGACTGGAAGCTGGGCCTTTGATCAGGTGTTAATTGGTGTGGAGTGAATTGAATTCTGGGAGTGTAGTCCTTTCATCAAATAGCTGAATTGTGTTTCATGTGTTTCAAAGCCCTAAACTGAGATTTGGTTAGAATTAGGGCTGTCAGTTTATCACGTTAATTAGATTAATTAATTACAAAGCAAATTATCGCGTCATGAAAATGTTTTTTTTATCTCATTCATTCCATAAGAACGTAGAATACACATTTACAGACTTTTCTTTAATATGGTCCATTTGCATGTTCTTGGTATCTGATTCTAGGGACATATGGATCTCAGAGAATGTATTCCCAGTGTCATAAATACTGTGGCCGGAATCCACAGAGGCTTTGCTCGCGTTTTCCGAAGCAAAGTCGGCGCATCTCGCTCTCAAATGAATGGAATTAGGTTGCTCATGCGTAACATATGGCTTTGCGTCCGTGCAATTGGCGTATATTTAAATGAAGTAATATGGGCGGAAAATCTCCCCTTTCTATGTAAATGAGCCTCTAAACAGGTGATCATGGCAGCAGTAATTGTAGCAGACCGTGAAAGAATATAGAATATCTCGAACGACAATATCAAATCAAGATATTGAGCATGTGGCTTTGGCTTAATGCTTGTATAAACATAATCTAATTTGAGCGACAAATATAAAGCCACATGCAGAGATATATCGCTATAGTGGCTGTATACAGCGCACACCTGCACGTATTGGGACGGAGAAGAGTTACCGTTAGTTTGCGAGCCACTCACCTGCATGTTACGTATTGGAACGGAGAGAAAGATACCGTTAGTTGGGGAAGAAAAAGTGTGAGAGAGAGGAGAGAGTTGTTTTTTGCTACAACGCTGTATGGTAACGTTGGTGAAGTGAATGACCAGTTAAAAACGGTATCGTAATATCGCCAAAGCCAGGAGAAGTGCAGTGACATACTCCAACACCGAAGACCAGCGTTTTGGACTATAGGAACCCGGTCCGTGTGAGGCCCCCCTATCCAGCGACTACCCGACTGGTTGCATGTAAATTTGATTAGCCCCAGGATATTAATGTGACCACAGGATATTATGTGATATGTTACATGTGTGTTTTTATGTTACACATTAAATGTAATAATTCAACTTGGTACCCCTCCAGTTAATAAGAGTGTCCGCCATTTTGTGTACATTTAATATTGGTTAATATATCATTTAGTATTTGCCAAGCTCATTATTTAAATACAGTCAGGGTTGTGTAGTGTGAGGATAGGGGTTATTGTGGAGCCCAATAGCGAACACCAGTGGAGGCTGGTGACCAAATTTTTTGGTGAAGCACTATTATATTATATATTAAATTATATTTTTAAAACATCCCCCACTGTGTGTCAGTGGTCAGTGGACACAGATGAAAACATAATATTAATATACACTATATATTAATATTAATACTAACACCAATCAATCAATTAATTAATATTAATATCAATATCAATATACATATTAATATACTATCAATACTACTATTGAATATACATACACTATTCATTTCATTTACACTATACCTTTCATCAAACCAGCATGTCATGTCTCCTTTAACTGTGGGTGAAAGCGAGGGAGAACTACAATGACTACATTAACCAGAATGCCTGGCAATGTTTACTTCTGCATCTCACGCAACACACACAAGCCACCGGTCGTTTCAGACACAAACCCACACAACGGCACAAGACAGCAGTTCTCATTCATCAGAGCTGCACACACACACCAAAGTTCCCCACATGAATCTCACCGTGACAAACCGGGAAAGCCACAAAGACACTAGCTCAGCTGTGCAGCTTCAGCGAAGTGCGTTAGCCTAGCCACAAGCTAGCGGCAAACATTCAGACACAACGACAAGATTGAGAAGCGTGAAATGCTCCCAGTGTGGCGGATTATGTTGGCGACACGATCGACACCAATACTCGCGTTCAGATAATTGGAATATTCTTTTTGGGGTACATTCTAGTGAAGGTAAGGCCCAGACACGTGCACACATAGACATGAAGGGGTGCCCGGGCACCTGCCTTTTTCATTTTTCATTAGAAAGTGCCCTTTTTATGCCCCCATTTTTTTTTTTTTTTTTTTTTACTGTTGCACATATAGATAGACTGCCCTGCCCTGCCCTTCCAAATGAAAGATGTCACGATATAATCTAAATATTAGGTAAAGAAAGAGAGAGAAATGCCACCCCTCTCCTGGAAGGACCTATTATTTACGCATAGCACGTGGGTGGGTGATGATGAGATGATGTAAACCGCGCGCTGACAGCCGGGCCGCGTGTATCACTTCCGCAACGGATTTAGTCGGATTTCGGTTTCCGGGTTCGCCTGATTGGCCACTAAGCCCACGTGACCCTACGCTAGCACGCCCCCCTTACCCCGCTTACACCTGAGAGTCACACACAGCTAGCGGCAGGCAGAGAGCCTTGCGTTGCTACTACTAGCCGAGTGATGAATGAAGCTGTATCTGTTTCACCTAACAGCACTATTGCTCCGTGATCATAGCCATCCATCTCTAAAGCTAACCACTATTTGTAAAAGCCACAACCACGTTACCATATGTAATAATGTAAATCATTGTGTTGTTGTACATATTGTGTATACACTGTTAGAAGCTAACGTAGCTTAGCTTGGTAGCTATTGTTGTGCTAACGCCATCCCGACACCCAGCTTGTTAGCCAGCATGAATGCCAGATGTAGAAGGCATAGACGCAGGTTGCTTGTTGGCCGGCATGAGTGCCCGATTTGGGGTGGTTCTCTCCTCTTTGTGTGCCTTTGTCCTTGCGGGTGTTCTGCCGGGGGAGCTTGTGGACGCGACAATAGTGGTGGTTGTAGGGTGTTTGAGCTTGTAGCGCTAGTTAGCTCATAGCTACCCAGCTTGTTAGCCAGCATGAATACGCGATTTAAAATGGTTCTTTCCTCCTTGTATACCCTTGTCCTCACAAGTATTCTGCCAGGGAACTTATGGACATGACAATAGTATTTATAAGGTGTTTGATCATTGTGTCGTTGTACATATTGTGTATACACCATTAGAAGCTAACGATAGCTATGAGCTAACTAGCGCTACAAGCTCAAACACCCTACAACCACCACTATTGTCGCGTCCACAAGCTCCCCTGGCAGAACACCCGCAAGGACAAAGGCACACAAAGAGGTGAATTCACTTCTTGCTAGGGATGCACCGATATGAAAATTGGCCACCGATACCGATACCGATTGTTCAAGTAACACAATCGGCCGATACCGATACCGATATTTGTGTATTATTTGTATAGTATTTGTAATTTTTTATGAAACTACTGTATATTTGTATGTGTATGTTTGTATTTGTAGGCCTCTTTACTTACTTAAAAAAAGGAAACATCAAAAAATATGTTTATGGTATTAATTCCACCATGCCATGTAGCACTATATCCTCTCCCAGTATCGTCTGGCAGCCTGCAGATGGATACTGTTCTCTCGACCAGAGCTCTCAGCCAATGCAATAGAACCATTTTGATTGACAGTCGATTCGGCCAATTACGCCACACCGCTAGCACCCACCTCCTGCTGTTCTTACCACCAATCGGCAAGCGTTTATTCATTTTCTACTTTCGGGCATGCCGCCATTGTTCTGTTTGCGAGAGCACAACAAACTTAACGTAGCTACGTTAGCTGCCCGCCGACCATCGCTCCACAGCATGACCAAATGAGACATAATGATTTTACTGCAACAAATGTTATAATAAAACAAAGCCTTTCTATACATTTGTCTGGTTGAAAACTTTATTAACAGATTGCAGAATGGGTAGTTGGGTACGGAATGAGCAACGGAATGGAACTGAGCTTTGAACGGAGTAATATCTATTTTCTATCTTCGGGTAAATAATATGCTGATGTTATTGAACGTGTAACACTAACTATATAACGTTAATGCCACAAAACGAATGTTTGTGTCATTTTAACAGCAGATACTTTCTTAAATGCCATCTTCCCGAGAGAGGGTGTTGACGGGGAGTTGTGTTATTAATAGCATTGAACAGCTAACCGAAAGCTAGCGTTAACTATTGTTAAAGGTTTAGCCATAACGTTACCTTGGCTAAAGTTGGGGCTATTCATAATCCAGCAATAATGGCTGCTGACCTGCAAGCAAAGTACAGCAAGTTGGCAAAGGAGTATTCCAACGTAAATCACATTTTCACCAGTAACGTTAGTCTGCAGGGGGTGATGGAGTAGACTACACCACATTCTGCGGGGCACTGTACCACCCCGTAAGGGGTCGGTTCCCAGACATCCTGAATCTTGTTACGACCCTTCACCCCATGGTTACGGACATATACAAGGTCTCCCTCCCCTATAAATGGATCTCTCACTTGCTCTTCCTGTTTCTTATCTCTGTACTTCCTCCTTGTAGCCAGGCGCTGTCGTACATGGCTATACGCTCCCTCCAGTGACTCCTGGTGCTCCTTTACCCAGTCCTCTAGACCCTGCTCCGCCTCCTCTAACCCCTCCCCTAGCAAAAAATCCACAGGGAGTCGGGGCTCCCGGCCAAACATTAAAAAGTAGCGAGTCATGCCAGTGGACTGATGCACGGTGGTGTTATAGGCATAGGTTAACTGAGGAAGGTACCATGACAATGGGTGATGCATAAGGGCTACAACTCTCTCTGATGATCTGGCTGTCCAGCAGTTGTTTTATGTGGGCCCTCACCATATCATATTGAGACGGGATGATGCGACGGTACGGCTGCCGTACAGGAGCATCATCTAGCAGGGGGATCTCATGCTGAATCAGATTGGTACAGCCCAAATCAGCTTCACTTTTTGCAAACAGACTGTTATATTTATTAATCAAAGCTGCCGCTTGTTGTTGCTCAGATGCATCTAATCCCTCAAAAGAATTAGGCAAAACCCAGTCAGCCCCCCCCCCCCCCCCAGCTTCAGTTCCTGGAAGGGACACAGATGCTGTGCACTCATTGTTAATCACATCCCTGCGAAACTCAACCTGAGGAGCTGGTTCTGATACTATAGTTACCATGCTCACCGTAGCGATGACCCTGCGTGGGGTTAGCCAAACATCAGAGTAGCCCACATTAGTGATTGGTACATATGTTATCCCTGCTTCAGCTGTCACTAGGGCAGGTGAAACTAACAGCCCTTCTGGAAGTACCCCCTCACCTGGCCGTAATGGCTCCACCAATAATTCCATGTGCTGCTGTGAATGGACCTTAGGACATGTTACAGGGACCATTATTAATGTACCGGCAGCTACACAAAATGGCTGCTTACCTCTCACTCTGACTCTGAAGGGCTCAGGGGAATTGGCCATGGTCTCCTCCACTTGGCAGTGTCTAAGGGCTCGTCTCCATTCCGGGGCCTCTGTTACTCTAGGATCCTCAAAAAGACTGGAGCCAGACTGTACAAACAACTCCTGATAAAACCCTTTTATTACATTCATACCCAGTACTCCCGGGGTTAACCTTTTTTTATGCTGCATTTGAGGGTCATCTGCAACTCTTACTACCAGGACACCCCTGCCTGTGATACATTTTCCCAAAATCGTGATGTCCAACTCCAAATAACCCAGGTATGGCAGCTCTAGACCATTTCCTGCCCGAAGATCTAACCATGCACACTTGCGTAACTGAGCATCGGTGAGGTGACCAAAATGTTCTTTAAAAAAACTCTCAGTCATCGTTGTGACCATGGACCCAGTATCCAATAATGATGGAACCACAATTTCCCCCATCTTAACCTTCACTACTGGACATTCACTCACAAGTGTCGACATAACAGATGGATTTCGTCCTGAATTAAGCTTAGTCTCAGGGTTTATATGACTTTGCTCGGTAGTAGTGGGCTCTCGTCCCTCTGCTTGGCCTGGTCCCTTTTTGGGCTGGGATGTTTTTGGGAGAGCTGCAGTGCAGTAACGTGCTATATGGCCCCTTTGATCACACCGAAAACATATAGGCTTTCCATCAGGAGCTCTTCTAAATCTAGATGGAGGTTGAGCCCCACCTTCCTGTTTGAAGGGCTGCAATGCTTTCATTAGCACATCCAATTGTCTCTGTTGAGCCTCAATGAGGGCTTTCAGTTCAGAATAACTTGATTTATTTTCAATTGGCTCGCAGGACACTTGTGCCTGGACTTCATTCGAAAATGGAGGGGAGTGATTATCCTTTTTAAATGACCGTTTTTCACACTGCGCTGTCCACTCAACAGCCTCCCTCCGTACATCCCTAATTTTCCAATTAGGGTTCACACAAATTTTGTCTCGTAATCTTATACTCAAACCATGGTCCTTGACCCCCTCACAAAATTGGTCACGCAGGTCTCTTTGGGACTTAGGCTTAGCCTGTGCGTCTGTTTGAACAATCTGATCCATTTGGGACATAAGGGCATGGGAATAGTCCAACAATGACTCCCCCTCACGTTGTTTGCGGTTAAAAAACCTGCGCTGAAGAGAGATTAGAGAGTGTGAACATCCATACACTTCTCTCAATATCTGAATTATTCCACCAACAGTCTCTCTCTCTTGTTTGGGAAGATATTTAACCTCTACCCGGGCCGCCCCTTCTAAATGGTTATACACACAATTAGCTTTTTCTTTTTCAGACGATTTTAACTGGATATGGTTCTCAATCAGTTCAATCCATTCTTCCAGGGTAGGAGAGTCTGCGTTATCCAGATTGCGCGAGAATTTGGGTACCTTTTCACTCTGCTGGATGTACACCAACCGTGTTCCCCCTTGAGCCTCTGCAGCTGGCTCCACATTGTCCCCAGTGCTGCTCGAAGCTCCTGGTTGAACTTCTGGATGCAGTCTCTGCAACTCCTGCTCCAACTCCTGTATGCGCTGCGCCATCGCGTCTGGCTCCATGGCCTATGAGAACTGATGAGAAGACCACAATGGCCCTGGATCCTCTCTGCTGCGTGGCCCTGGCCCACCGCTGCTCTTGCCGTTTCACGTGCTCAAAAATAAGGAAAAAAACATGTAATCCGCTTCCCCCATGAAAAGATAAATGCTTACTTAGCTAGGACTACTGACTACGCCAAATGTTACACCCGCTAAGTTCCTAGCTTTAAGAAAGACACACGAGTGTAGGTTAATTTAACCATAATATTTATTACATAAAAAGGGATGGACAAAATTACTATAAGCCCACTTCAACCTCATGCTCAGGAACCCTAATCAGTCTTGACCGGGCAGGGTTTTATTCACAGCAACCTGGTGACACTTCACACAATGAAGGAGAGTAATATCAATTGTCAATAAATAGCACTTCATACGATATCAATTGTCAATAAATAGCACTTCATACGATATCGATTGTCAATAAATAGCACTTCACACAATGAAGGAAACTTTATCACACATCAATAAATACCACGTCAAGAACTGTATAAAAAGGGATATCAAACTTCTCACAATGAAGTAAACAGATATCCTACCACTCAGTGATTCAACTTGTGCAAACTGTGCGTAACCACGGCATCCATATGATAATGGCACACTAAGCCTGCCCGTGTTCACGTCTGAGAGAGGTACCTTGTACATGGGTTGGTGTTATGGTGGGGGGGAAACGGACACACAAATAAACAAACAAACATACATGTAAAGAAAACTAATCCGGCCCAAGGGCAAGACCCAATTCTTTTTGCCCGTCTACCGGCCCATTGGCCCGGGCGGATTAGACATTATATTATAACTACCAAACAATAACTAAAAGTGTTTCACGACAAGAGCAGCTGGCCCACTGGTGCTCTGCTGGGAAACAAACACAACAGTATTAAAACACTTTATTATTAAAACAATAACACACATAATTATTAGACAACATTACATGCTAAAACAAAGTTCTACATTTAAAATACCTGTTCCCGTCGGTGGTCCTATTATCCTACCGACTACTTTCAATCCCGCTGGGAACCAGGCAAGTGATCTGGAACAAACACTCCATGTCACACATATTGCCGAGCACATTAAAACCCGCTATTCCTATACCATAATACTACCACTGCCTACCTTAGCGTGTAATGCTTGTTCCTGCATTCCGGAGTGAGGTGTGCACCTACCTCACTGCACTGGCCGCAACAAACAATTCCTACTAACATTCCTCCCGCAGGTATCCCCCTATAACGGAACCTGGCTCATTGAGGCCCCTCCTCCTTTCTCATTAATGCCACCCGTCACATTAGTATCCTTTGGACAGTTTAAAACTTCAATGACTAACTGTAACTGAGGGGTACAATTCCCTGACTGTATTAAATAAGTATGGTATCATTAAACCACTACTGTCTTATGTACATTACTACTGGCCATACAGTACACAGGTATATGATATGAACACCTCCACAATGACACGGTTCCACAACAAATCTTGGTTAGAGTAATATTTATTATTATAGCAACGATAGTATATAACAATACTTTACGTAGGGTCGCGCTTATAAGGCGAAAGAATGTGCGTGAGTAAATCAATAACGTAAGTCCATTATCATATTACGCAGGAGATAATGAATACCACCTGTATCTTAGGAATTATATCTATGGTACACTAGTAAGGCAACGGGAGATACTGGTAGGGTCCCTCCGGTTGTAGGCCAGCAGGGGGAGGAAATGTTCGAATGCAAACTCTGGATCAACGGGGAATCAATAAGCTCCAGCTACGGGAGTCGGTACATTACTCCCTTGATCGGCAGACGAAAGCAGCAGCTGTAATCCAAGTATGCGTGCAGCATAGGTGAAAGCCGGCCAGCCTCTCCTAGAGACGGGCTCGAGTGATGTTCCTCACGGGTAAATCCCACACAGTAGTGGGTGTAGACGATTCTCCTCCGCTCCAACAGCCACAGGACCAAAGCAATATAATAATAATCCAGCCGGAAAAGGGCTCTGCATTCACCGGTGTAGATTCTCCGGTGCGCGGTACTTCACATTAACTAGGTCGAACTGGACGTTATTCTACTAAGCTCTGACACTTTACTGTCCTATTCGCACGCGGTTATAAGTGCTCTATTTAGACGCACGGTTGCTCACTTCACTTGGTCGTTGACTCGTGATGAAGGCTTTACGTTTGAGGGTAACACGTTTCTAGGTTAACTCGTTTCGGGTAACTAACTGCTGTATCCACCTGCAACGTATTTATACGTACGGCGAATAATCTAGTACCAGCCTTATTCCTGTCTCGTATTCTTGCGCAGAACCGGGCATGTCCAGGCAAGCCTTGGCGGTGACTTTGAACTAGACCTTGGGGGTATGGCAGTGGCGCCTAAGGGACCGCTTCCAATAGGAGAACGAAATATTATGGTCTGTACTAGGTAAAAGGGATATTCCGTGTATATGTACAAAGAATACACAAGGGATATCAGACGATATACAAATATTATGCAATATATATCAAGTAGTAAATATATATATTCGGTTTAATCTGATCCTTCGTAACAGCCGCCTCCTAATTAGTCCCACCTAATTAGATAAGCAGAGACAGATTAACCGCACTGTCCACTACTCAATGTCCGTTGTGAGGGTAGGGCAGTTCACAAAGTCGGGGGGTCATGGTCGTCATCGAGAGAGTCGGGGAGCCTTGGCAACTCTATCAGCCTCGCCACGGGCCGGGTGTATGTCCGCCCCTGGACGAGCACTTCTGCCGCTCTGACCTTTCCGTCGGCACCAGTGATCACTTTGCTTACGCGGCCGGCCGGCCACGCAGCTCGGGGTAGTGACTGGTCTATGATCATGACGACTGGACGGGATGAAGGGGGGCTTAGGAGGAAGCGGGCCTGAGACTGCTTTGATCTGTGCTTGGCTGTGCCTCCTCCTCCTCCGTCTGTTTCTCTTGTTTGCTCTGTACCCCGTCTGAGGAGGGGCCGGTTCCGGCCGCCCCGTCAAGGAGTCGCTTGGGGTGCTAGGTTCGAGGTCAGCTACGTCTGGAGCGCAGCTGAGGGGGGTGGAGTTCCGAACTCCCTCTTGTGCCCACGGTTCTCTCACAGGCCTCTCGCTTAATGTCAATAGCCTCTCAACGGGCTGTACGAGGGAGTGGCCGGTGTCGCTCGCCTTTGTGTGTAGGCAGCGTGTAGACGTGGGTTGACTGTCAAGTCCATAGAGGGGGCCCTGGAGCGTCCACCCCAGTCGGGTCTGAACCGCGACTGGGCATCCTTTGGGTCCGATGTGGGCCGCCTCAATTGGGAGAATGAGGTCTGCGTGGTCGGAGCCGATGAGCAGGGTCGGTGTGGCGCCGTCGATAAGCGGTATAGGTAGTTGACGTAGGTGCACATACTTCGCCATCAGCTGTGGGATGGGGTAGGTGTACTGTGATAGGCCTATGTCGTGGCTGGTGAAGACGTTGGTTATACTATACTGCTTCTCGGGCTGGTCCACCGCTGCTATCTTGAAGGAGACCTTCTCACCTTTTATGGTCTTCTGGTCCCTTCTGATGGTGCGTATTGTTATGGTACCTTTGGCACCCCGCAGGCCCAACTGGGCTGCTGCGGAAGCGAGGAGGAGAGTCTTTTCAGACCCATCGTCCAGGACGGCGTAAGTGTCCAGGACCTTGTCCTCGTAGCTCAGGAGCACTCTGACCACTTTGATGAGCACTCGGGGGGTCCCGCTATGCTGGTCAATGTGGAGCACTCCTGTTGGTCGGTTGCTTTGGGTCTTCTGGATGGCCCCGCACCGTGCTGCGCGGTAAGCGGCGCCCGCCTGGGCCGCCTCACGCCACTGTTCAACTTGGGCGGGGTTCAGTGTCTTATATTCGGCGCACTGTGCCATCCAGTGTCCGCCGTCGCAGTAGGTACAGTAGGGGGCGGTCTGGTGGCTCTTCGGTACTGGTGCCACCGCCTCGGCATGGTACATTACCGCGACGGGCCCACTCTGTTGTCCTGGCTGACGCCTGTTGATGTCATGCAGGACCTCCAAGTGGGCGCCGCCGCACCTGCCGCACTTCTTCTTCAAGCGGCACTCAGTTGCCATGTGGCTGCGCGCGCAGCGGAAGCAGCGGCGGTGGTCCTTGATCCACTGACTCACTTCATCCGTGGTCAGCTTCTTGAAATCGTCGCATTGATACAGCCGATGTTCCCCTTCACAGTACTGGCATTCAATCTTCCACTCCTCTTTCGTCGAGGGGGTGTCGTGGTTCTTGTGCTGCGGTACTGATTCGGCTTGGTGCATAACGGTCACCGACCGGCGGTTATCATTTAGTCCCCGAGGTCCTGGTCTTGGGCTTGGTCCACTCCATACGAACGTGTCCAGTCGTAAGCTGCTGACCTCTCTGGCGAGGAACTCAGACAGGTCTAGGAGGGATGCCTCCGGGCCGTTGGGGTCACGGTGGTCTCTCTGCCGCCGAAAACGCTCTTGTCGGGCGGGAGGGAGCTTCTCTAATATTCTCTCTACATTAGAGTTAGCGTACAGTTCGTATATCCCTTTTTCCTTTTGGGACCCCAGCATCCCTACCAGGGACTGTACCTTGATAGAGAGGTCATCTAATGCTCTGTTGTCTCTGGCTGGGGGGAGACGGTCAATGTCTCTTATCTCCTGTATCACGTAGTCCCATATGCGTCCATAACGTTGGTCGAGGGCTACTAGAGCCGCGGTGTATGGGGTAGTAGAGTTGGAATATGCCAGCGCTATATTGTGCGCTCTGGGCACCTTCAGGTGCTTGAGTAGGATAGCATACTTGTACGTTTCGTCTGGTACATCGGACATCATTGTCTCTAAGCACATTCGTAGCTCTGTGTACTGTGCTCTGTTCTCGTGTGTGAAGTCCGGGAACGTCGGTGTGCCAAGGTACGATGCCATGGATGGCTGGCACATCGGTGAGCGTTGGGGGAGAGGCCTCCTGGGCGAGTCTCCCCGTACGTGTCATCGTGGGCTGGTACTTGGTGGGTACCGAAGGTCGGGTACCCAGGTGCTGTTCCTCGGTGCTGACGGTGCGTCAAACTCACCCGTGAGTTGAGTCGGGGGTTTGTAGCGCAGTGCCTCGGGGCTGACGTCTGGGCTGTACTGGACCTCCTGGTCCAGAGTACGTTGCTGCTGGTCGGCTTGACATTCCTCCTCTTACTCTTCCTCTGCTAGGTCCTGGAGTCTTCTGTTCAGTCTCTCGGCGTGGTCCGGTTCTTCCCGGTTGCTGGGTCTCGTATGGACCGGCCGGGGAGGGGGTTCGGAGACGTGGACAGGATCCTCCTGTTGGCGGGGTCCCGGGTCGCTTGGTCGGGTAGGGGAATGTGTCCTAGACCCTTGTCGTGACGATCTCCGGGAGCTCCGTGCGGAGTGAGGGGGTGTCGCCATGGCAATCAATTTGTCCATCAGCTGCGCCTGTAGCCGGTCGCGCTCTGCCTCGCGCTGGGCATGGGCGGCTTCGCGCGCTGCTTCGCGCTGGGCATTGGCGGCGGCGCACTGTGCATCGGCGCGGCTTCTTTCAATGTTCTCTTCCGTCTGAAGGCGTCTGGTCTCCAGTCTTATGCGTCGTCTTCACTCCTTTGTTGCGCCTGGAAGCGCTCTCGCTCGGTTGCAGAATGCTCGCGTTCACTGAGGGCTTGCGCTTGGAGTTGTGCGTGAAGGCGCTCTCGTTGGTCTGCAGCTCGTTCGCGCTCGGTGGAGGCTGCCAGGGTGGCGATGAGTGCCTGCGCCAGCATCTTGTCCGCTTCGCTGGGGGGAGACACAGGCGGAGGTGATCGGCTTCTGGCAGTGCTCGTTGGAAATCCGTTCTCCTGTCGCGCTCCGAGGAGATCCATCTCCTGGGTGTGCGTCTCTTCTGGTAGTGGGTCGGGTTCCGTCCCTGGAGGGCTTTCTTTATCCTGGAGCTCTCCGGGGACTACCTCGTTGGCGTCGGCGGGGGGTAAAGTCATGTCAGGTCCCTCCTGGTCCCCCCCGTGAGCTTGGTCAGTTACGTTAGAACCCACTAGGGTCTCTACTGGCGGGGTCGCCTGGTCGGTAGGGTTTGACATACTTTTACTATCCGCTTTATTTATTTTATCCGTAATTAACTTCTTTATAAAGCTAGGTATTAGACTGACAGCGTATGCCTCTAGATAGGGAGGTGGCTGACGTCTGCGCTCCGGGCGATCTAACTTAGGAGAACCGTTTGTGGAGTGTTCATCATCGGCCATGTTAATATTAATATTATATTAATATTACGCTAATTACCCTCCGGCTCGAAGGACCAATTGTAACTGAGGGGTACAATTCCCTGACTGTATTAAATAAGTATGGTATCATTAAACCACTACTGTCTTATGTACATTACTACTGGCCATACAGTACACAGGTATATGATATGAACACCTCCACAATGACACGGTTCCACAACAAATCTTGGTTAGAGTAATATTTATTATTATAGCAACGATAGTATATAACAATACTTTACATAGGGTCGCGCTTATAAGGCGAAAGAATGTGCGTGAGTAAATCAATAACGTAAGTCCATTATCATATTACGCAGGAGATAATGACTACCACCTGTATCTTAGGAATTATATCTATGGTACACTAGTAAGGCAGCGGGAGATACTGGTAGGGTCCCTCCGGTTGTAGGCCAGCAGGGGGAGGAAATGTTCGAATGCAAACTCTGGATCAACGGGGAATCAATAAGCTCCAGCTACGGGAGTCGGTACATTACTCCCTTGATCGGCAGACGAAAGCAGCAGCTGTAATCCAAGTATGCGTGCAGCATAGGTGAAAGCCGGCCAGCCTCTCCTAGAGACGGGCTCGAGTGATGTTCCTCACGGGTAAATCCCACACAGTAGTGGGTGTAGACGATTCTCCTCCGCTCCAACAGCCACAGGACCAAAGCAATATAATAATAATCCAGCCGGAAAAGGGCTCTGCATTCACCGGTGTAGATTCTCCGGTGCGCGGTACTTCACATTAACTAGGTCGAACTGGACGTTATTCCACTAAGCTCTGACACTTTACTGTCCTATTCGCACGCGGTTATAAGTGCTCTATTTAGACGCACGGTTGCTCACTTCACTTGGTCGTTGACTCGTGATGAAGGCTTTACGTTTGAGGGTAACACGTTTCTAGGTTAACTCGTTTCGGGTAACTAACTGCTGTATCCACCTGCAACGTATTTATACGTACGGCGAATAATCTAGTACCAGCCTTATTCCTGTCTCGTATTCTTGCGCAGAACCGGGCATGTCCAGGCAAGCCTTGGCGGTGACTTTGAACTAGACCTTGGGGGTATGGCAGTGGCGCCTAAGGGACCGCTTCCAATAGGAGAACGAAATATTATGGTCTGTACTAGGTAAAAGGGATATTCCGTGTATATGTACAAAGAATACACAAGGGATATCAGACGATATACAAATATTATGCAATATATATCAAGTAGTAAATATATATATTCGGTTTAATCTGATCCTTCGTAACACTAACCATTTCACCCCAGTCTGCAGTTGTTTTTAATCGTTTTATTGATTGACTTTCGTGTTTGTTCTTTTGTATTGTAGTTGTTTGTACTGTATTTCTCAACATCATTTGAAATGAGAGTTGCTCTCAATGATTTTCGAGACTAAATAAAGGTTGAATGAATGAAAATAGAGGACAAACCTCATTTGCATAACTAGCTCTGTGTTTTCAAAATGGAAAGCAAGTACAATACAAAAAAGGCAAAAACAGTAAGGACCGCTTATGTTGCCCAAACAAAAAAAACAGAGGATCTTTTTAAAGAAAAGAAAAAGGAATCCTTAAAGCAGGGGTGCCAACCTTTTTTGAACCAAGATCTACTTTTTAATTTACCACCTAGCCGAGAGCTACCAGCCAACATTTTATATTGTAAGCCGTCATTTGAGGCTTTATAAAAGCAGCATAATGAACACAAATCTGTCAGTGCCGAGTCCGACCTCATCTTAAATAACAAACAGCATTGCTTGTTGTAGTTAACAAGGAGAGGCAGAGTTGATTTAGCAAAAAAATTAAAATAAAATAAAAAAATTTATAATCACATTTTATTAATCAAGATCTACTTGAAATCAGCCCGCGATCTACCTGTCGATCGCGATCGACTGGTTGGGCACCACTGCCTTAAAGGAATAGGCTACTCCCATTAAGATTAGCTGATTACAGACTGGGGGCATTTCAGTCAGAATTAGTATATGATATTATGCATATGACAAAAAAGGCTACTATTCCACAAACAACCTTGATTTTAGTAGTAACAGTTGACATTCAGTCAGAATAACAAAATTGTAACATGTAATGACCACAAGTATACTGTAATTCCATCTACTAACACTAGATGCCAGTATATCATTACAACATTTAACAACTCGTTGAAGGTGTACCGACTGTAATTCACACTAATCTCAGGAGATGATGTGCTGACCGGTAATTTAATGATAATCACCTGTTATTTGATTACCTGATCGCCTGCTATTTGATTACCTGATCACCTGTTATTTGATTACCTGATTGCCTGCTATTTGATTACCTGATCACCTGTTATTTGAATACCTGATTGCCTGCTATTTGATTACCTGATTGCCTGCTATTTGATTACCTGATCGCCTGCTATTTGATTACCTGATCACCTGTTATTTGATTACCTGATCACCTGTTATTTGATTACCTGATCGCCTGCTAATTGATTACCTGATCACCTGTTATTTGATTACCTGATCACCTGTTATTTGATTACCTGATCACCTGCTATTTGATTGCCTGATCACCTGTTATTTGATTACCTGATTGCCTGTTATTTGATTACCTGATCGCCTATTTGATTGCCTGACCTGATCCCCTGTTTGTAGGCAGAGATGCCAGATGGAATACTTTGAATGGGGCTTTTAGAATGAATGCTCTACAGAGACACATTTACTTTGATTGACCGTTTGGCCCCAATTACCTTCACTCCATGGTAATTGGTCATTAGTTCACATGGAGTCTTAGCTTTGGAACTTACTAAAATAATGAACTAATTTGAATAGGTGAGTGTTTATCTTCTCTCTGTTTGTTGGACGTGATGAGCGCAGTGGTCAGAAAGTAGCTCAGAGGTTTTCTTTGGGTAAACAATTATATTTATTTGTAATCATACAAAAAAACAGATGTTTGTATGGATACAAAAAAAGGAGAACAATTTGAAAAGAGAAAAGAAAAAAGTTAACAAATAATGAACAGGTAGATGGTGTAAGCAATAGCATACACTTACATACAGTGTACAATACAACATACATAATAATGAGCAGGTAGATGGTTGAAGCATATTACTTACAGACACATGGTATCCGTATGTACAATACAACATACATGTAGTTGCACATGAACATTTAGTCTGAAAAACAGATTATGTAAGGAGCGTACTAAGGGCTCTAGACCTTTAGATAAGGAAATGCTTGACAATAACAATATGTTAGGGTCAGTAGAATCTAAGTAAGTTGCTAACAAACCAAATATTACTTCTAAATAATGGACATCAAAATAATGGGACATCTAATTTTGGAATGGAATGTGTATATATACACAAACATCTGATTATATAGTATATAAGAGACAGTATATACAGTATACATAGAGATGTACATACATACATATACACACAGTAAATACTGTTATTAGCCTTTACACATATAATCCACATATATAGTTATTACATACACACGGAAAGCAGCTGAGAGATGAACTCGACTGTAACCGGGCAGATTATTGTGCAGGCTAGCAGGACCGTTTTTCAAAGACATTGAGAGGAGCTTTGGCTTTATATGACACTTTTCACACATTTCGATCATCCCCAAGACCCACACTTTGAAATACACTGAACTAGAGGATGATGCTCTTTCAGATCATCCATTCTAAAAGTGCTTTGCAGGAGCTGCTGTGGCTAGCCAGGTCGAAGCCCTGCACGCTGAGCCGTTAATATTTCATACAGCCGCACATGCATTTATTCAGCCAGTCTACTGCTCTCGGTGTGGTGGTGAGCATTAATGAGTGTGAACCTCGTCATTCCTCCTGAGCTTTGCATCGTGTCAAAATTTTAACCGTGAAGCCGTGGGCTGTTTACGTTTCCATTTAGTCATTTAGCTGAGCGCTTATTTTATCCAAAGCGACTTACAAGTTCTGTACGACAAGTCAGCAGGAAGGGTACAACTCTTTCAGCTGAGCCACAATGTTCATCAAACAGTGTTGAAATTTGAGTGCTGCAGTGTAGAGTAGTAGTAGTAGTAGTAGAGACATGTTAGTATTAGGAAGAGTGCATGATAGTAGAGAACAGTAAGAAGGTTAGTATTTTATTTATTTATTAATTGTTAAAAAAAAATTCAAATCTGATTGAACACTTGTTTGAAGAAGTGTGTATTTAGTTAAAGGCAAAAGATTGGTCGGGTTTCGGCTGTTCTAACTGTGGTGCGAAGTTCGTTCCTGCCTTTTTCCACCTCAGAACCATTTCCCGCCTCCGCCCCTCACTCTCCGCCACTCATTCACTCATTCACTCATTCATGCCTTCTTTATGTAAAAACATATTATGTAACATATTATGTAAAAAAAAAAAAAAAAAAAAATCCCAGAGAGGAGGGGCCCAACAGCCCAGAATCTAGAGGGTTAACATGGGGAATCATCCTGAGAATGCCAAAGTGCAATACTGGCCGCATCCACCCAGGTGGCAGTATCGAGCACCCTTTGAAACATTATATCTTGGCCTGTGCGTCGATCAAAAGTCTCCGGTCTGACTTTTCTTTGTCGCGCAAATGGAGCGGTTGTCCCGATCAGATTGAGAAGCGTGAAATGCTCCCAGTGTGGCGGATTATGTTGGCGACACGATCGACACCAATACTGGGACTCGCGATCAGATAATTGGAATATTATTTTTGGGGTACATCCTAGTGAAGGTAAGGCCTATATGGTATCAATCCTGCTGTGATCCAACCATGACTTCATTTCGATCACAACATATGTCTGTAACGTTACTCCACAACGTGTGCCGTTGGTGACGATCAAAGCATCAAAAAACGACCCCCCCCCCCCCCCCACCCTTTCATGCATTCATGATGAAACATAATACCGATTGTCATGGGGCTACCCCATGCCCTATGATGGTTGCCTCACAGTCTTAACACTTTGATTGCCTAAGGCTAAATTCATGATATACCATCCCTTGCCAGCTCTATTTGTCTATGGAGAAGTTCCCCTTCTTTGCAGGGCTATAACTTTTTAAATTCTATTGCTAAATTGCCATTATTAGGGCCCATTCAATGTCCTATATGTATTGTTCAGGGTGTATGAACGTTAAACTTTTTCATTCACATATTCATACTAAAATATGATCTAAAGTATAAGTATGTTTTCATCTCTTTCTGCAGCTTTCTCCAGAACGTGATTTATAGCCCCAAATGCATTATATTGATGATTAAATACAGTTTGATAGCAATCGGCGCGATATAAAAAAATTCAACTGGACGGACTTCTGGAAGTTACTACATGTCATCTGATGTTGACCGGATGGGCGAGGGGGCGTTTATAATTCCGTGGGCAGCGTTATACCATTCATCTAATGTGGGTCAAATGTTCATCATAGCAGTTAGTGTCGAACACGGTAATATTACACGCTAAAACTCACCCCAGTCTCCGCGGGCCTTTGGGCGATCAGCGTGGGGTAGACAGTTTTCCATTATGGGATGTCGAAATACCCGGTCCATTTCCAGGTTGTATAATACTATATACGTCCAAATCATGTTGTTTATCGAGTTATTTGCAACCGATGGATGTCCAGTGTATCAAGATGGAGTCCCGGGACCTATAGCGAATGCCCGGAAGTAATATGGGTGATCAGCACTTCATCCACATAACTTCCTGTTTGGCGCTTCTGCCGATCGGCCACCAGATGGCGCTCTTGAACCGCTAGAGGATTGAGAGGAGCTCAGAACTGTGTGTGAAGGCTGCAGATGGAAAATATGATTCCGATCACAGATTTTTGAAATATTGATATTAAAGACGAGTTACGGCGTCCTCGGCAACTTGAGCATGGCGGGGAAGGACGCCTAAACACGTTTTCGGCACTTAAAGTGTTAATTGGTTTAGCCCTGGTCCCCACATGTGGTCATGCTACCAAACATTTAGCTTAGGCTTTGTGGCTTTTGTTATATTTTGTATATAGGTACTGGTAGAACCCAGGCACAGAAGACAAACCTGTTAAATTATAAACATGTTATGTGGATTTAAAGTAAATAAATGTGTTAACAAATACCCTGTTTGTCTGTGCTCCCACTTGGTTCCTTGTAGAATCTCTGGCTGCCCAACCAGAACTGGGAGAGGCCAAAGCCTTTTCTGGAGGGGAGATTTGGAAGGAACCAAGTGTGGTAGAGTACAGGGGGGGATTTCCATAATGAGAAGGGAATAGGCTTATGAATCGCCCTAAACACCGTTTAGTGTTTTGTGATGGTAGATCAGTATGGAGTGATGTATCTATGTTGTACAGAATTATTGAATGTATAAAATAATGTCGGTATTAATTAATTGATTGTTGTGTTTTGGTTTGTCCCTGTAGGAGGAGCTTCCAGGATAAAGCCTGGGATGGAAGCTCCTCTCAGGGGGAAGTAGAAGCTGGCTTGGAGAGAGACTCAGCCGTGCTGGAGCTAGTTTCCTTAGCCAAGGGCTGAGTTGTTGATATTTTGTTTATAGAAAGTGTAATAGTTTTGTATTTTTTGTATTTAATTATGTTAAATATGGTTTTTGCCCATTTTTCCCACTGGTGAGCAAAATAACCAAGAGAATAAAAACCAACCACCGGGTGATGACAACCTGCCTCTGACTACAGTTTTTCCACGGCTTGGCCACATCCTCACAATTGGTGTCAGAAGAAAAAGGAAGACTACGAGCTTCAAGGATGCCTCGGAGAAGTCAACAGCAGCAGCAACAGGAACAACCATGGTCTACAGAGGAGGAGGCCAGCTTCACCAGGTTGACGCAGATGTTCGAGGTGTATACGCATTTCCAGATGGAACGGGATAAACGGCAAGAGAGGGAAGCAGTCAGAGAAGAACAGAGGTTCAATGTTCTCAAACACCGGGTCACCCAGCTCCAGTTGGATCTGGAGGCAGCCAGGCCAGGCCCGTCAACAGTTTCAGCCAATGGGGTTCTAGCCGGAGAACCCAAGGTGGTGAGGTTGGGGGAGCAACAATCGTGAGCTTTTTGTACATGGAGGATGAGGAAGAGGAAGAGAGACTATATGCAGCTGACTACCTCTGGCAGTGGCTGCTCCAGCAGTGGGATGAGATGGGAGCTACTCCAGAGCTGGTTTCCCGCCTTACAGACAAGCTCCCCTTCTACTGGTCACAGTGGACCCCAAAGTACCCGGCTTCAACTCCACTTGAGGAGTACCACCGGGCCATGAGGTTCCTGCTGGAGGATAATGAGATTGGTGTGGATCCGCAGGCCCTGCCGTGTGAGTGCCACCTCCACTGTTCGGATCATCACTCCTGCAGGTTTTGTAGGGAGGGTCATACGTGGCCAGAATGTACCTCAGCCGCAGCTCAGAGATGGTGTGGTCACTGCCATCGCATTGGGCATCATGTTACTGCCTGTGTTTACCACCATCCCTGGCCTGCCATGAAGGACCCTGTACCTGGCTTGGATGGACTGCAGGTTGAGGTCCAGGGGGTGGGGGAGGATAATAACTGCTCCTGCCCTGAGGAGAATCTTCTCCTTTGCCCCGTGTTAGATAAGGAGGCTGGAGTTGAATCGCAGAATGTGGGAAAAGAAACAACAGCCGAGTCTCACCCTGAAGAGGACGATGCAGCAGTAGTAGAGGCTCAAACAGATGGGGAAGTCACAGCACCAGAGTGGGGGAATGCTCCGCCTCGCCTGGTGATTTCGAAATAGTAGCGTGTACAGGCGAGAAACGGCAAAACATTTTGTGAAATGCACGTATTGCTGCATAGCATCGTTTTCTGGGATATTGAACGATAGATAGTCGATGTCAAATGGGCCATAGTATTGTATCCATAGCTATTGAAGTATCTTCCCAAGCTAAACCCGGCGCTGATCTGCTCTGCGTTGTGATTCAAAACTTTACAGCCCTGGGATATACTTATGACGCTCAGCGGTGCAGGCAAGAGAAATCAGGAGGAGAAGAGGGTTATTTCAAACGGTGTGGTTTATTAAATCCACAAAGTTATACAAAAAATGATCTGTTTCAATTAAAAGTAAAGAATGCTATAATATTGAGGTACCGAAAGCCCTATGCCGCTTGCCCTCAATATTAGACTAAGCAAGTAGATTAAAGAATGATAGTTTGTTGATGAGCTTTGTTCTCTGGCTGAATGAACAAAGCAGTTCTGTTTTTCCCTCCAAAAGTTCTTTTGTCCTTTGTTGTCCTGCTGCCGCTCCTCTGTGTCGTGTGTAGATGGGTGGGTTCCTCCTGGTGAGTTGGGTTCAGAGTCCTCCTCTCGTCACCACACCCAGATCTTATAGCCAAGGCCTAGCGTCCCTGTGTGATGACATCATCAGCTGTGGTTGTCCAATCACAGCCTCTCTACGTTTGAATGCAAACAGGGGCTGTCCTTACACAGACAACTATATACTTTCATTTGTTTAAGTCAAGGAGCAACCACCATCTAACAACCTACCTAATACATTGCATTTATTCATTTCATAATATCTATATTTGAATTACCATTCATTACATGAACCCAGAGATATCATACTTAAAACACATTTCTTATCATTAAGCCTATTTTCACTTTAAGTGAAAACTAATCTTATTCTGTAGGGGACTTAAGTTTATACTCTAGTGTTCATTTAATAATATGCTTTTATACAGTTTCATTAATCATATGATTTTACACAGTTTAATATGACTTCAGAATTATTATCCCAATGTAAACAGGCCTAATTATATTTCATATCAAACTAATCTAAATGGGTTACCAGACCTTTGAAGATGTACTTAGTTTTTAGCAGACCAGGTGGCCACATATGTGTCTCCTACTAGGAGACACATGTGTTTAGCTAGGGCTTCCTGTCCTTTGTTCTACAACCCCCTAAGGGGAAGTAGGGTATCTTCCTGATTAGCCACCGAACTCGTTTAACAACCTCTCTATTGTTCCTTCAGCTGCTTCTATATGCAAGTGACCTAGCACAAGGTCTCTGTAAACACACACACTCTATAAGCTAAGTCAGTCCTAGTCAAATCAGGTTTAAACTATATTTGATTGCCAATTGTTCCACTTTGACTGTTTCTATAAGACTATTACACATTAGTTTGATTTGAACTCCTGTTATGATGATCTATGTTCAAAATATACCACAGTTTCCACACTCGGATAGTTTATCTATCCTTAATTATGTCAAACATAGATCCTAACTTCATACTCACTACTATCTGGATATTAATTAAACATTTTAACTCATACTTGGATAAAATACATATGGTTTGCCACACTCAGATCCTAAGATTCAACCGTACATTCTTTTTCTAAATCTCCTTCTTATGTATACTTATAATAAAACACCTTTATTTGCAGTCCATTTTGGTTATTTGTGCCCTGTGTACAGTCTTTAACAAGCTGTTTCGTACCAAGATCAATTTCCCTTGGTTTCCTAATGTGATTTGTCAAATTCTGACTTAGAACAGTGAGGAGGGGGGTCAATGTTTTCTAGATCGACCTGGCCTCCTCCTTATTTCTCAGAGCTGGTGCAGTTCACGACTGCTGAATGCTACCACCAACTCTGGGAGGTGGAATTAGAAAGCAAATTGCCTTTCTATCACACCCCTTCTTCTGTCGAGAATCCTGTCTCGTGTTGACCTCTATAGGGGTAGGACCCCCTGCTGTATTTTTCTGTTGCTGTCACAGCTGTGAGGAGGTCGTCGCTGGCTGCTCAACCCCCATTGACCCTCGGATTAGTGGAAGAGGTTTGCTTCTCTCCCCCTCCGCCTGGTCGTTGATAGGGGCGATAGCAGCTCCACCCTTTCGCTTGTTGACCCCCTGGTCAATGGTTAAGGCCTTGCAGCCCGTCTGTTGACAGCCGGAGTTGTTCCTGAGGCCTAGCCGCCTGTCTCCTCGTTGGTTGCCTGTCGTTTGGTTCCTCTCGTTCCCCTCTGAAGCCTCAAGACCCGGTCACTGCGTTGGCCGGAACTCTCCAGGCCTGAGAGGTAGGCTTCTCCTGGTTCTTCTCTGTGGCCTGCAGTATTGTGATTCCCCATGGACCTCTGGGTAGACACTAGCCAGTGTCTGGTTCCCCAGTACTGATGGAATCCTTGGGTCTGCTTCGTACCACACTCGGATGCATGTCGGTTCCCCAATCTCCCATTTGTACCCTGTAGTGAATATAGATATCGCTTCGGGACAGTGCAGGTCACTTCTACCACAACAATTTATTGAGAATCCATATTTTTCCTCCCTCAGACACTCTTTACTGGTCTGAGATTCGACAACTTTCTATTCCAAATCATATTTCTATATATTTTATGGCTTCTTGATCGTTTAATATTCAAAATTCAGAAAAATTCACATGGCTCTCTTTATATTATGCTGTCAAAACAGTATAACACATCTTCCACACTCTCCGCCAGCCTTCACCAAGCCAACGGAGTCCCCCACAAGCCAATCATCAATTGCACATGTTCACACCCTACACAAAGACTAATTTGGCCAATAGCGACCAAACCTATTGAGCAATTTACAGAGAATCATGCTTCCCAACACTTTCACCAATCACGACACACCCCCAGCTCCTAGAACCGGGCATTTAATGGGCGGAGAACAAAAATCCATGAACCAGCTCATGTCCATTCCCTTTGTTCCCAGTCCATTTTATAGACATATACTACCCCGTCCTGATGTGTCGAGATCACTCCCAGCTTGCCAGGCACCCTAAGAAAAAATATATAGAAAGAAAAGAAACAGAAAACAAAACATACAAAGAAAAACCATGCCAAACCAATAAATGAAAAAATAAACTAAACTTGTGAGCTTTTCTTTTTTCTTTTCAACTCATTTTTAACCTATTACCTAGAGGCTTATGCACCCCCGTATTAACTAAGAAACAAAAAAAGGGAAAATCAAATGAATAAACAAAATGAACGCTCCCGGCCTAAGTCAGGAATTGCTCGTAATACGCTAGAAAAGAGAATTTCTACAGAAAATAAAAGTAAACACCTATTCCTATTACTCATAACTGTTAATATCCGTCTATCAATACCATAAAAAACTAGAAACAACTATGGGTCTTTTTAATTTCTTAATCATGCAGTCCACCCTTTGATCTGAATATTGACCAAGCATGGATAATTTACCGACCACTAGCTTCCGCAGTGTCACATCATCACACTGTCTAATATTGAATACCTAATATTAACTGTTTAACATAATTAGATTTTCTTGTTAGTCTGATTAGTTCATGCATTTGTCAGTTAATTATACATCCATTTTTAGTAACTTCCATTCATAATCTAATCACCTAACCCCTCTATTTATTTTCTATTCTATTTTTATTCTAATCTAATCCGGAGCATATTTTATTATTCAATCTATTCCATCTTTACCCTAATCAGTTGCATATATTTTTATTCTGCCGGTGGCCTCTGCAGACATGACCTTTGAAAATGACCTTCCAGTCCACAGATCCAGCAAACCTGTCTGTGTCCCCTGGGTTGTGGGACCCGGTGGGTCGCCCGCCTGTGATCGGATGGCCCTGGGGACATCGGGCCCAGAGCATGTCCTTGCTGTCCGCCATGGTTCCCTTGAGCCTGTTCTGAGGAGAAAGCCACGTACCTATTTGGTTCAGTCACAGGTCTTTGAGCCTGTTGTTGGGAGGGGCCCGCTACGAGTTCTTGTACAACCGCTCCCTGTTGTCTACAGGACGACGCCTCTTCCCCCATCTCAGCGCTGGCGGCTTGACTTCCCATTGCTGGGCCCCGCCTCTCATCTTGGCTTTGGTGCTGCGGGGGTCCTGGACAGGGGGAGCTTGCGGGCTGTGGGCATTGTTCTTGATACTGACCCTGGTTTGGCCCACGCCCACTTCCTCTGTACACCCATCGAGGGCCTCCTGTCGTGTATAGATAGTCCCACTCACATTCCCGAGAAATGTGTCCGAGATTCCCGCACCTCCAACACACAATTGACTGTGCTCTGGATCTCTTCGCACTCCCTCTCTTGTTTCCACCTTGTCCCCGTAACTGCCAGGGTGTCCCTCTTGGGGTTTGTGGTTGTTCCGGCACAGGACCCCCTTGTGGCCCCAACTGGGCCCGTCTCTGGCCATCTGGTTCTCCATTGGAACCTGTCTCCCATCCGGGCTGTGTGGACTGGATTAGGCCTTGGAGGTATTCCACTACCTGTCTAGCCTCGGTTAGCTGTTGTCCTAGAGGGAGGCACGTCTTCCACTCTTCCTCCACCCTGGCCCTTGTTGACTGGCTCCTCGTCATCGGGCCACATCTCTCAGTTTGGTACTGATGGTGGGGGTGGAGAAAACCTGGGCACGAGACACAGGTGGGCTGTAGAAACTGCTCATATATTATCCCATACCTGTTGTCGGTCTCTATTCTCGCCGCACGGCCAGCATCAACTCCCTGGGACTGCTGTAACAACATCGCTCTCCTCAGTCGCTTTCGTTGTCCCTTGGTTAACTGGCAGTCTCCCGCAACGGACACTTCAGCGTGGATCGGCTCGAGTAATACAGTTGTCTCTGGGTCGCTTGCTGCAACGACTCCCTGTGGCGGAGTTAAAGACATTATTTCCAGTCCCTCCGTCACACTGGACTCCGGAGGGGAGTCGATCACATTCAAGTCAATCAGGTTAACGTCACTGTTCAATTCGGTCAATGTAATGTCTGCAGAGGTTATCGGCATTACCCCACTACTGGCCGGACTGTTGGCCATTTTTATATTGCTTCTATTTATTACACTATGGCTTAACTGACCTAGACTATATGTCCAGTTTTGGTTACCCTATTTTTGCTCCTAATTGCTCTTATCAAAGTTAGTGAATCCGCTCTATATTACTCATTCACACGTACCTCTCATACACTCAAATTCCACCGTTTAGAAAGCAAGTTTCTCTGTATTCAAACAATTTTTACCAAACTTCAGTTAATTTCACTCACACTGGTATATTGGTGCAAACAGGAATTGATAACTCGCTGTGTGATACTATACCCCCGACTTTCAACAGTCCCTTTGATTTCCCTGTCTGGAGTTCGAAATTTGTCAGCACTGGCTGTCCGTCCTGGAGCAGCTGTGAAGAGAGAAGAAAAAGCATACACTTAATTATCTGTGACATTTCCCGTTCACAATCCATCATTTATCTTTAAGCATGGAATGTCGGGCATCTCCTATACTAAAATCACTTGAGAGCATTTGTGCAATTTTCGTTTTGAATTATCAATGACATAGCCTTAATCGTTTTTCAGTTGTCTCCATTGGAAAACTAGATCTCTCAATCCCGTTGTCATGATCCTTCTTCACACAACTCCGGGGAACCTTATTTTGCATCAGCCTTTTCATTCTGTTGGTCAATCAGAAATTTGTTATTTACAGCCTATCATTTCTAAACATCTGTGCTGGACATGGTAATTTAGGTGAATAAACTCACTTTAACTCTAATAATTTAGGTGACTAAAAGCACTTTAACTCTTATTGTTCTTTGCAAATGACTATGTGTATATTTAATCCTTATCTTCGCTTCTATGTGTAACTATATTTATTACTGTCCGTGAAAGCCTAAAGATGTATTCCGCTCATATTACATTATACATATCAGTAACATACACATTTCACACACAATTCTGCACACAATTACTACATACCCCCGTAACACCTAACCACTTAGGTGTTAAAACGCGCTTCTCACGAGAATAGAAATCAATTTCCAGTGCCTTATGTCACTGAAGTCCCCGTGCATTTAGAACAGTGTCACACAACCCGTTCATTAAATCACAGGCGCCGACACCACCCCCACATTGAAATCCCTGCCGACCAATGACATCTCACTCGTCAACCCGACCTGTGGCCCACGGCGTCACCCCCAGTTTGCAACCTGGAACGCGAAACCCCGGGCCTCCTACTCAAGGATATCCAAAGTTCATTCCACTCACAACCACTGCCACACACACACAGCACCTCCGACACCAATCAACCACCGTAACCACCGTCACCCAAATACCCACACACAATATAACCCAATGCGCGTAGTGTGGCAGCGAGCTTTTGACGAGTGCACGCATAGCGCATCCCCGCCAACGCGCGGTGGCAGGCAACGAGCCCACCCCCGCCAGCCAATACCACTATCAGCACCAGAAATTACCCCAACAATAACAACAAAACTGAATATTGAACAACAACAAGGCCTCAAACAAGTCCCAAACTCAACCAACTGCCTTTGAATCCCACAGTAAACAGTAATAAACAATAAATCTAGCACTACACCGCGTTCGAAACCTATAAAGAAAACAATAAACAATATACAAGACTAAACTATGAGAGAAAGAGAGAGCGCTTCGGGGGGCCGAGGGGGGAAGAAAAAATGGAAGCGAGGCGGCGTGGGAACGAGAGCCCTCGTTCTTATAACACCACATCACAATATAGCCTGTGCCCATAACCACGCGGGGAGTGAGGGGGAGGGAGGGAGCGAGAGAGAGAGAGAGAGGGGGGGGTAAGAGAGAGAGAGAGTGAGAGGGGGAGGTGAGAGGGAGAGGGAGAGAGAGGGAGGGAGGAGAGAGAGAGAGGGGGGGGGTGAGAGGGAGAGGGAGGGAGGAGAGAGAGAGAGAGAGAGAGAGGGGGGTGAGAGAGGGAAGGAGGGAGCAAGAGAGAGAGAGAGAGGGGGGGGGGGGTGAGAGAGGGAAGGAGGGAGCAAGAGAGAGAGAGAGAGAGAGGGGGGGGGGGGGGTAAGAGAGAGAGAGAGTGAGGGGGGGAGGTGAGAGGGAGAGGGAGAGGGAGAGGGAGGGAGGAGAGAGAGAGAGAGAGAGAGAGAGAGAGAGAGGCGGGGGGGGATAGAGGGAATGGACGAGGGGGAGGGGGGGCCACGGCCCCACAATCCACCACCAGATTAAAGCACAACAATCTAATCTAACCTTATTAGTACACTAACCTCTAAATGAAAACGTTCTGTGTGCAGAACCCAAAAATAGTTCCAAAAGGAAACTCACCTTGTCCTCTGCTGCCCCCTACCGTATTCCTAAATAAACTCCACCTTCCCCTCAACAATGGACGCCCCGGCGCCCCTACCAAGATGGACGCTCGGCGCCCCTACCAAGATGGCCGCCTCATCGCGAGACATCCCGAGAGCCTCGTCATGCTATGACATCAGCACAGTTAGCTTAGCATATTAGCTTCGTTAGCTTCAACCCAGCGCGCGCAGGCCGCCAGACCGCGCACCCTTATGACGTCACAACCGGCGACCGCTTTAGCCGTTAGCGCGGCTAGATAGCATTAGCTTAGCTTCTCCCATGATACCATAAAAACGTTCCCCAACGACCCATCGTCCCGTTTCGCCGCGCGGGCCGACAACCCGCCATGTTAACACAACACCACATTCCCCACAACAGAACCCTAATCCCCTCAAAACGCCAGTGTAGTGATCTAAACAGAAATATAAAAACATAACAACCCATAGGCCCCCACAAAACACTAGCTTGACCCCGCCGCCTTCACTACCGGTGTGCTCAGAACGACTTCCGGGTCCCCGCTACATACTATCCCGTTCACCTAAAACATTACACAACTACTTCATCCGCGTCGAATATGAAAATTTTAAAGTGCCTAACACATCCCCGTAATCCCAAGACACTATCGATCGACCTTATACATTTGAACCTACGCCTATTTGTCACCAGCATCCTCCGGTCACCCCCCGGCTAACACAGTAGCCAACCGTCGCTGCGTTCCACCGGCCCTCGAAAAACCGGCGTTATCATCACATATCCCCACGGCTATCCGGTGACTTAAATTACATAATAATACAACAATAACCTCATACGTACCATCAATCACACCTAACCATAGCCATTCTCCAAACATCCAATCATACTGCCACTCCTAACCACAAATAAAAATACAAACATCCATTCAGACTTACATACTATTGTCCCTCGAACGTCGCGCGGCAGTTCTCACATTCCGTTTCACTTTATTCAATAACTTCCGCGCGACTATTAAAAACGAGACCAAGTGTAATCGTACACATAACTATACTGAATGTTTAAGTTCACAACAGCTTTGCAATCGAAACCCCACTAAGTACCAAGTCAGTCTCTCAACCGAAATGTTTAAGCACTACCGTCCGCCCCTCATCACAGCGCACGCAATTAATTAATATGCCGGCGTGTTTAACGTAATAAACAGGATCTCCTTAGGCAGTTCGGGTTTCTGTAATTCGCAAACTCACCTTGAACGAACAACCCTTCCGCCGTCTTGATCCGCTCGAATATGTCCTAAAAACGAACATATTTCTTCATTTAATTCGGCCGATAATCTCCGCAGATACCATGGCCCGTCGTAAGCCGGTTATCACGTTCAGCCAGAAAACTATATTATTGCAGCCCCCTAAACACTAACCAGCCCCGCTTATATTAACCTTCCGTGATATTCCTGTAATCGCACAACAAGTTCCCTGATTCATACCGGTCGCCCTTCGTTTCTACTATACCTGATTTACATGATCCAAACCGCGATTGAGCCATGTATCCACGCCTCGGTGAAACACCTCGCCCGGGTCCGATTTGAGTATGCGGCCCCGACCAGACCAGTCTCACTTCCCCGGCGCATACACACGGCTCCCCCACTGTCCAGACACGCAAAAATTACCAACATTATAGCGCCCGTCTCCTGAGAAATGTATTAGGGTCTTCATAACCCAGGACACGCTTCCGCCGAAAGCCAAATCAGATTTACCGAGCCTCGTGATCATTTAAGCCTTTCATCTGTCCCAACCCGACGCCACGACCAACCCCACAAATCAGATAGTTGCGCTCCCCCCAACGCCTACATATTAATACAATACGAGGTTTCCAACTCCTTCACATAATACTATATGAGGCTCTATCTCTACTTCATATACTCCTATATGAGGCTTTAACTTTTCCCACCCCTTGTGGTTCGAACTGAGCTGCCAATCCTCCGTCATCACTCACCTTTCTCAGGATCGAAGATCACGCAACTGCGGCCTTCGTGATCCGCTGATGAGGTCGATGGTTGAAGAAAAAAATTCTCGTTCCTACGGCAGCCGCTTGTTCACGGGTCCAGGCACCAAAATGAAGTATCTTCCCAAGCTAAACCCGGCGCTGATCTGCTCTGCGTTGTGATTCAAAACTTTACAGCCCTGGGATATACTTATGACGCTCAGCGGTGCAAGCAAGAGAAATCAGGAGGAGAAGAGGGTTATTTCAAACGGTGTGGTTTATTAAATCCACAAAGTTATACAAAAAATGATCTGTTTCAATTAAAACTAAAGAATGCTATAATATTGAGGTACCGAAAGCCCTATGCCGCTTGCCCTCAATATTAGACTAAGCAAGTAGATTAAAGAATGATAGTTTGTTGATGAGCTTTGTTCTCTGGCTGAATGAACAAAGCAGTTCTGTTTTTCCCTCCAAAAGTTCTTTTGTCCTTTGTTGTCCTGCTGCCGCTCCTCTGTGTCGTGTGTAGATGGGTGGGTTCCTCCTGGTGAGTTGGGTTCAGAGTCCTCCTCTCGTCACCACACCCAGATCTTATAGCCAAGGCCTAGCGTCCCTGTGTGATGACATCATCAGCTGTGGTTGTCCAATCACAGCCTCTCTACGTTTGAATGCAAACAGGGGCTGTCCTTACACAGACAACTATATACTTTCATTTGTTTAAGTCAAGGAGCAACCACCATCTAACAACCTACCTAATACATTGCATTTATTCATTTCATAATATCTATATTTGAATTACCATTCATTACATGAACCCAGAGATATCATACTTAAAACACATTTCTTATCATTAAGCCTATTTTCACTTTAAGTGAAAACTAATCTTATTCTGTAGGGGACTTAAGTTTATACTCTAGTGTTCATTTAATAATATGCTTTTATACAGTTTCATTAATCATATGATTTTACACAGTTTAATATGATTTCAGAATTATTATCCCAATGTAAACAGGCCTAATTATATTTCATATCAAACTAATCTAAATGGGTTACCAGACCTTTGAAGATGTACTTAGTTTTTAGCAGACCAGGTGGCCACATATGTGTCTCCTACTAGGAGACACATGTGTTTAGCTAGGGCTTCCTGTCCTTTGTTCTACAACCCCCTAAGGGGAAGTAGGGTATCTTCCTGATTAGCCACCGAACCCGTTTAACAACCTCTCTATTGTTCCTTCAGCTGCCTCTATATGCAAGTGACCTAGCACAAGGTCTCTGTAAACACACACACTCTATAAGCTAAGTCAGTCCTAGTCAAATCAGGTTTAAACTATATTTGATTGCCAATTGTTCCACTTTGACTGTTTCTATAAGACTATTACACATTAGTTTGATTTGAACTCCCGTTATGATGATCTATGTTCAAAATATACCACACTATAATATAGAATATACTTATAGCCCTGCAAACACCGCCACTTATTCCTATATTTTACAGCGTCGGCGTGGTAAGTACAAATGATGCTCAACTGTGTGGTGTCCAAAGAGTTAAGGTATTTGTTATTTATGTTTGTTTGTTTTATTTTACAGTATTACAGTTTTATATAAAAAAAAAATACTAACACTACACAATAACTACATGTGAGTTTCTCATGTTGTAAAGTGTTTCTTTACATTGGAAATGTTTTTAAACAGTGGATTAAATAAAACCTATATTTTCAGTTATATTGTGAAAGATGTGGCATCAATCGCTGGTCGTGGTCACACCTGTACGGTAATGCTTATTATTATTATTATAAATTTGTTTAGGCTTCAATTAGTTATATTAATTTACCATATACCTCAAATTCATATGGTAAATAATATGTATACAGATTGGAAGTTTAATAACTCAATCAAAGGTATTAAAGGTATAAATAAAATTATTGTTTGTTTTTTTGTATATTGTATGACTTATTATTTTGTGTAAATTAGGTTGTATGCCGACCATCAAGTGTTACTTGTTTAGTTTAGGAATAGGGGGCAGGTAATTATACGATTTATTCTTCTTCCTGCTCCTTTTGCCCATGGTGGAACTGGATTTATGTTTTTGTATGACAACTGTATGATTTATATTACTTCCATGTGGCAAATAAAACTCTGAATCTGAATGTGCATTTTGCTACTCTATTGCAGATGGATGTAACATAATAGTGATTACACCTGTACCTGGTTCATGAACTCTTACATTTGCAGTTCAAAACTATTCTAAACAGAGGTCCAGTATCGGGTAAGACATTTCCAGGAAAATCTTCCAGTGCACAGGATGTGATGTGTTTTAAATCTACAACAGCAATAGCAGTTTGTTTGGAATAAATACAAAAAAATACCCACTATTGTATCCTGTACAATAAGGTTGGGTGGTCCTCTCTGGCAGAGAGATGTGATTTGCACTGGTATCTGTTTCTAGATAATAAAAAAAACATTGTTAGAGATCGTCCTCCTTATATCACTTCATTATGTTTTCCTTCGCTCGTGGCGTGTTCTATCAGAGGGTGTGTCTTAGACAGTGATGCCAGTAACTAGTTACTAAGTAACTAGTTACTGTAATCTGATAACTTTTTTCAGTAAATAGTCATCTAACTTGTTACTTTTTACAAGCCAGTAATCTGATTACAGTTACTTTTCCAAGTGGCTGTGCGTTACTATTTAGTTACTACTATTTAGTTACTATCTCATAATGCTGATGATATGAGAGCCAGGGGTACAGTCAGCTAGACCGGAGTATGGCCTGATGGCTGATGAGTCTCATAATGACCTGTCTGAGCAGCCAATCATGATTTATGACATTATGCACTTTCAATAAAGCATTGTTAAAAAAAAAAAAAAAAACTGTTGTCACTCTTGTGGCAGCAGCAGGGGGGACGACAACGACTTCGTAACCTAGTTACGATAATCAAGTAATCAGTAAAGTAACTAGATTACTTTTTAAAGGAGTAATCAGATAATTTTTACAAGTAATCTGTGGCATCACTGTCTTGTGGGATGTGGTAGGGATTGATGTGTGGGGTGTTTGGGGGACTGACTGTTCCGGGGGGGGGTTCACATGCCTTCGAGCGACATTGTACTATTGTGCTTATTTTATACCTATGCTCAAGTCTGCACGTTTACATTGCACTACTTTTATTGTCTTTTATACCTATTCTTATGTCTGCAATTTATCCATGTTTTTTTATTCTGTCAATTTGTGTGTTGATTTTATGTTCCACTCTGGACTGCGGTCCATGTGTGAAAAGTACTATATAGATAGTTATTCATTTATTGTTGTTATATTGTAGAAATGTATGCATTGAAATGTCTGTAATGTCTTGACGACATTGAAAATGAGGGTGACCTCAATTGTCTTTTCGAGAATAAATAAAGGTTGATGATTATTGGACTGGACCTCTGGACTTCATCATACTTGCAATGATTGGCTTACACTTCAAACCCCCAGAGTTTACACTAAACCTTTCTGTGCCCCTGACATGTGGAACATCTTGCAATGTATCTTAAAACTCAATACCTTAGTATCCTTTGGACAGTTTAAAACTTCAATGACTAACCATTTCACCCCAGTCTGCAGTTGTTTTTAATCGTTTTATTGATTGACTTTCGTGTTTGTTCTTTTGTATTGTAGTTGTTTGTACTGTATTTCTCAACATCATTTGAAATGAGAGTTGCTCTCAATGATTTTCGAGACTAAATAAAGGTTGAATGAATGAAAATAGAAGACAAACTTCACTTGCATAACTAGCTCTGTTTTCAAAATGGAAAGCAAGTACAATACAAAAAAAGGCAAAAACAGTAAGGACCGCTTATGTTGCCCAAACAAAAAAAACAGAGGATCTTTTTAAAGAAAAGAAAAAGGAATCCTTAAAGGAATAGGCTACTCCCATTAAAAGTGCCGAAAACGTGTTTAGGCGTCCTTCCCCGCCATGCTCAAGTTGCCGAGGATGGCGTAACTCGTCTTTGTTCTGTTTACATCTTTTTTCGATTTTCCCAGTCTGAACTTCACCGCGGAGCTTTTGGCAGAGAGTTTGAACAGGAAACTGCATTTCCTCTCAAATTACACTAGGTGGCAGTGTCCCCCTATTTTCTAACACTGTATGACAAGATAATGAATATTGCACCCCACAATGAATCTGGCATTTGATTGGCCAGCATACCTGACCAGTGTGACCACAGGTATAAAAGTTTAGCGGGATCCCAGAATCGACAAGGTTTTGTAGGGGAGAGAGAGAGAGAGAGAGATAGATAGAGCGATAGAGAGAGAGAGATTGAGAGAGAGATATTTGAATTGAGATCAGCCTATAGTCTATATTTATAGTTGTATACAGTATAGTGGTAGTATCAGAATAATTGTAATGTTTCAGCTGTGCTTTAGAAGTACTTAGTCGTGCTAAGTAGTAGTACTATTGTGAGGGATTAGTGTGTAGTCTAGGTAGTATATTTCAGTAGTAGTAATAGTAGTTTGATCTGTTAGTAGTTCCATTTAGATCAGTATGAGGAGACGTAGTGTAGGTAAGAGAGGCGACAGACCGACAGCGGATCGGTTTGTTCAAACGAAGCTGGCAATTGGACCCGCCGTTGCAGCAGCAGTAGCACCAACGACCGGACCTTTGGTAGCTCCGATCGGAGAGAGCCGTGAGACCGTCGCTGGGCCCAGCGACGTGTCTCGCCCCGGGACTGGGAGCGGCTCTCCCCGTCGCAGTTCGAGGAAGAGGAAGGTGGCTGCTGTGCTGATATCTTCTTCAGCCGAGTCCTCGGACAGCGATTCAACGGTCCATGAATCTGATGGGAGCGCCGATTGGGAACCACCAGGTAAAGATTGTGTGTGTGTGAAACGTGTATATTTGATGATGATTTACCTAACGCTAATTGATTCATTGTATACTGTGAATATGTAACGTTAGTTCGCCAACCAACGCCGGTATGCATTTATTATAGCTCCGGAGTCATCTGACGAGGATATCGATCTGGGTCGGAGGTATTATGGTTCTGATTCATCTCACGAGTCCGACGGGGGACGCGGTGGTGGTCGAGGGGAGAAGGGTAAGTCCCTTGAGCATGCATGTTCAAATCGATAGTTGCATGCTATAGAGGCAGAGGCATCACCATGTGCTATATATTTGATTGTGTGTGTGTGCTGTAATCAATGGAATTGTGCTAAATGCTATGCTACACATGCATATATAGAAGCCACCATGTGCTGCAAAGTTCAAAGCTGTTGGATAGGGGTCATGCCCTTTGATCTTTGTGTGTGTGTGTGTGCTGTAATCAATGGAATTGTGCTAAATGCTATGCTACACATGCATAGGCCACCATGTGCTGCAAAGTTCAAAGCTGTTGGATAGGGGTCATGCCCTTTGATCTTTGTGTGTGTGTGTGTGTGTGTGTGTGTGTGTGTGTGTGTGCTGTAATCAATGGAATTGTGCTAAATGCTATGCTACACATGCATATATAGGCCACCATGTGCTGCAAAGTTCAAAGCTGTTGGATAGGGGTCATGCCCTTTGATCTTTGTGTGTGTGTGTGTGTGTGCTGTAATCAATGGAATTGTGCTAAATGCTATGCTACACATGCATATATAGAGGCCACCATGTGCTGCAAAGTTCAAAGCTGTTGGATAGGGGTCATGCCCTTTGATCTTTGTGTGTGTGTGTGTGTGTGTGTGTGTGTGTGCTGTAATCAATGGAATTGTGCTAAATGCTATGCTACACATGCATATATAGGCCACCATGTGCTGCAAAGTTCAAAGCTGTTGGATAGGGGTCATGCCCTTTGATATTTGTGTGTGTGTGTGTGTGTGTGTGTGTGTGTGTGTGTGTGTGTGTGTGTGTGTGTGTGTGTGTGTGTGTGTGTGTGTGTGTGCTGTAATCAATGGAATTCTGTGTCGGATCCTGTGTCGGATCCTGTATGAACACAAAATAAATCAGCGGCCATTGTACATCAAAGCATGTACATGTACGTGTGTGTGTGTGTATGTGTGTGTGTGTGTGTGTGTGTGTGCTGTAATCAATGGAATTGTGCTAAATGCTATGCTACACATGCATATAGAGGCCACCATGTGCTGCACACACACACACACACACACACACACACACACACACACACACACACATGTACATGTACATGCTTTGATGTACAATGGCCGCTGATTTATTTTGTGTTCATACAGGATCCGACACAGAGTCCGGCGCTGGTACACCAACATGCTTGGGTATGTACTAACTACATTCATGTATGTAAATGTATTACTATTGTGTTTTATGAGACTTACTTACTGAATGAATTTAATCCAATTCAGATTCTGGCGCAGACTCCGCAGAGAGTGACGCAGAGACTGGCAACGACATAGGATCACATTCTACTCCTGCAGGTAATTGTACATAAAATATAACACATAATGCTATATATATATATATATCATGTAAATAAAATGACAATACGTTGCCCTAGTGTAATGTATTACATCATGTGATTCTAGAACTGGATGGTAGTCTGGACATGCCGGAACCCGTTGCAGGGCGGAAACGCACATCTAAGAGCGGTAAATTGGCCTCAATCTGCACACCACTTCCAGCTCTGACCTCTGACCCCCACACCACGTCCAGCTCTGACATCTGAACCCCACACACACTCACTCATTCACTCACACACAGTTTGTAACTACGTGGCATATGAATGTTTGTCTACAGTAGGGGTGTTATAGTATATTTGTATAATTGACAGGTTGTGGCGTGCGACGCGGAGGAGCGAAGAGCAGGGCTGCGATCCGTCAGGAAGAGGAGAATGCCTGGTCTCGTGAGGGCTGGGTGCCTCACAGGATCCCCTTCACAGCCCAACCGGGGTTGCTCCAGGACGCCGCGGCACTGAAATCGTACCGGCCTGCAAAATGGCTAGATCTGTTCCTGACGGATGCTTTTCTCAATTCCATTGTTGCCCAGACCAACCTCTACGCTGATAAGTCCATTGCCCGGCTGGACCCCACGCTAACTGTTACAAAGGATCAGATTAAACCGAATATATATATTTATTGATTGATATATATTGCATAATATTTGTATATCGTTTGATATCCCTTGTATATTCCTTGTACATATACACAGAATATCCCTTTAGCCTAGTACAGACCATAATATTTCATTCTCCTATTGGACAGCGGTCCACAGGCGCCAAGGCCATGCCTCCAAAGTCAGGTTCAAAGTCACCGCCGGGGACATGCCTGGACAAGAATGGTATTGCGCAAGGATATGAGACAAGAATAAAGCTGGTACTAGTTTATTCATCTAAGCGTATAAATACGGCGCAGGTGAATACAGAAGCACTTAGTCAGAAGTCTTAGTAACTAAAGTTGAAACGTCACCCACGATACTACGTGCGGTGAAGTATGGCCTGTTTGGCCCCAAATAGAGCATTGAGACCGTGTGCGAATTAATAACTGAAGTGTCAGAGTTTGGCGCTATACCGTCGAGTGCGACATATTCTATTAAGTCAGTAATAGTCTATTTGTGTATAATGTATCGTGCGGCTAAAGTTCTACAGTGACCAGCATCACCAACGTTTTCCTCGTATCAGCTAGAGTGCTTATCCAGGCTGGGCTGCTTTCATGGCGCTTTCACCCGAGGAGCCCTAGACGAGGACCGTGTGGACATGTACACTGGATTATCTACCCGACGACTGCATAGCCCTTTTCGGCTGGATTATATTTGCTTTTGGTCCTGTAATTAATGGAGCGGAGAATCGCAGACGCCCACAAGTGTGTGGGATTTACCCTGTGAGGAGCCACGTCGAGTCTGCCCCTCAGAAGCCTGAGGCAGGCTAGCTTTCTTCCCTGTGGAGCTACAGGCTACGGAGAACAGCTGTATTCGTCTGTGGATCAAGATCTTATTGCACCGTCTCCCGTACTCGGAGTCTCCTTATCATCGTTGACCCAGACTCTATTACCGACAGATCCTCTACCCTTGCTGGCTTACAACCGGGGGGACCCTTCCAGTATCTCCCGCAATATTACTAGTGTACCATAGATATAATTCCCTAAGATTCAGGTTGTATGATTACCTCCTGCGTAACCAGAGAATGGACATTCGTTATTGATTTGCCTACGCACATTCCTTTGCCTTATAAGCGCATTCAAAGTGAAGTAAAGAAAGTATATTATGTACCTTTTGCTGCAATAAATACTTAATTACAACTTTGTGTGGAACCGATTTCATTGTGGGGAAGTGTTCATCATTAAGATACCTATGTACTGTATGGCCAGTAGAATGTACATAAAGACGGTAGTGGTTTAATGATACCATACTTATCAATACAGTCAGGGAATTGTACCCCTCAGTTACCATTGGTCCTTCGAGCCGGAGGGTAATTAGTGTAATATTAATATAGTGGTATTAATATTGACATGGCCAATGATGAACACTCCACAAAACGGTTCTCCTAAAGTAGATCGCCCGCAGCGTAGACGGCAGACACCTCAGTACTTAGAGGATTACGTTGCCAATATACTACCTAGCTTTCTACAGGCGGTAAACGCGGAAAAAGTAGATAGTACAATTATGTCCGACCCTATCGACCAGGCTACCCCGCCAATAGAGGCCCTAGTGGGTTCTAACGTAACTGACCAAGCTCACGGTGGGGACCAGGAGGGACCTGACATGACTTTACCCCCCGCCAAGACCGAAGAAGTAGTCCCCGGAGAGCTCCAGGATAAAGACAGCCCTCCAGGGATGGAACTCGACCCACTACAAGAAGAGGCGAGCACCCCGGAGATGGATCTCCTCGACTCGCCACAGGAGAACGGATCTCCAACGAGTACTACCAGGACCGGATCACCTCAACCAGCGTCTTCCCCCAGCGAGGCGGACAAGATGCTGGCACAGGCCTTCCTCGCCAGCCTGGCAGCCTCAACAGAGCGCGATCGACTCCAAGCACAGACGCTTAGTGAGCGCGAACATTCTTCCATGGAAAGAGAACGCCTTCAAGCGCAGCAACGGAGCGACGAAGATCGTATACGTCTAGAGATTAGACGCCTAGTTTCTACGTGGACAACTGTCTGCAAAGCGTCTCGACGCCAGAAGAAGCCGAGGCCCTTCTACTCAAGCTCCGCGCCTCCCTGATCAAAGGCGGCTTTGATCTCAGGCAGTGGGCCAGCAGCGACCCGCAAGTATTGCGCAGCCTCTCCCCCGAGGACAAGGCAGCAAGCAGAAAGACCTGGATGGCGACCATCCCAGGAGAAGCCCAAGAAATGACATTAGGACTAGTCTGGCGCTTCAAAACAGACTCGCTCCATTATAAACACACACCCCTGACCAAGGAGCAGGGAAGGTCGACTGCACTACCGACCACAAGACGGAGTGTATACAGAACACTCGCCAGACAATATGACCCGTTGGGATGTATTCTACCTTACACCACCAGGGCAAAGATGATTGTAAGAGCGTTATGGGACAAGGACCAGGGCTGGGACGACCCCAAACCCGAACACCTTGCATCCACATGGAGAGAGTGGGAGACAGAACTCAGCTCACTCCCAGGTGTCAACATACGCCGCAGCTACTTCCCACCCACAGTGAGGCCGGAGACGTGCCAGATGGACCTGCACGTCTTCAGCGACGCCTCCGAAGTAGCCTACGGTTCGGTGGCCTACTTGCGTGCCCGAGAGGAGGGAGGAGAAATACATACTGCCTTCATCCTGGCTCGCTCAAGAATAGCCCCACGCAAGCAACAATCTATCCCGCGTCTAGAGCTCTGCGCAGACCTAGCAGGAGCGCAACTCGCCACGTTAATCCAACGTGAACTCACCATCCCGGTGCAAAGAACAATCTTGTGGTCAGACTCCACGACAGTACTCACATGGATCCGGTCTGATTCGTGCAGATACAAGGTCTATGTGGGAGTCAGAGTCACAGAGATTCAAGATTTAACAGAAGTAGCAAGCTGGAGGTATGTGGACACAAAACACAACCCAGCTGACGTCATCACCCGGGGAATGTCCCTGGATGACCTCACCCGTCACAATCTATACAGTGACGGGCCAGAGTTCCTCAAGCTCCCGGAAGAAGAGTGGCCTACACCCACCCCACGGGAAGCGAGTAAAGAGGAGGCCGAGAACAAGAAATCTATGTTCTGTGGATTGACCACACTCGTCTCCACAGACCCCGACATAGACGATTGCCTCACCCTAGAGAGTGCGCAGCTAAAGACATTCCTGTGGCACCACCCAGAGGTTCAGCTCACTACTGACATTACTGCAGCTGACTACGAAGAAGCAGAACTTCTTCTCCTACAACGAGCCCAGAGAGACTCGTTTCCCGATGAGCTAGACTGTCTACAGGGAGCAAAGCCCCTCCCATCAGACAGCAGATTGCTCCACCTAGCCCCCGAGAGCGACGCCCATGGTCTCATCAGAGTGGGTGGTCGTCTGCGGAGAGCTCCAGACTTACCGGATGACGTCAAGTACCCGATAGTCTTAAACAGCCGACACAAGGTCACAGAGCTGATCATAAAGAAATACGACGAGAATGTGCATCACGCCGGGGCAGAGAGAGTCTTCGCAGAGATCAGACGTCGTTATTGGATACTGCAAGGGAGAGAAGCAGTGCGGCGTTTCCAGCGGACCTGTCTAGACTGTCGTAAATGGCGAGCGCAGCCCAGTATACCCCGGATGGCTGACCTACCTCCCTGTCGCCTCCGACTCTGCGACAAGCCTTTTCACTCCACCGGTATGGACTGTTTCGGCCCGCTGTATGTAAAGAAAGGAAGAGGAACCGAGAAGCGGTGGGGTATTGTATTCAAATGCATGACCACCCGAGCGATGCATATAGAACTCCTTCCAACCATGAGCACAGACTCATTCCTTATGGCCTTCCGAAGATTCACATCGCGGAAAGGCAAACCGCCTATATTATTGTCTGATCACGGGACAAACTTCAAAGGCGGAGAAAGAGAGCTGAGAGAGAGCTTCCAAGCTATGGGCCCAGAACTTAAGACCCACCTCGCTCCATCCCAGATTGACTTCCAGTTTAATCCCCCGAATGCACCTCACTTCGGTGGAACTTGGGAACGAGAAGTACGTTCAATAAAGACAGCCCTGTACGCCGTGCTTGGGGCCCAGACCGTGGCGGAAGAAGTCCTAATGACAGTCCTCACGGAGATCGAGGGAGTATTGAACTCAAAGCCCCTCGGTTACGTCTCAAGTGATGTAGCAGATGTCGACCCAGTCACCCCCAACACACTCTTGATGGAGCGGCTGGACCCTGCGCTACCACAGACAATGTACAGGCCTGAAGAAGCGAACGGCCGAAGAATGTGGAGGTACAGTCAAGTATTGGCTGACAAGTTTTGGAACAGCTTCCTACTCCACTATCTACCGTCTCTACAGACCCGCCAGAAATGGGTGAAAGAGAGAGACAATTTGACAGAAGGAACAGTCGTCATGATTATCGACCGGTGCCGACGGAAAGGTCCGAGCAGCCGAAGTGCTCGTCCAAGGGCGGATCTACACCCGACCCGTGGCGAGGCTAATAGAGTTGCCAAGGCTCCCCGATACTATTGATGACGACCATGACCCCATGACTTTGTGAACTGCCCTACCCCTCACAACAGACATTGAGTAGTGGACAGTGCGGTTAATCTGTCTCTGCTTAGCTAATTAGGTGGGACTAATTAGGAGGCGGCTGTTACAAAGGATCAGATTAAACCGAATATATATATTTATTGATTGATATATATTGCATAATATTTGTATATCGTTTGATATCCCTTGTATATTCCTTGTACATATACACGGAATATCCCTTTAGCCTAGTACAGACCATAATATTTCATTCTCCTATTGGACAGCGGTCCACAGGCGCCAAGGCCATGCCTGCAAAGTCAGGTTCAAAGTCACCGCCGGGGACATGCCTGGACAAGAATGGTATTGCGCAAGGATATGAGACAGGAATAAAGCTGGTACTAGTTTATTCATCTAAGCGTATAAATACGGCGCAGGTGAATACAGAAGCACTTAGTCAGAAGTCTTAGTAACTAAAGTTGAAGCCTCACCCACGATACTACGTGCGGTGAAGTATGGCCTGTTTGGCCCCAAATAGAGCATTGAGACCGCGTGCGAATTAATAACTGAAGTGTCAGAGTTTGGCGCTATACCGTCGAGTGCGACATATTCTATTAAGTCAGTAATAGTCTATTTGTGTATAGTGTATCGTGCGGCTAAAGTTCTACAGTGACCAGCATCACCAACGTTTTCCTCGTATCAGCTAGAGTGCTTATCCAGGCTGGGCTGCTTTCATGGCGCTTTCACCCGAGGAGCCCTAGACGAGGACCGTGTGGACATGTACACTGGATTATCTACCCGACGACTGCATAGCCCTTTTCGGCTGGATTATATTTGCTTTTGGTCCTGTAATTAATGGAGCGGAGAATCGCAGACGCCCACAAGTGTGTGGGATTTACCCTGTGAGGAGCCACGTCGAGTCTGCCCCTCAGAAGCCTGAGGCAGGCTAGCTTTCTTCCCTGTGGAGCTACAGGCTACGGAGAACAGCTGTATTCGTCTGTGGATCAAGATCTTATTGCATCGTCTCCCGTACTCGGAGTCTCCTTATCATCGTTGACCCAGACTCTATTACCGACAGATCCTCTACCCTTGCTGGCTTACAACCGGGGGGACCCTTCCAGTATCTCCCGCTATATTACTAGTGTACCATAGATATAATTCCCTAAGATTCAGGTTGTATGATTACCTCCTGCGTAACCAGAGAATGGACATTCGTTATTGATTTGCCTACGCACATTCCTTTGCCTTATAAGCGCATTCAAAGTGAAGTAAAGAAAGTATATTATGTACCTTTTGCTGCAATAAATACTTAATTACAACTTTGTGTGGAACCGATTTCATTGTGGGGAAGTGTTCATCATTAAGATACCTATGTACTGTATGGCCAGTAGAATGTACATAAAGACGTAGTGGTTTAATGATACCATACTTATCAATACAGTCAGGGAATTGTACCCCTCAGTTACACTAACCAGTAGCAGGGCACTGCTTTGGAAGGCCCTCACATTTAAGGAGCTGAAGAAGTTCCTTGGACTCAATTTCCTGAGCAGTGTCCTTCGGAAGCCTCGCGTGGACATGATGTGGACCACTGACGATATGATGTACACACCGTACTACTCGGAGACCATGCCACGCAACCGGTATCAATTGATCTGGCGATTCCTCCACTTTGCGGACAATACATCCCTGGAAGTTAGAGACAAATTGTGTAAGGTACGCCCTGTAGTCGACCATGTCAACGCGAGGTGCAAGGAACTGTACCAGCCCGAACGTGAGCTCGCCATTGACGAGGGGGTGATGGCATGGCGAGGCCGCCTGACCTTCCGGGTCTACAACCCCAACAAGCCAACCCGGTATGGCATCAAGTCGTACTTCCTGTGCGAATCACGCACAGGATATTGCTTTGCATTTAAGCCATATTGCCGGGAAGGCTCGCTCCTGGGGGACACGGTCGTCGGTCTGCTTGGACGTTTGTCTGGGGCCGGATATACGTTGTACATGGATAACTTCTACAACAGTGTACGCATGTCCGCCAGGCTCCGACAGTTGAGGACCGACGTCTGTGGTACCCTCAGGAAGCACCGGGGGGAGCCAGCCATCATCAAGAATGTGACCAAACGTGACATCGGTGTGGGGGAGCGCACTGCGGGCAACAACAAGGAGGTCCTGATCGTGGCATGGCGCGATAAGAGGATCGTGAAGACCATCAGCAGCTACCACGAGGACACCATGGAAATGGCGAAGGTGTGGAAGAAGCAGAAGAAGGGCAAAGCGCTGAGGGTGGAGATGCTCAAGCCGTCATCAATCATGTCATACAATAAATTCATGAACGGCGTTGATCAGCTGGATCAAAACCTCTCGTACTATCCGGTTACACGTAAGACTAGAAAGTGGACCAAAAAGTGTGTGATGTATCTGATCCAAATATGTATGTTCAACGCTTTTGTCTTGTACAAAAGCAAGCACCCACAAGGGCATTACTACAACCTCTCCCGGTTCACCAGGGCTGTGGCGCGGACCTACACAGGGGGTCAGGAGAAGAAGATTCCTGGGGTGACAGCGGAGATGGAGGCGGAGGCGGAGGCAGGGGGTGGGGGTGAGGAGGAGGCAGGGGGTGGGGATGAGGAGGAGGCAGGGGCTGAGCAGGTGGGGCGTGACGGGCAGCACGACCCTAGGGCCCCACCGGGGGACCCGCAGAGCAGATTAGTGGGTGGCTTTGTGAAGCATGTAATGGTTGCATACAAAGCCACCCCCAAGCAAAAGCTACCGTGTAGGAAATGTCGGGTCTGCAGTAGGCGTGGCATCAGGAGTGAGACCAGATATTTTTGCACATCGTGCAAAGTCCCCCTGCATCGTGACAAATGCTTCGCTCTGTACCACACAAAGAGGGATTTCTCTAAATCGTTTCTTTATTAGTTGTCATACAGAAGTACAGACTACTTCTAAATAATCCGGCACACAGAAGTACAGATTACTTCTAAATAATCCATCATTGTGTGATACAGACAGAACCATGTGTACCGGTACATAGTATAGCTAGCTGAGAGTAGTATAGTATAGTATAGTATAGTATAGTATAGTATAGTATAGTATAGTATAGTATAGTATAGTATAGTATAGTATAGTAGTATAGTATAGTATAGTGTATGGGTAGTTGCACTGTTTTCTGTACAAGACAAATGCGTTGAACACATGTATTTGGGCCACGGTTGTCGATATTGCATAGGCATGTTTGGACCACTTGCAGATGAGACGTTATGTTAGCGATCTAGCTGTGTCGACTCCATTCCTAATTTTTACCGTTTGCACAGAACCAATGGTTGCTGACAGTCACCCAGTTTATAAAAGTATATACTGTAGGTAACATACCACACTTTTCTAATGCAGTCCATTGGCCTCTTATTTATATACTTTGGAAGCATGTATTGGATATTTTTTGGTCCACAGATCATCTGGCGATTCATCCATTTATCAATGGACAATGCAGTCATCGATGCGAGAGACCAAGTAAGATATGCCCTGTAGTTGATCATGTGACGTGCCTGTACTGTGAATGTTACCAGCAAACTTCTAAATGCACTGAAACAATGGTTGGTTATCCTCCAGTGTTCACTTTTCATAAGGTATTGTCTTGGTAAATTACCATAATCCTATACTGTGAATGTTACCAGCAAACTTCTAAATGCACTGAAACAATGGTTGATTATCCTCCAGTGTTCACTTTTTATAAGGTATTGTCTTGGTAAATTACCATAATCCTATACTGTGAATGTTACCAGCAAACTCCTAAATGCACTGAAACAATGGTTGGTTATCATCAGCCAGTGTTCACTTTTTATAAGGTATTGTCTTGGTAAATTACCATAATCCTATACTGTGAATGTTACCAGCAAACTCCTAAATGCACTGAAACAATGGTTGGTTATCATCAGCCAGTGTTCACTTTTTATAAAGTATTGTCTTGGTAAATTACCATAATCCTATACTGTGAATGTTACCAGCAAACTTCTAAATGCACTGAAACAATGGTTGATTATCCTCCAGTGTTCACTTTTTATAAGGTATTGTCTTGGTAAATTACCATAATCCTATACTGTGAATGTTACCAGCAAACTCCTAAATGCACTGAAACAATGGTTGGTTATCATCAGCCAGTGTTCACTTTTTATAAGGTATTGTCTTGGTAAATTACCATAATCCTATACTGTGAATGTTACCAGCAAACTCCTAAATGCACTGAAACAATGGTTGGTTATCATCAGCCAGTGTTAACTTTTTATAAAGTATTGTCTTGGTAAATTACCATAATCCTATACTGTGAATGTTACCAGCAAACTTCTAAATGCACTGAAACAATGGTTGATTATCCTCCAGTGTTCACTTTTTATAAGGTATTGTCTTGGTAAATTACCATAATCCTATACTGTGAATGTTACCAGCAAACTCCTAAATGCACTGAAACAATGGTTGGTTATCATCAGCCAGTGTTCACTTTTTATAAGGTATTGTCTTGGTAAATTACCATAATCCTATACTGTGAATGTTACCAGCAAACTCCTAAATGCACTGAAACAATGGTTGGTTATCATCAGCCAGTGTTCACTTTTTATAAGGTATTGTCTTGGTAAATTACCATAATCCTATACTGTGAATGTTACCAGCAAACTTCTAAATGCACTGAAACAATGGTTGATTATCCTCCAGTGTTCACTTTTTATAAGGTATTGTCTTGGTAAATTACCATAATCCTATACTGTGAATGTTACCAGCAAACTCCTAAATGCACTGAAACAATGGTTGGTTATCATCAGCCAGTGTTCACTTTTTATAAGGTATTGTCTTGGTAAATTACCATAATCCTATACTGTGAATGTTACCAGCAAACTCCTAAATGCACTGAAACAATGGTTGGTTATCATCAGCCAGTGTTAACTTTTTATAAAGTATTGTCTTGGTAAATTACCATAATCCTATACTGTGAATGTTACCAGCAAACTTCTAAATGCACTGAAACAATGGTTGATTATCCTCCAGTGTTCACTTTTTATAAGGTATTGTCTTGGTAAATTACCATAATCCTATACTGTGAATGTTACCAGCAAACTCCTAAATGCACTGAAACAATGGTTGGTTATCATCAGCCAGTGTTCACTTTTTATAAGGTATTGTCTTGGTAAATTACCATAATCCTATACTGTGAATGTTACCAGCAAACTCCTAAATGCACTGAAACAATGGTTGGTTATCATCAGCCAGTGTTCACTTTTTATAAGGTATTGTCTTGGTAAATTACTATAATCCTATACTGTGAATGTTATCAGCAAACTTCTAAATGCACTGAAACAATGGTTGATTATCCTCCAGTGTTCACTTTTTATAAGGTATTGTCTTGGTAAATTACCATAATCCTATACTGTGAATGTTACCAGCAAACTCCTAAATGCACTGAAACAATGGTTGGTTATCATCAGCCAGTGTTCACTTTTTATAAGGTATTGTCTTGGTAAATTACCATAATTTTATACCGTGAATGTTACCAGCATATGTGTCTAATGCACAGCAACAATGGTTGGTACTGATGACTTGTCACCCAGTTTATTGAACATATTTTGAACTAAAAATGTTCATTTCATCAAAGTTTCAAGTTTTCTGCATTGTAAAGTATTCTGTATTTTATAATAATGTTTTCTGGACCTACACCAGTAGTTATAACTTACTTGTTCGTTAGCGCCAGGCATGGTGGTTGATAAGGTAGTAGTATTTCCAAGTGAAACTAATTGATATATTATCAATACAAGCTATTATTACTTTATGAATGTGTTTATCATGTATGGACGAATAAATTGGAAAACAGGTAGGTACAGAGCAACACAGTGTCTACAACACGGGAGCAGATTATGCACAGTACATGAATGAGAAACAGTCTAAATGGTTTTTGTTTTTGTTTATTGCATGCACATGATCTATAATACCTGATCGGTACAATATCTACTAACCTGATCAATACAATATATTCCCACCTGATCGATATAATAGTATTACTGCATTTCAAGTTTGTCAGTCAGTCAGTCAGACTGTCAATCAAACAATGACAACAAAACAATCTATCAATCAAACAACCAACAAAACAATCTATCAATCAAACAACCAACAAAACAATATATCAATCAAACAACCAATAAAACAATCTATCAATCAAACAACCAACCAACAAAACAATCTATCAATCAAACAACCAACAAAACAATCTATCAATCAAACAACCAATAAAACAATCTATCAATCAAACAACCAATAAAACAATATATCAATCAAACAACCAATAAAACAATCTATCAATCAAACAACCAACAAAACAATCTATCAATCAAACAACCAATAAAACAATCTATCAATCAAACAACCAATAAAACAATCTATCAATCAAACAACCAACAAAACAATCTATCAATCAAACAACCAATAAAAGAAGCTATCAATCAAACAACCAATAAAACAATCTATCAATCAAACAACCAACAAAACAATCTATCAATCAAACAACCAACAAAACAATCTATCAATCAAACAACCAACAAAACAATCTATCAATCAAACAAACAACAAAACAATCTATCAATCAAACAAACAATAAAACAATCTATCAATCAAACGACCAACAAAACAATCTATCAATCAAACGACCAACAAAACAATCTATCAATCAAACGACCAACAAAACAATCTATCAATCAAACGACCAACAAAACAATCTATCAATCAAACGACCAACAAAACAATCTATCAATCAATCGACAAACAAAACAATCTATCAATCAAACGACCAACAAAACAATATATCAATCAAACAACCAACAAAACAATAAAACAATCTATCAATCAAACCAATAAAACAATATATCAAACAATCTATCAATCAAACCATCCATCCATCCATCCATCCCAGTCTAAATTGCTTTATAACACGTTCAGTACCTATTATCACCCCGGCGGCGCACCTTTCATAAAAGTGCCCGTAACTCCTTTTCTAAAGAATCTACCTGGATTTTTACCTATGTTGACCTTTTTTAACTTGTAATTGTGAACGAACAAAGACATGCAGAAACAAACGTTTTTTTTCATTGTGTACATCAACTCGTCGTCGTCAAATGAGCCAAACCATTTCCCCATAGTTATAATATAAAATATAGAAATATCTCCGCTAAGATCATGAGATATGCTAAAATCGCCCAGGAATCCTGGCAATGCACAGTCATTTCCGGATTTCTGGCCGGCATTCAAAGTGTTAAGATTAGCTGATTACAGACTGGGGGCATTTCAGTCAGATTTAGTATATGATATTATGCATATGACAAAAAAGGCTACTATTCCACAAACAACCTTGATTTTAGTAGTAACAGTTGACGTTCAGTCAGAATAACAAAATTGTAACATGTAATGACTACAAGTATACTGTAGTTCCATCTACTAACACTAGATGCCAGTATATCATTACAACATTTAACAACTCGTTGAAGGTGTACCGACTGTAATTCACACTAATCTCAGGAGATGATGTGCTGGCCGGTCATTTAATGATAATCACCTGTTATTTGATTACCTGATCGCCTGCTATTTGATTACCTGATCACCTGTTATTTGATTACCTGATCGCCTGCTATTTGATTACCTGATCACCTGTTATTTGATTACCTGATTGCCTGCTATTTGATTACCTGACCGCCTGCTATTTGATTACCTGATCACCTGTTATTTGATTACCTGATCGCCTGCTAATTGATTACCTGATCACCTGCTATTTGATTACCTGATCACCTGTTATTTGATTACCAGATCACCTGCTATTTGATTACCTGATCACCTGTTATTTGATTACCTGATCACCTGTTATTTGATTGCCTGATCACCTGTTATTTGATTACCTGATTGCCTGTTATTTGATTACCTGATCGCCTATTTGATTGCCTGATCACCTGTTATTTGATTACCTGATCACCTGTTTGTAGATGCCAGATGGAATACTTTGAATGGGGCTTTTAGAATGAATGCTCTACAGAGACGCATTTACTTTGATTGGCTGTTTGGCCCCAATTACCTTCACTCCATGGTAATTGGTCATTAGTTCACATGGAGTCTTAGTTTTGGAACTTACTAAAATAATGAACTAATTTGAATAGGTGAGTGTTTATCTTCTCTCTGTTTGTTGGATGTGATGAGCGCAGTGGTCAGAAAGTAGCTCAGAGGTTTTCTTTGGGTAAACAATTATATTTATTTGTAATCATACAAAAAAACAGATGTTTGTATGGATACAAAAAAAGGAGAACAATTTGAAAAGAGAAAAGAAAAAAGTTAACAAATAATGAACAGGTAGATGGTGTAAGCAATAGCATACACTTACATACAGTATCTGTACAATACAACATACATAATAATGAGCAGGTAGATGGTTGAAGCATAATACTTACAGACACATGGTATCCGTATTTACAATACAACATACATGTAGTTGCACATGAACATTTAGTCTGAAAAACAGATTATGTAAGGAGCGTACTAAGGGCTCTCGACCTTTAGATAAGGAAATGCTTGACAATAACAATATGTTAGGGTCAGTAGAATCTAAGTAAGTTGCTAACAAACCAAATGTTACTTCTAAATAATGGACATCTAAATAATGGGACATCTAATTTTGGAATGGAATGTGTATATATACACAAACATCTGATTATATAGTATATAAGAGACAGTATATACAGTATACATAGAGATGTACATACATACATATACACACAGTAAATACTGTTATTAGCCTATATAGTTATTACATACACACGGAAAGCAGCTGAGAGATGAACTCGACTGTAACCGGGCAGATTATTGTGCAGGCTAGCAGGACCGTTTTTCAAAGACATTGAGAGGAGCTTTGGCTTTATATGACACTTTTCACACATTTCGATCATCCCCAAGACCCACACTTTGAAATACACTGAACTAGAGGATGATGCTCTTTCAGGCCCTGTTTAGACGGAGACACTAGCAGGTGAATCCACAAAAATATTTTTTCGGATGTGCCTTTTGTTTATACGGCAACAGCGTTTTTACGGGGAGAAACCGCAAAAAAGTGAGACCACCTTCCTGGGTGGAATTCCTAGAAACGATAAACCTTTGCGCTATCATCTAAACTGTCAAACCGCATAAAACTATGACGAAAGGGTTCTCAAGGCTCTCGTCGCGCGTACTGCTTACATCACAGGCATGCGCCAGTAGCCTAGAAGCGTAAACAAAGCATGTCTGATTCTTTTTTTTTTATCCACTTTTTCTCCCATTTTCTATATTTTTTCTCCCATCCCAATTTCGTATCATCCAATTCAACCCTCCCCTGTCACGGACGCTGTTTCTTGCCTCCCACAAGCCGGCTGCAATGTGGACTAAGTCATACATAGCACAAGTCCCCTCCGGTACTTGAGCTAACAGCAGTCGCATCTTTTCACCTGCGCAGCTCGATCTCTCAGTGGCGAGGAGTAACGCGTGGGAGGCTCACGCTGCCCCAGACACTTCCTGATTCTACTGCGCAGGCGCACCAATCGACCTGTAGGAGTCGCTGTCCACAACGCCCGATCCCCACCCATCAGTTTCCCACCCCCTAATACGGCCAATGTGTATTAGTACGGACGACCAGCTAAACTGAAAGCAAATGTGGAGCGCTGGGCTCGAACTGACGAGCCCAGCGTCTCCAGCATTTCGTGGCGACTGCCTTGCCCACTACGCCACGTAGCCGCCAGAAAGCATGTCTGATTCTATCCATGGCGATCACCTGAAGACTACATTGGCAGTACTTTTAAATACACAAGAATCTGTCCCGCGGCTATCGCAACTATTAGTTTCTGGAGCCACTGTCTGTGAGTGACTCTGCTTTGGTCCAATCGCATTCCCCCACCCACAGTCTGCGAATCAGAGGCAGAGTAGGGCGGGTCTTCACACCACGTCATGTGACATATGCGCCAATCGTGTGACAGCGGGGCTCCGTCGTCTCGAGTCTTTACAGCCTCGTCTGCACGCAGAATTCCATCCCAAAACACTAGTCTAAACGCAACATTAAAAGTGAGACCGCAAGTCGACTTTTGCAGTTTCTGTTCAGACTCTCTCCGTCTAAACATGGCCTCAGATCATCCATTCTAAAAGTGCTTTGCAGGAGCTGCTGTGGCTAGCCAGGTCGAAGCCCTGCACGCTGAGCCGTTAATATTTCATACAGCCGCACATGCATTTATTCAGCCAGTCTACTGCTCTCGGTGTGGTGGTGAGCATTAATGAGTGTGAACCTCGTCATTCCTCCTGAGCTTTGCATCGTGTCAAACTTTGAACCGTGAAGCCGTGGGCTGTTTACGTTTCCATTTAGTCATTTAGCTGAACGCTTTTATCCAAAGCGACTTACAAGTTCTGTACGACAAGTCAGCAAGGAGGGTACAACTCTTTCAGCTGAGCCACAATGTTCATCAAACAGTGTTGAAATTTGAGTGCTGCAGTGTAGAGTAGTAGAGTAGTAGTAGTAGTAGAGACATGTTAGTATATTAGGAAGAGTGCATGATAGTAGAGAACAGTAAGAAGGTTAGTATTTTATTTATTTATTAATTGTTAAAAAAAAATTTAAATCTGATTGAACACACTTGTTTGAAGAAGTGTGTATTTAGTCAAAGGCAAAAGATTGGTCGGGTTTCGGCTGTTCTAACTGTGGTGGGAAGTTCGTTCCTGCCTTTTTCCACCTCAGAACCATATCCCGCCTCCGTCCCTCACTCTCCGCCACTCATTCACTCATTCATGCCTTCATCACCTCCCGCCTCGACTACTGTAACAGAATTGTTCTTGGTGCCTCCAAGAAGGTTCTGGATCGCCAAACCCTGGCAGCACATCACCCCTACCCTGCAAAAACCCCACTGGCTCCCCATCAACTACTGAATCCCCTACAAGATCCTCCTCCTCACCTACAAATCCCTGCATGGGTTGGCCCCTTCCTAGCTGACTGACCTACTCCAACCCTACACTCCAGCACGAGGCCTCCACTCCTCCAACTCCGACCTCCTCACCATCCCCCGCACCAGGCGTTCCACACTGGGAGACCAAGCTTTTTCTGTAGCTGCCCCCAGGCTGTGGAACTCCCTCTCCCCCTCCATCCGAGGTTCTGACACCATCAACCTCTTCAAACCCCACCTAAAAACACACCTGTTCACACATGCCTTTGCGCAACATGGCCCTGCTCCCAAGTAGCCCACCCCCTTCCCCCCTGACTCTTCTCCTTTAAGCTACCGATCCCGTCGTTTTTGTTTCTTTTTTTTTCTTTCTGTTTCGTCCAATTGGACAGCGCCTTGCCTCCGTATTATTATTATTATTATTATTTTTCTTTTCCTATATTTCTTTTTATATATATATATTCATATTTGTACCCCCCCCCTTTTATATAGCTTCTCTCTCTTGTAAAGTGTCCTTGAGTCTGAGAAAGGCGCTTCTCTCTAAAGATTCTATCCATTATTATTATTAATATTATTATTATTATTATTATTATTATTATTATTATTATTATTATTATTATTATAAAGGGGAGGAACAATAACACACATGGTCCTGATGCTAGCGGTTTGCGATTACATCTCTCTCCAGTGACCTTCTCCCGCCTCCTGTTTAAGCCCCTATTTCTGTTTAGACGGCACTGGGGAGATGGAGGATTCAGCTTGCTAATCCTCAACAAACCTGCGAGCAGTCAGCACCCAATATCCCACCTGCCGCTTAGATCAAGGCCTCTGTGTGTGCGTGTGTGTGTGTGTGTTTTCAGAATGAGAATAAAACTGCTTACTGGGTGCATATATAAATATATAACCTGATGGTATTATTGCTGATACAGTATTACGTCTAGTTAGTAATGCTGCATCTGCTGTTATATATGTATAGCTAAACTATCATCCTTGATATAAATATGCTCATACACAGGGGTGTAAAAAGTACCCAGAAATTATATGAATATATGAAAGTATGGGTACCGTCTCAAAATCGTACTCAAGTAAAAGTCAGAGTATCTAGCTAAAAACACACTTGAGTAAAAGTAAAAACTTTTTTTTATTCCGGGGCAATGCAATGTTCCGTTTCGTCCCCTTCATCACTCGTACTATCGCTTGTGGCCATCTTCTGTAGCTTGTCACTCTGTCTATTCTTCTGATAGCAGGTGTTTAATAAAAGATAACCGCTTTCTAGTCTTGCACAAGGACCAATCAGCATGGGTATGGGCGGGTTATATTATCGTACTTGGCTTATCGCGTCCCGCTCTTAAGCCTATCGAGATATACCTCATCTCATGTACCTATTGTACTTACACAACGAATAAAACTAATACACCCACACCTGCCGGGTCCCGCCCCTACAGAGGCGTAGCCTATAAGATAGTAGGCGTGGACCCTTCCTCTATTTTCGTTCCCAGCATAGCGGATGCAATGCACCTTATGTAACTAGTGTTATGAAAAGATTAGAGAAATTATGTAATGTTGAAAGCTTACCGGAGGTTTGCTTACCCCTGGCATCTTCGAGGCATGTTTCAGCGACACGACGGGCCTATGTTGATGTTTCCTCATCTGACGACATGAACGATGTCCCACCCGGCCGATGCTTGAGACCGCATCGGCTCGGAGGGTGGCAGTATGGACGGATAAGTGGTATACTGCAGCAGGATGGTTTGTAGCGGCGGCCAGTGTTATGGCTCAGCTGGCTAGTTTCCTATCCACATTGGCGTCGGGTAGTAGGGCTATGGGTCCAGCCGACATTATAAACATGTTGCATGTTTGTGGTGTTATAGAGATCTTGACTCAGTCGCAAGCTATAACTGCGGGGAGGATTAGGATGCTGTCAACGTTTGTTGTTCGGCATGTTTGGTTGGAGCACTCTCCTCTTGGGGAAGAGGATAGGTTTTCTCTCCTCACGACTCCTTTTTCCACAGAAAGGCTTTTTGGTCATTCTGTGGAGGTGCAGGCGGTTGTTGATCTGGGTTCTACATCGCCTCACGCTGTGCAGCCAGAGGTGGGAGCACGGTCTCGTCAACGACTGTGGCGAGATCCTCGACAGGTGGCTATGTTTCCCCCGCCAGTGGTGCCCTGGGCGGAGAGTCAACGGGGTTCCACAAGGCCGACAGCCTTGGCGGCCGAGGGATCAGCCATTTTGGGTGAATTCGGTTTGGATAAAACAAGCCGTCGTCACTTTGCCGCGAGCAGCCCACTCCCCGTTCAATCCTCTCTCTGTTACCCACGGAAGCGGGGCTCTGATCGTTCTCCTTTGGCTGCGGGCCGCGAACCTTCTTTGAAGCGAATGCGGCCCCATTCTTCACTTCTCATGGGAACAGGGGCTGACACCCAGTTGATGGCTGAGCCTGGGTCTGTCCATGAGAATGTTGTGCTGTCGCGTGGCTCCTGCACCACACGTTGTGTGATGGGTGAGCCTGGTGTTACGGCTGCCACTAGCAACGGTGGTCAGCAGGGGGACTCGAGGCCTCTTCTGTTGAATGCACAGCAAGGGTTACCCCGGCCTCGCCTTCGCCAGGCGGGGTATCGCGCTGATGCCTCCCACTCCCGTGAGAGCGGCAGTGGTCTGCGAAGCAGAGGCGAGCGTGATTTGGGTGGTAGCAATATCACTGCAGGGCTTCGGCGTGTAGGAGCCCATGGGGTCCTCATGCCTTGCATGTCTATCTGCGGAACGACTCCTCAGCATGTGCTAGAGGGGTGTTCAAGGGGGGGAGGTGTGTCAACCAGTTTGATGACAGCTTCTCCCGTATCAAACCGGCCCTTTCTGTCGGGGCCCCCCCTTGGGTGCGTCGCACAGCGGGAGGGTCCGGGCAACTATCTACTATTTCTTGCGGCCCAGCGTCAGTTGACGGCGGGTGCGCTGTGGGATTATTTTCACATATGGCGACAAGAATGCCATTTGGAGGAGTGGATAGAGAGAACGTTGAGGGAGGGGCTTGTGTTACAGTTCGCACAACCCCACCCTCCGTTCTCAGGTTTGGTGCCGACCCTATTGTCAGGGTCAGACGCAGTGACAGCCCTGGCCGACGAGATCCAATCTCTGTTGGCGAAGCAGGCCGTCGTCGTGGTTCCGAGAGAGGACGCGATGTCAGGCGTCTACTCCCGTTATTTTCTGGTGCCCAAGAAAACAGGGGGGGTCAGACCTATACTGGATCTGTCCGCGTTCAATCGTATGATTGTAGCGAGACCGTTCAGGATGTTGACCGTCAAACTCCTTCTGCTTGCTGTCAGAAGGGGAGACTGGTTCACCTCCATAGACCTGAAGGATGCGTATTTTCACATCCCGATTTTCCCTCCTCACAGGAAATTCCTACGGTTCCTGTTTCAGGGCGTAGTGTACGAGTACCAGAGGATGCCGTTCGGCTATTCTCTGGCTCCCCGCACATTCACCAAGTGCGTGGCGACTGCACTGGAGCCTCTACGTCGTCGGGGGATATGAGTTCTATTCTATCTCGACGACATTCTACTCCTCAGTCGTTCGGAGGAGGTTGCCAGGTCTCATACCAGGCTGGTGGTGAAATTCCTCACCAGGCTGGGTTTTGCTGTGAACTGGAAGAAGAGTACGCCTCTTCCCAGTCAACAGGTGGAGTACTTGGGCTTGACGCTGAGGTCGAGGCCCATGATTGTAACCCTCTCGGAGCAGCGCCGGGTGTCTTTCAGTCGCGCGCTCTGGGGTTTCCGTCTGGGAGGGACGGTCACGGCGCTGCAAGTGATGCGTCTGCTCGGTATGATGGCATCTGCTCACACGGTGGTTCCTCTTGGCCTTCTCTTCATGAGGAGGATCCAGAGGTGGTTTTTCTCTATGAGAATAGATCCGGTGAGGGACAAATGGAAACGGTTGACGGTTCCTTTGTCGATATGGGGAGATCTCGCCCATTGGAAGAGGCTGGGTATCCTCACCATTGGGGTCCCCATGGGAAGCAGGCGCTCACACGTCGCGGTCTTCACCGACGCCTCTCTCACGGGTTGGGGAGGGACGTGTCGTACCCACGCAGTGGGGGGCAGCTGGCCGGCGGTTCATGCCGGTCCATCTACCCCGCACATCAATGTGTTGGAATTGAAGGCGGTCCTTCTGGTCCTCAAACGGTTCGGCCACCTGGTGGTAGGCGAGCACGTTTTGGTCAGGACAGACAGTGTGACGGCAGCCGCGTATATCAACGGTGATCCTGGTCGCGCCGGACTGAGGCACGGCAGTGTGGTTCCCGGTCTTGATCCAGCTTCTGGTCGCTCCTCCTTGGGTTATTCCTTGGTCGGCGACGGCCCTCTCACAGCACAACGGGTCTCTGTTCCAGTACCCGGTGTTGAGCCAACGCCTGCTGCTGTGGCTGGTGGGAGGGTGAGTCTGGAGAGGATGGACCCTTCTGTGGTTGATACCATCCGGAATGCACATGCTCCCTCCACTGTCGCGCTTTACGCGGGCAGATGGCGTATGTTCCAAGAGTGGTGTAAGGCGGGGGGCCGGGACCCAGTCTCCTGCCCCCTGGATGCTGTCCTGAGTTATCTCCAGTCTCTCCTTGATAGACTGTCGGCTTCGACGGTGAGGGTATATGCGGCAGCTATATCCTCCTATCATGAGGGGTTTGAGGGGACTGTCTTGTTCAGCCACCCTCTTGTGAAGCGTTTCCTGCTTGGCGCTCGACGCGTTAAGCCGGTGCAACGCTCTTTGGCTCCGACTTGGGATCTTCAATTGGTCCTCGGCCGGTTGTCCTTGGCCCCGTTTGAGCCGCTCGAGCAGGCGCCGTTGGGACAGCTGTCCTTCAAGACCGCGTTCCTGCTGGCTGTCACCTCCGCTAAACGCGTGGGTGAGCTCTGTGCTCTTTTGGTACGTCCAGAGTGCCTGTCTTTTCGGGCCGATTTCGGTGCCACTCTGCGACCTAATCCTGCTTTCATGCCTAAGAATATCCGGAGTTCCTTCCGCTCCCGGGATATTGTGGTTCAGGCGTTTCGTCCGCCTCCTCACACTAGTGAGTTAGATGCGGGCCTTCACCTGTCATGTCCGGTCCGCGCTTTGGGAATTTACCTCAGCCGTACTCAGGACTTCAGGGTTACCGACCAGCTTTTTGTCTGTCACGGTGGTTCTCGTGCGGGTAAGGGTCGAAACAGTGCGGGTCGAAACAGCGCCTGTCCCATTGGTTGTGCGAGGGCATTGCTCTCTGCTACACGTTGGCTGGGCAGGATCCCCCTGGGGGCATCAGGGCGCACTCCACTCGTGGGGTGGCTGCCTCTGCCGCTCTCCTGGGTGGGGCTTCGGTGGAGGACATCTGTGCTGCAGCTTCATGGTCCTCCCCGGGCCCCTTTGTAAGGTTTTACCTCATGGACATGACCGGGGGTTCTGTCTCCCAGGCGGTTCTGGGGTCTGTGGCCTTTCCTACTTCCCGTCCTTGGTAGGGTAGCAGGAGTGTATGGGTATGGGCCACAGTGTGTTAAGTCACACGTGGTTCCGCCTGTGCTGTGTGTTCAAGGGGTTCTAGTTCCTCCTTGTTCGCACTCCGGTGGAGTTGACTGTGCCCCCCCTTCGTTAGGGAGGATGGAGTGACAGGACTCCTCAAACCCCTTGATGTGGGCTTTCGGGTCCTCAGGGGGTACATTTGTTGGGCCTCGCGTCCGCTCTTACCCCATATCTCGATAGGCTTAAGAGCGGGACGCGATAAGCCAAGTATGATAATATAACGATAGGTTATGTATATAACCTAGTTATATGAGTACTGGCTGAGCGTCCCGCTCTTAAGCGGCCCTGAGTCCCCTTGAGGGATCTTTTGACTGGGAACGAGATTTTGGCGAGGAAGGGTGTATTGGGGACCACGCCTACTATCTTATAGACTACGCCTCCGTAGGGGCGGGACCCGGCAGGTGTGGGTGTATTAGTTTTATTCGTTGTGTAAGTACAATAGGTACATGAGATGAGGTATATCTCGATAGGCTTAAGAGCGGGACGCTCAGCCAGTACTCATATAACTAGGTTATATACATAACCTGTTGTGAAGGGCCAGATTAAACCGAATATATATATTTATTATATATATATATTTAATTTTATTTGTATATTCTCTAATATTCCTTGATATCCCTTGTATATTCCTTGTACAATATGCATTGAATATCCATTCTAGCCTACTGAACATCCCATAATAGTCTCCATTCTACTATTGGTCGAGACCTTGGTGCCAGGCTGCCATACCCCCCAGACCCAGTTCAAACGTACCGCTCAACATGTACGAACAAGTCCTAGTTCCGCGTAGGAATCTGGCTACCGCACCACTAACGGTACTATTTGTTCATAGTGCGTATATATACTGCGCTACTAAAGTAGGACTTCCTTTTTAGTCCAGTTTCTTACCCTCCAATAGAGTGACAGACGTAAAGCCTCCCCGCGACGCCACGTGTGGGAGTAAGGCCAAGTTCGGCCTACCATCGGTATTGAGACATCGTGTATATTAATATTTGAATAGTCATATTTGGCACTATATCGTCGAGTTGGACGTAGTCTATTAAGCTAATAATAGTCTATTCATATGTAGTGCTTCGTGCGGTGAGAATACTATCGTAGTCAGTACCCCATCGTTTCGGGCAGAGAACTGGCTGCTTATCCAGGGTGGCCGACCCCATGTGAGGCTGCACCCGAGGAGCCCCAGAGCCGACGAGCGAGTGGACCTGTATACCGGATTATTCTACCGACGACAGCCCGCCTTCCCAGGCACGGATTATGCTTTGTATACAGTGATTATTCTATGGATAAAGACCAACACTGCCGTGTGTTGGAAACCCCCCCCCCGGAGAGGACGACAGGTGAGGAGACGCTCTGCAAGACGAGGTCGCTTCACGTCTCTCCTCCGTGGACCGGAGAGAGCCGGCCCACAGAGAGTCCAGCTGCTTTCATCTGTGGTCCAAGGATCGCTGGCGCATTGAACTGCACTACTGTGGGTTCACCCAGGATACCCTTAGCCGGACGAGGCAGCCAGACTCTACCCCCCCCCCCTCCTACTCCTGTTGTCTTACAAGCGACCGGATTAACCCCCCTAGTGTATCCAGTCTTATAATCATTAAAGTATCATTGCTATTATTCCTTAAATATTCCAGGTTGTATATTTACCGCCTGCGCCACCAGAGATTGGACGTTCTCTATTGATATACCGACGAATACTCTTTGCCATAAAAGTGCATACTATTTCAATTCATAAATGTAATTAAGTGATTAAGTGCTTGCTCTACACACCATTGCTGTGTAGGAATAAATACATACTTCGACTTCGTACATTTGTGTTGGATCCGTTTCATCTACGTGAGAGTGTTTATCATAATATATTTATGCCGAGTACTGGGTGGCCGAATATAAAGTACAAAGGTAGTGGTAGTAAGTATCATATCTAGTAATACAGTCAGGGAATTGTACCCCTCAGTTACAATTGGTCCTTCGAGCCGGATGGTAATTAGTGTAATATTAATATAGTGTTATTAATATTGAAATGGCCTATGATGAACACTCCACGAAACGATCCTCCTAACCAACGCCCGCAGCGCGAACGACTGCTCCCTCAGTACTTAGAGGCTTACGCTGTCAGTCAACAACCTAGTCTTCTACTAACAGTAAACGCGGTAAAACTAGAAAGTAAAAGTATGTCTAACCCCAACGCCCAGACTACCCCGACCATAGAGGCCCCTACGGGTTCTAATGTAACTGACCAAGTTCACGGTGGGGACCAGTGGGAACCAGACATGACTTCACACCCCGCCAGTACTGAAGAAGTAGTCCCCGATGAGTCCCGGGAGGAATACAACGCTACCGAGAGAGAACTCGGCACGGAAGAAGACGGGGAGAGCACCGTGGAGATAGAGCTCCAAGGCTCCGCAAGGAGTACCCCGAGGGAAGGCTCCCCTATACAACCGCCTTCTCCCAGCGAGGCAGAGAGGACCCTACAGCAGGCCTTCCTCATCAGCCTGGACGCCGCTGCTGAACGCGACCGACTGCAGATCCAGCAGCGGAGCGAAGAAGAGCATATACGTCTAGAAATAAGACGCATTCAGAGGGAAGAGAATGTGGCCCGAGACCGAGCAGACAGCCAGCGAGCAGCTGCTGGTGCTCTACGGGACGCAGAGCGCGACAGACAGCAAGCGCAACTAATAGAACAGCTGATCAGACGGACAACACCCTCTCCCTCCGCCAGAGGCTCCAGGAACTCGTCTAGACACACCTCCAGGGCGGCATCCCCTAGCCGAGTAAACAACCCTGAACTTGACCAACAGACGAGGTCTATACCCCCCACAGACCACCTCCCCCCACCAGTCCAAGCGAGACCTAGCAACCGGGAAGGAGCAGCATATCCTGTGGAGAGGCTAAACCAGAGACTACAAGCACTGGATGACCTAACTGAAGACGAAGAGGAAGAGGAGGAGAACCACGCCCGACGACAGCACAGTACTCCACCGGACCAGGAGGTCCGGTACAGCCCAGGCTATACTCCCGCGGAGCTGCGCTACAGACCCCCGACTCTATACCCGGGTGAGCACGACGCACGACCCGCACCGAGGAACAGCACCTGGACAAGCGGGCCATGGTACACTGCCGGTACCAGCCCATACCAAGGAGCGGGAGGAGACTCGCCTAGGAGGCCTCTCCCCCAACGCTCGCCGATGTATCCACAGTCAGCGTCATACATTGGCACGCCTATGGTACCCGACTTCACCCAAGAGAACCGGGCCCAGTATACAGAACTCCGCATGTGTCTGGAGACCATGTTGGTGGATGTATTGGATGAACGCCATAAATACGCCATCCTACTGAAGCACTTAAAGGTACCCCGCGCACATAATATAGCGCTCGCCTACGCGACTCCCACCACCCCATACACAGCAGCGCTGGTAGCATTGGACCAGAGGTATGGGCGCATATGGGATTACGTGATCCAGGAGATCCGACACATCGACCGCTTACCCCCAGCAATAGACAATCGAGCACTGGACGACCTGTCCATCAGAGTGCAGTCCCTGGTAGGGATGTTGGGAGCGCAGAGAGAGAAGGGGAGGCATGAACTTTACGCCAACTCAAATGTGGAAAGGATCTTGGAGAAGCTGCCGCCCGCTCGACAGGAGCGTTTTAGGCGGCAGAGAGACCACCGAGACCCGAATGGCCCCGAACCGAACCTCCTCGATCTAGCAGACTTCCTGGCGAGAGAAGTCAGCAGCCTACGGCTAGATACATTCGGACGGAGCACCCCTGGCTCCAGAGAAGGAACCAGACGACTAAATGATGGAAGAAGATCGGTGACTGTGATGCACCAATCGGAGTCAGTACCGAGCAGCAGGAGCCACAGTACCCCCTCCAGAACGGAGAAGTGGAAGATAGTGTGCCCCTACGGTGAGAAAGAACACTGGCTAGCGCAATGTGACTCCTTCCCCAAGCTGAACGCAGAGGAAGCAAGTCAATGGATAAAGTCCAACAAGCGCTGTTTTCGCTGTGCGCGCTCACACATGGCAGCCGAATGCCGCTTAAAGAAAAGGTGCACCAAGTGCGATGGAGCCCATCTGGACATACTTCACGACAGTAACAGACGGCGCCCTTCACCCGCACCATCCAGCAGCAAAGCGAGCGTCATGTACATCGATCCCGCCAGCAGCAGTGGAGCCCGAGTACTCCTAAAAGTAGTGCGTGTGACACTAAGCTACCAGAATAAAGTCCTGGACACTTACGCCGTCCTCGATGACGGGTCAGAGAAGACCCTTCTGCTCGCCTCCGCTGCGGCCCAGCTAGGGCTGCGGGGAAGCGAAACCCAAATGACAATTCGGACAATAAGACGAGATTTGAAGACGATAAAGGGCGAGAATGTCTCATTCTCTATCGCAGCAAGCGGCCAGCCTGAGCGACGGTACCAGATTACAGACGCTTTCACCAGCCAAGAAATAGGACTGTCGCGGTACACATACCCCGTCGCCAAGCTGATGGAGAAATATGCACATCTGCGCAAGTTACCGATCCCGCTCATAGACAATGCTATGCCGACCCTGTTGATAGGCTCCGACCATGCAGACCTCATTGTCCCGATAGACCGGGTTCATACCGGACCCCGAGGCTGTCCTGCAGCAGTCGAGACCCGTTTGGGATGGACTCTCCAAGGCCCGCTCGCCAAATCTCTCAACCGAAGTACAGCCACTAGATGTCTCCACTCCCGAGTCACAGAGGGAGAAACCGCACTCCTGCAACACGTAGAGCGGCTATGGACCTTGGAACAAATGCCCTTTAAGAACGGAAAGAAAGACATTCGCTCTAAAGATGACATTTACGCCATTCACCTCCTCGAGACAGGGACCAAGAGAGTCCCGGTCAACGGCGTGTTGAGATACGCCATGCCACTCCTGCGGCGAGAAGGAATGCCTACTTTCCACGCCAAGACAGACGCCACAGAACGGTACCTGCTGAACACGGAGCGGCGCTTAGCCAAGAACCCCGCCCAAGAGAGTGTATACCGCGCTGAGATTGAGAAGCTCATCACAGCGGGACACGTCACAAAGATGGACATTAAAGAGGCTGACCAGACCACTGAATCGTGGTACGTGCCTCACCACAAGGTCCATCACAACGGTAAAGACCGCATAGTATTTAACTGCAGCTACCAGATCGGATCCCAAAATCTGAATAAAGAGTTACTGCCCGGTCCCACACTCGGCCCCTCCCTACTCGGCGTTCTACTCCGCTTCCGCCAGGAAAAGGTGGCCATCAGCGGGGACATTAAAGGAATGTTCCTGCAGGTGAGATTAGTAGAGGAGGACAAGCCCCTGTTACGGTTCCTATGGAGAGAGAAGCCAGGAGATGAGCACCCAGCCATCTACCAATGGGAAGTCCTCCCCTTCGGAACGACGTGCAGCCCCTGCTGTGCTACATTTGCACTACAGAAACATGTAGCAGAGGACCCAGCAGCGGACGAAGAGGTCCGACACAGCGTAAAGAACAGCTTCTACGTAGACAACTGTCTACAAAGCCTTTCAACCCAGGAAGAAGCCGAGGCTCTCCTGATTAAACTCCGCGCCTCATTGATCAAAGGCGGCTTTGATCTCAGGCAGTGGGCCAGCAGCGATCCGCAAGTACTGCGCAGCCTCTCCTCCGAGGACAAGGCAGCCAGCAGCGAGACCTGGATGGCTACAATCCCGGGAGAAGCCCAGGAGATGACCCTGGGATTGGTGTGGCGATTCAAAACAGATTCGCTTCACTACAGACACAAGCCCCTGACTACGGAGCAGGGAAGGCCGGCGGCGGCGCCGACCACCAGACGGAGTGTGTACACAACACTCGCCCGACAATATGACCCGCTAGGATGTATTCTACCGTACACCACCAGGGCAAAAATGATTGTACGAGCATTGTGGGACAAGGACCAGGGCTGGGATGACCCCATTCCCGCACACCTTGCATCCACCTGGAGAGAGTGGGAGATGGAGCTCCACTCACTCCCAGGCGTTAATATGCGCCGAAGCTACTTCCCACCCACGGTGAGGCCAGAGACATGTAAAATGGACTTACACGTCTTCAGTGACGCCTCAGAGGTCGCATACGGATCAGTAGCCTACTTGCGGGCCCAAGAAGAGGGGGGAGAGATCTACACAGCAGTTGTCCTCGCCCGCTCGAGAATAGCCCCACGCAAGCAACAATCTATCCCACGCCTAGAGCTCTGCGCAGCCCTAGCCGGAGCGCACCTAGCCACGCTCATCCAACGTGAGCTCACCATACCGGTGTCTAGAACAATCCTGTGGTCAGATTCCACGACAGTACTCGCCTGGATCAAATCGGACTCATGCAAGTACAAAGTCTTCGTGGGAGTCAGAGTCACAGAGATTCAAGACTTAACCGAAGAGTTAACCGGAGAAACAGAGTGGCGCTACGTTGATACAAAACAGAACCCAGCTGACGTCATCACCCGGGGAATGCCCCTAGATGACCTCACCCGTCGCAATGTCTACAGTGACGGCCCAGCATTCCTAAAGCTCCCGGAAGGAGAGTGGCCCACGCCTATCCCGAGGGAAGCCAGTCAGGAGGAGGCTGAGAATAAGAAGCCTGTGTTCTGTGGATTGAGCACTGTTATCTCCGCAGACCCTAACATAGATGATTGCACTACCATAGAGAGTGCACAACAAAGGACAAACTTCAAAGGCGGCGAAAGAGAGCTGAGAGAGAGCTTCCAAGCTATGGGCCCAGAACTTAAGACCCACCTCGCTCCAGCACAGATTGACTTCCAATTCAACCCCCCAAACGCACCCCACTTCGGTGGTACTTGGGAACGGGAAGTGCGTTCCATAAAGACAGCCCTGTACGCAGTACTTGGGGCCCAGACTGTGGCGGAAGAAGTCCTTATGACAGTCCTCACGGAGATTGAGGGAGTATTGAACTCTAAGCCCCTCGGCTACGTCTCCAGCGATGTGGCGGATATCGACCCAGTTACCCCCAACACTCTCCTGATGGGGCGGCTAGATCCCGCGTTACCCCAGACAATGTACCGGCCTGAAGAAGCGAACGGCCGACGAATGTGGAGGTACAGCCAAGTATTAGCCGACAAGTTTTGGAGCAGTTTCCTACTGCACTACCTACCGTCTCTACAGACCCGCCAGAAGTGGGTAAAGGAGAGAGACAATTTGACAGAAGGAACAGTCGTCATGATTATTGATCAATCACTGCCCAGAGCTATGTGGCCGGCCGGCCGCGTAAGCAAAGTGATCACCGGTGCCGACGGCAAGGTCCGAGCAGCTGAAGTGCTTGTCCAGGGTCGCACTTACACCCGTCCCGTGGCGAGGCTCATAGAACTGCCCCGACTCCCAGACACAATCGATGATGACCATGACCCTATAACCCTATGACTTTGTGAAGTTGACTGACCCCTACAGCAAACCCTTATGTGTAAATAGACAACGCGATTAATCTGTCTCTGCTTAACTGATTAGGTCTGGGACCAATCAGGGGGTGGCTGTTGTGAAGGGCCAGATTAAACCGAATATATATATTTATTATATATATATATTTAATTGTATTTGTATATTCTCTAATATTCCTTGATATCCCTTGTATATTCCTTGTACAATATGCATTGAATATCCATTCTAGCCTACTGAACATCCCATAATAGTCTCCATTCTACTATTGGTCGAGACCTTGGTGCCAGGCTGCCATACCCCCCAGACCCAGTTCAAACGTACCGCTCAACATGTACGAACAAGTCCTAGTTCCGCGTAGGAATCTGGCTACCGCACCACTAACGGTACTATTTGTTCATAGTGCGTATATATACTGCGCTACTAAAGTAGGACTTCCTTTTTAGTCCAGTTTCTTACCCTCCAATAGAGTGACAGACGTAAGGCCTCCCCGCGACGCCACGTGTGGGAGTAAGGCCAAGTTCGGCCTACCATCGGTATTGAGACATCGTGTATATTAATATTTGAATAGTCATATTTGGCACTATATCGTCGAGTTGGACGTAGTCTATTAAGCTAATAATAGTCTATTCATATGTAGTGCTTCGTGCGGTGAGAATACTATCGTAGTCAGTACCCCATCGTTTCGGGCAGAGAACTGGCTGCTTATCCAGGGTGGCCGACCCCATGTGAGGCTGCACCCGAGGAGCCCCAGAGCCGACGAGCGAGTGGACCTGTATACCGGATTATTCTACCGACGACAGCCCGCCTTCCCAGGCACGGATTATGCTTTGTATACAGTGATCATTCTATGGATAAAGACCAACACTGCCGTGTGTTGGAACCCCCCCCCCCGGAGAGGACGACAGGTGAGGAGACGCTCTGCAAGACGAGGTCGCTTCACGTCTCTCCTCCGTGGACCGGAGAGAGCCGGCCCACAGAGAGTCCAGCTGCTTTCATCTGTGGTCCAAGGATCGCTGGCGCATTGAACTGCACTACTGTGGGTTCACCCAGGATACCCTTAGCCGGACGAGGCAGCCAGACTCTACCCCCCCCCCCCTCCTACTCCTGTTGTCTTACAAGCGACCGGATTAACCCCCCTAGTGTATCCAGTCTTATAATCATTAAAGTATCATTGCTATTATTCCTTAAATATTCCAGGTTGTATATTTACCGCCTGCGCCACCAGAGATTGGACGTTCTCTATTGATATACCGACGAATACTCTTTGCCATAAAAGTGCATACTATTTCAATTCATAAATGTAATTAAGTGCTTGCTCTACACACCATTGCTGTGTAGGAATAAATACATACTTCGACTTCGTACATTTGTGTTGGATCCGTTTCATCTACGTGAGAGTGTTTATCATAATATATTTATGCCGAGTACTGGGTGGCCGAATATAAAGTACAAAGGTAGTGGTAGTAAGTATCATATCTAGTAATACAGTCAGGGAATTGTACCCCTCAGTTACATAACCTATTGTTAATTTTCCATTGATGGGGATTTGATTGGTCGTTTTTAAATAAAGTTCGGCCGCAGGATTAATAACGTTAACGTTAGTTTGGCCAGAGAAACAAATTTTAAAAACAAATTTTAAATGCAAGGAGTAAAAAGTATGTTTTTTTTCTCTGAAATGTAATTGAGTAAAAGTACAAGTATACAAACCTAATAATACTCTAGTAAAGTACAAATCCCCCAAAACAGTACTTGAGTATTGTAACGAAGTACAATTACTCAAGTACTTTACACCCCTGACATATATAATTATGTTGGGTCCTTCTACTACCCTTACGAAAAAAGTATCATGATAGAGTATGTCAAAATAGGTATTGTGGTATTTCCATAATTTTTACCAAACAAATGGCATTATTTAAGTACAAAATAGGTACCATGGCGTTACAAAGCTACGGAAGCGTATTGCTGACACACCAGAAAAGAAAAAAAATCCGTATCACGTTATAACATAAAGGTTTCACGTTATCATAAAGGTTTCACGTTATAACATAAAGGTTTCACGTTATAACAAAGGTTTCACGTTATCATAAAGGTTTCACGTTATAACATAAAGGTTTCACGTTATAACATAAAGGTTTCACATTATAACATAAAGGTTTCACGTTATCATAAAGGTTTCACGTTATAACATAAAGGTTTCACGTTATAACAAAGGTTTCACGTTATAACTAGAGGTGGGCATAGATTAATTTTTTTAATCTAGATTAATCTATCTGCAATCCTGGATTTAATCTAGATTAATCCAGATTAAAATGGCTAAAAAAAAAAAAAAAAAACCTGCCGAAGGCATTCAAATAATGTGTGTTCTACCCAAATAATGACCAGAAGTAAGTCCTTACTTTTTCTTTCCTCCTTATGTTTCTCAGGCCAGGTGGCCCATTACACCATGAGCCCATCTCCCGTTTCCAAAATGCATTACAGACTGTTTGAAAAAGCTGTTTTGCTATGATAATTGGTCATGAAATATCAAAATAATGTTCAATAAGATGTACTTGTGTTTAATAAGTTGTTTTATTCAGAAGTTAACACAAATAAATAATATTACCAGTACAACAGTATCTAGCACTCTCAGGAGCAAAACAGAAAGAATCATTTCAAACTTGAACTATGTGACATGGCTTGAATCAACTGCTCCAGTGGAGTTGCTCAGTGGCCAATGGTGTCAACTGTGGTTGTACTGGGCAGCTCCCAGGTGTGAATGGAACTGTGTGAATGTGAAGCAGGGCGTTCCTGAAAAAGAGCATCTGTGCTCAGCGAACCTACCCTGGGTAAATAAAGGTAGATTAATGCGTTAATTATATTATCGCGCGATACTAGTATAGCGTTAACGCAGCACGTTAACGCCGTTAACGGCCCAGCTCTAGTTATAACATAAAGGTTTCACGTTATAACATAAAGGTTTCACGTTATAACAAAGGTTTCACATTGCTGCCACACCAGAAACAAACTAAAATATCCGTATCACATTATAACTAGGGATGCTCGATATTGGCTTTTTTACCGATACCGATATTCCGATATTGTCCAACTCTTAATTTCCGATACCGATATCAACCGATACCGATATATGCAGGGTTTCCCCGTCCAAAAAACAGAATAATTTCAGGTAACTAATAATTTCACTGGATATATATATAACAAATATTGTTATTGTTTTAAAAAAAAATTAAACCGATACCGATATTTTCCGATATCACATTTTACTGCCGATATCGGCCGATAATATCGGTCGGCCGATAATATCGGCCATCCCTAATTATAACATAAAGGTTTCACGTTATAACATAAAGATTTCAACCTTTATGTTATAACGTGATACGGATATTTTAGTTTGTTTCTGGTGTGGCAGCAATGTGAAACCTTTGTTATAACGTGAAACCTTTATGTTATAACGTGAAACCTTTATGTTATAACCTGATAAGAAGTTATCACGTTATAACGTGAAACGTTTTATGTTAAAACAAGAAGTTATCACGTTATAACGTGAAACCTTTATGTTATAACAAGAAGTTATCACGTTATAATGTGAAACGTTTTATGTTAAAACAAGAAGTTATCACGTTATAACGTGAAACCTTTATGTTATAACGTGATACGGATATATATTTTTTCTGGTGTGGCAGCAATACACTTCCGTACAAAGCGACACCATGTTAAATTATTTAAACAATCGCTGGTACCATAGTAAAACTGAAAATACCATCAAATGGTAAATGGTGCATTTATATAGCAGCTTTTATCCAAAGCGCTTTACAATTTGTTCCTGACATTTTACCCATTCACTCACACATTCACACACAGACGGCAGAGGCGACCATGCAAGGTGCCAACCTGCTCATCGGGACCAGTTAGGGGTTAAGTGCCTTGCTCAAGGACACTTCGATGCGCTGCCCGGGAGGAGTGGGAATCGAACCGGGAACCTCTGGATTACCAGATGTCACCCCATCAAACTACCATGCTATTTTTCTGTAAGGGTATATGCACATAATGCCTCCCTACAGGAATAGTAACACTTTGGTTCATCCACTCTCCACTACCACCTCTCCACCAGCAGAGGGCAGTACGACATAAGCCTTCAAGAAGAAAGAACAGCATGGGGGTGTGAAGGGTTCTGTCTCACAGTAAGCAGGGTTCCTCTGATCGTAAAATAAGACACCGCCTCTGTGCCCTTTTATAGCGGAGACAATGATTTCCACCGAGAATCACTTCTCATCAATAATAGAAGCTCCATATTATGTGACCGAGCCCAGCAGTTTGTGGTACAAGTCTCCCTCTGTAATTTTTTTGATTTTTACAGATTAAGAGAGAACAGAATGTAAGCTTTCAAATTATGTGTCATACATTTAAATCTGATCTGAAAAAATATTTGAAGAAGATATTATTATTTGAATCTAGTTAAACCTAAAGTCTTAGAGCAGAGAAAAACTGAGACAATCCAATCTGGCTGCATTTTGAACACCTTGGCAGCCAGGTATAGGTGTCACAAACTGCCATTTTTAAACAAAGGTTTTTACTATTTAGAGATACTATAACTGTTTGATGTTACAGTAAATATGTTCTTAAACATTCAAACTGTGATAATATGAAAACAAAAGTAAATATGTTCTTAAACATTCAAACTGATAATATGAAAACATTTAATAAAAGATTTATACATTTTCAAGTCTCTTACCGCTGGGCCCGGTCACATGTGTGGGGCAGCCCTGAGAGAGCAGGTTGTGGAGGCAGAGGTTCTCCTCGTGCAGCTGGGCTCGTGTGGTGAGCTGATCCAGGTTAGTTCTGCCGTCTGTCATACGTTTGACTGCTTCTGCTTGGGACGGAGAACAGTTTAGTTTAGTTTAGTTTATTTATTGAGCACATTATTAAAAAAGAAGAAGAAAAAAAAAAGAAACAGTGCTAGGAGGGAACGAAACCCAAAGGGCTTGTACAAAGTTCCACTCTCATCCCATTGTCCATAAACTGTCACGATCGGGGCCTGTGCCTTCCTCTGCCGTCATCCAGACGTGCCCATACATGGGCTTCCTGCTGGAGCGTTCCCGCACTGCCAGATGAGGATCAGCTGCAAGGGATTCCCTCATCAAGCGGGTCCTATATCACCTGGCAGATCCTGTCATCCGGCGTCGCAACTGCCTATCTAGGTACGACCCTTCAGTCTGAAGACCTACTAGGCACCCTCTCCTTGTATTCCCTGTTTCTAATCTGCCTTCTCTTGTGCCCAAGGACCACAGTTCCAGCGAGCCGCCTGGAACCCCCTGGAGCTGTCAAACGGAGTTCCTGCTCTCACCCTGACACAGCCGGTGTCCACACTCTCCTTTACGGAGTTCCCGCTCTCACCCTCGACACAGCCGGTGTCTACGCTCTCCTCTACGGAGTTCCTGCTCTCGCCCCCTGACACAGCCGGTGTCGACAATCACCCGTATTGCGCTAGGAGTGCACCTGTCCAAAACCAAGAGACATTCAGACCTGCCTGTCGTACATTTACTGTGTATATTTCTGTCTGCTTGGGAAGAATATTAAAACCCCCTAAACCGCTCCATTCTCTCTCCTCCTGTGTTTTGCTATTGGGCTCCGCAAGAACCCCATCCTCACAGAACACTGCAACCATGATGTCGGACTCAGCAGCACAGGACGCCGGGGAATGGAGCACCAACATCCAGGCCGCCGTCAATGGACACGCCAGTCTGGTAAATCAGCACTCACTAATTCTGGACGAAACTATTCTATACCTATACTATACCAACTCAGCCCTCTCACTCTCAGCTCCGCGGAGCGAGACAAACAATTAGAGCGCTTCGAAATGTATGTTACAGCCCAGCCAATTCCACCTGTTGTCTCTCCACTCGTGGTATCCCCACCTGTAGTATCCCAGTACCGGGAGCCCCATGTACCCGCGCCAGAGTGTTACGACGGAAACGTTTCCAAGTGTCGCTCCTTTCTGTTTCAATGCTCTCTAGTATTCGGGCAACAACCACTAACTTTCCAGAGCGACAAGTCCAAAGTATCCTACCTGTCTGGTTTGCTGACGGGGTCCGCGCTAGAATGGGCGACAGCCCTCCACTTCAGTAATTTTCCCCTCTGCGATTCGTACTCCGATTACATCGCCGACATGCAAAAAGTCTTTGACCATCCTCCCGGTGGTTCGAATAGAACAGCCGCCTTGTTTACCATCCACCAAGGACATCGTAGCGTGAGCGAGTATGCTATTGAATTCCGTATCCTGGCAGCTGGTTCCCAGTGGAACGATGAGCCATTACGCTGGGCTTTCCGCCAGGGCCTCAGCGACGTCATAAAGGACGAATTGGCGTCGAAATAGAAGCCAACTTCCCTTGATAATTTGATTAACCTAGCCAGAGATCTGGACACGCGTCTTCGGTTCGCCCAAACGACGGGGCTCGACAGTGACGCTGGGCGCATGCACGCGCCTTAATTTTGTTCCCAGCTCCGGCCCAAATATGCAATTCAGTGCCACGCTTTACCTCAATGGTCAATCGCTCCCTCTGTCCGCGCTGGTCGACTCGGGCGCAGACGAAAACCTCATTGACGCTGGGGTAGTGTCCCATTACCACATTGCCACCGACGCCTTGCCAATTCCCCACAATGCCCAAGGCCTAAACGGGAGGTTGCTCTCGCGAATAACCCGCCACACCACGCCTCTCCGCCTTCAACTCTCCGGGAATCACAGCGAGGACATCCGTTTCCACGTCACTGATTCCCCCCATAACCCTATCGTTCTAGGCATGCCTTGGCTAAAGCTACACAACCCTGTAATAAATTGGCCAACGGGCGCAGTCACGAGCTGGAGTGTTCACTGTCACGCCTCTTGTCTACGGTCGGCGCGGTCACCACTGGGAGTCACTGGTTCTCCCGTTCCCAACGAACCTATTGACCTTTCGACTGTTCCTCCAATTTATCACGATCTAGAGGCTGTGTTCAGTAAACAACAAGCTCTCTCTCTGCCACCTCATCGCCAGTACGACTGTGCTATTGATTTACTCCCGGGAGCCCCGCTCACCGCTAGTCGCCTGTTTAACCTCTCACGCCCAGAGAGAGAGTCTATGGAGAAGTACGTCCACGAGTCCCTGGCCTCGGGCATTATTACCCCCTCCTCCTCTCCTGTCGCCGCGGGGTTCTTTTTTGTGTCCAAGAAGGACGGCTCCCTTCGCCCCTGTATTGACTACCGGGGTCTCAACAACATCACGGTCAAGAACAAGTACCCCCTGCCATTGATTAACTCTGCTTTCGAACCCCTGCAAGATGCCACCATTTTCTCGAAGTTGGACCTCAGAAATGCCTATCATCTTGTCCGCGTCCGGGAGGGAGACGAATGGAAGACAGCCTTTAAGACCCCACTCGGTCACTTCGAGTACAAGGTAATGCCTTTTGGGTTGACCAACGCCCCTGCTGTCTTCCAGGCCCTTGTCAATGACGTTCTCGGTGATGTCCTTAACCGCTCTGTCTTTGTTTATCTGGACGACATCCTGATTTTCTCCTGCTCTATGGAAGAGCACATTCAGCATGTCCGCCGGGTCCTACTGGAGAACAAGCTGTTCGTCAAGGTGGAGAAGTGTGAGTTCCACGTCTCCTCCATCGGGTTCCTCGGCTACATCATCGAGGGTGGCAAGATCCGGGCGGATCCCGAGAAGATCAAGGCGGTGACCGACTGGCCCCGTCCCACCAACGTCAAGCAGCTCCAACGCTTCCTGGGGTTTGCTAACTTCTACCGGCGTTTCGTCAGGGACTACAGCCGGGTCGCTGCACCCCTCACCCAACTCACCTCGCCTTCCGTGCCCTTCGTCTGGTCAGACAGAGTGGACTCCGCCTTCGCCGAGCTGCACCGGCGCTTCACCTCCGCGCCCATCCTCGTCCAGCCGGACACGTCCCGCCAGTTCGTGGTGGAGGTGGACGCCTCAAGTACCGGAGTAAGGGCAGTCCTCTCCCAACGCTCCGCTCTCGACCAGAGACTGCATCCCTGCGCCTTCTTCTCTCGCCGCCTGACCCCAGCGGAGGTCAATTACGATATCGGGAATCTGGAGCTCCTGGCAGTCAAACTGGCTCTGGAGGAATGGAGGCACTGGCTGGAGGGATCAGAGACTCCTTTCCTGGTCTGGACTGACCACAAGAACCTCGCCTATGTCCAGACGGCCAAGCGCCTGAACTCCCGCCAGGCACGCTGGGCACTATTCTTCGCCAGGTTCAATTTCACCCTGACCTACAGGCCTGGTTCCAAGAATACCAAGCCTGACGCCCTCTCCAGGCAGTTTGTCTATCCTCCCCTCCTCCTGCCTGGTGGCCGCCGCCACCTGGGAGATCCAGTCCGTCGTCCGAGAGGCACAGCGCGTCCAGCCTGATCCAGGTAACGGTCCACCTAACCGTCATTTTGTCCCCGACCTTGTCCGCTCCAAGGTGCTCCAGTGTAGTGTTGTCACGATACTGGAATTTCCACTTCGATACGATACCTTGAAAAGTATCGATACGATGCAAAATGGCGCTGCACCGAACGGCTGCCTTTCTGATTGCTCCGTCGAGACTGTGCTTTCTTTTGTTAATTGTTATAGTATTAAGAGTTTTATTTGCACCTACTGTTGGTGCATTATATGTGTATGACCGTCAGTCAATCATTGACATTGGATTAAGGAAAACTTACCGATTGGATTGCTCTCTGGATCGGATTGCTGAACAGCAGCAGTGGCCCGCTGAGATCCTTTGTTGTGGCCGTGGCCAAAGCCAGGAGAAGCCGCGACGACGAGGAAGAGCAGCCGGGGTCCGGAACAGACTGAGGTCCAAACGACACAGAACCACATTGCCCAGCATATTGTTGGCCAATGTGCAATCGATAGGAAATAAACTGGACGACATCAGAGCACGGATCCAATTCCAGAGGGACATTCGGGACTGTAATGTCCTCTGTTTCACAGAAACTTGGCTGTCTCCAGATGTCCCGAATCATGCAATAGAACCGGCAGACCACTTCTTTGTCCTCCGCAAGGACCGGACGGCGGAGTCACTAAGGACGAAGGGAGGCGGCATTGCCTTCATGATAAACAAGGAGTGGTGCGATATAGGCAACGCAAAGGAATTGTCTAACCACTGCTCCCCAGACCTGGAGTTTATCACGATCAAATGTCGACCCTTCTTTCTTCCGAGAGAGTTGACGTCCATCATCCTCATCGGAGTGTACATCCCACCACACGCGAACACTGGGGCCGCACTTTCAAAACTTCACGACGAGGTAAATAAACAACAGATAGCTAGCGTTGACGCTGCCATTGTGGTTCTGGGCGATTTCAACAGCGCGCGTCTTAAAAAGGTGTTGCCGAATTTCTATCAGCATCACCTGTCCAAAACCAAGAGACATTCAGACCTGCCTGTCGTACATTTACTGTGTATATTTCTGTCTGCTTGGGAAGAATATTAAAACCCCCTAAACCGCTCCATTCTCTCTCCTCCTGTGTTTTGCTATTGGGCTCCGCAAGAACCCCATCCTCACAGAACACTGCAACCATGATGTCGGACTCAGCAGCACAGGACGCCGGGGAATGGAGCACCAACATCCAGGCCGCCGTCAATGGACACGCCAGTCTGGTAAATCAGCACTCACTAATTCTGGACGAAACTATTCTATACCTATACTATACCAACTCAGCCCTCTCACTCTCAGCTCCGCGGAGCGAGACAAACAATTAGAGCGCTTCGAAATGTATGTTACAGCCCAGCCAATTCCACCTGTTGTCTCTCCACTCGTGGTATCCCCACCTGTAGTATCCCAGTACCGGGAGCCCCATGTACCCGCGCCAGAGTGTTACGACGGAAACGTTTCCAAGTGTCGCTCCTTTCTGTTTCAATGCTCTCTAGTATTCGGGCAACAACCACTAACTTTCCAGAGCGACAAGTCCAAAGTATCCTACCTGTCTGGTTTGCTGACGGGGTCCGCGCTAGAATGGGCGACAGCCCTCCACTTCAGTAATTTTCCCCTCTGCGATTCGTACTCCGATTACATCGCCGACATGCAAAAAGTCTTTGACCATCCTCCCGGTGGTTCGAATAGAACAGCCGCCTTGTTTACCATCCACCAAGGACATCGTAGCGTGAGCGAGTATGCTATTGAATTCCGTATCCTGGCAGCTGGTTCCCAGTGGAACGATGAGCCATTACGCTGGGCTTTCCGCCAGGGCCTCAGCGACGTCATAAAGGACGAATTGGCGTCGAAATAGAAGCCAACTTCCCTTGATAATTTGATTAACCTAGCCAGAGATCTGGACACGCGTCTTCGGTTCGCCCAAACGACGGGGCTCGACAGTGACGCTGGGCGCATGCACGCGCCTTAATTTTGTTCCCAGCTCCGGCCCAAATATGCAATTCAGTGCCACGCTTTACCTCAATGGTCAATCGCTCCCTCTGTCCGCGCTGGTCGACTCGGGCGCAGACGAAAACCTCATTGACGCTGGGGTAGTGTCCCATTACCACATTGCCACCGACGCCTTGCCAATTCCCCGCAATGCCCAAGGCCTAAACGGGAGGTTGCTCTCGCGAATAACCTGCCACACCACGCCTCTCCGCCTTCAACTCTCCGGGAATCACAGCGAGGACATCCGTTTCCACGTCACTGATTCCCCCCATAACCCTATCGTTCTAGGCATGCCTTGGCTAAAGCTACACAACCCTGTAATAAATTGGCCAACGGGCGCAGTCACGAGCTGGAGTGTTCACTGTCACGCCTCTTGTCTACGGTCGGCGCGGTCACCACTGGGAGTCACTGGTTCTCCCGTTCCCAACGAACCTATTGACCTTTCGACTGTTCCTCCAATTTATCACGATCTAGAGGCTGTGTTCAGTAAACAACAAGCTCTCTCTCTGCCACCTCATCGCCAGTACGACTGTGCTATTGATTTACTCCCGGGAGCCCCGCTCACCGCTAGTCGCCTGTTTAACCTCTCACGCCCAGAGAGAGAGTCTATGGAGAAGTACGTCCACGAGTCCCTGGCCTCGGGCATTATTACCCCCTCCTCCTCTCCTGTCGCCGCGAGGTTCTTTTTTGTGTCCAAGAAGGACGGCTCCCTTCGCCCCTGTATTGACTACCGGGGTCTCAACAACATCACGGTCAAGAACAAGTACCCCCTGCCATTGATTAACTCTGCTTTCGAACCCCTGCAAGATGCCACCATTTTCTCGAAGTTGGACCTCAGAAATGCCTATCATCTTGTCCGCGTCCGGGAGGGAGACGAATGGAAGACAGCCTTTAAGACCCCACTCGGTCACTTCGAGTACAAGGTAATGCCTTTTGGGTTGACCAACGCCCCTGCTGTCTTCCAGGCCCTTGTCAATGACGTTCTCGGTGATGTCCTTAACCGCTCTGTCTTTGTTTATCTGGACGACATCCTGATTTTCTCCTGCTCTATGGAAGAGCACATTCAGCATGTCCGCCGGGTCCTACTGGAGAACAAGCTGTTCGTCAAGGTGGAGAAGTGTGAGTTCCACGTCTCCTCCATCGGGTTCCTCGGCTACATCATCGAGGGTGGCAAGATCCGGGCGGATCCCGAGAAGATCAAGGCGGTGACCGACTGGCCCCGTCCCACCAACGTCAAGCAGCTCCAACGCTTCCTGGGGTTTGCTAACTTCTACCGGCGTTTCGTCAGGGACTACAGCCGGGTCGCTGCACCCCTCACCCAACTCACCTCGCCTTCCGTGCCCTTCGTCTGGTCAGACAGAGTGGACTCCGCCTTCGCCGAGCTGCACCGGCGCTTCACCTCCGCGCCCATCCTCGTCCAGCCGGACACGTCCCGCCAGTTCGTGGTGGAGGTGGACGCCTCAAGTACCGGAGTAAGGGCAGTCCTCTCCCAACGCTCCGCTCTCGACCAGAGACTGCATCCCTGCGCCTTCTTCTCTCGCCGCCTGACCCCAGCGGAGGTCAATTACGATATCGGGAATCTGGAGCTCCTGGCAGTCAAACTGGCTCTGGAGGAATGGAGGCACTGGCTGGAGGGATCAGAGACTCCTTTCCTGGTCTGGACTGACCACAAGAACCTCGCCTATGTCCAGACGGCCAAGCGCCTGAACTCCCGCCAGGCACGCTGGGCACTATTCTTCGCCAGGTTCAATTTCACCCTGACCTACAGGCCTGGTTCCAAGAATACCAAGCCTGACGCCCTCTCCAGGCAGTTTGTCTATCCTCCCCTCCTCCTGCCTGGTGGCCGCCGCCACCTGGGAGATCCAGTCCGTCGTCCGAGAGGCACAGCGCGTCCAGCCTGATCCAGGTAACGGTCCACCTAACCGTCATTTTGTCCCCGACCTTGTCCGCTCCAAGGTGCTCCAGTGTAGTGTTGTCACGATACTGGAATTTCCACTTCGATACGATACCTTGAAAAGTATCGATACGATGCAAAATGGCGCTGCACCGAACGGCTGCCTTTCTGATTGCTCCGTCGAGACTGTGCTTTCTTTTGTTAATTGTTATAGTATTAAGAGTTTTATTTGCACCTACTGTTGGTGCATTATATGTGTATGACCGTCAGTCAATCATTGACATTGGATTAAGGAAAACTTACCGATTGGATTGCTCTCTGGATCGGATTGCTGAACAGCAGCAGTGGCCCGCTGAGATCCTTTGTTGTGGCCGTGGCCAAAGCCAGGAGAAGCCGCAACGACGAGGAAGAGCAGCCGGGGTCCGGAACAGACTGAGGTCCAAACGACACAGAACCACATTGCCCAGCATATTGTTGGCCAATGTGCAATCGATAGGAAATAAACTGGATGACATCAGAGCACGGATCCAATTCCAGAGGGACATTCGGGACTGTAATGTCCTCTGTTTCACAGAAACTTGGCTGTCTCCAGATGTCCCGAATCATGCAATAGAACCGGCAGACCACTTCTTTGTCCTCCGCAAGGACCGGACGGCGGAGTCACTAAGGACGAAGGGAGGCGGCATTGCCTTCATGATAAACAAGGAGTGGTGCGATATAGGCAACGCAAAGGAATTGTCTAACCACTGCTCCCCAGACCTGGAGTTTATCACGATCAAATGTCGACCCTTCTTTCTTCCGAGAGAGTTGACGTCCATCATCCTCATCGGAGTGTACATCCCACCACACGCGAACACTGGGGCCGCACTTTCAAAACTTCACGACGAGGTAAATAAACAACAGATAGCTAGCGTTGACGCTGCCATTGTGGTTCTGGGCGATTTCAACAGCGCGCGTCTTAAAAAGGTGTTGCCGAATTTCTATCAGCATGTGACCTGTCCCACCAGAGGCGAGAACATATTAGACAATGTATACTCGCAATTTAAGAATGGGTACAAGTCACAGGCTCTTAGTCCATTCGGTAAGTACGATCACGCCGCCATTTTTCTTTTGCCAAAGTATAAACAAAGTCTCAAGCGAACGCCGGTGGTCTCGCGAGAGGTTAAGCGTTGGACCGTGACGTCAGAGGAGACACTCCAAGCTGCACTTGAATGCACAGACTGAAGTGTATTCCGTGATAACACAGCCAATATTAAGGAATACACTGAAACGGTGCTTGACTTTGTCTGTACTCTGGTAGAAGAAACAATCCCCTCTACCACAATTAGAATCTATCCAAATCAAAAGCCCTGGGTAGATAAATCCGTCCGTGAGGCTCTGAAAGTGCGCACATCAGCCTACAACACCGGGCTGGTGACAGGCAACATGGAAGAACACAAGACGGCAAGATACAACGTCAGGAGAGCAGTAATAGAGGCAAAACGGCGTTACAGGGATAAAGTTGAACTTCAGTTTGAACAGGCTGACTCTAGAGGCATGTGGCAGGGCCTCAGAACAATGACAGATTACAAAGGCACCTCCCTCAAACTGAACAGTGACATCTCCTTAGCAAATGATCTCAATTCCTTCTATGCGAGGTTTGAGGCTGTGAATAACAACACCAGCCTACAAACCACGGCAATGGGGGGGGGGGTCTGCTGATGGAGACTCAGTGTTCAGGGTAACAGAGCATGAGGTGAGACGGATCTTTAAAAAAGTGAATATCAGGACGGCATCCCCGGCCGCGTCCTAAAAGTCTGTGCCGACCAACTGGCCCCGGTATTCACTGACATCTTCAACCTGTCCTTGGAACAGGCTGTCATCCCCACCTGTCTGAAGAAGTCCACCATCATCCCTGTACCCAAAAATTCTACGCAAGCTTGCCTCAACGACTACCGCCCTGTAGCCCTCACCTCCATAGCCATGAAGTGCTTTGAGAAGCTAGTGAAGGGCTACATCTGTTCCTCCCTCCCCATCAACCTGGACCCCCTGCAATTTGCATATCGCCCCAAAAGGTCCATGGAGGACGCCATAGCCCATGTGCTGCACACAGCAGCATCACACCTGGACAAGAGGCAGGGGAACTATGTGAGAATGCTGTTCATCGACTACAGCTCAGCATTCAATACCATAGTCCCCTCCAAACTCATAGCCAAGCTCAGGGACCTGGGCTTGAACTATGACCTCTGCCAGTGGGTCTTGGACTTCCTGACGGGCAGACCCCAGGTGGTAAGAGCAGGCAACTGCACCTCCTCATCCATCACGCTCAACATAGGGGCCCCCCAGGGCTGTGTTCTGAGCCCCCTCCTCTACTCCCTGTACACACATGACTGCGTAGCACAGCGGAACAACAACACAATCATCAAATTTGCTGATGACACAGTAGTGGTGGGCCTGATCTCTGCCAACGACGAGAGGGCCTACCTGGAAGAGGTAGAGAATCTGTCACAGTGGTGTCAGGAGAACTGCCTCTCCCTGAACGTCAGCAAAACAAAAGAGATGATTGTGGACTTCAGGAGGTCGGGGGTCAAGGACTACAGCCCCCTCAGCATCGACGGGGCACCGGTTGAGAGAGTGAACAGTTTCAAGTACCTCGGAGCCCACATATCCGAGGATTTGACATGGACCACACACATTGACAGTGTTGTGAAGAAGGCACGACAACGCCTCTACTTCCTCAGGCGCCTAAGGAAGTTCCAAGTCAGTCAGAAGATCCTTAGGAACTTCTACTCATGTACAATAGAGAGCATCCTGACTGGCAACATCACCTCCTGGTTTGGGAATAGCACTGCACAAGACCGTAGCAGACTACAGAGAGTGACACGTTCAGCCGAACGCACAATTGGAGGGGGGCTTCCCACCCTCCAGAACATTTACAACAAGCGGTGCAGGGGGAAGGCTAAGAGAATTATTAAGGACTCGAGCCACCCGAACAACTGCCTCTTTGAACTGCTGCGGTCAGGCAAGCGATACCGGAGTCTTAAGGCGAGCACAGAAAGACTCAGAAGAAGCTTCTATCCCCAGGCCATCAGGCTGCTAAACGAACAATAAACACTATGCAACAACCATCAAATGCACACAGCACACACACCCACACGCACACACTCACTTAAACAAACAACACACTGCAGCATCCACTCTCCACACTTTAGATCACACAAACACACTTTATATTTATTGATAAAGGATTTGCACTACAACTCGTACACCTACTGTAAATTGTACCTAAATTGCACCTCATCCCATTTCTGCCTTGCACTATATAGTATTGTATATTAGTACACTGCATAGTATTGTATATTATATGGTAACTCAGTTACGTCTATTCTGCATCGAACATTGTACATATGTCTATACTGAACACTGTGACCTCATTTTTTTTACTTCTAATTTACATGCTATACTATGTTATTTTATTTCATACTTATCTTGTCTTGCACAGTCTCTGGAGCGTAACAGTAAGAAGCATTTTGTATAAAAGTATTCTGTACTTCTGTAAGACAACTATTAAAGAAACTTGAAAGAAACTTGAAACTTGAAACTTGATACCAAAAAAATTCAATAATAATAATATTTATTTTATTTTATTTTATTTTAACAAATTTAGCTTTTGTTGCTGGTTGATTCTCCTCAGCTTCTCTCTGGTACTATAAAAGAAGATAAATATAACACTTTTAAAACCCGTTGTTTATCTTTAGATCACACATTTAAAAATAACTGTTCATCTCACTTCAATCATTTTTATTGCAGATGCAGAACATGGTACTTTCTCAAGCAGACAGATGTAAACACTGTAATCTGTGTTGCATGTACCTGACAAACTGAACTGTTTGTATTACAGTTAGTAACAGTTTAGATTTTTATTTAAAGATAACAGGGCTATATAACTTCACAACAGCAAAATTACTACTAGTACTAGGAGAGAGAGAGAGAGAGAGAGAGAGAGAGAGAGAGAGAGAGAGAGAAAGAGAGAGAGAGAGAGAGAGAGAGAGAGAGAGATTTCTCCGGAGGTATGCTCGGACTCGGAGCATTTATTAACGTTACATTTTCAACAAGATTGCTGCTACTTAAACACTTCATGGAAACGGGGTAACGTTATGTCGAGTTCATACCTGTACTAGTGTAGTTAGTATGAACTCGACTTAACGTTACTCCGTTTCCATGAAGTAATTATAAAGGTGGCCAGCTAGCTAGCATAAGCTAACGTTAGCTAATAGCTGTATTCGTATCGTTGGCACTGCTCTGTAACAACGCTTGCAAATGGGCATCGTGGCATCTTTAGCTTTTCCCGAAACGAGGTAACGTTATGTCGAGTTCATACGTGTACTAGTGTAGTTAGTATGAACTCGACTTAACGTTACTCCGTTTCCATGAAGTAATTATAAAGGTGGCCAGCTAGCTAGCATAAGCTAACGTTAGCTAATAGCTGTATTTGTATCGTTGGCACTGCTCTGTAACAACGCTTGCTAATGGGCATCGTGGCATCTTTAGCTTTTCCCAAAACGGGGTAATGCTATGTCGAGTTCATACGTATACTAGTGTAGTTAGTATGAACTCGACTTAACGTTACTCCGTTTCCATGAAGTAATTATAAAGGTGGCCAGCTAGCTAGCATAAGCTAACGTTAGCTAATAGCTATCGTTGGCACTGCTCTGTAACAAAGCTTTAGCTTTTCCTTCGTCGTTTACTTCAAACCCGAAGAACTTCCAAACAGCACTTCTGCTGTTTTCTTTATCCACAAGCACAAATTGCGGAGGCTCTGCACTAGCCATATTCGGAGCTAAAATCTTTTGTTTACAAACTGAAGACAGGTCTGCAAGGGGGAGGGCTGCAGTGGAGGCGGAGGAGGGGCCAGCGTGCTCTGCAGCAGCAGTGTGTCTGTCTGTCAACAACTTGCGGTAGAACACTGCGAGCAAGCCAGCTGGTATTGATACTGCAGAAAGTATCGGTATTTCGGGAAATGAGTATCGAAACCGTTTTAAATATTCAGTATCGATATGTATCGATATTTCGATATTTTTGACAACACTACTCCAGTGGGTCCACTCCTCCCGGTTCGCCTGTCATCCTGGGATCAACCGTACCCTGTCCCTGCTGAAGCGGCACTTCTGGTGGGTCTCCATGAGGGAGGACACCCGCAACTTCGTCCTTGCATGCACCGTCTGTGCTCGTGGGAAGGCTTCCCACCAACCACCCACCGGGCTCCTCCGTCCGCTCCCTGTTCCCGGTCGGCCCTGGTCGCACGTCGCCCTGGACTTCGTCACCGGTCTGCCTCCCTCGCACGGTAATACAGTCATTATCACTATCGTGGACCGTTTCTCGAAGGCTGTGCACTTTGTTGCTCTCCCCAAACTCTCCTCTGCTTCAGAAACCGCGGACCGTCTTCCGTCTCCACGGGATCCCGGTGGACATCGTCTCTGACAGGGGCCCGCAGTTCATCTCTCAAGTGTGGAAGGCCTTCTGTCGGGCCCTGGGGGCCACGGTCAGTCTCTCCTCCGGGTACCACCCGCAGACCAACGGTCAGTCGGAGCGGGCCAACCAAGACCTGGGGTCCGCCCTCCGCTGCGTAACGACCCGGGACCCCTCTGGCTGGAGTACGTTTCTGCCGTGGATTGAGTACGCCCACAACTCACTGTCCTCCGTGGCCACAGGTCAGTCTCCCTTCGAGTCCTCTCTGGGCTACCAACCCCCGCTGTTCCCTGCACAGGAGGAGGAGATCGCCGTTCCGTCGGTGCAGGACCACCTTCGCCGCTGCAGGAGGATATGGGAGGACACGAGGGTCACGCTGCTCCGCTCCGCTGAGCAGAACCGTCGCTTCGCCGACCGCCACCGGACCCCGGCTCCCGACTACCAACCGGGTCAGATGGTTTGGCTCTCGTCCCGAGACCTGCCACTCAAGTCTTTGTCCCGCAAACTCACCCCCCATTTTGTTGGTCCCTACAAGATCTTGTCCATTATTAACCCCTCGGTCGTTAAACTCCAGCTCCCCTCCATCATGCGCATTCACCCCTCCTTCCATGTCTCGCAGCTAAAGCCGGTGGTCTCCAGCCCCCTGTCTCCTCCAGCTCCGGAGCCTCCCCCTCCGCCGGTCATCGACGACCACCCGGCCTATATCGTCCGACAGCTGCTGGACGTGCGTCCTCGCGGCCGTGGACATCAGTACTTCGTGGATTGGGAGGGCTACGGCCCGGAGGAGCGCAGCTGGGTCTCCCGTGGGATGATCCTGGACCCTGATCTCATCCGGGACTTCCATCTACGTTACCCGGACAAGCCTGGAGGGCCGCCAGGAGGCGCCCGTCGAGGGGGGGGGTCCTGTCACGATCGGGGCCTGTGCCTTCCTCTGCCGTTATCCGGACGTGCCCATACATGGGCTTCCTGCTGGAGCGTTCCCGCGCTGCCAGATGAGGATCAGCTGCAAGGGATTCCCTCATCAAGCGGGTCCTATATCACCTGGCAGATCCTGTCATCCGGCGTCGCAGTGTTAAACTGCCTATCTAGGTACGACCCTTCAGTCTGAAGACCTACTAGGCACCCTCTCCTTGTATTCCCTGTTTCTAATCTTCCTTCTCTTGTGCCCAAGGACCACAGTTCCAGCGAGCCGTCTGGAACCCCCTGGAGCTGTCAAACGGAGTTCCTGCTCTCACCCTCGACACAGCCGGTGTCCACACTCTCCTCTACGGAGTTCCCGCTCTCACCCTCGACACAGCCGGTGTCTACGCTCTCCTCTACGGAGTTCCTGCTCTCGCCCCCTGACACAGCCGGTGTCGACAATCACCCGTATTGCACTAGGAGTGCACCTGTCCAAAACCAAGAGACATTCAGACCTGCCTGTCGTACATTTACTGTGTATATTTCTGTCTGCTTGGGAAGAATATTAAAACCCCCTAAACCGCTCCATTCTCTCTCCTCCTGTGTTTTGCTATTGGGCTCCGCAAGAACCCCATCCTCACATAAACATATATGAACGAAATACATGTAAACATGGTCTAGAAAATAAACTCAAAACAAGATCAGAGACATAAGCGAAAACATGGAAGATTGACACAAGTCAATAACAAGAACAATTTCTTTTTTTTCTTTCTTTTTTTGTACAAGAAGGCAAAGGAGAGGAGAATAACATATGAACAGTATATAATGAAGAAAAAGAACAAGCAGCCATACAGTACACTGTTGCACAGGAGTAACTTAATATGTTGATGATTTATGATGAAAGTAAATTATAACTGCTCAATGCTTTTTTTTATCATCTACTTTTTCTCTCCCTTTTTCTGTATTTTTTCTCCCATCCCAATTGTAGTTGTTATGCCAATTCCCTTCCCTCCCTTCCTGGTTGTTGCATGCATTTGCCCCCCACTTGCCGGTCTAGGGAGGGTTGAAGACTATCACACATGTCTCCTCCGATACATGCAGAGTCAGCCAGCCGCTTCTTTTCACCTGACCGTGAGGACTCTCATTGGCTGAGTGTAACGCGTGGGAGGATCACACTACCTCACCCAGATCCCTTCCTCGCTGAGCAGGCGCCCCGACCGACCTGTAAGAGTAGCTGTTTACAATGACCAGGACCCACCGCACCGGCTTCCCACCCGCTGACACTGCCAATTGTGTCAGTATGGACGACCGACCAAGCCGGAGGTACCGCGGCAGCTGGATTCGATCCCACTGTCTCTGTGGTGGTAGGCCAGGGCTATTTTTTTTTTTTTTTTATATATTTTTTTTTCATGTCAACGTTAACACGCACAATTGAGCCAAAAGTCACTCAATTAATGACAGATTTCATTGATAAATTGAGGGAAAACTTTGCAAGTCGATTTGATGAATTTGACATGTCCAGAGAATTGATGCATTTTGTGAGCAACCCATTTGCCAATGTAGCTGCTATTTCCACAAAAGGACAAGAGTTCCTTGCATCGCTTCACATTGATGAAGGTCTCCTGCAACTTGAAATAATTGACATGCAAGCATCATCTGCTCTGAAGCAGGCACTTGAGAATGAATCCACCACAACATTTTGGATGAAGTGTATTCATGTCAAGACATTCCCCAAAATAAAAACGCTGGCAATATCTGTGCTAACAATGTTTGGCTCAACATACACCTGTGAATCCAGTTTCTCTCACATGAATGCCATTAAAACAAGCAACCGTGCCTCCTTGACAAATGAGCATTTGCATCACTGTTTGCGGGTAGCCCTCACTTCCTATGAACCCTCTTTCTCTGCCATTGCCCAGTCAAAGAAGTGCAATCGCTCTCATTAGATGTGTGTATGTAGGCTAGGCCCCCCACCCCCCTGATGTTTGAGAGTTAAGAGTGGACAATAAGTGCTGATAAGATGCTGTGATTTGCTGTTGTTGCACAGACATGAAGCACTTTTTCATAAGCTCAGCTGCACTATAAATGTGTTTTTTTGTTCAAGTGTTTAAGTTAGAATGTTCAGATGCACATCATGCACTTGTTTGTTTTTTATTTTATTTTTATATTGAAATGTTGAAGAGGAGATGTTGCAGTTGTTGCACAGTCATAAATGAAGCACTTTTTGCAGGAGATGTTGCAGATGTGGCACATAAATGAAGCACTTTTTTTGAAAAGTATACTACTTTTGCAATGTAGTTAAATAAAAGTTGTGAAAATGTGGTTGCGTGTTGTGTCAAGTGTACATATATTCATAGCACGGGGAGGCGCCGTGGCAGTCCGGCCCCTGGCCCCTTGGATTTCTGACAATGTGGCCCCCTGAACAATTTAGTTGAATAGCCCTGTGGTAGGCAGACGCTTAGTCTGCTGCGCTACCCGGCCGCCCTGCTCAATGCTTTTCTTGGAACTTTGCATCTGTTGTTGATCTCAAAGATGAGGAAAAAACAAAGAGAAGAATAAACTGACCTTTTGCTTGCTCAGTCCACAAATTATTTCATCTTCTGAATTTATTTAATTTTTTTACTTTTTCCCCCCCCCCTCCTTTTTCCGTTTTTCTCCCCTCCCAATGTTAGTCGTTATGCCAATTCCCAATCCCCTACCTGGTCGTTGTGTGCTCGGCCCCCTACCGTTGGTCTGGGAGGGCGGAGACTATCACATGCTTCCTCCGACACAAGTGTAGCCAATCCCCACTTCTTTTCACCTGGCAGCGCGGACTCTCACTGGGGGAGTGTAACGTGTGGAAGGATCACACTACCTCTCCCAGATCCTTCCCTCGCTGTGCAGGCGCCCCGACCGAACTGTAGGAGTCGCTGTTTTACAACGACCAGGACCCACCCTCGCCGGCTTCCCACCCGCTGACACTGCCAATTGTGTCAGTATGGACAGTCGACCAAGCCGGAGGCACCACAGCTGGATTCGATCCCACTGTCTCGGTGGTGGTAGACAGACGCTTAGTCCGCTGCGCTACCCGGCCGCCCTATCTTCTGACTTTTAATTTGATCATTGGATACTTTAATCTCCAGTTATTAATGAGTCCCTTGCTTTCTCACATGAAATGCTCCACGTGTTGAACTGCCTTCATATTCTTCATGTGTGCTATGGATTTCGAAACATATTTCTGAAGCGCTGCGGCTATCCATCAACGCTGCAAGGCAGTTCTGCCAGGTTTTGTGCCTCCTGGTGGCATATAACAGAACATCAATCAACCTCAAAATCAACCCCGTCGGCACCGCCGTAGAACAGTCCTAATGGCTGCAACTGTACGCTTCGTAATAGCACTCAGGTTCTCAGTTTTGGGGGGGCAAGCATGCCATTGATATGTATCCCAATTTGCTGGTTAGAGGGTTCTTTCCTGTCAGCCTGTGTGTGTGTGTGTGTGTGTGTGCGTGTGTGTGTGTGTGTGTGTGTGTGTGTGTGTGTGTGTGTGTGTGTGTGTGTGTGTGTGTGTGTGTGTGTGTGTGTGTGTGTGTGTGTGTGTGTGTGTGTGTGTGTGTGTGTGTGTGTGTGTGTGTGTGTCAGTGGAGGTTCTTCCATGACAACACGTGAAACACAAATTCACTCATAATTCATAATTATTATTAATTTACATATATATATATATTTAAATATATATATTTTTTAAATTATTATTATTATTCTTATTTTTTTTTATTAGAAATGTTTTCCTCTGTAAGAAAATGCCAGTGAATTAATTTTCTTCTTCAAAAATGGCCAAAAGTGACAGCTCTGAGCTCTCTGATCAGGCCTGTAGTCAGTAATGGCTAGCTGTCAATCACTCAAGTGCAACTTTCCCTGCATGGGTTGACCTTTTTATTCTATTATCCAATCAAAATAGGCTATTTGAGTCATCTAAGCCCTGCCCGTGCAGATTTGCCTCACGCCACCCACGAACGCGGGTTGAATGATTGACAGCCCTCGACGGTCTGAGAATCAATCAGAGAGGAGCTGCGAGACATGGCATAGACCACTGCACTTCCGCGTTACATGGAGCTCGTGAGGAGGGGGTAGGTAGGTAGGTATTTATTTTAGACAACAAAACATATACAGATCATTATATCACATATTTGCTTTTGTCAAGGAGAGGAACGAAAAAGCCTCTTGACTTATTTACATCGTTGTCCTTGGATGTCAAGGATGCTAGAAACAGACACATACAACTCATTACAGAATGAATCACAATTATTATCTTTGCATAATAATAATGGCACAACCCTAAATTATACAAACAAAGCACATTTGTTGTTACAATGTTCATCTATGCCGAAAGTCTGTGTGTTTCAAGAAGCACCCTCGGGGAAGGGAATTTGGGGGATGGGAGGGAGGGCGGAGAGTGGGGGGTGGGAGTTAAGGATAGGGTAGATGGCTTAGGGTTTGGGCGAGTGAGACAGTCGAGGGTCCCTCCCCTCATTCCGTGCACGTCGCCAGTCGTGCTCGTGGGGGGGAGGTTTGCGTGAGGATGGGGGGGGGGGGGGGGGGGGCCTGCCATCCATCTTATCTTCAGACAGTTTGAAACTGTCCCGTCCTTGGTTGAGATGGGTACGGACGTCATAAACCAGGTCTTATCTTGACTTCTTCGCGGCCTCTTTCATTGACCTCGAACATTCTTTCTTTTCTTCCACAGACTTGAGTTTTGTGGCGGGGGGGGGGGGTGTTGCATCAGGCTACAATGATTCCTGAATTGCATCAATTTATTCCAAATCTGTCTTCTTTGTCGCGGTCCTAATGTCCTGCGCGACCCCCAACATGATTTGACCTCTTAATTGTTCGTCCGCTGTGTGTTGAGCGAGCCTCTTTGCAAGTTCAATGTGGGCATTTTCCAATCTTGCTACTACTTGAAGGCAGCAAATCCAAATTGCGATCGCTCCCCAACCGATCAGAAAGATGACGAGGAGATACAAATCCTCAACATCTTCAATCTCAATAGAATATAGGCATATTGATCGCCAATTATTCCAACTGTCGATTGCAAACCCCGCCTGGAATGTCCCTATCGGATATAGTGGTTCGGTCGCACTTTTCTTGAAGAGAAGATTCGATCCACTGCAGCAAAACCCCAGCTTACTAGTTGATCCATTGATTGATTGAGTAGGAAGTCAGGTATATTGAAGAAAAGTAGAATGTCCACACCGTCAAGGAGGCAGTTGTAAGTAGAGATCCACACCGTTATTAATTGCAGTCTAGAATCCACACCGTTCGAGAGAGGCAGATGGCAGAGCTGGTGTACGGAGACAAAAACGGCTGCAGGGAGGAGGGTAGAGGAGGCCTTGGAGGGCAGGGAGGAGAGATAAAAAATGCGACTGCTCTCTGGGAAGGTTAAAGGAAGAAAAGGGGGCGGGGGGACGAGAGCAGAGCAAGTAACAAGACGCTTTAGGGAAGTGAGGAAGGAAGGAATGTTTATGATTCCCAAGATGTGATGAGGAGATATCAATAGAGAAGGAAAAAAGGAAGCTGCAATATTCAATGGAAGATGAGATCGGTCACTGCTTTGGCTGTTGTGTGGTGAATGCATTTAAAATATATATATATATATTTTACAGTGATTATGAATTCATTCATTCATTCTGTTCTGTTGTGTTAATATAAACCCGCCGTGGTCTCTCTGTCTCTCTCTCGCTCTCTCATTCTGTTCTGTTGTGTTAATATAAACCAGCCGTGGTCTCTCTCTCTCTCATTCTGTTCTGTTGTGTTAATATAAACCCGCCGTGGTCTCTATCTCTCTCTCATTCTGTTCTGTTGTGTTAATATAAACCCGCCGTGGTCTCTCTCTCTCTCTCTCTCATTCTGTTCTGTTCTGTTGTGTTAATATAAACCTGCCGTGGTCTCTCTCTGTCTCTCTCATTCTGTTCTGTTGTGTTAATATAAACCTGCCGTGGTCTCTCTCTGTCTCTCTCATTCTGTTCTGTTGTGTTAATATAAACCCGCCGTGGTCTCTCTCTCTCTCTCTCTCATTCTGTTCTGTTGTGTTAATATAAACCCGCCGTGGTCTCTCTCTCTCTCTCTCTCATTCTGTTCTGTTCTGTTGTGTTAATATAAACCCGCCGTGGTCTCTCTCTGTCTCTCTCTCATTCTGTTCTGTTGTGTTAATATTAACCCGCCGTGGTCTCTCTCTCTCTCTCTCTCATTCTGTTCTGTTGTGTTAATATTAACCCGCCGTGGTCTCTCTCTCTCTCTCTCTCATTCTGTTCTGTTGTGTTAATATTAACCCGCCGTGGTCTCTCTCTCTCTCTCTCTCATTCTGTTCTGTTGTGTTAATATAAACCCGCCGTGGTCTCTCTCTGTCTCTCTCTCTCATTCTGTTCTGTTGTGTTAATATAAACCTGCCGTGGTCTCTCTCTGTCTCTCTCTCTCATTCTGTTCTGTTGTGTTAATATAATCCCACGGGACAATGCATTGGGATCTTGTATGCGTCCCCAACACTCCTCCTCTCTCCTCTCCTCTCCTTAATCAGAGTTTCCAACGCTATAGGTCTATATGACAGGTGTTGTACTCTTAAACAGTAATGTATATTTGTAAATCTGGTATGTCCTAAATGTCTGGATGTAGCAGTACTGTCTATATCTCTGTATGTCATATATGTATAGATGTAGCAGTACTGTCTATCTGTATGTCATGTATGTTATGATGAATTGAAAATGGGGGACCCTGATGTAAACAAGACGAAAGTCTTTCTCTGGGCCCCGTTCCCCGTACCTGGATAACTGAGTTAGCCGGATAACTTTCGGTTAAGTCTGACTTAAGCCGGACTTTCCGGCTCCCCGTACCTGGATTGTCCATATCACCATGACAACAGATCCAAAAGTTTGAGCCTGGTCGAAAGCAGGGTTTAAGTTCAAGTTAGCCGGATGAAGCACAGCCACGCCCCCGCAAAGAAAGTGACAGCGCGTTTCCTGAAATTATTCCCACAGTCTAGGATCTGCTTTATACCATTCTGAATTACGTTTTTGTGCTCCATTCTTCCAGAGGGGGCTTTTGAAATGTAAAATAGACCCAAAATGCTGATACTAAATTCACTTTGTCCTAAATAATGCACGTTATATATACCGTGGCGCTCGCTCGGTGCGATGTACACATTATGTGGTTATTCTAACAACGCGCAGCATTGCAAATGTGAATCCCGCGGGGATATTTTTAATGATTGAAACCTATCGCTCGTTTGGCTCTGATTCCTTTCATATTCTCCGCTGTGGATGTTTAATGGAGCGCCTGGATTGTGTTTCATTCAAGCATAAAATTGAAGTGTCTATGCGTGGATTGTGGATCTTGTCTCGTTCATTAATGTATAAACAATGACTTTATCCCATCTGGCACAGTGGTGCAGCGGTAGTGCTCAAATCCTGCCAACCCAGCGACCGGTGTTCGAAACCCCGTGTTTCCAATATAATTTTTTGGAATATAATATTAATGATTATACGCCAAAGTAGCCTAGTTTCAAGTTAAAATATTATAAATCTACATGCATTGAGGATGTCATTCTTTATATAGCTCTCAACGTGCACCAAATTGAATTATTCCTACATCGCAAAAAGAAGGGGGAGACTAGGTTTCGAACCCCGGTCGTCTGCGTGAAAGTCAAAAGAAGAACCCGTTACACCACAGTGGAGATAAGTAAAAGATCGACTATACATCAATCAATGGGAAGAGAGCCGTATCGTTATTTTGTATAACAGTTTAACTAATTATTTTCGCTAGCAAGATCTCATTTGATTATTCAATCCAGCAGGCAAGTTTAAAGAAATATAATCTGATTGATTGAGGTAATGAGGGACTTAAAATTAGCCTATAGATAACGCATTTAACTTGTCGGCGAGGCGATTGAGCCGTACTGCAATATGTTACTAAAGTTTTAAATCAATTAATCAATCAATGCCGCTAGAGAATCAGGATCTCTGCTCTCGACACTTGCTGCCTTCTCGGCTGAGGCGGGCATGCGCACTTATCCTGGGTCTCAAGTCTGGCTTGAGTTAACAAGACTGAATCCACCTTCGAGGAACAGGAAAATCCCGGCTTCAAACATCGGGTTAACTGAATCTGGATAATGACATCTTGATCGACTTAGTTGAACCAGGTATGGGGAACGGGGCCCAGGTCTGCATCCCCTTAACAATTGTGTGTATTGAGCCGTACTGTATTGTACCCATTCTGCAGTCTGTTAAATAAAGTTTTCATTCATTCATTCATTCATTCATTCATTCATTCATTCATTCATTCATTCATTCATTCATTCATTCATTCATTGTCCTTGTGTTACATAAAACCCATCTGTGGCCTCGTGCAGAGGAAGGTGGTAAATACATGTTAGATATTCCAATGTACAGTTTTGCTGTACCATTGACTCAGAATGGTCTGTTTTATTGAAATCGTCACAGCATTATAGTTTGTTTATACTTCAGAAGTATGATATTTAAACATGGTCCCCAAAATGAATGGAAGCAAATGAGGAGCCTGACACCTGGGAGTAATGGGGGTGTTGCAGCGTTGGGGATGTTTAAAAAATATAATTTAATATATAATATAACATAATAATTTTGTGCTTCACCAAGAAATGTAGTCAGCAGTGGTGGCCACTGGTGTGTGTGTGTGTGCAGGGGTGTAGCTCCAGATTCTGGGCCCCATGAAAGAATGTATTTGTCGGCCCCCAGTGTATGCGAGCGCGCGTAAGCGCGCAAGCGAATTTTTTTTGGCAATTTTTTTATTGATGCAAACGCATAATATGGTTTTTACCTATACATTCGGATCAGCAGTTCAGCACCTGCACTGTTGGTGGGTGAGCCTAGTAAAGGATGTCGCATTGCGTTCATCTTCAATGAATGGACCAATGCAATAGTCTACCAAAGCCCCCCCTCTCTCTATATATATCTCACACACACACACACACACACACACACACACACACACACACACACACACACACACACACACTTCAGAAACAAACATAGTATCAATGAGAGCATCAATAATACACCTGAGTGATGTCTAGTAAAAAAAAAAAAAAAAAAAACATTTTTTTTGGGGGCCCCCCTCAGTGCTGGGCCCTTGGAATCATCCTAAGCTACCCCCCCCCCCCCCCAGCTACGCCCCTGTGTGTGTGTGTGTGTGTGTGTGTGTGTGTGTGTGTGTGTGTGTGTGTGTGTGTGTGTGTGTGTGTGTGTGTGTGTGTGTGTGTGTGTGTGTGTGTGTGAGTGCATGTGCATGTGCTTGAGTGATTGGGAAAGAAATGGAGAGAAACTTGCTGTAACCTTGGCTATTTTTTCACTTGCCATGAAGATGACATTATCTTTTGTGAAGTGTTGATTTTAAGGCTTAAGTGCGCCTGCTGTTGGGGTGACTCTTGATAAGTAAAAAAACATTTAAGTGCGCCTGCTGTTGGGGTGCCGACTTCTCTATTGCTCAGTCTATACGTTATTGATCACTTTAAGTTACCCTAAATATGTGGTCTGTTGATGTCTCCAGCTGTAAACAATGAAGGCATCCCATCATACTTTTGACAATAGGTTCTATAAAATTATAAAGCTCATAGCCTGAGCCTATGTAATGCATTTGAATGATGGGTCATAGATGTGGCTATGACAAGCTCATCTGGGTTACGAGAGACAGACTAGAGAAAACATGACCCTCGTTGGTTGCCATATTACAATAAATATGGTTACAATAAACACTAGAATCTAAATATATACTCTGAATAAGTAATGTATACAGTGTACACAGGTGCAGTATGCATAAGGTACCCTAACCGGCACAATATACGTCATTTTATAACAATAAGGACTCAAGCACATACATATTAGGCCTACAGGCATAAAAAATAAATAATAATAAATAAATCTAGATCCCAGGAAGAAAACAAACAACATTCTTGTTCGTGGGTCCGGTTCCCTGATATTTTCATTGATATGTATCAGCGTTGGTTAGATGATTAGATGATAGTTGATGAGATGAGCGAGGTGGTGAACGTGACTCACGGCAGGATGAAGAGCATTGTGTTGAATGCAGGGGTGTAAAAAGTACACAGAAATTATACTTAAGTGAAAGGATGGGTACAGTCTCAAAGAGTATCTGGCTAAAAACACACTTGAGTAAAAGTAAAAAACGTTCTACTTTTAAATGTACTTGAGTACTAAAAAGTAAAACCTTTTTTTCTGACTGTCTATTCTTCTGATAGCAGGTGTTTAATCAAAGATCCCCGCTTTATAGTCTTGCACAAGGACCAATCAGCATGGGTATGGGCGGGTTAATTTTCCATTGATGGGGATTTGATTGGCTGTTTTTAAATAAAGTGCGGCTGCATGATTAATAACGTTAATGTTAGTTCGACCAGAGAAACAAATATACTAATTAAAATAGTTGGACCTGCGAGATCTGTACATTGTACTTTGTGGGTCTGCATTTTAAATGTAAGGAGTAAAAAGTATGTTTTTTTTCTCTGAAATGTAATTGAGTAAAAGTACAAAAGCATACAAACCTAATAATACTAGAGTAAAGTACAAATCCCCAAAAACAGTACTTAAGTAATGTAACAAAGTACAATTACTCAGGTACTTTACACCCCTGCTCACGACAGGATGAACAGCATTGTGTGTGTTGAATGCCACTGAGTGACAGAGAGGCCAAGTCACACGCTAAGTATTCCTTTTCTTCCTCCAATCACTGAGGAGGTGCAGCAATTACACGAATCCCCCTGGATTATAGGAAGAGACTGGGAGAGATGGAGAGAGAGACAGAGATTGAGAGAGAGAGATTGAGATAGAGAACGAGAAAGAAATCTACATAGAGAACGAGAGAGATAACGAGGGAGAGATGTAGATAGAGAACAAGAGAGATGGAGAGAGAGAGACTAGCATGGTGTTGAGCAGCGAGAGTAAGATGTCTTGTGACTGTAGATAATACTAAATTAAATGTATTGAACAGAGTGCCTAATTGGTTTTCCTTACACCTCTGAGGAGCTCCCTTGCTAAACCTATAGAGAAGAACAAGTGGGCCGATAAATCTGGCCACTATAGAATACATTTGGCAGCCACTGTCACAAACCTAGTGGACTGAGATGCTGGTAACGCATGAATAGCCATTGACTATTTATAACTCAATACACATTAAAGGGTAAGTTCAGCATTTTGGACACTGATGCTTTGAAGAGAATGTTTGCATTTTAAGTTGGTAACCACTTTCCAAAGCATGATATTTCTGTTGCACTGTGATTTGTTTACAAGATCCAGTAATAAAAACGCCAACCCATTACATGTTAAGCCCATACAAAAAGATCACACCCCCATACCTGAACGGTTCAGAGGAATGCATCCTGATATGCCTGTTTGTGTGAAAACGACATTGTCTTTTATGGATGAGATTAGATGAATTCAATGTTGTTATCTGACACCCATGCAAATTGTTTGCACCCTGTTACCCAAGTTCCTAAACTCCATATGCATACAGTATGATCAACCTGACTGTTGATGGCCCCCATACACACACACACACACACTCACTAACTTATTTATTTGTTTGCGTTTTGTTTTATTCCTTATTCGTTTGTGTATTATACATTTTGTATGTCTGTTTGTTGGTATCTTTTTCTGTCTGTTTGAACTTTTTCATACCGTGACCCCACTTTGAGTGCCAGCAGGGGGCGCCAGAAATAGCGCTTGAGTGCCAGCGCTGTAGTCAATGGGAGGGCGAGCACATTTGCGAACGCATAAACTATATCTTAAATTATGCCTATGTGTCTAATACGCCTGTCGCTTATCAATGACTTGTTTGCAGTCATCATTGTCTAAACCAGTGGTTCTCAAACTGTGGTACGCGTACCACTAGTGGTACTTGGTGGTACTGCTGGTGGTACTTGAAAACATTTCCAAAAAAGCTAAAAAAAAAAAATATCTTTTTTTTTGCAGTCAGGCCACTGAACTTAGAAGCAGGCCAGGCCAGTGTTTCTGGTTGCGGCAGCGCGATAGTTAGATAATCTAAGTGGGGACAGTCATAAATCTTTAATTCAACTTCAGCCCTGATCATAACCATTTATTTTTAGATTTCTTGTAATGTCAGATAAAAAATGAAATACTCCCACTTTTCTGAAAAGAGTTGGTATTAAATCTGACATTACAAAAAATCCTTCAAAATATGTGTTGCTGCTAATCATTGACACATGCCTAGCATAATCCCCCCCCAGAAAAATGTACTTTGCATTTGATATATTGTAAATACTTTACTTTTTGTGTGTTTTTTTTAACAATAATTTGCGATGCCATGACACAAACTGGCATTTAAAGGGTAAACATTCAAAAATGTATTGAATATGTGTTTTCTTTTATTTTTTACAATAATTTGTGATGCCCATCACAAACACTGGCATTTAAAGGGTAAAAATTCTAAAATTCCTGCACCAGAATGCAGGAAATTAAGTTTTTGTAACCAAATAATTGTGTGTGTGTGTGTGTGTGTGTGTGTGTGTGTGTGTGTGTGTGTGTGTGTGTGTGTGTGTGTGTGTGTGTGTGTGTGTGTGTGTGTGTGTGTGTGTGTGTGTGTGTGTGTGTGTGTGTGTGTGTGAGTGTGTGTGTGTGCTGTAATCAATGGAATTGTGCTAAATGCTATGCTACACATGCATATAGAGGCCACCATGTGCTGCACACACACACACACACACACACACACACACACACACACACACACACACACACACACACACACATGTACATGTACATGCTTTGATGTACAATGGCCGCTGATTTATTTTGTGTTCATACAGGATCCGACACAGAGTCCGGCGCTGGTACACCAACATGCTTGGGTATGTACACTACTGTGTGTGTGAGTGTGAGAGAGAATGACGGACAATTGCTTGCTGTGTGAGAGAGAGAGAGAGAGAGAGAGAGAGAGAGAGAGAGAGAGAGAGAGAGAGAGAGAGAGAGAGAGAGAGAGAGAGAGAGTGAGAGAGAGAGAGAGAGATAGAGAGAGAATTAAGTACATTTGCTGAAATACAGTTGTTCTTAATTTTCTCACTTGCTATGTGAGAATGTTAGTTATTATGTTCTCAATGCCCCTTGCATTGTATGAGTTGTGTGGAAGCGTTTGCTAGTTCTAGTGCTATCCCTTTGTACATTGTGGCTGTGTCTGACAAAAGTTAACAATAAATAATGGTACATTTGCCTCCTGAACTGTGAACTGTGCATAGCTGAATAGACTGTATTTTAACGCCGGTCATATGGTGGTACTTGGAGAGCCAGCTACGTTCTCAGGTGGTACTTGGTGTAAAAAGTTTGAGAACCACTGGTCTAAACGGATTGTTTTTTAATCGTTACATTTCCGCTTTATACCATTTTGAAAAACGCTCTTTTTTTTAAACGTCCAAAAAAAAATAAGATTCTGCAGGAATCGCGCTTTACTGGAATACACAAAACACGTTTTATGCCTATTTATGAATCGTTTTCAAATAAACGCTAGATTATCGATAGTATAGGTGTACTTATGCACGCTAGAGAAGTGGGCTGAAAAATCGATTATAGTATCTTATTTCCTGATCAGCACACACACACTCACAGCCACACACACACATATGGGACACGCTGAGATATAGGTGAAAAGAGCTCTGATTATCCCAAGATTGGTAAAATAGATTCATTACCATACTGTCATGCACTTGTCCTAATAAACTAACCTACACTGTAGCACTCAACACTTTGATGAACATTGTTACTCAGCTGATAGAGTTGTGCCCTTCCTGATGGCTTGTCGTACAGAACTTGTAAGTCGCTTTGGATAAAAGCGTCAGCTAAATGACTAAATGTAAATGTAAATGTTACCTCAGATCAGATGTTCTCCAAAAAGATTATTCCAATTCCTGATCGCCATTCCAAATATCGATCGCGTTTATTGATCCAACGCTGGGTACTGGAAACACCGATTCCACGCTGTTCTGAGGGTCGGCGAAGACTGCAATCGGCTCGGATTACATGCCTGACAAGTAAAATGTGGATTCCGGACTTTCTTTTCCCCATGCGTTTTCATTCAATCCAATCCAAAGGGTGCATTACCATCCGGCAGACGATAGGGGGCGGTATTTTCCCTGTTCAAACTCAGACAGAGTCCCAGTGGTAACCTGAGACTAGATTGATGAAAAATGAATGGAAATCGATAATAAAAAAAATAACGATTAAATAACTAGATTTCTCGTTCCTGGCACTCAAAGTGTTAATGTATCACGTAATTTCACTGTGGAATTAAGGAATATCAAAATAAAAGCACACGTTGTTGAACTTGATCATGCATATTTATTAGAAAATGTAATTACAGCACTATGTTATCAATACACATTTATAAAACGAGGCATATTTAGCCAAAATATGTTGCCAGAACATTAACCCTTTCTCCGCCGATGACGTGTTTACACGTCTTTCCTCGCCATGCGTAATCTGCCAATGACGGGTTACGGCGTCTTTGAGATCAATATTTCATATTTTCGTCATGGTATTCACATTTCACCCACGGAGTCTTTGCCGGTTGTCAGGATGGAGGTAGGTGAGTTCCAATAGTTGTAGGCAATCACAGAGACAGAGAAGGTATACTCTTGAACAGGTTCGACTTTAATAGTAAAGAACACAAAGAGTAATACTAGGATACTATGCCAAGGCAAGAGAACGAGAGAATTAGATAATGGAGCTTAGTGGTGGTCCAGAACAGGAACCGCCCGCGTTATCTCCGAACGCCTAAAGTGAAGACCTGACAAATGACAAGCAGAGGAAAGGAATGTTAGATAGCCACCAAATACCAACATTCCACACACACCCCCGTGACAGCCAATCAGAAGCCAACCCCTAATTGACAGCACTAAATGACAGGAAAAACAAGTGACAGTAACCAAGTGACAGATGACAGAGAAGGTGGGAGGTTCCCGACTGTAGTCAAGAACCAGAATCGTAACAGTCCCCTCCCCCGACGAACGGCACCACACGTTCACCTGGGGGCCTCGGGATTCAGCCGCCGGAAATCATCGATCAGGCTGGGATCTAAAATATCCCTTTGAGGCACCCAAGAACGCTCTTCTATCCCGTACCCCTGCCAATCCACCAAGAACTGAAACCCCCTACCCCTCCGCCTACAACCCAGTATCCTCCGCACCGTGTAAATGGGCTGACCACCCATAAACTGAGGCGGAGGAACCGTAGGCAGTGGCGGGGCCAAGGGCGATGAGAGGAACGGCTTCAACAGGGACACATGAAACGTCGGATGAACCCTCATAGAACTCGGAAGCCGTAGCCTGTAAGCCACAGGATTCACCCGACGTACCACCTTAAGGGGTCCTATAAAGCGAGGAGCCAGCTTCCTGGATTCCACCCGGAGAGGGAGATCCCGGGTGGAAAGCCAAACCCGCTGCCCAGGACGGTAAACCGGAGCCGGACGACGGTTGCGGTTAGCCTGCCGCTGGGTACTAACCGAAACCTTCTGCAGCGCCGCCCGGACCCGCTTCCACGTCCTGCGGCAGCGAGCCACATGTGCCTGGGCCGAGGGCACCTCCGCCTCCTGCTCCTGCTCGGGAAACAAAGGAGGTTGAAAACCATACTGACACTGAAAGGGAGACATACCGGTAGAGGAGGAGAGGAGGGTATTATGCGCGTACTCAGCCCATGCCAACCTCCTACTCCGGGCAACCGGCAACGTAACATCTCAAGACCCCTTCCAGGTCCTGGTTGACGCGCTCCGTCTGCCCGTTCGACTGCGGATGAAACCCAGACGAAAGGCTGACGGAGGCGCCGAGACCGGCGGCAAACGCCTTCCAGAACCTGGAAGCGAACTGAGGACCCCGGTCCGACACGATATCCACCGGAAGCCCGTGGACCCGAAAGACATGCTGTATCACCAGATCAGCAGTCTCCCGGGCCGATGGAAGCTTGGGGAGAGGAACAAAATGAGCCGCTTTCGAGAATCGGTCCACCAACACCAAAATGGCGGTGAACCCGTCCGAAAGGGGGAGGCCAGAAATAAAGTCCAGGGATATATAGGAAGTGGCCGGAGGAGACCTGCCGGTGCACGGCGAGAGGTCTTACTGCGCGCGCACATCGGGCAGGCCGCCACAAAGGAACGCGTATCCCCCTCCACTGTCGGCCACCAGAACATCCTACGGATAAATTCCAGGGTCCTGGTGGCCCCAGGGTGGCTGGTGAGGGATGAGGCATGTGCCCACTGCAGCAAGCGTGAGCGTGCCGCCTTGGGCACATACGACCGCCCCGGAGGGCCCCCGCCAGGATCGGGCTCCCGCGTCAGCGCCGACCTTACCACCTTATCTATGCCCCAAGACACGGGTGCCAAAATCAAGGCCGGTGGAATAATGGGATGGGGCTGCTCCTCCCGGCCAGGAAGATCAAACTGACGCGATAACGCGTCGGGTTTGATATTCTTGGACCCGGGTCTATAGGAGATGGTAAATCGAAATCGTGTGAAGAATAACGCCCACCTGGCCTGGCGAGCGTTAAGGCGTTTAGCCCCTTGGATGTAAGCCAATTTCTTATGATCGGTTCAAACAATGAAAGGATGTGCCGCCCCCTCCAACCAATGTCTCCATTCCTCCAGTGCCAATTTGATAGCCAACAACTCCCGATTACCCACGTCGTAGTTGCGCTCGGCTGATGACAGACGGCGAGAAAAAAAGCACACAGGTGCACTTTCCCATCCTTTAAGCACCTCTGAGAGAGCACCCCCCCCACAGCGATGTCAGAGGCATCCACCTCCACAATGAACGGAACCTCTGCATCGTGGCGGATCAATACAGGAGCGGATGTAAACCGACGCTTGAGATCGCAGAAGGCCGACTATGCCCTAGGCGACCATTCAAAGCCAGGGAGAGAGGCCTTAGTGAGAGCTGTTAACGGATTGGCTAAGGCGCTAAAGTTGCGAATAAAGCGCCTGTACAAATTTGCAAAGCCCAAAAACCGTTGTAACCCCTTGAGCGACAAAGGCCGTGGCCAGTCCAAGACTGCACTCACCTTGGCCGAATCCATGCGTAGATCACCCTTCGTCAACACAAAGCCCAGGAAGGAAACGGTATTAGTGTGAAGCACACACTTCTCAGCCTTAACGGATAGTTGATGCTTGAGGAGACGGTCTAGCACCTCCCGAACATGCAGTTGGTGTTGCACCATATCGCGAGAAAAAATTAGGATATCATCTAGGTAAACAAACACAGACACCCCAATCAAGTCTTGCAGCACGTCATTAACCAGGGCTTGGAAGACTGCCGGAGCATTAGCCAAACCAAAGGGCATGACCAAATACTCATAGTGACCATTGGGTGTATTAAATGCAGTCTTCCACTCGTCTCCTTCTCTAATCCTGACCAGATTGTATGCATTACGTAAGTCAAGTTTAGAAAAGACCTATGCCCCCTGTAAGCACTCAAAGGCCATGTCCGGTTCTTGATGGAAACGTCATTCAATCCCCTATAATCAATGCACGGGCGCTGATCCCCATATTTTTTGTCAACAAAGAAGAAACCAGCGCCGGCCGGGGATGTGGAAGGACGTATGTGCCCCGCAAGCAATGCCTCCTCAATGTAGGTGTTCATGGCCAAGGTCTCGGGGCGTGAGAGAGAGAACATTCGCCCGCGAGGCGGGGAGGTACCGGGTAGAAGATTAATGGGACAGTCGTATGATCTATGAGGCGGTAGTGCTTTAGCACACGTCTTGCTAAAAACGTCCGCCAAGTCCCAATAGATCTCAGGAACCCCTATCAAATCGGGATTAGAGGGTGGAACAGAATCTGCAACGCTCCCCACCACCCTGGAGAGAGAAGAAGGAGAAACAAGAGAAGAGGGGAAGGGAGACAAGGGAGTGGACAAACTCTCGCCGACGACCGACTTCACGTCGACCTCCGTTGAGAGCTTGCCCGTGCTCCAATTAATATTCCGTACATATGAAGACAACCAGGGATGACCCAACACCATAACAGAATAGGGGGAGACAATAACAAATAATTGAACCCACTCCCACCCCCCACCCGCCACCCGGATGTGCATAGGGACAGTACGTTGTGTGATGCTCCCACTGCCCAGGGGCTGACCGTCCAGGGCGTAGACAGGAATGGGAACCCCCAACTCTTCTACCGGGATTCCCCATTCTCTCACCAACCCCAAGTGAATGAAATTGCCCGCCGCCCCTGAGTCAATGAGAGCCTTCGTTCCCCTAACGTTACCCCCACAGTTAACCGCCACCTCCAGAAATGTACGTGAGTCAGATGGTAGTGCTGGGGTGAGCCCACCTGCTGGCGCCCTCTCGAGGCCCGGCGGAGCACCTCCCCTTCCCGACTGGCGCCGATGTAGAGCCAGCCTGTTCCCGACAGCTGCCGAAACGATGACCGGTGCGGCCGCTCCGGAAGCAGCGTCGCTCCTCGATGAAGCGCCGCCGCTCGTCGTCTGAGAGCGACAGCGCCCCAAGCTGCATGGATTCATCACCCAGTGGCCCACTCGTGTAATGCGGGAAGATGTCAACAACGGGAGGAGAAAGGACACATACCTGGGTAGTATCTTGACGCTCCCTCTCTCTCTCCCGATGTCGGTTCTCCATCCGTATGGCGGTGTTGATGAGCGTTTCCAGCTGCTCAGGGATCTCACGCACGGAGAACTCGTCTCGCATCCGTGCGGAGAGTCCCTTGAGAAATAGGACCACAAGGAATTTCCGGCCAAGCCGCCTCCCGAGCCACGATCCGAAATTCGATGGCGTATTCTGAGACCGTGCGGGAGCCCTGCCGGCAAGCGAGAAGCCGCCCACCGGCCTCGAAGACCGAGAGTACTCGGGAAGTGTCGAATACCCTTCTCAACTCCCTGGTGAAGTCGTCCACACAGTCGCAGAGAGGCGAACCGCTCTCTAATTCGGCCGTAGCCCAGGAGAGTGCTTGACCGGTGAGGAGGGTGATAATATATGCGACTTGTGCTCTGGAAGAGGGGAATGAGGTGGCTGCAGCTGGAACACGAGTGAGCACTGGGTGATGAACTCCCTGCATCCCTCCGGTGCCCCCACGTAGCGGCCTGGTGCGGGTAGCCGTGGCTCCTGGTTCCGATCCTGGTGCCCACGAGCTCCCCGACTCTCCTCGGTGTTGAACGTGGTGTTGAACGTGGTGTTGAACGCCGCCTCTCCTGCCGCCGTCTCACCCACCGTCGTCCTTACCCCCGCCACCTCGACTTGTGCCTGCCGGGCTGTGCTGAGCGCCGACTGCGTCGTCTCCTGCGACGCGCTGACGATCCCGCCCAGCCGAACCAACTCGGCGCTGACCAGATGTTGGTGTTCCTCCATGCGCTCCTGTGCACTCTTCTGTGCCTGGAGCATCTCCATGATTGCCTCCATGGAACTCTGATGTTCAGGTCTTCTGTCAGGATGGAGGTAGGTGAGTTCCAATTGTTGTAGGCAATCACAGAGACGGAGAAGGTATACTCTTGATTCGACTTTAATAGTAAAGAACACAAAGAGTAATACTAGGATACTATGCCAAGGCAAGAGAACGAGAGAATTAGATAATGGAGCTTAGTGGTGGTCCAGAACAGGAACCGCCCGCGTTATCTCCGAACGCCTAAAGTGAAGACCTGACAAATGACAAGCAGAGGAAAGGAATGTTATATAGCCACCAAATACCAACATTCCACACACACCCCATGACAGCCAATCAGAAGCCAACCCCTAATTGACAGCACTAAATGACAGGGAAAACAAGTGACAGTAACCAAGTGACAGATGACAGAGAAGGTGGGAGGTTCCCGACCGTAGTCAAGAACCAGAATCGTAACAGCCGGTGTTTTAGGACTCCGCTCAACTCTGCAACGCTTCAATACCACCACCTGGTGGCCGATCGGCAAGTTGCCAGAACCGGAAGTGGCCGGAAGTGCTTAGTCCGTCCCCTATTCTGTCCAGCCACTCGCTATTGCTCGCGGGACTCTATCCAGACACCGTGCATATCGATCCGTTGCCATAACTCAATAAACAACATGATTGGACGTGTATTAGTATTATACAAACCGGAACTGGATCACCTAGATCAACATCCCATAATATCGATCTTTTTGCTCCACGCTCATCACCCAACGGTAAGAGGAGACTGGGGTGAGTTTCAGCGTTTTTCTTTACCATTTTCGATACAAACTGCTCTGATCTATATATCACCCATATCACCCTTACTACATAAATCATTTTGAATTATAAACGACCCCCCCCCCCCCCCCCCCCCCCCTCCGGTCAACCGCAGATGATCAGTCAACACGTCTAGGACCGTGTACAGTTGAAACTTTTTATCTGGCGTCGATCGGTATCAAACTGCATTTGATGATCTATGCATTTATGGCTATATCTCACGTTCTATGAAATACTGCAGAAAACGATGAAAACATAGACCGTATTATTGTATGAATGTGTGAATGAAAAAGTAAAACGTTCCTACATCCTGAACGATAGATAATTGATGTTGAATGGGCCATAGTAATGTCAATTTAGCAATACAATTTAAAAAGTTATAGCCCTGCAAAGAAGGTGAACATCTCCATAGACAAATACAGCTGGCAGAGAGGCTACAAGGATGGATATAAGCTCCGGCAATGAATGGGTTAAAAAAAAAGAAAAATATATATATATTTTTTTATACATTTTTTTTTACTTTCCATGTCACCTACCCGCAACCCCAATTTGGGTCGTGACCCGTAGTTTGAGAACCACTGGTCTATAGAATTAAAATATATGGGCCGTGAAGCGGTCGTCCCGGGTTCGTTTCCCAGTCCCGGCGGCGTGTAGCTTATTCCCAGCGGAAGAGTGCGTCGCGTTTCTCTGATTGGCCATCACGCCCATGTGACCGCGGCAGTGAGAGAGAGCGGCAGTGCGGAAATAGGCTGCATCCTCCACGTCAAGAAAGACAGACAGGCATTCTCTGTGACAAACCCTAACCTTAACCAACTCCGAAATAATGCCTAACCTTAACCCTCCCTAACCTTAACTTAACCCTAACCTTAACCAACTCCGAAATAATGCCTAACCTTAACTTAACCCTAACCTTAACCAACTCCGAAATAATGCCTAACCTTAACCCTCCCTAACCTTAACTTAACCCTAACCTTAACCAACTCCGAAATAATGCCTAACCTTAACTTAACCCTAACCTTAACCAACTCCGAAAGAATGCCTAAACTTAACCAGCGGAAGAATGCATGTTTATAGCGAGAGGCGATAAACGTAAAAAATTTAAAAAGAATTAAATTGAAGTGATTCAAACTTGTGACCAACCGCACCGCAGGCTCCACAGCACGGCGGCATACCAGTTGAGCTAAGTGTCGAATGAAAAACATCTGGGATTACGGCTACATAATGCCGCAAGCTCTGCCGCTCCGCTCTGCGGCTGCCGCGCTGCCGCGGGGCGTGTCGCAGCCAATCAGGGAAAACGCGGAAGCACTCGGCAGCACTCTTCGGCTCCAATTAAAGAATAGGCGTCCCGGCGACCATTTGCCGCATGTCTTCCCTACCTCTCCTCCGGGCACGTGCACACATAGAGCCCAAGGGGTGTGCGAGCAGTGTGGTCGCACAGGGCCTCGCGGGAAGGGGGGCCTCGCAAAAAAAAAAAATATATATATATATATATATATATATATATATATATATTATTATTATTTTTTTATTATTATTTTTTATTTTTATTTAATTTTTTTGTGAGGCCCCCCTTCCCGCAAGGCCCTTTTTCATCACAGACCTAAAATCTAGTTTTGCTTACATGCTTATATTTCACATTAGACGTTTGTAGAATAGTGTTCCGGGCTCTGCGGCTCTGCTGCTCTGCAGATAGACACGTTTGTAGACCGGATCCACGAGGGAAGGGGCTACAGCCAGGTACAGGATCTATTCAGCGCTATCCAGAGGAGCGAGTGGATGTCTTTTGAAAAGCAGCATGGAGCAGAAGAAATAACACCGTGTGCCATAAGCTTGTTATCAATACCAAGTATGATTAGGTTATGCCAAGACGAAGAGGACAATCGGCAGATGGACTGAAGATGAAAGTTGTTGCGTGTTAGAACCTTCAGTCAGGCTATAGCTATGTCGGCTAGTAGCAATTAGCTAAAGGCAGGGACAGGCAACTAGCGTTGCTAGCTAACTAGCGTTAGCTATCTACGTTAACGAGTGCTGTTCCGGGGGGACAATATCATGGATGGGACTGGTACTTTTCATCTCCATAGTATGAAAATGCGTTGACGTCGTCTCCTTCCAACTTTGCCATTGAATCTGCGTTAGGGTGAGTTTTTCAAGCAATCTATTCTGTTCCCGCTGTGGTCTCTCTCTCTCGCTACACCCACCCGCCGTGGTCTCTCTCTCTCTCTCGCTACACCCACCCGCCGTGGTCTCTCTCTCTCTCGCTACACCCACCCGCCGTGGTCTCTCTCTCGCTACACCCACCGCCGTGGTCTCTCTCTCGCTACACCCACCCGCCTCTCTCTCTCTCTCTCTCTCTCTCTCTCTCTCTCGCTACACCCACCCGCCGTGGTCTCTCTCTCTCGCTACACCCACCCACCCACCCGCCTCTCTCTCTCTCTCTCTCTCTCTCTCTCTCTCTCTCTCTCTCTCTCTCTCTCTCTCTCTCTCTCTCTCTCTCTCTCTCTCTCGCTACACCCACCCGCCGTAGTCTCTCTCTCGCTACACCCACCCGCCTCTCTCTCTCGCTACACCTACCCGTCTCTCTCTCTCTCTCTCTCTCTCTCTAAGAGCATTTCTCTCTCAATTCAATTCAAAAAGCTTTATTGGCATGAAATTTCACAAATGTTGCCAAAGCACAATTATGACATAAACAGCAAACAATATAAGATCAAAAGAAATAAAGGAGATGGTGCGGTGAGTAAAACATGGTACATGTATATACAGTATGTGTTCTACTGGTTGTCCCCTTTCTTGTGACATGAATTGACATATTTTGCAGCTAAAACTGCACATTCTTTCTGTTCCCCCAGGAGGAATGGCAATTTCTGCACTTCTGTCATACTTTGGAATTCTGGGGAAATTATTTCAATTTTTGGAAAGAATTCCTCCCTAATATTTCTGTAATTTCCACATTGTGTTAGGAAGTGTAGTTCTGTCTCTACGGCTCCCTCATCACAAAGACAGCACAACCTCTCCTCTCTGGGCAGCCAGGTCTGTCTGTGTCTGCCCTTCTCTATCGCCAAACCATGGTCACTCAGTCTGTACCTTGTCAGATTCTTTCTTAGATTCTTATCAGTTACTGTGCTGAGGTAGTCTGCCACAGTATACTGTCTGTTTAGGGCCAAATATGTTTCTAATTTGCGTTGTGATTGTGTGAGTTGATTCCAATACGTAATGTATTTATCTTTTTCTTTGGTTATAATTTGGTTAGGTCTAATCTTCTGAGGCTGGCTAGGGTTTGTGATGTCAGAGTGTGAGATGTCAGCCAGTTTCATTATGAGTTGACAAAAGGGGCTCTTTGTAAGTCTCTCTCTCTCTCTCTCTCTCTCTCTCTCTCTCTCTCTCTCTCTCTCTCTCTCTCTCTCTCTCTCTCTCTCTCTCTCTCTCTCTCTATAATTGACAGTTGACTGTATCATGCCCAGCCTCGGGCAGCGCTATTATTTAAGAATATGTTGACTGTATGCCCAGCCTCGGGCAGCGCTATTATTTAAGAATATGTTTACTGTATAAAATAAAATAAAAAATAAAAATGTATATTATTTTTTTTTAAATTTTTTACCTTTAGGGGGGGGGGGGGGGGCTTGCGTTTAAATCTCGCACAGGGCCTCGCATTTCTCCCAGGCGGCCCTGTGCTTGAGCACCTGCCCTTTTGAGCCTCATAAAAAAGTGCGCATATAGACTGCCCTTCCAACTGAAAAATGTCAGGATAGAATCAAAATATTAGGTAAAGAGAGAGAGATGCCCCATATTCCATTGCAGTTTGCACAGCCTCCTCAGCGTGCCTCTCCGCGGACCGATATATTTTATGCATAGTGTGGGTGGTGATGATGATGATGATGATAGAAACCGCTGTGGCTCATACAGTTGAATGCTGGTATTACACTCACTGAGGGACACGAAGAAGTCAAATCCGATGGGATTTGGGAATCTCAAATACAAATCGGGATTGGAATAAAAAATGCATTTATATTAAACAATACAGAATATACAGCACTTCTTGTGGTCTGTAGGGTAAGCACTTATCCCCTACTTATTCCCTCCCCCCTGAACATTTATGGAGAAGTGTCTTTCAAGGATAAGTGAGCTCCTGCACTGATTATTATAGTTCAATATTCAATATCACCAAAAACCCAAAAAGCATAAAAAGGGGGGCCCCCCATCCGAAAAGGGCCCCCAAAAATCGGGCTTGCGCGATACGCACGCTAAGTTAGGACACACAGGTATAGGGAGTTGTAGTCTGACGGCACTGGTTGTTCCACCCGTATAGGGATTTATCATTGGGAAAATGGATTATCGGCTATTGTAACAATTCTGCCGCATGAACATTGGCAAGCTTTCCATTTTTGCACAAAATGAGTTCCCTTCTACCACTAACATGATTGTTTAAGCATTTTTGGTTGAAACAAAGGTAGTTATATCACATTCACGAAAGGGGCTACCACGATAGCTAACTAACGTTACCGTTACAAGTTCAAACACCTTATAACTACTACTACTGTCGTGTCCATAAGTTCCTTGGCAGAATACTTTGTTTGTGAGGACAAAGGTATACAAAGAGGAGAGAACCATTTTAAATCGGGGCATGTTAGGAGTTTCGGGATAGCCGGCTAGCAAGCTAGCTAGCTACTAACGTTATAAACTATACACAATATGTACAACGACAATGATTTACATTAGTATTTACAGTGATTTAATATGCAGCGAAATAACGTTATACGATTTAAATTATAAATACAAATATGGTAACGTGGTTGTGGCTTTTACAAATAGTGGTTAGCTTTAGAGATAAATGGCTATGATCACGGAAGTTAGGTGAAACAGATACTAGCCACAGATTCAGGGTCAGTTATTTTCCCATTGTACGAATTGTTAAGCTTATGGAATGTAAGGGAAATCTGATCTGGTCTGTGACTAGTAGTGTTATGGTTTGTAACCGACCCCAATCGCACAACACAAGACAGGTATGAGAGTAAGCCAAGAACTGGGCATTTATTGAAACACACAGAAAACGGCACTGTCCCTTTAAGGGAGAACACAAATTACTGGAAAACAAGAAATGGGAAAAAGGCACAGTGCCTCTAGGAGGCGAGCTGGCTAAGGGGAAGGCTAAGGGAACAGGACAGGGCAAGGGACAAGGGCAGGAACAGGGAGGACTAGGAGGACTGGACGGGATGACTAGGAGGACTAGGAGGACTGGACAGGGAGGGCTAGGAGGACTAGAGTGGGGAAACAGGGACAGAGGCTCGCAGAGGCGGGCTGGGGAGAGGGAGGACTGGAAGGACTAGACAGGGAGGACTAGGATGACTAGGAGGACTGGAAGGACTGGACAGGGAGGACTAGGAGGACTAGACGGACTGGACGGACTGGACAGGGAGGACTAGAGAGGGGAAACAGGGACAGAGGCCCGCGGAGGCGGGCTGGGGACAGGGAGGACTAGGAGGGCTAGAAGGACTGGACAGGGAGGACTAGGAGGACTAGAGAATGGAAAACAGACAAAGACTGGGATACAAGCATTAGAAGAAAGTTGCTGCTCTGCAGCTTCTCCCGGGAAGGTTCGTCTGAGGAATCAGACAGTGACGTCAGAGCCGCTCTGCAGAATCCTCTCGGCAGCTCTCCGAGGTGGTAACGGGACAGAGAGGGAGAGAGAGAGCGGGTTAGCTCAGAGTACAGTTGGGAACAGAGCAGGTGACAGGAGAAGTGACTTGTCCCAAACAGATAATCCTAGTGACTGAATCTTCGGTGTAAATACACACTGTGAGCAATGTCCCAACAACAATCCACGTGATAGAATCTTCGGTGCTAATACACACAGTGAGCGAAGTCCCAATAATAATCCAAGTGATAATATCTTCGGTGTGAATACACACAGTGAGCGAAGTCCCAATAATAATCCAAGTGATAATATCTTCGGTGTGAAAACACACAGTGAGCGATGTTCAAGCAAATATTATCCCAAATGAACAATCCAAAAAGCAGGCACAGGGTGAGTGACAGTCTGACAAAAAGCAGGATCTCTTCAGTGTTTAACACACACGAAAAACGATAGGGTCAAAGACAGTCTTGCAAAACTCACCCAGGCGCTGTGCGTAAAGAGAGCAGGATCAAACAGGGCGAGCGCGTCGCCACGGGGAACGGGTTGTCCAAGCGGAGGTCTGAGTGGTGCGCGTCTGTTTGGAGTACGCGCCAGTACGGAGAGCGCATCTGGCGCGGAGTCAGGATGCGCGTCTGGAGTGCGTCTGGATGCGCGTCTGGGGTGAAGAGCGCGTCTGGCTCGGAGGTCTGGATGCGCGTCTGGAGAGCGTCTGGATGCGCGTCTGGATGCGCGTCTGGTGTGAAGAGCGCGTCAGGCTCGGAGGTCTGGATGCGCGTCTGGAGTGCGTCTGGATGTGCGTCTGCTGCGCGGAGGTCTGGATGCGCGTCTGGATGCGCGTCTGGAGTGAAGAGCACGTCTGCTGCGCGGAGGTCTGGATGTGCGTCTGGATGCGCGTCTGGAGTTAAGAGCGCGTCTGCTGTGCGGAGGTCTGGATGCGCGTCTGGATGCGCGTCTGGAGTGAAGAGCGCGTCTGCTGCGCGGAGGTCTGGATGCGCGTCTGGGCGTCTGCTGCGCGGAGGTCTGGATGCGCGTCTGGACGTCTGCTGCGCAGAGGTCTGAAGTGGAACACTGGAATACCTCCCGTGGAAGTTTAGAGAGCGCAGTCCAGTGTCTCCTTCCAGGCAAACGGCGACAGGAGGCGAAGGCTTGAGCGCATCTCACGCCGGAGATGAAAACAGCATAACAGACAGAAACCGAAACTCCCGTAGGAGCCCTTAGACAGAGAACCTCCCGAAGGAGTCTTGGTGATAGAGATATGATACGGAACGACCCGACAAGGCCAGAGGGGAAGAGCGAGGTACTTAAAGCCCAAAGGGGAACTAATTAGAATACACGTCAGGTGCGTGAAGGTAATTGATACTTGAAACTAGAAGTGTGTGTTCGGCACCAGACCAATCAAACACATAATGACAGGTAGTCCAAGGGTGTGGCTGCTGAAGAGCAAACGAACGCGAGGGTGGGGGCTAGTGAAGTGAGGAGACAGGGAATTAAAGTACAGGGAACAGGAATTAAAGGTCCAGGGAGAGGAGAACCTCACAGTACTCCCCCCTCCACGGGAGCCACCGGGCGACCCAAAAACACAGACAGAGGGGCAGGGGAAAAAACAAGGCAACAAAACAAAAAGTACTGGGCCATGCTAGCAGGGGAAGCTACAACAAAAGTGGGGCTAGCAAAGGAACAGGGCAGCTGAGGGGTAACTAGGGAAGCCGAGGGGCAACTAGAGGAGCTGAGGGGTAACCAGAGGAGCTGAGGGGTAACTAGAGGAGCTGAGGGGTAACTAGAGGAGCAGAGGGGTAACTATGAGGAGCACCGGGAAGGGGCTAGCAGAGGGAAAGGGTAGCTGCCAGGGCACTGATAGCTACAGGGCCTATGCTAGCTGTACTGCTACATTAACATAGAGGCTGCGCTAGCTGCCGGAGCTAGGCTAGCAGACAGGGCTGGAACAGGGGCACTGGAGAGGGGAACAGGGAAGGGGCTAGCAGAGGGAAAGGGTAGCTGCCAGGGCACTGATAGCTACAGGGCCTATGCTAGCTGTACTGCTACATTAACATAGAGGCTGCGCTAGCTGCCGGAGCTAGGCTAGCAGACAGGGCTGGAACAGGGGCACTGGAGAGGGGAACAGGGAAGGGGCTAGCAGAGGGAAAGGGTAGCTGCCAGGGCACTGATAGCTACAGGGCCTATGCTAGCTGTACTGCTACATTAACATAGAGGCTGCGCTAGCTGCCGGAGCTAGGCTGGCAGACAGGGCTGGACCAGCATGAGAGAACAAGCTAGCTGGAAGGACAGTCCTAGCTGTGGGGAACTGACCTTGCTAGCTGAAGGGGCAGTCCTAGCAGTGAGAGAAAACTGACCTTGCTAGCTGAAGGGGCAGTCCTAGCAGTGGGAGCAAACTGACCTTGCTAGCTGAAGGGGCAGTCCTAGCAGTGGGAGAAAACTGACCTTGCTAGCTGAAGGGGCAGTCCTAGCAGTGGGAGAAAACTGGCCTTGCTAGCTGAAGGGGCAGTCCTAGCAGTGGGAGCAAACTGACCTTGCTAGCTGAAGGGGCAGTCCTAGCAGTGGGAGCAAACTGACCTTGCTAGCTGAAGGGGCAGTCCTAGCAGTGGGAGAAAACTGACCTTGCTAGCTGAAGGGGCAGTCCTAGCAGTGGGAGAAAACTGACCTTGCTAGCTGAAGGGGCAGTCCTAGCAGTGGGAGAAAACTGACCTTGCTAGCTGAAGTGGCAGTCCTAGCAGTGGGGAAAACTGGCCTTGCTAGCTGAAAGGGCAGTCCTAGCAGTGGGAAAACTGACCTTGCTAGCTGAAAGGGCAGTCCTAGCAGTGGGAAAAACTGACCTTGCTAGCTGAAAGGGCAGTCCTAGCAGTGGGAGAAAACTGACCTTGCTAGCTGAAAGGGCAGTCCTAGCAGTGGGAAAAACTGACCTTGCTAGCTGAAAGGGCAGTCCTAGCAGTGGGAAAAAACTGACCTTGCTAGCTGAAAGGGCAGTCCTAGCAGTGGGAAAACTGACCTTGCTAGCTGAAAGGGCAGTCCTAGCAGTGGGAGAAAACTGACCTTGCTAGCTGAAAGGGCAGTCCTAGCAGTGGGAAAAACTGACCTTGCTAGCTGAAAGGGCAGTCCTAGCAGTGGGAAAAAACTGACCTTGCTAGCTGAAAGGGCAGTCCTAGCAGTGGGAGAAAACTGACCTTGCTAGCTGAAAGGGCAGTCCTAGCAGTGGGAGAAAACTGACCTTGCTAGCTGAAAGGGCAGTCCTAGCAGTGGGAAAAACTGACCTTGCTAGCTGAAAGGGCAGTCCTAGCAGTGGGAAAACTGACCTTGCTAGCTGAAAGGGCAGTCCTAGCAGTGGGAGAAAACTGACCTTGCTAGCTGAAAGGGCAGTCCTAGCAGTGGGAAAAACTGCACAAAAAGTGGAGGCCATGCAGAGGGACCGGGTTAGCTGCCTGGGCATGGCTAGCTACAGGGCCTATGCTAGCTGCAAGGGCTGCATTAACATAGAGGCTGTGCTAACAGCCGGGGCTAAGCTAGCAGACTGGGGCCATGCAGAGGGACTGGGTTAGCTGCCTGGGCATGGCTAGCTACAGGGCCTATGCCAGCAGCAAGGGCTGCATTAACATAGAGGCTGTACTAGCAGCCGGGGCAAAGCTAGCAGACTGGGGCCATGCTGGTAGTAGAGGCCTAACAAGCTGCAGGGGAGCTAACGAGGCTAACAGGGAAGCAAACAGGGGAGTCAACAGGCTAACAGGGGAGCTAACAGGGGAGACTAGAGGGAAAAAAAAAAAAAAGGCAAACTCAACATACACTGTCTGTGCTGGCTGGGGTCGTCGATTGGTCGGTTCGTACTGTTATGGTTTGTAACCGACCCCAATCGCACAACACAAGACAGGTATGAGAGTAAGCCAAGAACTGGGCATTTATTGAAACACACAGAAAACGGCACTGTCCCTTTAAGGGAGAACACAAATTACTGGAAAACAAGAAATGGGAAAAAGGCACAGTGCCTCTAGGAGGCGAGCTGGCTAAGGGGAAGGCTAAGGGAACAGGACAGGGCAAGGGACAAGAGCAGGAACAGGGAGGACTAGGAGGACTGGACGGGATGACTAGGAGGACTAGGAGGACTGGACAGGGAGGGCTAGGAGGACTAGAGTGGGGAAACAGGGACAGAGGCTCGCGGAGGCGGGCTGGGGAGAGGGAGGACTGGAAGGACTAGACAGGGAGGACTAGGATGACTAGGAGGACTGGAAGGACTGGACAGGGAGGACTAGGAGGACTAGACGGACTGGGCGGACTGGACAGGGAGGACTAGAGAGGGGAAACAGGGACAGAGGCCCGCGGAGGCGGGCTGGGGACAGGGAGGACTAGGAGGGCTAGAAGGACTGGACAGGGAGGACTAGGTGGACTAGAGAATGGAAAACAGACAAAGACTGGGATACAAGCATTAGAAGAAAGTTGCTGCTCTGCAGCTTCTCCCGGGAAGGTTCGTCTGAGGAATCAGACAGTGACGTCAGAGCCGCTCTGCAGAATCCTCTCGGCAGCTCTCCGAGGTGGTAACGGGACAGAGAGGGAGAGAGAGAGCGGGTTAGCTCAGAGTACAGTTGGGAACAGAGCAGGTGACAGGAGAAGTGACTTGTCCCAAACAGATAATCCTAGTGACTGAATCTTCGGTGTAAATACACACTGTGAGCAATGTCCCAACAACAATCCACGTGATAGAATCTTCGGTGCTAATACACACAGTGAGCGAAGTCCCAATAATAATCCAAGTGATAATATCTTCGGTGTGAATACACACAGTGAGCGAAGTCCCAATAATAATCCAAGTGATAATATCTTCGGTGTGAAAACACACAGTGAGCGATGTTCAAGCTAATATTATCCCAAATGAACAATCCAAAAAGCAGGCACAGGGTGAGTGACAGTCTGACAAAAAGCAGGATCTCTTCAGTGTTTAACACACACGAAAAACGATAGGGTCAAAGACAGTCTTGCAAAACTCACCCAGGCGCTGTGCGTAAAGAGAGCAGGATCAAACAGGGCGAGCGCGTCGCCACGGGGAACGGGTTGTCCAAGCGGAGGTCTGAGTGGTGCGCGTCTGTTTGGAGTATGCGCCGGTACGGAGAGCGCATCTGGCGCGGAGTCAGGATGCGTGTCTGGAGTGCGTCTGGATGCGCGTCTGGGGTGAAGAGCGCGTCTGGCTCGGAGGTCTGGATGCGCGTCTGGAGAGCGTCTGGATGCGCGTCTGGATGCGCGTCTGGTGTGAAGAGCGCGTCAGGCTCGGAGGTCTGGATGCGCGTCTGGAGTGCGTCTGGATGCGCGTCTGCTGCGCGGAGGTCTGGATGCGCGTCTGGGCGTCTGCTGCGCGGAGGTCTGGATGCGCGTCTGGACGTCTGCTGCGCGGAGGTCTGAAGTGGAACACTGGAATACCTCCCGTGGAAGTTTAGAGAGCGCAGTCCAGTGTCTCCTTCCAGGCAAACGGCGACAGGAGGCGAAGGCTTGAGCGCATCTCACGCCGGAGATGAAAACAGCATAACAGACAGAAACCGAAACTCCCGTAGGAGCCCTTAGACAGAGAACCTCCCGAAGGAGTCTTGGTGATAGAGATATGATACGGAACGACCCGACAAGGCCAGAGGGGAAGAGCGAGGTACTTAAAGCCCAAAGGGGAACTAATTAGAATACACGTCAGGTGCGTGAAGGTAATTGATACTTGAAACTAGAAGTGTGTGTTCGGCACCAGACCAATCAAACACATAATGACAGGTAGTCCAAGGGTGTGGCTGCTGAAGAGCAAACGAACGCGAGGGTGGGGGCTAGTGAAGTGAGGAGACAGGGAATTAAAGTACAGGGAACAGGAATTAAAGGTCCAGGGAGAGGAGAACCTCACAAGTAGGCAGGAGGCTAGGCTGTGGTGACGTCAGTCAGCAGTACCAAATAGCAGTGTAGTTTCCCAGCGAACGAAAACATAAACGTTGTTATTTTGCTACCTTTACGATTAATTGCGAATATTTTCATGTTGTGCTATTGTGGATAAATACGCACAGAAAGGTACACCATGCCAATGGTAATGCTTTATTTATCTAAAACGAGCTGATTTAGAAATGGTCAATGGGGAAATACATTGCATTCCACAGAGGGTCGAACAGGAAAAAACGAAAATGGCGTAACCACTACACCTCCCTATCAGAGCACCTGCCCCTCTAAAAGTCGTGTGCACGTCCCTGCTCCTCCCCTTCTCCCTCTCTCCCTCTATCGGTCCTGCGTGGCCGCAAAAAGCTGAAAATTCTATAAATAAAAGTTAAAAAAAAATTAAAATAAAAAGAATAAAAATATATATGTATATACCGGCCTATTTGCTCATTCAATGTGGGAAGGTGTGTCTCTCTTGCATAATACATCAGTATCATTAGTCGATATTCCCAGGCAATGCTCTGCGATTTAAATCACACACCCCTTCTCCCGTTGGAGATGCCCATGGCCCTGGAGAGGCTGCATGGAGGCTAGTATCCCTACAGGCAGGTGTCTTATCATGCCCCTTCTGTTCACATTTCCCTTGTATGCCAATGATACAATCTTGTATGCTACCGGCTCCACTCTTAAACCGGACCACTACACATTTACAGTCTAGTTTGGATGCCTTTCAGAAGGCTCTCATTAATTACAAGTGTATCTTAAATTCTGATCAAACAAAGTGCATTTTATTTTCAAGGTCTTGTCTGAGGAATACTCCTTATATTAGTATTCATAGACTTCAAGGTCCTCATATTGAAATCATAGAATGTTATAAATATTTAGGGACCTTTCAAATGTCGCTCACTAACCACAAGCGTATCTTACATTCTGATAAAACAAAGAGCATTTGATTTTCAAGGTCTTGTGTGAGCAATAATCATAATATTAATATTCATAGAAGTTCTCAAATTGAAATTGTAGAATCGTATAAATATTTTAGGGACCTTTCAGATGTCTCTCATTAACTCATTGACCGCCGGGGATTAGCCGGGGCCCGCTCTAGCACTGCCACGCTTTAAAAGATAGGAGTGGATCACCTTGTTTGTAGAGCTATAACTATATTCTATATTATAGCTATGGATACAATACTATGGCCCATTTGACATCACCTATCTATCGTTCAATATGTGAAAAAGAATAAAATTTTCCATCCATACATTCCCGTGTTATACCGTGGTGAATATAAGTATGGTTTTAGAGCAGTCTAGGCTAATTCCCGAAATGCTGAGTTATAGCCGTATACGTCAATTCGACTATAGACGTTGCCATTTCTTGCCTGTACATGCTATTATTGCGAAATCAGATCTATATCATAGGTATTATGTTCCATCATGAATGCATGAAAGGGGGGGGGGGGGGGGGGGGGCGTTTCTGATTATTTGATTGTCAGTAACGGCATTCGTATTGAACACTAAAAACACTCATCAGCCCGATCGGTATAAAAGCATTGTAGGATCGGGGCGGCTACGTGGCGTAGTGGGCAAGGCGCTCGCCACGAATGCGGAGACGCTGGGCTCGCCTGTTCGAGCCCAGCGCTCCACATTGCTTTCAGTTTAGCTGGTCGTTCATACTAATACACATTGGCCGTATTAGGGGGTGGGAAACTGATGGGTGGGGATCGGGCGTTGTGGACAGCGACTCCTACAGGTCGGTTGGTGCGCCTGCGCAGTAGAATCAGGAAGTGTCGGGGGCAGCGTGAGCCTCCCACGCGTTACTCCTCGCCACTGAGAGATCGAGCTGCGGAGGGGACTTGTGCTATGTATGACTTAGTCCACAATGCAGCCGGCTTGTGGGAGGCAAGAAACAGCGTTCGTGACAGGGGAGGGTTGAATTGGATGATACGAAATTGGGATGGGAGAAAATATAGAAAAATAGGAGAAAAAGTGGATAAAAAAAAAAAAAGCATTGCAGGATCAAGCTAAAATGTATGTCAAATCGTCCTTACCTGTGATCGGGAGTATTCCAAAAATAATATTACAATTGTTTGATCGCCATCTGGTATATCCAATGTCCATTTGGTCCACGGCATTATCCACCACAACATATGGATCGGGGATATTTGACGCGCTTCAATGGAACCGGGAGAACCGTTCGCCTCGGCCGACAAGGAAAAATTAAACCTGTGACATTTGGCCGTCCCACAGGCCAAGATACAAGGTTACAAAGGGTGCTCGATACCGGTGTCTAGCGTGATGCGGCCGGTATTGCCCTTTGGCATTCTCAGGATGATTCCCGATGTTAACCCAGAGTCTGTGTACCTGTAATGAATAGAAATATCGAATAAAAGAAATAACGATCAAACAACGTATATATATGTGGTTGGCGTTCAACGGTCGTCGGCCAAACACGTATATAATCGTTGTTGGCGGCCATTGAGTTAACCACAAGCTTATGGACAGTGGCTTCCCATTGCTGCACAAATCCGCTTCAAGGTTCATGACCTGGTGATCCTGAGCCTACTGCTGACTGTGTGAACTTGTTATGGTTTGTAAACAACCCCAACAGCACAACACAGACAGGTAGTTCAGAGTTAGCCAAAAACTATGGGCATATTTATTTACAAACAGAAATGAGCAAAAAAACAACGTAAAAGCATTCAGGGGGAATGTCCCTTTGCAGAGTAGGCTCTGCGGCTCTGAAGCTCTGCCCAGAGCAGAGTTGGCTCTGTGGAGCTGCGGCTCTGCGGCTCTGCAGCTTACTCAATATCCACTCGGGAGGAACAGAAGAAAAAGAGAATGTCATTAATCGAACGTAGGATATTTTGCAGAGTCCAGTACCAAAACAAGCGACACCTCTTCAGTGTTACGAAACACACAAAAAACAGAAAGAAGGTCTTGAGTCCAGGAAAAAATTAGGAAATCAGAGCAGCGGCGACTTCCAAGGGCGTACTGGAGAAACAACACAAGAGGAACAAGCAGCAGCTGGTGGTAAGCAAAACGACCCGACACTGAACGTTCAGAAACCCCGTGTATAAAAGTCAAGTCAAGTCAAGTCAAGAGTTTTATTTGTCACGGCATACAAGTATACAATGAAATGCGGATGGTCTTGCCCGCAACGATGTGCAATACAGTGGTACAACATATAATAGAATCCAATAAAAAAACATTGTGCAATAACAGGTAACAGGTAACATGGTGTGACATCTCGGTATCTGTACATAGTTATTTACAGAGCATATAGGACATGCTAGGTAGCTTTGGTAGTGCAATACATGTTACTGTTGCTATACTAATTTAAAGTGGCCTTTCCTTTGGCAATAAGTGTGGGTGTGTGCGGCATGAGTGTGTGCCCGCTCATGTTAAAGTGTTAAAGTGGCTGCTAGTGTGTGAGCGTGCACAGCGTGCGTGTCGTGTGTGTGCTCATGTGTGCTTGTGTGTGGATAGTTCAGTGTTCTGTGGCACTCCATGTTCATTGTTCAAGGCTCTGATGGCCTGGGGGAAAAAGAAAAAAAAGGGCTCCCTTCGAGCTGATTGGAAACCAGTGGCGTCGCGTGGGTAAAATAATAGGGGATGCCAAAAAAACTTTATTAAAAAAAAAGAATTATTAATATTTTTTTTTATTTTTTTTTCTTAAGCCAAGCAGTCACCATGTACAGTATGGCTCGGCGGCCACTGCCAGTCAAACCAAGCAGTCACCATGTACATTATGGCTCGGCGGCGTTACTACTATGAACAAAACAAAGCCAAGAGAACAGTTTTGACTCTTCAAATAAAGTGACTATATTTATTTTTCCAAATAGTTAGCATACTGTAGCATTTAACCCTAGGACGCACCAATATACTAGTTACTGTACTACTAGCATCATGCAACTCCCAGCAGGGATGCACCAATATACTAGTTACTGTACTACTAGCATCATACAACTCCCAGCAGGGATGCACCAATATACTAGTTACTGTACTAAGGCGAGCACAGAAAGACTCAGAAGAAGTTTCTATCCCCAGGCCATCAGGCTGCTAAACGAACAATGAATGAACACTACACAACAACAACCACCAAACGCACATAGCACACACATCCACACGCACACACTCACTTTAAACAAACACACTGTAGCACCCACTCCACACACTTATAGCACACACCCACTTTAAACAAACACACTGTAGCACCCACTCCCCACACTTTATATTATGGATGAAGGATTGCACTACAACTCGTACACCTTACTGTAAATTGTACCTAAAATTGTACCTCATCCCATTTCTGCTTTGCACTAGATAGTACTGTACATTAGTACACTGCATAGTATTGTGTATTGTATATTATATGGTAACTCAGAACATTGTACATATGTCTATACCGAACACTGTGACCTCATTTTCTTCTTCTAAATTCATGCTATATTATGTTATTATGTTATTTGATACTATCTTGTCTAGCACAGTCTCTGGAGCGTAACAGTAAGAAGCATTTTGTATGAAAGTATTCTGTACTTCTGTATGACAACTATTAAAGAACTTGAACTTGAACTTGAACTACTAGCATCATACAACTCCCAGCAGGGACGCACCAATATACTAGTTACTGTACTACTAGCATCATACAACTCCCAGCAAGGATAAACCAATATACTAGTTACTGTACTACTAGCATCATGCAACTCCCAGCAGGGACGCACCAATATACTAGTTACTGTACTACTAGCATCATGCAACTCCCAGCAGGGACGCACCAATATACTAGTTACTGTACTACTAGCATCATGTAACTCCCAGCAGGGACGCACCAATATACTAGTTACTGTACTACTAGCATCATGTATCTCCCAGCAGGGACGCACCAATATACTAGTTACTGTACTACTAGCATCATGCAACTCCCAGCAGGGACGCACCAATATACTAGTTACTGTACTACTAGCATCATGCAACTCCCAGCAGGGACGCACCAATATACTAGTTACTGTACTACTAGCGTCATGCAACTCCCAGCAGGGACGCACCAATATACTAGTTACTGTACTACTAGCATCATGCAACTCCCAGCAGGGACGCACCAATATACTAGTTACTGTACTACTAGCATCATGCAACTCAGTTAGCATCCAAGCTAGCCATAACGTTACGTTAGTAGCTTAGCATCCAAGCTACTGTAGAAACTGCATCTTACCTGGTCGTCAATAAACTGGTCCTCCTTGCTCCTCCTGGACAGATATATAATATTATCCACAGTGGTTTGCTGTGCTGGTCCTCAATAAATGTCCCACCGGCAAAAAATAAGTGGCTAATAAAGTGCTAAATGTTTGATAATAGAATACAGGATTAGTCTGAACGTGCCTGCTGTTAATAAAATGTTCAATCAATCAATCAATCCCGCGAGACCTTAGGAATGTGCAGAGGAGGCCAGACTACTTAGTCTGCTGACAGCGCCGTTTTAAGGTGTGGGCAGGGCTTTAGTCAGCTCGAATCTGATTGGCTAGTATTGGTTTTCGACTCCACATACATGAATCACATGGTGGGAGGCTGGAGAAAGACACTTCCCCCCATTGCCTCCTCTCCTCTGCTGCAGTGAGCACAGTGAGTCTGACAGTGTGTTAGAGAGAGTGAGAAGGAGAAGAGGGAGACATAAAAAAAAAAAATTATAACACAGATGAAAAATAATGATTTTTTATTATTATTGTAAACTATATAAAAAATTAAATAAAGAAATAATTATATATATATATATATTTTTTTTTCATATTCATAATTTCATATTAATTCATATTTTCATAATGGGGAGGCCTGGCTTCCGTTGGCTTCCATGAGGATTCCTTTCAGGTGCGTGATGGTAATTGGTACCCGGAAGCGTGCCGTACTGGGCCAGCCCTCACAGAACTAGCCTACTGCTGACTGTGTGAACTAGCCTACTGCTGACTGTGTGAACTAGCCTACTGCTGACTGTGTGAACTAGCCTACTACTGACTGTGTGAACTAGCCTACTGCTGACTGTGTGAACTAGACTACTGCTGACTGTGTGAACTAGCTTACTGCTGACTGTGTGAACTAGCCTATTGCTGACTCTGTGAACTAGCCTACTGCTCTGCTGACTGTGTGAATTAGCCTCCTACTGCTGACTGTGTGAACTAGCCTACTGCTGACCAGTGATGCCAGTAACTAGTTACTAACTCTAATCTGATTACTTTTTTCAGTAAATAGTAATCTAACTTGTTACTTTTTACAAGCCAGTAATCTGATTACAGTTACTTTTCCAAGTGGCTGTGTGTTACTATTTAGTTACTATCGCATAATGCTGATGATAAGAGAGCCAGGGGTACAGTCAGCTAGACCTGAGATAGGACGTGTGCTTGTGCATGCACGCACACAGCCACACACACATGTTTACGTTTATACAGATACAGCACTCAAAACTCAAACCTCTCATGCCTCTCTACCACTCTCTACCACTCCTCTATTGTTCTTGACCGGGCCAGATTTCACACCTCCACTTCCTCCCACAGGCTGGGCAGATTTTCATCTTAAATTTTTATTCGTCCCAAATGTCCCAGCCCCATCAGATTTCTTAGCTTTTTTCACTGTTTACTTATCATGCATTGCAACACTAATATATGGTCAGTACCCCAAGTCAGACTGCCCATATAAAAATTATTTTGGGGGTCTGAGGGCAGTAGCCCCCGACCCCCTCCCTGGGGAAGCACTTAAGTTAACTACCCTCCCTTTGTTCCCCCAGCCAACACCCCCGGAAAATTAACACCTGAGTAGACTTAAGTGGCACACAAGCAGCAACAAGCAGCAGACAAGCAGCAGAATTGGTTTGATTTTTGAGCGCTGCGTCTGTAGCTGATTTTAGAATGGCTTCAGCATGAAGTTAAATCAACTATCCAGTTTGTTTTATAGTGTAATTTGGCTACTCGAGAGAGAGTGAGAGAGAGATTCATGTTACGTGCGACTTGCGGAGTACGCACTGAGTCCGTTGTCTCAGAATGGATTTGGTAGAGAGAGAGGTAGAGGTAGAGAGAGAGACTGGATAACGTTATCACTTACCTAATGAGACGGGTGATGTTGCTTCGCAGAAGCAAAAAAGTCCCCTGATGACTCCGATTAAGTCCATTCAAATGCTCCAAAATATCTGCCATGTATGCCAATTTGGCAAGCCACTGAGCATCACAGAAACTACGTGAAAGATCACATTTTGAGTCAAGTAAAAACATCATCACGCACCTCCTCATCCATCACCCTCAACATAGGGGCCCCCCAGGGCTGTGTTCTGAGTCCCCTCCTCTACTCCCTGTACACACATGACTTGTGTGGCTCAGCGGAACAACAACACAATCATCAAATTGGCTGACAACACAGTAGTGGTGGGCCTGATCTCTGCAAACGACGAGAGGGCCTACCTGGAAGAGGTCAAGGTCCTGGCGGGATGGTGCCAAGAGAACTGCCTCTCCCATAAACGTCCGAGGACTTGACATGGACCACGCACATTGACAGTGTTGTGAAGAAGGCACGGCAACGCCTCTACTTCCTCAGGTGCCTAAGGAAGTTCCAAGTCAGTCAGAAGATCCTTAAGAACTTCTACTCATGTTCAATAGAGAGCATCCTGACTGGCAATATCACCTCCTGGTTTGGGAATAGCACCGCACAAGACACTTAGCAGACTACAGAGAGTGGCCCGTTCAGCCGGGCGCACAATTGGATTGGGGCTTCCCACTCTCCAGAACATTTACAACAAGCGGTGCAGGGGTAAGGCTAAGAGAATTATCAAGGACTCCAGCCACCCAAACAACTGCCTCTTTGAACTGCTGCGGTCAGGCAAGCGATACCGGAGTCTCATGGCAAGCACAGAAAGACTTCTATCCCCAGGCCATCAGGTTGCTCAACGAACAATAACACTATGCAACAACCATCAAATGCACTCACAGCACACACATCCACACACACTCACTTTAAACAATCAACCCACTGCAGCACCCACTCTACACACTTTAGAACACCTAGACACTTTATATTTATTGGCAAAGAATTTGCACTACAACCCATACCTCAGGACACCTTACTGTAAATTGTACCTAAATTGTACCTCATCCCATTTCTGCTCTGCACTATATAGTGTATTGTATATTAGTATATTGCATAGTATATTGTATGATAACTCAGTTACTGCTATCCTGCATTGAACATTGTACATATGTACATACTGAACACTTGTGTCTACGTACGTGACTTCTATTTTTTACTTTTACTTGCTATACTTATTTTATTTCATACTTATCCTTTGTCTAGCACAGTCTCTGGAGCGTAACAGAAAGAAGCATTTTGTATAAAAGTATTCTGTACTTCTGTATGACAACTATTAAAGAAACTTGAAACTCGTAGAGCCGCGCAAGCAACTTTCCTCTCGATAGCCAGCGGACCTCTGTGTGGAGAAGTAATTGCCGGTGATCACTGCCCATCTCACCGCATAAAGCTGCAAACAACCGTGAATTCGATGGACAGGCCTTGATAAAATTGACAGTTCTTACAGCTTCGTCCAAAACCTTTTTTGAGATCAGCAGGCATTTTCTTTTGGCAGCTAGGGCCTTCCTGTGGATGCAGCTAGGGCCTCCCTGTGGATGCAGCTAGGGCCTTCCTGTGGATGCAGCAGTGAATATATTTTGCTTGCTGAGCCACTGCTTTTACGCTGGTAAGTGCAGAGCAGAGGAGCAGGTGCGTCAGTAAAACTGTCATCACGCACAAGCGCCACTATTTACCCATAATGATAAGCCTAATTTGAGAGAATAACAAACTATAATACCATGTTATAACAACGGTTTTACAATTAAATTTTTTATTAAAATGATATTATATGACTTCCGGTATGGTGAGCATGGCGTGAGACGTGCTTTCCCTCTCTCCCTCGTGCTTTTCTTTATTTCCGCATTTTAAGACTCCAAACCTTCAAAGTTATTTTTATATACCAGTAGCGATACAGCTAACTAACTAAAAGGGTTCTCAAAGATGACATACAAGACTCCAAAACCAAAAAGGGGCGATGTTCACAGAGAAGAGGAAACAGACGGCGTTGTTAGCAAGGCCTGGCTAGCTACCCTGCTTGAAGACCACAAAGTAGCTATCACTTCCGAGTTTAGAAAAGCCATTACCACTCTGGAAAATAAACTTGACCAAATTCAGTCGGACGTGGCCGACAACAGACAGAGGGTCAAGTCAATGGAGGAGAATGCGGAACTTGTAAGCGAGAGAATGGTGTCGCTAGAAGCTACATGTGCCGAACTGAGTGCTAGCCATGCTAGGCTAAAAGCTAAAGCTGAGGACCTGGAGGCTCGAGGGTGGCGGAACAATCTCCGGATCATTGGACTACCAGAACAAATTGAGGGCCCAAGACCAACATCCTTCTTCGCCACCCTTTTATCCCAGGTTTTGGGGGCAGAAACCCTCCCTACCCCTCCGGAATTGGACCGCGCACACAGGTCGCTAGCAGCTAAACCAAAGCGAGGTGAAAGGCCTAGGCCCGTTATCGTCAGGTTCCACAACTATCAAACCAAAGAACGGGTGATCCGGGAGGCCAGAAAGAGAAGGGCAGAGATGCTGTACAACTGTCAACAAATTGCTTTCTATGAGGATTATACCCCGGCTGTGTTGGAACAGCGAGCACCGTAGCGCGAGGTAATGGCACAACTTTACAAACGTGGGCTGAGGCCTAGCCTTCATTATACAACGGCATGCAAATTTCTCGATTCTGATTGGCTGAAACAGTCATTTTACACGTCTTTATTGGCAACAATCCACGCTGCTGGCCCAGGACCCGCCCACAACCGACCCACATCACATCACTCCGCCGGATCACAAGAAGGTGGCCAATAATATTTACAAATGGATATGTTAATGGCGACTAAACGACTAAATATGAAGCGATTCTGTCAAGGGGAATGTGTTAGCCCTTTAAACAATGTTGGATGATGTAATTGATGGGTCTTGAGGCAATCTAGAACAAAAGAAAAATCGCGGTTTGATTGATAGATTAATTGATTGATTTAAATTTCTACTTCCTTCTTGCTACTGACTGCAGCGTTCTCTCTCACTGTCCGACGCTGGCGTACCCACAAACACACACACACACATACACACACACACACACACACACACACACACACACACACATACACACACACACGCACACACACACACTGTGACACACACACACACACACACACACGCACACACACACACACACACTCCTGTCTGCAACAGCGGGGGAGTCAGACTGAGAGAGAAGCAGCGCTGTTTTAAGTGAGCATGGTCTATTGAATTGATTGATTGGTTGATTGCTAATTTTATTACTGTACCCCTGGTTTCCAACTGGTTAAGTTTAGGCTAAAAGAAATAAATAAAAAAATAGGGCGAAGAAAACGTTTTTTTCCTATGCATTCCCTTAACAATTGTGTGTATTGAGCCGTACTGTATTGTACCCATTCTGCATCTGGTAATAAAATTTTCAATCAATCATTCCAATAATACACAGTTGGATGTGTTAGTTGGTTGGATGCACTTCAAGCTGCTTCCACATGAGGCAACTTCTCTCAATCATTCCAATAATACACAGTTGGATGTGTTAGTTTGGTTGGATGCACTTCAAGCTGCTTCCACATGGAGTTGTGGGAACTACTTTTTCTGGCGGATGGTTTTTTCAATAAATCTTCGATTAATGTGTGTTTATTGTATAGAAATAAGGTTGGATGAATCTGGCAGTTGTATAAAAGCTTTACACCACGTGCAGTCGTGATTTGTGACCAATAAACCATGCCTAGGGGGGTCTAACGACCCTCGGCTGCGCCTCGGGCCTAACAACCACCCCTAGGCATGGTTTATTGGTCACAAACCACTCCTGCGTGTGATGTAATGCTTAAATATCCAGCCAAACTGATGATTACGGAGGAGAACGGGACAGATTACGCTTGATGACTGTTGGTGATGCTGAAATGTACCTCAAGGCTAAGCTAGCCTAGCATGGACGGCTATCTAACGAACACCTAGGGGTAAGCTAACCTGGCACCGGCAGCAATGGACAAGAAATGTAAAATGCAAGACTGAAATTATAGACATTGGTTGGACTAAACTGTTCAGTCACAGTAGACCTGACATTTACACTTCATGGGGAGATACTACTAACGCTAGTTGGACTGGTTTTTGAAACAGAATTTCATGCTTCCCAAATAGCCGACGCTGATTCTATTTAAAAAAAAATATATTATTATCTCTTCTTTTACATGTGGCTCTCTCATTCAAATTGCACACGTTCCCTTTGTTTGAAGGCCACAAGATAAATAGACTGGGCCAGATTGACTAGATAATGAAGGTTCTATGTACATGTTTCAGTAGTACTCAGTGCGCTGAATGATACATATAGATGGCAGGCCGAGTGTGTCTAAAGTGAACTTGATTGATCTGCGTTGGGAGACTACACAATTCTTTGTCTGTGATATCTAGTTATTATGTTGAGTCAAAATACGTTTGTTGGGCAGCCGTTTTGTGGTCATCGGTTTTCGTAATCTTACATTTAAATTAAATGTTTGCTCATGCATATCTTTGGACACCTCTAGCTGATAAACCAATAAGGATACAGAAACGGGAATTAAGGACCCCAACATGTCAACAACGGAGAATGGATCTGACTGGAACGCTAGCTGGATTATACATTGCAACATGAGACAGTAAATACTATTGTAATTAAATGTTCAAAACTATGTTCAACTTGTGTATTGTTTTGTTACTATAAGATTGTATTTCGCACTGTATTAAAGGTGACATGTACTATAAATGTCATTTTTCAGTCTCTAGCATTGTATTATAGTAATAGGAGTTCGTATCAATGTGTTTTAGTGTCTAAATACCATATTGGCGGATTGCTCTGATTCAGCTCAGCCCCTTTCCTCCTCCAGTAAATCAGGCCATTTTGATTTGAACGGCTGAGTGACGTCATTCTGCCGCTGGGTAGCAGACAGTGATGTGATTGGCTCTGTGGTTGTAGCTAATGCCCGCCCACATTCTACCTAGACTGACTGTACACAGCGAGTGGAAACCATTTCCTCATACTCTGCATGGGGAGAGAGAGAGAGATAGAGAGCACTTGGGGGGGGGGGGGACCTGCCTGCCGCGCGCCACACACCCGCAAACGGGAGATTGAAAGAAAGGGGGAAAAAAACCACAAGCTGCTGCGCGGACTCATCACCGAGAGGGAGAGAAAGGAAGAGAGAGGGAGGGAGGGAGGGAGGGAGGGAGGGAGAGAGGGGGCCTTGTCAATAACGGCCTGTCTTTTTTTTCTCTCTCTCTCTCTCTCTCTCTCTCTCTCTCTCTCCCACCCCCTCCCTCTCTCTCTCTCTCTCTCTCTCTCTCCCACCCCCTCCCTCTCTCTCTCTCTCTCTCTCTCTCTCTCTCTCTCTCTCTCTCTCTCTCTCTCTCTCTCTCTCTCTCTCTCTCTCTCTCTCTCTCTCTCTCTCTCTCTATCTCTCTCTGTCTACCAGTGCAGACTGTGGACTGACTGTCAATCAAAGTGCTTATGGGCGGAGCCAGGCCATAACAGCCTGAAATCTTGAGGCTGAAAAATGATGGTTTTGAGTACTTGATTCGAAATATAAAACAATGCATTTTTTGGAAAAAAAAACGTACAAATGTCTTCAATAGACTAACAGGAATTGTGTAAAGTTGCCCAAATAGTGCTAGGAATAGCAGTACATAGCCCCTTTAAGCCATACCGACATCACAGATGAGCTTGCTAGCCAATAGATGGTTAACGTGATATTAACGTTAGATCTATCCGACCTAAATACTATTGTAATAAAACGTTCAAAGCTATGTTCAACTTGTGTATTGTTTTGTTACTATAAGATTGTATTTCGCACTGTATTAAGCCATACCGACGTCAGGTGAGCTTGCTAGCCATTAGATGGCGCACTGTATTAAGCCATACCGACGTCAGGTGAGCTTGCTAGCCATTAGATGGTTAACGTGATATTAACGTTAGATCTAACCGACCACAATTTGATTCGAAATGTATTACATACCTCACTTTGTTGGTCTCTCACGAAAGTCTTTCTCTGGTCTGCATCCCCTTAACAATTGTGTGTATTGAGCCGTACTGTATTGTACCCATTCTGCAATCTGTTAACCGTTTTCAATCAATGCCAGACGTCCTCTCTATAAAAGAAAAACGATTGAATTGCTCAGAATTAAAAATGATGTCCCCAATAGGACATAATAATATTAATATTATTCCCCAGTATGACACAATAAACACAGAATGAATGCCCCCCCCCCCCCCCCGCCCCAACCCAGAGTCCAGGTTACATTGAATAATTTCCGGGGGGTGGGTACCGGTATTCACAGCAAGAAAGATGGAGTGCTACATGCACGTGTGTAATTCTTGCAAGGAACCTAACAAAATTATCCAATTTTCAGAGACAAGTTGGTTGAAATTTATTAACAGTTTGTTGCAGTGGGCTAATTTAGATGGCCCAGAAAGCAAGATTGCACAATTGGCTGTTAAAGCATATGCCATTGAGGAGAATAGCCCAATTCCAGCTGTGCCAGCTAATAAAGGCTACCACAGAGAATGCTATATGCAATTTGCTAATATACGTAACATAGCCCGCAAGAGGAAGGCAAAGTTGACAAACACCACAAAAGGTTTGTACCAAAATGCAATTTATTTTAAACATATGATACATGATTAATGTATTCTTTTACTGGACTGGCCCTGTAATTTGCCCTTCAGGTGAAAACTAGCAATATGGGTGTAAGAAAATGTGTATTAATCCTGTAATATGAGTCAAGGTCAAATCTAGCCTGGAATAGAGAACAGAATGTTGATTTTTTGATGTTCAAGTTTCTTTATTAGTTGTCATACAGAAGTACAGAATACTTTTATATAAAATGCTTCTTTCTGTTTTGCTCCAGAGATTGTGCTAGATAAAAATAGATAAGTATAAAATAGAAGTCAAGTACGTAGACAAGTGTTCAATATATACATACAATGTACAATGCAGAGTAGAAAAGAGTTACAATACAATATACTATACAGTACAATGCAGAAATGGGATGAGGTACAATTTAGGTACAATTTACAGTAAGGTGTAATGAGGTATGGGTTGTAGTGCAAATTCTTTGCCAATAAATATAAAGTGTGTTTAGGTGTTCTAAAGTGGGTGCTGCAGTGAGTTGTTTGTTTAAAGTGAGTGTGTGCGTATGTGCGTGTGTGCTGTGAGTGCATTTGATGGTTGTTACATAGTGTTATTGTCATTTGTATGTGTGTAATGTGTAACTAGTACAGTGGAGGGGTGTCCAGTCCAGGGTCCAGAGAGTAGAGAGCTGTGTGAGTCGTCCCCGGACAGCTTATGTGAGAGGATGACCATCCTTGTTCAAAAGTTGAGCTCTTGCAGATTAGCCTGGCCCCACTTCTATCCAGAACAATATATATATATATATATATATATATATATATATATATATATATATATATATATATATATATATATATATATATATATATATATATATATATATATATATATATATATATATATATATATATATATAAGGGGACTGCACATTGTTTATTCACTGTGCTGTTTACCATGGCCTCTCATTCAATCATGATATTCATTGTTTTGGGAAATACAGGTCCTGCAGTTGCCACTCTGATAATGGTTCTTGATATAGAGCAGGGCCAGTCACCTCAAGAGCTCAATCTTTGAGCTTGCATGATTACTATAGAACCCTCAGGCTAGGGTTAGATTAGGCCTAGAATATATCTGTCGTGTGGTCCAGGGTTGAGCATCTGGGGAAACAGAAAAACAATCAATACATTTTGGAGCATTGTTACTACAATAGATAACGTTATTCATCACATTAACTATCTATGCCCCCCCCCCCCCCCACACACACACTTTGTTTCCCTTTAAAATGTAGAAGATGCAGAGGGACACACAGCAGAACACGATACAGCACCACCACCAAAGAGTAGACTCCTCCGCTCAACGACAACTACTACCACCACCACCAACAAAGACAAACCACATCTCCTTCCAGTCCAATGTGTAATATGCAGACGTGAGAAATATTTCACAGACAGTCTCAGTCGGAAGAAGGTCAAGGAGAGTCTTACAACATATGAAACACTGACAGCTGGTAGGCTGTGTGATGCAGCAGAGGCCCGCAAAGATGAGCACCTGCTCCTCCATATACGTGGGGTGGATCTGGTAGCTGCAGAGGCAAAGTACCATTTCAGGTGTTACAGAAATTACACAATATATCTGTACAAGAAAAACAACAGCACAGAGACCATCCAATATCAAACAGGATACAAGCACTTCTGTGAAACAGTGGTGGAGGAGAGGTTATTAAAGAAACGGAAGGTGCTCAAGCTCTCAAAGTGAACAGCCCTGTTTAAGAAATCTGTACTTGACACAGATGGCATTGACATCTCCTCTTACAAATCTGCTTCCTTGAAAGTGAGACTCCGAAACTCCTATCCTTTTCTGAAGTTCCAGAAGCTGTCAAGACATGACTTTGTCTATGTTGAGGATTTGACACCACATGAAGTAGTCCACTCTGAAGTAGCCAAGACTGCAGCAGCATCATCATCATCATCATCATCATCATCATCATCATCATCATCATCATCATCATCATCACCATCATCATCATCATCATCATCATCAGCATCATCATCATCATCATCATCATCATCATCATCATCATCATCATCATCATCATCATCATCATCAGATGAGGATGACACAAGAACTGAAAAAGATGACACACATAAAACAAGACTCCTGTTCCATGCAGCCATGACACTGAAAGATGACATGTTGCAGAAGTGCAAAACAACCCCTAAACTCACATGGCCACCAACAGCACAGCAACTTACGATGTCAGCTGCCTCAAATATGATCCCAGATACGCTCTTCAATTTCATCGCCTGCACAACAGGAGTGACAACAGATCCCTCTACTGAGAATGAAAGAGTGAGAGTTAGTGTAGAGGATACTCCGAAGATAGTTGCAGTAGGCCAGGATGTGATGAACCTCACTATGAAAGGGAGATGGCTCATGCCCAAACACTGTGCATTAGGCATGGCTGTTAGACACATGACAGGATCAGCTCAGCTGATTGGTGTCCTGAATGGGCTTGGTCACTGTTCTGCCAGCTCACAGGTGTTAGAACACGACACAGCTCTAGCACAGCTACAAATACAAAGAGGTGACACCTACATCCCACAAAACATCAACGTAAAGGTGCAAGCAACTCTGGTTTGGGATAACAATGATTTTGGAGAGGAAACACTGTCTGGCAAGGGGACAACACACAACACCAACGGCATAATCATTCAAAAAATTATTCCATGTGATGCACCCACCACTAACCCTGACACTCAGGTACTGAGAACAAGAAAGAGGAGTCTCGATCCACCCCCTGCTCGTCTTGAGACGTACAACAGAGGAAAGCGGACAGGCCCAGCCCTTTTTGGGAAAGAAGTCCCACTAGAGCTAGAGAGCCACATACTAACCAGGAAAGCAGCCCAGACACTAGACAGTGCCTACTTCCTGATGAAGACAGCAGTCCATGACAATGTCCTACCTGGATGGACTGGTTTCAACACATTCCTCCATGAAGGTCAGATTCCAACTCTAACCAACATTGGGTACCTCCCAGTGATTGATGCAAGTCCTACAGACCTGGGAACGGTAGAGACCATCCTAAAGAGGTCAACAGAAATCGCAGACAAATTACAACTTCAGGAGGTAGTCCTAGTCTTTGACCAAGCCATCTATGCTAAAGCTCAGGAGATACTGTGGGGGAAGGACACATACAAGGAGAGGCTTACCATTCGAATGGGTGAGTTCCACACATGCATGGCTTTTCTGTCCTGTATTGGCAAGCGTTTTGGTGATGCTGGCTTACAAGACATCCTGATCGAGGCTGATGTCATCGCTGCTGGATCTGTTGGTGGAGTTATATCAGGTCACCAATACAACAGAAGCATTCGGAGCCACAAGTTGACATGTGAGGCACTACACAGGCTACGATGGAAAGAATACCTGGAGAGCCTACCTCAAGACTGTCGGGAAGCCATTTTAACATTTGCCACCGATCTCCAGAGAGCTTTCTCCACCAACGACTTTGGAGTCATTGTTGAATCCCAGGAGTTCACAGCAGTCGTTGAAGGCTACGACAGGTTCAACAAAGAACAAGAGAGTAAGACATTCCAATTTTGGAGTTCCTACATTGAAATGGTAGAGGATCTGCTATCCTTTATCAGAGCGACACGAGAGGCAGATTGGAGTCTGCATATTTCCAGCGTCCGGATCATGCTGCCATGGTTCTTCTCCTATGACAGAATCAACTACAGCAGATACCTGTCAGCCTACTGGCAGGAGATGAGCATTCTGCAGGACACTCATCCGAGAATCTACACACAGGTACTGGTCTTATACAACATGCACCCTGCCTATACAACAATACAATAATAATGACAATGTAAAACTGTATAGTTGAATAATGATTAGTAATTTCTCTGCCTAATGCCTACAATACAATAATAATGACAATGTAAAACTGTATAGTTGAATAATGATTAGTCATTTCTCTGCCTAATGCCTATACAACAATACAATAATAATGACAATGTAAAACTGTATAGTTGAATAATGATTAGTCATTTCTCTGCCTAATGCCTATACAACAATACAATAATAATGACAAAAGTTGAATAATGATTAGTTATTTCTCTGCCTATTAATATCAAAATCAGTCATTAAAGGTGTTGTTTTTTATTTAATTTTATAGGTACAGTCAGGTGACTGGGTGGCACAGAGACAGCAGGCTTACGGGTTTGCAGGCACTGCATGTGACCAGACAATTGAACAGACGGCGAACAGGGACTCAAAAACCAAAGGTGGACTTACCGGTTTCTCTCTCAACAAAAGTGCGGTCCACAGGTGGACACTGACCCAGCATGAGAGAGCAGCCATCACCATGGAACTGAAGGACATGGCTGGGCAGAACCTGCAGGCAAGACAGAGAACAGAGCTGGAGGAGTCGAGAATGGTACGAGACGAGAAAGATGTTCTGACCATAATGTCCACAATCCAAAGGATGATCAATCCATTCAATGTCACACTGGAAAAAGACAACCTTTACCACATCACATCAGGCCAGGTGGCACCGGAAGCAGTTTCTGATGATCTGTTGAATGGAAAGGAGAGAGGTGAGAAGGCATTTGGCGATTTCTTTAAACAACGTCTCCTAACAGATGAGGTGGACTTCCATGCTCCTGTAAAAAAGATGAAACTCAAAACCTTCAAGGACACAGCAACATCAAGTGTTACCAAGGTGAGAGGCAAGGAGATGGCCCTGAAAGCAGACCGAGACCTCTTCGCCAGGCTTATAGTGGTGGGAACAGTCAGGAAGATTGACATCAGGGAAATGTTACAGTCTGGGACCCTTCCCTGCAGCCATAGCGAACATGGATGGCTCTATGGTGAAAACTGATAAAGCCAAGTTAATGCACTTTCTCGAGGGATCAGTAAATCCACCCGCCACAGTTGAACTCCCTGATGGCTCAACCTGGGTGTGTGATGCAATGGCTCTGATACAGGCAATGAAACCTCAGGATACATTTGGAAGATTTGCAAACAGCGTACTATTGAACCTCATCAACCCAGCCAAAGCAAGTAAATCCAAAGTGGTGCATTTTGTCCCCGACACGTACAAAACACTGAGCATAAAGAACGCAGAGAGAAGCCGACGAGCAGCAAGAGGATGTCAGCTGACTACAATATATTCAGCTGACCAGAAAACACCAAAACAATGGTCCAAGTTCTTAGCTTGTGGCGAAAACAAAGAAAACCTACAGCAATTTCTATTTGAGACATGGTCAAAATCCAGCAAAGAGGTAATGCAAGACATCACGTTGATAGTTGGACATGGGTCTGAGTGCCATGTTATCAGAGTCAACAGCAGTGGCACAGGGGTGGAGGTTTTACCACTACAAACACTGTTCTCAATACAGGAGGAAGCAGACACCCGACTATTGCTTCACTGTGCTCATGCCTCTCAATACAGTTCCCATGTGGTGATCAGCAGTCCAGACACAGATGTGTTCATACTAGCCATCACTTTCTGCAAGGAAATAGGGACAAACCTGTACTTCCACACAGGGAAAGGGGCAAGCAAACGCACAATACATGTCCAGAGGATACATAGCCATCTTGGTGATGATGTCTCTGATGCGCTAATCGGACTCCACTGTTTCACCGGCTGTGATACAGTGAGTGCTTTCTATGGGAATGGAAAAGTCAAGGCAGTGAAAATGCTCCTGTCCAACACAGATAATTGTGCAACGTTCAGAACATTGGGAGCAGCTTTCGAACTGCCAGAGGAGCTGTATCAAGGCACAGAGACATTTACCTGTGACCTCTATGACCAGAAAGGCTGCAGGGATGTCAATGATGCAAGAAGTCAACTGTTCAAGAGTGGGAAGTGCACTGACCGCAGTCTGCCACCAAATCAGGACTCCCTGCGTAAACACACTCGCGGGCTAACTACCAGGCAGCCATATACCGGAGGTCCCTGCAGAGCCAGCCAGACATACCTCCACCAATGAGCCATGGATGGAAGATAGAGGGAGATTTCTTCGAGATTGACTGGATGTCACTTCCTCCAGCCCCAGTCGCAATCCTGGAACTTGTATACTGCTCCTGCAAAAAAACACAATGCATGAACGGGCGATGCACATGCAAATCAAACAACCTACCATGTACAGACATGTGTCTGTGTTTGGACTGTCAGAACACTGTATCCTAAGTTTTCACTGGAGGTTTTCTTTCTTTTTTTCATATATTTTTATTTCATTTTTGGAAGAAAGGCACAGGTACAGGCATACAATGCACATTATTGGTTCCAGCTATCTATTGTTTGATAGTTTGCACCATTTAATCTAGCTGTAGAAAGCTCCATTGTTACAACATCAGCTAATAACTGTTCTGTTTCGTAATGGATCTCGCTCAGCGTCACGACTGCACTATACTTCACTCGTGCATGCGCACTGAATAAAAAAATCCACAATGTACCTTTACATCCCAACATTCGTCTGGCCACACCCCTATCAGCTTACCTTCATAAGCAGGTGTGTGGTCACCTACTCGCCTCCTTCTTCGCTTTCACCACAAGGAAGTGCCTTCGGTAGATCCCCACTTGACGAGGTTGTTAGTAGAAGAAAGTTGGAAAACAAGAGATACGTTGACATCATATCTTTATTTTCTCTCTCACTATTTTCGAGAAAATACGGCGATATTGTCTTCGTTACTGGAGTGTCTGGAAGATGATGATCATTCTAGACCTCCACCGTTTTTTTCGTATTAGGAGCTCACACCGCTGACATGCTTCCCAACTACAATCCTGCTTGCTGCGGCTGGATGGGGTAAGACCCTCCAGCAACACAGCTGGACTGTAGGACACACCGACTGTTGTGAGAAGCGGTGGGTTCCAGGTTGGGTATGTACTGTTTTGATTGCGAGCTCTGGTTGTTGTTGATGCTATGGGGGTTAGCTAACAATTTACGAAACGCCGACCCCAGGCTAAGGTCCTCTGCTCGGTTTAAAACGGTGGTCGGAGGATCTTGGCCTGATGCCCATGATGACTAATCTAGTGGCCCGCGCTAGGTTCCCAGGATTCTAGAGCGGATGCTTCTCTGTCCCGTGTAGGCCCCATCTTTCATATACAAATGAAAGTTTACCCTAACGAGGAAATGTGGGCATAAGATCTTCTTTATCGGAAGTTCCATGCTCAAAGGGCCCTGTGTGTGTCTGGATCACTGTTGAAACTGTGTTCTGACATCTCTTTTTCTTTTCCCTGTTAGGGAAGGGATTGGGACAGCGGCCTGTCTGCAGTGTAGCTTGTTATGTCATTGTATACAGTTCAGGTGTTGGCTGGTTAGCTTGCGTGCTAGTTATGGCCTACTGCCAGTCAGCTGTTAGCCGCGCAGCTGTTAGCTGCAGCGTTAGCTCGCTGTGTTTACCAGGCTGGTATACGTTAGCTTGTGGCTATCAGCCGATCGGCTGTTAGCTTAATGCTACACTGTTGAACGTTCTGAGACTATAACATGCTTTAAACACTCTGACTATGATGTCATCTTTGACAGAGGATGTTAGTCGAACCTACCGGGAGCCCGGCCGGCGAGGACTGCGTCAACCGTAGCGGCGGGGTGGAGCAGCGACGCTGCCCGTGTCGTCAACACAGGAATGCTGTGTTTACTATCGGTGCCCTGTTAGCCAGACTGCAGTTCGCGTGGTACGCGCTCACGGTAGGAAAGGTCCTGACCAGACCTTAAAACGCGTCTTCTTCCTTCCCTTCTAATGTTTTGTAATAACGATGTTTTCCAAAACGGGTGTTGCTGCAATACATTTAGGATACGACGCGAGTTGTGTGTGAATTGTCTTGTCACTGGTATTAGCTTCTCCATGCAAATCGGGTTTTTTGTTACATATGTAAAAATTATCTGGTTTGTTGTGTTGAGAAACATCATGTGTGTTCATGTACCGTGTACTCACAACTAAGGAGGTTAAATTAACCTATAAAGCTATGCTTAGTGACATATGAGTGAAGAATGAATTCTTTTCTCAGCCTGTAATGACAATGAACAGTGTGTTCACATATTAACAGGTTTACCTGTTCAACTGGCCGTATTAAGGGTAAGGTAGGAGGGGTGTTCCCCCCGGTTCCCTGGGGACTTCCCCACCCTCCTCTCAGACATGTTGTTTACAATATATTGTGTCACTGTGTTGTGGGATATGATGTAACCCTTAGCTTGGTTGCTGGGGTTGTGCTAAAACCGCTTGAGAAACTATATTTTCCTAAAGAAAAGATTGTTTGGTCACTTTTCTTGTGTGCTTAGCAAGGCCTGTGGCCGATACTAATCGAGAATTGTGTATTCTCTCATTATGAAAAACGGCGTTCCTCTGTAGAGTGTATTTGCCATTTTTTGTGGTGATAAAGGGTTGTGTGTGTCTTGTGATCTACAACTGGGTTAGGTTGGCCACAGAAGCACATGTGTAAGTCTGGTACCGGGGCTCTTAAGGGGGCCCTCTCTATTCTGTGTTTTTTCCTTAGTAAAAATCAGATAGCAGGTTAGCACATGAGCTGTGTGAAGCTGTTAGACACTTCATGTAGCTGACTGTGACTGTGTCATGCTCTTTTTTGTCATTACATCGTATCATGGGTGTGGGGTAGTAAAGGGGTGAACTGGTAATCCTTTCCTCCCCTTTTGATGAGCAGGGGTTACAACCTCCTGTCCTTCAAGGTTCCTGTCACGTTGCTGTTCGGGTTCCTGTCACGTTGCTGTTCGGCACGTTACAGGGTAAGAGGGGGGGGGAGTTTCCTGGTCCCACGCCCTGGAATATTGGGCGTGTGCACCGCAGAAATTCCCCCGACATAGAGTACGTCACTGTGCGCGTCTCTGTTGGTAAGACTTCCGTGAGCTGTTCAGGTCCATATGATGGATCTGTTTCAGGGAGTGGTCAGGGCTCCTCCTCACGAAGCTCCTACTCGGGCCTTCTGTGAGTTAGGACTCTCCTTCCCGGTGAGGGAGCCTCCTCAGAGTTCAGAGCCTCTTCCTCAGATTGTCAAGGTGAGTAGAACTTCAAAAAGGAGTCCTGCTCTATTGTGTGTGTATTCGATTCAATTCGATTATTGAGTGTGTATTGGTTCAGTGCCTCCTCCTCGGAGAGCCCTAACCCTAATTTACATAGCTCAATGTTGCAATATATTCTTTTCAATCTATACAGCTCGCGTGGGAAGTCTCTCTGGGGATTTCCGTCTCCTCCCTATGGGAGGGTGGTGGGATGTAAAAATGTAAAAAAATTTACCCTCAGCGTCGTCACGAGGGATTCATGTCAGTCTGTGTTCTTTCTTTTTTGAATAAAAAGAGGAAGGTACATGAAGCACGACGGCTCCGTGTCATTCTCCCAGGCGACTTGGAGGAACAATGTTTGGTGTCTTGCTAGACTATCCATTGATGTGTTTGGGTCTCGACGCATACATAGTGCTGGCTCAGGTGTGTTTCTGTGACAGAATCACACAGGGGCTAGGTGCGCCTTGGTTGCTTGTTAAAACAGCGTTTTTATAGGGCAACTGGGATGGAGTTTTGTCTCTTCCGAGCGCCAGTTTACTAGGTTGTCTCGATGAATTCTCTTTCATATCTGGGGGATGTTAACGGAATAGATCAGAACATAGGTAGAGGGGTCTCACGCCCTTGGGGTGGGCCACTGAGCACGGTCTAAATGGGGACCATCTGGGTGGCGCCCTCTTTTCATGTTTTAGATCGATGTTTGGGCATGTCGGTGTGGTTAGGACACGGGACTGGTCTGGTCACGCTGGTCCAGGTCAGTTAACCCGTTGTCCGCCGGGGATGCAGATCTGCTGTTCTGGTACCCTGAGGGACTTGTGCTTTTTTCGGGGGGGAAAATGCCGGGTCGGTCCGGGTGTCACAGGGTTAGGCGTTATGGAGACCCTTTGTTGGGTACATGTTGTACTCTGCACTATCGTAATGGCTTACGGCCATGCCAACCTGTACACGCCCGATCTCGTTCGATCTCGGACGCTACGCAGGTTCGGTCCTGGTTAGTACTTGGTTGGGAGACCGCCTGGGAATACCAAGTGCGGTGTGCTTAGGGCTGGTTCTCCATTCTTTTCGCTCCTCTCTCACGCGTGGCGAAGAGGGGGCTGTTGGGGTGGTCTTGGACCTCCTCTGGTAACCCTGTGCTTCCCGTGCCGCCGGGCCCGGTCCGAAGTAAAGTTTCGTTGATACCGTAGGCCTGGAATAACCCTTTTTTCAAAACTGAAACACTTGTACTGCGGTATAGCCAGTGTATGCCCGCAGCTGTGTTTTGGAGTTTTTTCTTGAGGGGTTATAGGAACAACCACCGCATATGGTAACGACAGGGTGGTTGGTTCCCTGGTGTGTTGGAGCAGAGTCAACTCCCGGGTTACCCGGTTGAGTGTGCCCCTGCACGTTCATGACGTCTGCCAATCATGTCAGCCTTCTCTGCCTCAACTTTTTTTTAATGGAGGCTTTGTCATGGTGATCAACAACGCCAGCATACGCCCCTTCCGCCGGGGCGGCTGTTTTCAGCTGACTCCTTTGGCGCCTGTCTCGTCCGCAATGCTCCAGACTCAGGTTACAGCCTGTTGCCTGGTTTTCCCCGGTGCGCTGCCTGCTTCCGTTGGTTAACCTTTTTTGTGTGCTTACGGCCATGCTGACTGCCTGTTCTGCAGGGTCAGTGTGCCAGGCGGTGTGCTATTGAGGGGAAAGGGCCCGCTCTTGGAGGGGCCTTATCCGAATACGCTGGCGATGTGGGGGGCGGTGTCACTAAGTGACCACCTGGTGAGGTCTTGATGCCTGGCGTCATTGACCTCTCCGGCCCCCCGTTTTCCAGGGGATCCAGTGCCTTCTGTGGGTCCGGGTCTTCCTTCGCGCTCCGCTGCTACGGCCTTGCCACGGGGTTGGGTTTGCTCTTAACCCCGTGTTTTCTGGGGGCAGTAACGAGGTTGTTCCTTCCGTTCGTTCCCGGGTGGCATGCGGTTTGTGCGTGTGTGTAGTCGTGGGGTCAAGCCACGGTCTGCTCACCCTGTGCGTTGAGTTGCTTGAGTGCCTCTTCGCACGGTCGGATCCGTCGCCCTCCCGTCAGCCTCCAATAGGGAGGGTATCCTCCATTAGGGAGGGTCGGGGGGGCTCGGTCCTCCCCGATCTGATGGTTGTGGGGGGCCTCAGCGGGGTACATTTGTCGGGCTATGGCTCTCGCTCAGCCTCCCTTGTGCAGTCGTGACGCTGAGCGAGATCCATTACGAAACAGAACGATAGGTTATAACTATAACCAAGTTCTGTGAGTAATGGTGACGCTCAGCGTCAGGCGCCGCTGCGGCCCTTGATCTCACCTTGTGGTGAAAGCTTGGGAAGGAGGCGAGTAGGTGACCACACACCTGCTTATGAAGGTAAGCTGATAGGGGTGTGGCCAGACGAATGTTGGGATGTAAAGGTACATTGTGGAATTTTTTATTCAGTGCGCGTGCACGAGTGAAGTATAGTGCAGTCGTGACGCTGAGCGTCACCATTACTCACAGAACTTGGTTATAGTTATAACCTATCGTTTCCAGTGATTAAAGGGCAGAGAATGTGGAGCTTGCCATCAAAGCGCCAAAAAAAATGTTGCAGCAGTACTTCCTGCCAGCCAAAATCGTCTCTGAACAATACTTAAAGCTAAAGAATCATCATCATTAAGGAGCAGTAATTTGGGACAACAGGGAATATGTTTTTGTAATACTTTAGAAAGATAATTAGTTATCTATTCCTAGAAACTTTTGACTGTGGGGCATTCCCACATCATATGTGTAAATGTACCAGTAGAGAACAAAGTGTACAGTTTGGTGAAATAGCACGTCTCATTCTATAAGCTTTCTGGGGGGTTAAATATGTTTTATGGACAAAATTGAAATGAATCTGCTGATGATTTGGGTTTCGTGATCCATAATAATATTTCCCCAAACTCTGGTCCAATTGATAGATTGATGGTGTTCTCAATTCTAATTATTAGTTTTCACTGGAGTTAAAAAATAATTTCACAAACATGTTACTGTTAAAATAAATAACATGTTATTTTCACACTTGTTATTGTGTTATAAATGTTGATTGATTGATTGATTCATTGATTGATTGAAAACGTTATTAACAGATTGCAGAATGGGTACAGTATAGTACAGCTCAATACACACAATTGTTAAAGGGATGCAAACCAGAGAAAGACTTTCATCTTGTTTACATCAGTGGACCAATTGCATGCTCAATTCATCATAACATATGACATACATGACATACAGATAGACAGTAAACAACAAGAAGAACAACAGCACAGGGACCATCCAATATCAAACTATTGTTAAGGGGATGCAGACCAGAGAAAGACATTTGTCTTGTTTACATCAGGGCCCCCCATTTGTAATTCATAGTGACAACAGCATCTAAAACAATATATTTATATGTATATTTATATATTGGAAGAGTATATTTATGACAGTATATTTTGTACATATGTAACGGTTGTGACAACGTCACCTCAAACTTCTAACGTCACGGGCAACAACACAGACCGCTATACCATAGTGTAACACACAGCAAGAATGTGAAACAAGTTACTATTATTAGTATTGGGTTAGAGTTGTTTGATTTCCACTAACGTAATGTTAGATTGCTATCTGAGAAAGTTAAAATGCTAACGTAACGTTAGTCTATGTGAGCTGGCTACAACATTTTCCAATGTGTAATCGGAAGTCAAAACGGACTGCATATAAACTGCTGATGACTCATAACTTCCTATCACGTTTGAATAATGCTGTAAAGTTAAGTAAAAATGCATTTCAATAGTAATGTATATGAATTGAGAGCTTACCGATGCAGAGCTAAATCCACTGTTGTCAACAGACGAGACGCAATATTTACTTCCTAGTTCCGGAGCTGGAGGAATGTCATTGGGAGAAATCAAGTCACTTGACGTTGTAACGCGTTTTGATTGGTTCCGCAGCAACGCTCCTTTTCACAAACGTATGTCGTTTTTAGCTTATCAACACATTAATTTTCATAAAGATATGACCCAAAAACCGTTGCCAACAAACGGAAATGTATTATTATAGTATATTATGTAGTTCATATTACAATAACATATACTCTCTAAAACCAGATCAATCATTTCACTAACGGAAGCCTCTAGCAACCTTCGGCCCACCGTCTAATATAGAGAGACTGGGTTTAAATGTATTAGACCATTTAATTAGGTCTAACAAACACCTCGTGGCCAAGTGAAACCAGCACCGATAGCAATAGACATGATTACGACCAGTGATGCCACAGATTACTTGTAAAAGTAATCCGATTACTGATTACTGATTACTCCTTTAAAAAGTAATCCAAGTTACTTTACTGATTACTTGATTATCAGAGTAACTTAGTTACTTTGAAAGTAACTAGGTTACGAAGTCGTCGTTCCCCCAACAGTTTTTTTAAAACGCTTTATTGAAAGTGCATACATTGTTTTTAACTTGTTTCTCTGCACATAACGTAAATTGTTAAACTAGTGCTTCAGCTTCTGTACCATCAAGTATGGTAAAGCAACAGTCTATGATGCTCACAGCATTAGAGCAGCCAGCCAGTGGTTTTACAAAACCAGTGTATCCATTCACATCTAACAAATGCAGGCTGAACTATTCAATTATATCAACTGTAACTATTAAATTGTTTTTATAAATGTCTCTCTATAAACATACAATCAGTCTCTCTTTAACATGTAAATTAACTGTAAATCTGGCAAATAAGAGCTTTTGCTCTGCCACCATCAAATATACATTAATCAATAGGGAAAGAAACAATCTCTCTCTTTTGCTGTTTGGCTGGCCTCCGAGTCCTCCTGTACCTAGTCGAAGCGTCGTAGTGTTGTGATTCCAGATGCTTTCAATGCAATTGGATGTGCTGTTTTTAGCGGTAGACAGTATTTACGTTTAGGTCGCTTTCACATATAGTTTTGGTGGACTCGGTGCGGTTCTGGGGGTGAAGTTGAAACATCTGAACAATGTCACGCGGTCGAAAAGGGCGCTTGTCTATTGGACAGTGGAAATGTGTGTGTGGCTGCTGCGATCCCGTGTGTGCGCGCGCGCGTGTGTGTGTGTCTGTGTGTGTACTGCGGAGCCCTTCAGCGGAGCCGAGTTTTGACATGGCATTGATCCATTGTTCTATTGAAGCACATTACCACCATCCTCTCGCTAAACAACTTGTAGACCACGGTGTTTTTATGAGTGCCCACAAGTAGCTGTTTTAATAATATAATAAGCCGCGCGCCTCGGTAATAATAATAAGCCGCGTTTTTTCTTCCTGTAAGCGTTTTGGGGTGGAATTCTCAGACGAATGCAACGGAGCCCTGCTGTCACACGATTGGCGCATATGTCACATGACGTGCTGTGAAGACCCGCCCTACTCTGCCTCTGATTCGCAGACTGTGGATGGGGAATGTGATTGGGCCAAAGCAGAGTCACTCACAGACAGAGAGTCCAGTCACGCCGCGGGCCACATTCTTGTGTAACCCTTTCACTGCCACACCACGTCACTCCCAAATAAGAAAAACAGCTCAAAAATGTATTTTTGACTGTCGAAAACGAAATAAAATACTGCATTCCGCCTGCATTATGAATTTATGATGAGATAGTAACGAAATAGTAATGCACAGCCACTTGGACAAGTAACTGCAATCAGATTACTGGCTTTTAAAGATTAACGCGTTAGATTACTATTTTCGGGGGAAAGTAATCAGATTACAATAACGCGTTACTTAGTAACGCGTTACCGGCATCACTGATTACGACATACTAGGGCTGTCCCAGACTAAGGATTTGGATAGTCGACTATGATTGGCCAAAATTTGCCATTAGTCGACTATTAGTTGACCATTAAAAAAAAGTATTTTTTTTTATTTTTTATTAAAAAAAAATTTATCATTCCATTTGGGCTGTGGGGGTGCTTAATGTCTGAAGGAGTCGACTGGAGGCTTCTTGTCCTCTGCAAAAGCATGCAATTGGTCCACTGATGGATACATCTTGATATTTGTCTAGTCTAGTGTGTTCATTAGATGGGTGAAATCCTCTTTCAGTGCATCTGTGCCTGTTTTCTTAGGCAGTTAGCCTCTGGTATGCGTGCCATTAGCGTTAGCCACGCTTATAGGCCAGCTATACACTGTAAGAAAAAAATCGGTAAAAAAACGGTAGAAGTCCGGCAGCTTGGCGCCAGAGATATTCTGTAGAATTTACATTGAAATACCCTAATTAAAATAAAGTGGAAAAGCAATAAATTTACAGATAATTCTGTTTATTATTTGAGAACCAGAGAACAGAGAACCACTGTTAATTGACAGGTTAGGTTCAGCAGTGAAACACTGTTATTTTACAGGTTTTTTCCTACATTATTATGATCAAACACCTTCAATAAAGTGACAGAACTTAAAGTTCAGCAGTGAAACACTGTTATTTCACAGGTTTTCCCTACATTTACGATGAAACTCCTTCAATTAAGTAAGTTCAGCAGTGAAACACTGTTATTTCACAGGTCTTTCCTAAATTATTACGATCAAACTCCTTCAATAAAGTGACAGAACTTAAAGTTAAGCAGTGAAACACTGTTATTTCACAGGTTTTTCCTAAATTATTATGATCAAACTCCTTCAATAAAGTGACAGAACTTAAAGTTCAGCAGTGAAACACTGTTATTTTACATGTTTTCCCAGAATTATTACAATCAAACGCCTTCAATTAAGTGACAGCACTCAACGTTCAGCAGTGAAACACTGTTATTTCACAGGTTTTTCCTAAATGATTACGATCAAACTCCTTCAATAAAGTGACAGAACTTAAAGTTCAGCAGTGAAACACTGTTATTTTACATGTTTTCCCATAATTATTACAATCAAACTCCTTCAATTAAGTGACAGAACTCAAATTTCAGCAGTGAAACACTGTTATTTCACAGGTTTTTCCTAAATTATTACGATCAAACTCCTTCAATAAAGTGACAGAACTTAAAGTTCAGCAGTGAAACACTGTTATTTTACATGTTTTCCCATAATTATTACAATCAAACTCCTTCAATTAAGTGACAGAACTCAAAGTTCAGCAGTGAAACACTGTTATTTCACAGGTTTTTCCATAATTATTACAATCAAACTCCTTCAATTAAGTGACAGAACTTAAAGTTCAGCAGTGAAACACTGTTATTTCACAGGTGTTTCCTCAATTATTACGATCAAACTCCTTCAATAAAGTGACAGAACTTAAAGTTCAGCAGTGAAACACTGTTATTTTACAGGTTTTCCCATAATTATTACTATCAAACTCCTTCAATTAAGTGACAGAACTCAAAGTTCAGCAGTGAAACACTGTTATTTCACAGGTTTTCCCATAATTATTACAATCAAACTCCTTCAATTAAGTGACAGAACTCAAAGTTCAGCAGTGAAACACTGTTATTTCACAGGTTTTCCCATAATTATTACAATCAAACTCCTTCAATTAAGTGACAGAACTCAAAGTTCAGCAGTGAAACACTGTTATTTCACAGGTTTTTCCTCAATTATTACGATCAAACTCCTTCAATAAAGTGACAGAACTTAAAGTTCAGCAGTGAAACACTGTTATTTTACAGGTTTTCCCATAATTATTACAATCAAACTCCTTCAATTAAGTGACATAACTCAAAGTTCAGCAGTGAAACACTGTTATTTCACAAGTTTTTCCAAAATTATTACGATGAAACACCTTCAATTAAGTGACATAACAGTGAAACACTGTTATTTGGCAGGTTTTTCCAAAATTATTACAATCAAACTCCTTCAATAAAGTGAGAGAACTTAGTTCAGCAGTGAAACACTGTTATTTTACAGGTTTTTCCAAAATTGTTACTGTAACTGAGGGGTACAATTCCCTGACTGTATTGTTAGATATGATATTTAATACCACTACCTCTTGTACTTTAACTTCTGGCCATCCAGTACATGATATAAGTATGATGAACACTTTCCCACCTGATGAAACGAATCCACACAAATGTACCAAATCGAAGGTTTAATATAGCAAAAGGTATATACAACGTTCACTTAATTACATTTATGATTTGAAATATGAAATATGCACTTTTATGGCAAATGAGTATTCGTAGGTAAATCAACATTGAATGTCCAATCTCTGGTTACGCAGGGAGTAAGTATACAACCTGGAATATTTAGGAAACGATAGCGATGGCACTTAAATGATTATAGCTGGATACACTAAGGGGGGGGGGGGGGGTCCCGCTGGTTGTAAGACAGTAGGAGGGGGGGGTTAGAGAAGCCGCTGGCGGTATCCCATCTGGCCGACGGTGTCTTGGGAGAATTCAAAGTCTTGAACACGGTGCCCACAGATCCTCGGTCCGCAGACGAATACAGCTGGACCCTCTGTGGACGGTAGCTGCCGGTCCACAACGGAGAGACGTGAGGCGACCTCACTGGTGTAGAGCGCCGTCTCACCTGGAGTCCTCTCCGGGGGGTAGTTCCAACACTCCGCAGTGTTGGCCTTTATCCATGGAATAATCAAAGCACCCAAAGCATAATCCAAGCCGTGGAAGGCTCGCCGTCGTCCGGGTAGAGTAATCCAATATACAGGTCCGGTCGCCCTGGCCCGGAGCTCCTCGGATGCAAGCACCACTAGGGGTCTGCCCAGCCTGGTTAAGCGTCCAGATAACGTCAGGAACGATGGGGGTACTGATAACTTTAGAACTCTAACCGAACGATGCACCATACATAAATAGACTATTATTAGCTTAATAGAATACGTCCAACTCGACGGTATAGTGCCAAACTATGACTATTCAGTTATTAATCTACACGATATCTCAATGCCTATTCTGGGCCAAGTAGGCCTTACTACACCACACGTGCGTCGTGGGGAGGCTTTGCGTCTGTCACTCTGTTGGAGGGTAAAGAACTGGACTAAAAAGAAAGTTCTACTTTACTTGCGCCATATATATATGCGCTATGAACAAATAGTACCATTCGTATTTCGCCCGACATATTCCTGCGCGGAACCGGGGCTTGCCACGACATGTTGGGCGGCACGATTGAACTTGGACCTAGGGGTATGGCAACCTGGCGCCAGGTTCTCGTCCAATGGTAGAATGAAACTATTATGGGCTGTTTAGTAGACTAAAGGGATATTCAGTGCATATTGTACAAGGAATATACAGGGGATATCAAACGATATACAAATACAATTAAATATATATATATAAATAAATATACATATTCGGTTTAATCTGATCCTTCACAACAGCCGCCCCCTAATTAGTCCCACCTAATTAGCTAAACAGAGACAGATTAACCGCACTGTCTACCACTCAAGGTCCGCTGTAAGGGTCAGTCAACTCACAAAGTCATGGGGTCATGGTCATCATCGATAGTATCTGGGAGTCGGGGCAGTTCTATGAGCCTCGCCACGGGACGTGTGTAAGTGCGCCCTTGGACGAGTACTTCAGCTGCTCGGACCTTGCCATCGGCACCGGTGATCACTTTGCTTACGCGGCCAGCCGGCCACATAGCTCTGGGTAGTGACTGGTCAATAATCATGACGACTGTTCCTTCTGTCAAATTGTCTCTCTCTTTTACCCACTTCTGGCGGGTCTGTAGAGACGGTAGGTAGTGAAGTAGGAAGCTGCTCCAAAACTTGTCAGCTAGTACTTGGCTGTACCTCCACATTCTTCGGCCGTTCGCTTCTTCAGGCCTGTACATTGTCTGGGGTAGCGCGGGGTCCAACCGCACCATTAGGAGTGTGTTGGGGGTGACTGGGTCGACATCTGCTACATCACTGGAGACGTAACCGAGGGGCTTTGAGTTCAATACTCCCTCGATCTCCGTGAGGACTGTCATTAGGACTTCCTCCGCCACAGTCTGGGCTCCAAGTACGGCGTACAGGGCTGTCTTTATAGAACGTACTTCTCGTTCCCAGGTTCCACCGAAGTGGGGTGCGTTCGGGGGATTAAACTGGAAGTCAATCTGGGATGGAGCGAGGTGGGTCTTAAGTTCTGGGCCCATAGCTTGGAAGCTCTCTCTCAGCTCTCTTTCTCCGCCTTTGAAGTTGGTCCCGTGATCAGACAACAATGTAGACGGTTTTCCTTTCCGTGATGTGAATCTTCGGAAGGCCATAAGGAATGAGTCTGTGCTCATGGTCGGAAGGAGCTCGATATGTATCGCTCTGGTGGTCATGCATTTGAATACAATACCCCACCGCTTCTCGGTGCCTCTTCCTCTCTTTATATACAACGGGCCAAAGCAGTCCATGCCTGTGGAGTGGAATGGCTTGTCGCCGATTCGGAGGCGATAGGGGGGTAAGTCAGCCATCCGTGGTATGCTGGGCTGCGCGCGCCACTTACGGCAGTCTAGACAGGTTCGCTGGAAGCGCCGTACTGCTTCTCTCCCTTGCAATATCCAATAACGACGTCTGATCTCCGCGAAGACTCTCTCTGCTCCTGCGTGGTGTACATCCTCGTCGTATTTCTTTATGATCAGCTCTGTGACCTTGTGTCGGCTGTTCAGGACGATCGGGTACTTAATGTCATCTGGTAGATCGGGGGCTCTCCGCAGGCGACCACCCACTCTGATGAGATTATGGGCGTCACTCTCTGGTGCCAGGTGAATCAGTCTGCTGTCTGATGGGACGGGGTTTCGCCGTCGACCTTCCCTGCTCTGGAGCCAAGGGTTTGTGTCTATAGTGGAGCGAGTCTGTTTTGAAGCGCCAGACTAGTCCTAGTGTCATTTCTTGGGCTTCTCCTGGGATTGTCGCCATCCAGGTCTCGCTGCTGGCAGCCTTGTCCGCGGAGGAGAGGCTGCGCAATACGTGCGGGTCACTGCTGGCCCACTGCCTGAGATCAAAGCCGCCTTTGATCAGGGAGGCGCGTAACTTGATTAGGAGAGCCTCGGCTTCTTCTTGAGTCGAAACGCTTTGTAAACAGTTGTCCACGTAGAAACTGTTCTTCACACTGTGTTGGACCTCTTCATCTGCTGCTGGGTCCTCTGTGACGTGTTTCTGTAGTGCGAATGTAGCACAGCACGGGCTGCATGTGGTTCCGAAGGGGAGTACTTCCCACTGGTAGATGGCTGGGTTCTCATCTCCGGTCCTCTCTCTCCATAGGAACCGTAGCAGAGGCTTGTCCTCCTCTACTAGTCTCACCTGCAAGAACATCCCTTTGATATCCCCGCTGATAGCCACCTTGTCCTGGCGGAAGCGCAGTAGCACGCCTAGTAGGGAGGGGCCGAGTGTGGGGCCGGGCAAGAGCTCTTTATTCAGATTTTGGGATCCGATCTGGTAGCTGCAGTTAAACACAATGCGATCCTTGCCGTTGTGATGGACCTTGTGATGCGGCACGTACCATGATTCGGTCGTCTGATCGGCCTCTTTAATGTCAATCTTTGTTACGTGTCCCGCTGTGATTAGCTTCTCAATCTCAGCGCGGTACACACTCTCTTGAGCGGGGTCTTTGGCTAGGCGCCGCTCCGTGTTCAATAGATAGCGCTCCGTGGCGTCTTTCTTTGCGTGAAAGGTGGGCATTCCCTCTCGCCTCAGGAGTGGAGTTGCGTATCTCATCACTCCGCCGACTGTGACTCTCTTTGTCCCCTGCTCGAGTAGGTTGATGGCGTAAATGTCTTCTTTAGAGCGAATATCTTTCTTTTCGTTCTTAAAGGGCATTGTCTCTAGGGTCCATAGCCTCTCGACATGCTGCAGGAGAGTGGTGTCTTCTTCTGTCGTTCTGGAGTGGAGGCAGCTGGTGGCTGCTGTTCGGTTGAGAGATTTAGCGAGGGGGCCTTGTAGGGTCCACCCTAGGCGGGTCTCGACTGCTGCAGGACAGCCTCGGGGGCCTGTATGGACCCGGTCAATCGGGACTATGAGTTCTGCATGGTCGGAGCCTATCAGCAGGGTCGGGGTAGCGCCGTCTATGAGCGGGATAGGTAATTGGCGCAGGTGCACATATTTATCCATCAACTTGGTGACAGGGTAGGTGTACTGCGATAGTCCTATTTCTTGGCTGGTGAAAGCATTTGTAATCTTGTACCGTCGCTCTGGCTGCCCGTTTGCTGCGATGGTGAAGGAGACATTCTCGCCCTTTATCGTCTTTAAATCTCTTCTTATTGTCCGAATCGTCATTTCGTTCTTGCTCCCCCGCAGTCCCAACTGGGCCGCAGCGGACGCGAGCAGAAGGGTCTTCTCTGACCCGTCATCAAGGACGGCGTAAGTGTCCATGACTTTATCTTGGTAGCTCAATGTCACACGGACTACCTTTAAGAGCACTTGGGCGCCGCTGCTGCTGGCGGGGTCAATGTACATGACACTGCTCCGTGGTGCAGGTGGAGGCTGTCTTCTGTTACTATCGTGTAGTATATCTAGATGGGCTCCATCGCACCGGCTGCACCTTTTCTTTAGGCGGCATTCGGCTGCCATGTGGGGACGCGCACATCGATAACAGCGCCGGTTGGACTTTATCCATTGACTCACTTCTTCTGCATTCATCTTTGTGAATAGGTCACATTGTGACAGCCAGTGTTCTTTCTCACAGTAGGGACACGCTATCTTCCACTTCTCTTTTCTCGAGGGGGTGCTGTGACTCTTACTGCTCGGTACTGACTCTGATTGGTGCATGACAGTCACCGATCTTCTTCCATCATTTATTCTCCTGGGTCCCTCTCTGGAGCTTGGCGTGCTCCGCCCGAATGTATCTAGTCGTAAGCTGCTGACTTCTCTCGCCAGGAAGTCGGCTAGATCAAGGAGGGATGGCTCGGGGCCGTTGGGATCCCGGTAATCTCTCTGCCGCCTAAAGCGCTCCTGTCTTGCGGGTGGCAGCTTCTCCAAAATCCTCTCGACGTTAGAGTTGCCGTATAGCTCATGCATGCCCTTCTCCCGTTGCGCTCCCAGCATCCCTACCAGGGACTGCACTTTGATTGACAGGTCGTCTAGTGAGCGATTGTCTGTGGCTGGGGGTAGGCGATCAATATGCCTTATCTCTTGGATTACGTAATCCCATATACGTCCATATCTCTGGTCCAGCGCCGCTAGGGCCGCTGTGTATGGTGTCGAAGAGGTGGCATAGGCTAGCGCTATATTGTGCGCTCGCGGTACTTTCAGGTGCTTCAGTAATATTGCATACTTGTGGCGTTCATCAGCGACATCCACCATCATTGTCTCTAAGCACATCCGGAGCTCCGTGTACTGTGCTCGACTCTCATAGGCGAAGTCTGGGAATGACGGCGTGGCAATGTATGACGCCGTGGATGGCTGATACATCGGCGAGCGTTGGGGGAGAGACCTCCTGGGCGAGTCCCCTCTTGCGCCTCGCTGTGGGCTGGTACTGACAGGGTACCATGGCCCGCTGGTCCAGGTGCTATTCCTCGGGGCTGGTCGTGCGTCGTGCTCACCCGTGAATAGAGTCGGGGGTCTGTAGCGCAGCGCCGCGGGGGTATAGCCTGGACTGTATGGGACCTCCTGGTCCGGTGGAGTACTGTGCTGTCGTCGGGCTTGGTTCTCCTCCTCTCCCTCTTCTTCCTCTATCAGATCTTCCAGATCCTGTAATCGTTTATTTAGCTTCTCCGCAGTGTATGCCGCTCCTTCCTTGTAGCTGGGTCTCGCTTGGACCGGTCTGTGAAGGGGGTCTGCGGGGGGTATAGGCTCGGTCTGTTGGTCAAGTTCAGGGTCGCTTGCTCGTTGAGGAGACGCTGCCCTTGACTGTTGTCTCGACGAGTTCCTTGAACCCCTGGCGGAGGGGGAGGGTGTTGCCTTGCGGATCAGCTGCTCCATTAGCTGCGCTTGTAACTTGTCGCGCTCGACTTCGCGCTTGGTGAGATCTGCTTCTCTTTGGGCACCGGCAGCGGCGCGCTGGGCGTCGGCCCGGTCTCTTGCCATATTCTCTTCTGTCTGGAGGCGTCTCATCTCCAGGCGTGTGCGCTCTTCTTCGCTCCGTTGTCGCGCTTGGAGTTGTTCGCGCTCGCTAAGCATCTGCGCTTGGAGTCGATCGCGTTCGGTAGAGGCTGTCAGGCTGACGAGGAACGCCTGTTGTAGCATCCTCTCCGCTTCGCTGGGGGAAGGCGGTTGTGGAGGTGAGCCGCTCCTGCGTGAGCCGCTCCTGGGGGTACTCGTTGGGGAGTCCTGGAGCTCTATTTCCTCGGCGCTCTCCTCCTCTTCTTCCGTGCAGAGTTCTCTCTCTGTAGGGTTGTCTTCCTCCCGGGGCTGGTCGGGAACTACTTCTTGGGTAGTGGCGGGGGGTAAAGGCATGTCCGCTCCCTCCTGGTCCCCACCGTGAGCTTGGTCAGTTACATTAGGACCTACTAGGGCCTCTGTGGTCGGGGAAACCTGGTCGTTAAGGTCAGACATAATTTTACTTTCTACTTTTACCGCGTTTACCGTTTGTCGAAGGCTAGGTAGTTGACTGACAGTGTAAGCCTCTAAGTACTGAGGTGTCTGTCGTCTGCGCCGCGGGCGTTCTAGGTTAGGAGGATCGTTTCGTGGAGTGTTCATCATAGGCCATTTCAATATTAATAACACTATATTAATATTACACTAGTTACCCTCCGGCTCGAAGGACCAATTGTAACTGAGGGGTACAATTCCCTGACTGTATTGTTAGATATGATATTTAATACCACTACCTCTTGTACTTTAACTTCTGGCCATCCGGTACATGATATAAGTATGATGAACACTTTCCCACCTGATGAAACGAATCCACACAAATGTACCAAATCGAAGGTTTAATATAGCAAAAGGTATATACAACGTTCACTTAATTACATTTATGATTTGAAATATGAAATATGCACTTTTATGGCAAATGAGTATTCGTAGGTAAATCAACATTGAATGTCCAATCTCTGGTTACGCAGGGAGTAAGTATACAACCTGGAATATTTAGGAAACGATTGCGATGGCACTTAAATGATTATAGCTGGATACACTAAGGGGGGGGGGGGGGGTCCCGCTGGTTGTAAGACAGTAGGAGGGGGGGGGTTAGAGAAGCCGCTGGCGGTATCCCATCTGGCCGACGGTGTCTTGGGAGAATTCAAAGTCTTGAACACGGTGCCCACAGATCCTCGGTCCGCAGACGAATACAGCTGGACCCTCTGTGGACGGTAGCTGCCGGTCCACAACGGAGAGACGTGAGGCGACCTCACTGGTGTAGAGCGCCGTCTCACCTGGAGTCCTCTCCGGGGGGTAGTTCCAACACTCCGCAGTGTTGGCCTTTATCCATGGAATAATCAAAGCACCCAAAGCATAATCCAAGCCGTGGAAGGCTCGCCGTCGTCCGGGTAGAGTAATCCAATATACAGGTCCGGTCGCCCTGGCCCGGAGCTCCTCGGATGCAAGCACCACTAGGGGTCTGCCCAGCCTGGTTAAGCGTCCAGATAACGTCAGGAACGATGGGGGTACTGATAACTTTAGAACTCTAACCGAACGATGCACCATACATAAATAGACTATTATTAGCTTAATAGAATACGTCCAACTCGACGGTATAGTGCCAAACTATGACTATTCAGTTATTAATCTACACGATATCTCAATGCCTATTCTGGGCCAAGTAGGCCTTACTACACCACACGTGCGTCGTGGGGAGGCTTTGCGTCTGTCACTCTGTTGGAGGGTAAAGAACTGGACTAAAAAGAAAGTTCTACTTTACTTGCGCCATATATATATGCGCTATGAACAAATAGTACCATTCGTATTTCGCCCGACATATTCCTGCGCGGAACCGGGGCTTGCCACGACATGTTGGGCGGCACGATTGAACTTGGACCTAGGGGTATGGCAACCTGGCGCCAGGTTCTCGTCCAATGGTAGAATGAAACTATTATGGGCTGTTTAGTAGACTAAAGGGATATTCAGTGCATATTGTACAAGGAATATACAGGGGATATCAAACGATATACAAATACAATTAAATATATATATATAAATAAATATACATATTCGGTTTAATCTGATCCTTCACAACAGTTACAATCAAACTCCTTCAATAAAGTGACAGAACTTAAAGTTCAGCAGTGAAACACTGTTATTCCACAAGTTTTTCCAAAATTATTACGATGAAACACAGTGAAACACTGTTATTTGGCCGGTTTTTCCTAACTTATTACAATCAAACCCCTTCAATAAAGTTATGCCACTAAAAACTCAGCAGAGAAACACTGTTATTTTACAGATCTTTCCTAAATTGTTACAATCAAACTCCTTCAATAAATTGGCACCACTAAAAGTTATTCAGACAGACACTTTTATTGTACAGATTGTTAGAAACAAAAAGCTTCAAGTGTTAACAAACGCTCAGGATTGTAAAACTGCTTTATTTTGGAAGCAAGTGTGCTGTATAAAACAGATTCAAATGATTTAAAACTTTAGCTTGCAGTGTTTGTTCAAATGTAATGTTTAAGTACAGTATGTAAAGTTAAAAACCTATAGAAGTACAATCTAAACACTATTTATGGATCAATATGCATGGCAGCTGCCACCATTGGTGTGTGAATGTGTGTGAATAGGTGAATGAGAGGCCATACGCGCTTTGGATAAAAGCGCTATTGCTATATAAGTGCAGTCCATTGATCATAACATAATGGCCAAGTAGTAAATTAAACTTTATGTCCACAATTCTGAACTATCACTTCAATGTCATCAGATGATTTCAACTTTTAAAAGCGGAGAAAGCAACATATTGTGTTGTTGAACCGAGGGGGTTGTGGTCAGGTCTACAGTTTTTTAGCTTTACCATTTCAGTTTTATATTGTTTTCCACAATATTCTCCCGACCCCTGGGGGCTCCATAATATATGTGAACATTATACTGTTTAATTCAGAATCCCAACTATACAGTGTATTACTAAGTAAAAATCAAAACATACCACACCACAAAAGGTCAATGAATCAGTGGCACAAGTGAAGAGCAGATAAGGAACAATCCTCCAGATTGGCAGTAATCAGCTGGATCCTTGGTGCATGGTGCATCTGGGAAAATGAAAAAAAAGGACACTATGATTCACTGGAAAGTCCGGGACTGTACATTAGGAGGGGGTGGGTGGTAGGAAAAAAGATACATACGGTGGGGAGGAGACTGTCTACAGATACACCTGTGTGATGTTGCTACGGAGTTAAGCTAATAAACGTATACTATACTCACAACCACAGCAGGGGACACAACTATTTTGTTACCCTGCCATGTGGCGGACAGACCTCGCAAATGTCACTCGCCCAATAGCCTCCAGCTGCAACCACTCGAGTCCCTGAGTGATGACTGCTTGGCGCCGCCTCGGTAGAAAAAAATCCCTTTTCATGATATTTGGCGCCTCTGATTGGCTCAATTTTGTTTCAATCTGTATGCATCTACAAATCATATTATACCAGGTAGTCAATTCCGTTAGACTGCGAATCAAATTGACGGATCTCCCCAATCAAATTGACGGAAATCCGTCTTGAGACGGAACACTTTAATGCCTGCATTCAACATCGATTATCTATTGTTCAGGATGTAGGAACGTTATACTTTTTCATTCATACAAAAATACAAAAATACCTTCTAGAATATAAGTATGTTTTATCATTTTCTGTAGTAATTCCTAGAACGTGAGTTATAGACCTAAATGCATCGATTGCCGTTTATTCCCTAGACACGCTATATTAAAAAATTCAACTGTATATGATCGTATACGTTATGCGTCATCATGCACGGAGGAAAGGGGGGGGGGGGGCGTTTATAATTACGTGATCGTCAGTAAATGCTTTATGTAGTATGGGTGATATATTGATCAGATGGTTTGCAGTGAAATGAATAAATTGGGCTGAAAATAACCAGGGTATCTGCAGGTTTTTCAGATTTAAGGCTTTAAGACTTTTTAATGCCACTCAGAATTAAATTTAATACCAATTTCACGATAACAAAATGGCAAAAATCATGGGTACTCTCAGTACTAATTCAAGGGTACTACGACTATGCCTGCACCTCATGGTACCAAAGCACCTCAAAGGCACTAAAAACAAGATTACAAACATCACAAAACAAACTGGTCAGACTACTGCTTAACCTCACTCCTAAAACCCACTTTACCCCTGCCCACATTCAAAACCGCTCTTAAAGAGCACCTACGGGAGACTGCAATTCGAAACTGGCCACCGTAAATGTCCACCCCCCCCCCCCTCCTCCTAATGTACAGTCTCATCCCCATCATATATATATAATATTTTCTGTTAGGATCTCTGGGTAACAGTACTGTATATTATTTGCATATCGTATATGTCACAAATGTAACAGTACTACAGTATATACCTGTATGTCATGTATGTCCCTATGCCATAAATGTCATGATGTCATGTATGTTTTTACTGTATTTATTTCTGTATATGTTCGGACAGAGATACGGGATGGTTTGAAAGCTCGGCGTTGCTAATAAATATTTTTAATATTTTTTTATAAACTGCTCAAAGCGGCATTATTTCCGCCGTTGGGTGATCACAGCGCCTGCGCACCATCCCGCATCTCTGTCCGAAACCCTCGTGCAACTGTGAGCACATTTGTAATGTCTCTGTGATACTTGTATAACGAACGGTTCGGCCAGAACCAGTCCTTCAGGGTAAATCTAGGTTGGTTTCCCATTGAGGAGCAAGTGACTGTGGATTCACTCGGTGCAGCACAGTCACGAAAGGGGCTAGTATGGACCCTGATGTAAACAAGACAAACGTCTTTCTCTGGTCTGCATCACCTTAACAATTGTGTGTATTGAGTATTGAGAAATAAAGTTTTCATTCATTCATTCAGCCAGCCGCCGCGCTCACTGGGGCTATTGATAGCGTCAATTAATTGTTGTTGTTGTTGGTACTGCCGAGTCTGAATATCATATATAGCCTGCTGATGATCTCTCTCAAATCCATTCTGAGAACGGAATGCAGTGCCTGCGACGCGGGTCTTGATTGATTGATTGATTGATTGAAAATTGTATTAACAGATCATGCTGGACCTACAAAAGGCCTTTGACACTGTCAATCACTCCATTCTTGATTGAACATTTTATTAACAGATTGCAGAATGGGTACAGTACAGTACAGCTCAATACACACAATTGTTAAGGGGATGCAGACCAGAGAAAGACTTTCGCCTTGGGGGGGGGTCGGGTAGGAGGGGTGGGTGGGTGGGGGACACTGTACAACTGTACAAGCAAAACTGTACATTGGAATATTGACAAAACCATACTTGGTCATTTACTGTACATTGGAGGGGGTTGGGTTACAACACAGGAGCAGAGTATAAACAACAGTACAGGAATGAGAAACAGTACTGTACTGTTGTTTATACTTTGCTCCTGTGTTGTAACCCAACCCCCTCCAATGTACAGTAAATTACCAAGTATGGTTGTCAATATTCCAATGTACAGTTGTACAGTGTCCCCCACCCACCCACCCCTCCTACCCGACCCCCCCCCCCCCCCCCCCCCAACCACCTCCAATGTACAGTCCCCCCCCCCCCCACCTACCCAACCTCCTCCAATGTACAGTTTCTACGTCAAATGTATATACTCTCTTTTCTGGACTCTTTTTGTATCACAAACAATACTGTATTTGCAAATCTGGTATGTCATAAATGTATAGATGTAGCAGTACTGTCTATCTGTATGTCGTGTATGTCATATGTTATGATGAATTGAAAATGGGGGACCCTGATGTAAACAAGACAAAAGTCTTTCTCTGGTCTGCATCCCCTTAACAATTGTGTGTATTGAGCTGTACTGTACTGTACCCATTCTGCAATCTGTTAATAAAATGTTCAATCAAGAATGGAGTGATTGACAGTGTCAAATGCCTTTTGTAGGTCCAGCATGATCTGTTAATACAATTTTCAATCAATCAATCAATCAATCAATCAATCAATCAATCAATCAATCAATCAATCAATCAATCAAGAATGGAGTGATTGACAGTGTCAAATGCCTTTTGTAGGTCCAGCATGATCTGTTAATACAATTTTCAATCAATCAATCAATCAATCAATCAATCAATCAATCAATCAATCAATCAATCAATCAAGACCCTCGTCGCGGGCACTGCATTCCGTTCTCAGAATGGATTTGGAATGGATTTTATTCTATTTTTACTTCTCCACTGTACTATAACTATGTCTTCTACTACCTGTACCTCCCCTCCCCCCGGCCCTCCCCATGCTGCTGAATTTATATTATTTTATGAATACAACGTTTAATGTTCGTTAACGTAGAGAAACGTCAGACGTAATTCGAGATACGTCAGACGTACTTCGAGATACTTCCGTACTTTCCGCCAATCAGCGCATTGCCCTGTCACAGGAGTAATAGTCCTGTGGCAGGGCGGAAGTTCCAATCTGGACCGAGGCTCCGAGTCTGCAGCTCGACCCTACTCGCGAGATCTGGCGGTCAAAGCATGGCGGGCAATAACCCTTTACAGCGTGGATGTGTTAATAATGATTTGAAGATGTTTACACTTTTTTTTACAACCCTACTGTTCTCCCAAGAATTAAATAAAGGTTTGATGATGATGACATAGAAGAGAGATATAGATAGAGTGGGTGTGTTTGTGTTTGTACATGGAAGTTATACTCACATCAGCTTAAGGGAGATGCCATCCATGTCAATTCAGCATAGGATGATTCAGATGGCCTTGTGGTCAGCAGGGTCCCCCTCTGGCTGCTGGCCTCTGGTAGAGGTGTAGATCACCAGTGTCATCCCTCTGAGAACACAATTAGACTTTAGACAGTGGCTTGCGAGCACGATGAGCCTCATTTCTTTATTTTGTGATTGCTCTATCTATCTGATCTTATTACAAAATACTTGCCTCCTAGATCACTAAATGCGGGGCTCCTATCCTATTGAACATATTTTACTTTGTGTGTTTATTTTAACAATAATTTGTGATGCCATCACACAAACTGGCATTTAAATGGTAAAATTTCAAAAAGTCCTGCACCAGAATGCAGGAAATTAAGTTTTTGTAACAAAATAATTGTGTGTGTGTGTGTGTGTGCGTGTGTGTGTGTGTGTGTGAGAGAGAGAGAGAGAGAGAGAGAATGATGGACAATTGCTTGCTGTGTGAGAGAGAGAGAGAGAGAGAGAGAGAGAGAGAGAGATAGAGATTAAGTACATTTGCTGAAATACAGTTGTTCTTAATTTTCTCACTTGCTATGTGAGAATGTTAGTTATTATGTTCTCAATGCCCTTGCATTGTATGAGTTGTGTGGACGCGTTTGCTAGTTCTAGTGCTATCCCTTTGTACATTGTGGCTGTGTCTGACAAAAGTTAACAATAAATAATGGTATTAGGAATACATTTGCCTCCTGCGTGAACTGTGCATAGCTGAATAGACTGTATTTTAACACCGGTCATATGGTGGTACTTGGAGAGCCAGCTACATTCTCAGGTGGTACTTGGTGTAAAAAGTTTGAGAACCACTGATCTATCATGTATAAAATTCAACTCACAATTCTACATGGGCTTCAGGTGGTGGTCTGCGTCTTCAGGTGGTGACATACTTCCCGCAACTGGCGAAGAATCTCTGAAATATTGGATTGTTTGACAGTGACACACAACAGAATATTATTTTATGCCTGAATTTCCCCAAAATGGCTAATTGGACAGCACTTCTCCACCATCAGTGGCTATACGTGTCAGATAGGTGCAGATAGGAGAATCTGTCTGAATGACAAAGAAATCGCTTAACTCTCCCTCCCTCGGCCGCTATTGGCGCGACGGTGTAGCGGTCATTCCTATATGGCTATGACTATGAGCCCAGATGCAACGAGTAATTGTCTACTCAAAATCAACTAAGTGTCATGATTACGTCATTACAACCTGGGACTTGGATGGGAGAGCAGGAAAGATCCAATGTCTTCAGTCAAAAATCCGCCAATCAATGCAAAGGTAAACATACGTCTTTAGAGACGTTTTATATAAGAATAAACACCAGTGAACTTGTGTATAAAATTCAACTCACACTACAGGCAGTCTCTGCCTGCGTGCAACTGCTGGTCTCTGGTGGTAATTCAGGAATGGCTTCAAGTTCCTCTGGCGAAGAATCTCTGAAATATTGAATACGACAATAAAAATGTTATGCCAGTGAGAGAGGGAGACGGAGATAGAGGGAGAGACAGACATAGCACTGCTGTGTCATCAAATGACAAAGGCTTTGGCAATGTAGGTGTTGTGTGAAGTGGAGGGGGTCGAGGTGAGAGAGACAGAAAGACAGAGATGAAAACACAGATAAAGGTGTGAAGTTTGAAGTGGGGTGAGAGAGACAGACAATATTGAATTGAAAGATAATACTTACTGAGCTGAATCAATGGCAGTGTGGTAATAGGGGCTGGAGTTATACATTGGCATTCCTAGAGAAAGAGCAACATAATTAACAAAATAAGGAAAAAATAAGCACCATCAAAGTAGTTATCAATGAGCACCATATAACCTACAGTAGCAAGTGTACCTAGCTCCATATACCTAGCGCATGTCTGGTGGTAAAAACAAAACATGATTTGAGAATGTGTTAGTTAACTCACACAGTGAGTGGTGTCAGGAGAACTGCCTCTCCCTGAACGTCAGCAAAACAAAAGAGATGATTGTGGACTTCAGGAGGTCGGGGGTCAAGGACTACAGCCCCCTCAGCATCGACGGGGCACCAGTTGAGAGAGTGAACAGTTTCAAGTACCTCGGAGCCCACATATCCGAGGACTTGACATGGACCACACACATTGACAGTGTTGTGAAGAAGGCACGACAACGCCTCTACTTCCTCAGGCGCCTAAGGAAGTTCCAAGTCAGTCAGAAGATCCTTAGGAACTTCTACTCATGTACAATAGAGAGCATCCTGACCGGCAACATCACCTCCTGGTTTGGGAATAGCACTGCACAAGACCGTAGCAGACTACAAAGAGTGACACGTTCAGCCGAACGCACAATTAGAGGGGGGCTTCCCACCCTCCAGAACATTTACAACAAGCGGTGCAAGGGGAAGGCTAAGAGAATTATTAAGGACTCGAGCCACCCGAACAACTGCCTCTTTGAACTGCTGCCGTCAGGCAAGCGATACCGGAGTCTTAAGGCGAGCACAGAAAGACTCAGAAGGAGCTTCTATCCCCAGGCCATCAGGCTGCTAAACGAACAATAATCGCTAAACGAACAATAATCACTATGCAACAACCATCAAATGCACACAGCACACACACCCACACGCACACACTCACTCAAACAAACAACACACTGCAGCACCCACTCTCCACACTTTAGATCACACAAACACACTTACACTTTATATTTATTGATAAAGGATTTGCACTACAACTCGTACACCTACTGTGAATTGTACCTAAACTGCACCTCGTCCATTTATGCCTTGCACTATATAGTATTGTATATTAGTACACTGCACAGTATTGTATATTGTATGGTAACTACGTCTACGAACATTGTACATATGTCTAAACTGAACACTGTGACCTCTTTTTTTACTTCTAATTTTTACTATGTTTTTATTTCATACTTATCTTGTCATGCACAGTCTCTGGAGCGCAACAGTAAGAAGCATTTTGTACAAAAGTATTCTGTACTTCTGTATGACAACTATTAAAGAAACTTGAAACTTGAAACTTGAAACTCACCTTGATAGCGGCGATGATTGCCAGCGAATTCTAAAAAGAAGACGATCAAAATATTTAAAAAACCTTGTATGCAATTTATCAAGACTGTGTATATTATATATATATGTTTAGAGTAGCAGGAGCTAGAAGTTCAAATATGTCAGTCTTTCAAAGCCCCATTTTTTATATATAACAAAAGGCAGAATGAACATCACTGCCGCCCTGCTGGATTAAATTCTGAATTGCAGGTAGGCCTGAATAAGTATTTACTGTGCAAAATAACCAAAACCAGATAAATAATATCTGTTTTTTTATAAAAGCACAGATCATGTTAATTAAGTATTCTGAGTCTGAGCAGACAGAAAACCATCTTACCCTCAGCAAGGGATTACTTTGTGCTGAAGACCCACAATGCAACACAACAACTGCAAGCTAAAATGCCTCACATACAAAACGAAATAAAATAGAGCCATGGCTGTGTCCCAAGTTTAACACAATTGAACTATAATAAAGTATTTGTTAACACTAGTTACAACAATGCTTATGTAACTATTAAAAACGTACATTTTAATCACGAAACAAAATGGCAGAATAACGTTAGCTAGCATGCTAGCTAGCTAACGTTAGTAGCTATAATAATATGCATCACTATTTGCTCAAACAAGCTCCAAACTATTTGCCACGGCACAGAGATAACATTTAGTCAAACGATAACAGCCCGGTGATGGTATCTGAACGGAATCATACTATTCCCATAAGAACTCACTTACCAGTTAAGTATACCATCTAGCATGTTAGCTAATAATGCTAACAAGCTTCGTTCTAGCCTACTAGTTGCCACCACGGTAATAATTCACAAAGTAGCATGTAGTCAAACGATGACAGCAAGATTATGGTATGTGAATGGCATAATACATAATATTGTCAATGACTTACCAAGGAGTTTGGCTCAGACTATTTGTCAAGCCAGTCAGTGAAGACACCATCCATCGCGCCAAAGTGTTTGAATACCTCAAGTCCCGTGAGATCTTCTAGGTCTCGCGAGTTGCTTAGGACTATACCCTCTCGAAGGGGAGGGGAGGGGGAGGAGGGGAGGGGGAATCTACTAAATTGATTCAACGACAGTTTTTCAAATGTTGAAATGGTATCTGTAATTAAATATTGAATCAACATAGCTTTTTCAACCTCAACCAAAAATAACCAATCTGACTGTACATTGGAGGTGGTTGGGTGGGTGGGGGGGTTGGGTAGGAGGGGTGGGTGGGGGACACTGTACAACTGTTCATAAATATTACAGTGACAGTCCAGTTGAGTTAATGGATGGAGGGGGGGGGGGGGGGGGCGTTGACTTGCAACGGATGGACTATAGTGCAGCAATGCAAGTTCAATTCACAGTTATTACTACAGACCGGTGGCACTCACCTCTGTGGTCATGAAATGTTTCGAGAGGCTGGTCAAGGACCACATTTGTGCCTCCCTCCCCAGTGATATGGACCCTATGCAATTTGCATACAGGACAAACAGGTCCACTGACGACGCGGTCTCCCAGGTACTGCACAGCACCCTCTCTCACCTTGACCGTCAGAAGGGGGGCTATGTGAGACTGTTGTTCATACAGCTCAGCGTTCAACACCATAGTCCCCATCACCAGACTGGTGGACAAGCTGATCGAGCTGGGTCTGAGCTCCGCCCTGAGCGCCTGGGTACTGGACTTTCTGAGTGAAAGACCCCAGGCGGTCAGGGTGGGGGGTCAGACCTCCAACACCATCACCCAATTCAATTTCATCAATTTCATCTCTGTGCGTCAGAGTTAATTTTTTTACAGAGCGCTAGCTGCTCCCTACTTCCAGTCCTTGTGCTAAACTATAGACTATTTGCTTGCTTCCAGCCCTTGTGCTAAGCTATAGCTAGCTGCTCCCTACTGCTTCCAGCCCTTGTGCTAAGCTATATAGCTAGCTGCTCCCTACTGCTTCCAGCCCTTGTGCTAAGCTATAGGCTAGCTGGTCCCTATACTGCTTCCAGCCCTTGTGCTAAGCTATAGCTAGCTGCTCCCTACTGCTTCCAGCCCTTGTGCTAAGCTATAGGCTAGCTGGTCCCTATACTGCTTCCAGCCCTTGTGCTAAGCTATAGCTAGCTGGTCCCTATACTGCTTCCAGCCCTTGTGCTAAGCTATAGCTAGCTGCTCCCTACTGCTTCCAGCCCTTGTGCTAAGCTATAGGCTAGCTGGTCCCTATACTGCTTCCAGCCCTTGTGCTAAGCTATAGCTAGCTGCTCCCTACTGCTTCCAGCCCTTATGCTAAGCTATAGGCTAGCTGGTCCCTATACTGCTTCCAGCCCTTGTGCTAAGCTATAGCTAGCTGCTCCCTACTGCTTCCAGCCCTTGTGCTAAGCTATAGGCTAGCTGGTCCCTATACTGCTTCCAGCCCTTGTGCTAAGCTATAGCTAGCTGGTCCCTATACTGCTTCCAGCCCTTGTGCTAAGCTATAGCTAGCTGCTCCCTACTGCTTCCAGCCCTTATGCTAAGCTATATGCTAGCTGGTCCCTATACTGCTTCCAGCCCTTGTGTTAAGCTATAGCTAGCTGCTCCCTACTGCTTCCAGCCCTTGTGCTAAGCAGGCTAGCTGGTCCCTATACTGCTTCCAGCCCTTGTGCTAAGCTATATAGCTAGCTGCTCCCTACTGCTTCCAGCCCTTGTGCTAAGCTATATATCTAGCTGCTCCCTGACACATGCCTCCTCTATTTGAACGACCACATCAAACAAGAGGTGGACGCGGGCAAATACTGCGGCATGGTCATGCTGGACCTACAAAAGGCCTTCGATACTGTCAATCACTCCATTCTGATTTGACAAGCTAAAAGCAATTGATTTTGATAGCTTATCAGTGAGCTGGATGCAATCCTACCTGGAGGGGAGAGAACAGATGGTAGAGGTAAACGGTATACTCTATCCCCCCCCCTCACAGTGAGCTGTGGTGTTCCACAAGGAAGCATACTAGGACCGCTACTCTTCCTAATTTATGCAAATGACATGTCGTCAGCCTGTGACTGCAACTTGTTCCTGTTTGCGGACGACTCAGCCATGCTGGTCTCTGACAAGAACAAGTTGCAGGTTGAAAAAACCCTCAGCTCGGAACTATATAGGCAAAATCTGCATATGGCTCGCTGATAACAAACTATCATTACACATGGGCAAAACAGAGTCCATTCTCTTCGGTTCAAATAACAAACTCAGCAAGACCGACGGCTTCTCAGTTGCAGTGCATGGGTGACAATATTGTCACAAGGAAAGACGAAATTACCTACCTGGGTTCCATCCTAGAGGCAAATCTTTCCTGTGACAAAATGGCATCCAATGTAATAAAAAAAGTCAACCAACGAACTAGATTCTTGTACCGGATCTCCTCTCAAGAAACAAGAATACCCTGAAGACTCTGGCAGGAGCCCTCATTCAATATACTACGACTATGCGTGCACCTCATGGTACCAAAGCACCTCATAGGCGCTTAAATCTAAATTACAAACATCACAAAACAAACTGGTCAGACTACTACTTGACCTTACCCCCAGAACCCACCTCACCCCTGCCCACTTTGACAACCTAGGATGGCTTAGAGTAGACGACAGAGTACAGCAACTTGCAATGGGCCTGGTCTACAAGATACACTATACGACTAAGGTACCCATGTACATGTCAAAATACTTCCCAAAGGTCAGTGAATACCACAACCACTAGAGGAAGCTCAACAAATCATGTTAAACCCAGATTCGGCTCAAACAATGAACTAAACACGTTTCGCAATTATGCCACATCAATGTGGAACGCCCTACCCAAAGCTGTAAAGGAATGTGAATCACTACCCACTTTCAAAAACACCCTCAAAGAACACCTATACGGGATACTGCAATTCGAAACATGGCCCCTACAAATTTACATTTACATTTACATTTAGTCATTTAGCTGACGCTTTTATCCAAAGCGACTTACATGTTCTGTACGACAAGCCATCAGGAAGGGCACAAGCTGAGCAACAATGTTCATCAAAGTGTTGAGTGCTGGTTAGTTTATTAGGACAAGTGCATGACAGTACGGTTAGTTAGGGTTAGATTTTTTTTTTTTAATTCAGATAATGGTTGAAGAAGTGCGTCTTTAGTCGACGGCGAAAGATTGGACGTGTTTCGGCTGTCCTAACTGGGGTGGGTATAGTTCATTCCACCATTGTGGGGCAAGGACTGAGAATAGGCGACTTCTCTTTGATGACCCTCCCGGAGCTTGGATAGGAGTAGGTCTGAGGCGGCCAGAAGATGCAGAGCGTAGGGGTCTTGAGGGTGTGTAGTTAGAAACCATTGACCGGAGGTAGGCGGGAGCGGTTCCCTTTGCCGCACGGTATGCTAGGTCGAGGGCCTTGAAGCGGATTCGTGCAGCAATGGGGAGCCAGTGCAGGTCCCTAAGAAGTGGGGTGACATGGGCCGACTTCGGTAGGTTTGAGATCAGGCGGGCCGCTGCGTTCTGAATGAGTTGAAACATTTCCTAACCCAGTTGTCCCCCCCCCCCCTGCCCAACCCCCCACCCCCCCCACCTCCAATGTACAGCCCCCCCCCCCCACCCCACCCAACCCCACCCCACCTACCCAACCTCCTCCAATGTATACAGTTTCGACGTCAAATGTATATACACTCTTTTTCTGGACACTTTTTGTATCACAAACAGTACTGTATTTGCAAATCTGGTATGTCATAAATGTATAGATGTAGCAGTACTGTCTATCTGTAAGTCGTGTACATATGATGAATTGAAAATGGGGGAAGTCTTTCTCTGGTCTGCATCCCCTTAACAATTGTATGTATTGAGCTGTACTGCACTGTACCCATTCTGCAATCTGTTAATAAACTTTTAAATCAATCAATCAATCAATCAATCAATCAATCAATCAATCAATCAATCAATCAATCAATCAATCAATCAATCAATCACATTATAATTACATTGTCATTTAGCTACCGGCAAAAGACACAGATACCTATGCAAGCTGTTCTGCGCATGGGAGGTTCTTATATAAATCCTCATCACACAAAAAAAATAACTTTTTCCGCCCTGAAATACAGGAACAGCAGCAAGACCCGACCCAGTAAGACATTTATATTAAGTCATTGTTTTCAAATAGTCATTATATAATAGAAATCTGCGACTGTCGTCTTGTCTTAAAATGTACATTTCCACGTATTTTACCGTAACAATATGCTAGCGTACATTTGTTTGTGCAAAGCAGCTAAAGCAATGAATGTGTTCATGCACACATGTAAGAATTAAGAATGGGAAATTCAGAAATAAAAAGTATTTCAATATGAACAAAACTTTGCATTATATTCGAAAATCATTTAAGGTGTATTCGTGCACACGTGTCCCGCATGCAGGGCCGCCTGGGAGAAATGCGAGGCCCTGTGCGAGATTTAACGCGAGGCCCCCCCCCCCCCAAAAGGTAAAAAAAAAAAAAAAAAAAAATTATATATATATATATATATTTTTTTTTTTTTTTTTTTTTATACAGTCAACATATTCTTAAATAATAGCGCTGCCCGAGGCGGGGCATGATACAGTCAACATATAGCAAAAGAGAGAGCGAGAGAGAGCTCCCGTTCTACAGTCAATATACAGTGTACAGAGAGAGAGAGAGAGAGAGAGAGAGAGAGAGAGACACATTGGAAAGAAATTGAAATGCTATTTGGCCCTAAACAGAGAGTACACAGTGGCAGAATACCTGAGCACTGTGACTGAAGATCCTTGAGCACAGCCTAGCCATCGAGAAAGGCCGCCATAGGCAGACTGTGTGTGTTAGAAAGAGAGAGAGAGAGAGAGAGAGAACATGTGTGTTTGTCATGTGTGTGTGTGTTAGAGAGAGACTATAGCATGTATGAGAGATTCAAAAGGACAAAGATCAACAATCCAACAAGAAGAGCGTCTATACCAGAGAAACCAAAGCAGCAAGGAGCCAATGGCCGACATCAGCTAAATAGGCTAGCCAGGTACTGTGACACCAGGCCACGTGACACACAGCTTTGGCCAACGGCCCAACGCTACCCAAGCTACACAAACGACCATTCACACACAGCACATGTCGTATCTCCAAATGTTGTGAAGTAGCATATGTTTTGCCTGGAAAAAAACATCGTTATTAACAAAACATTCGGGAGGGGAAGGAAGGAAGAGTGGGGTAATGTCATGACATTTTACCTGCACGAGGAACACAGGTCTCCACGTTGACGAAAGGCCTCTCGCTGTCGGGACAAAGCTATGGCCAGAGCCTTGTCATGGTGCAGGCCCGACTACATCTTCTGTCAAAGATGATGTCGTAGTCAGAGTGCCAGGGCCTGCTATTCTCAAGGCTAACTGATAGCATCAAACGAACGTTCCCAGCTGACGCTAAACAGCTAACTGGCTAACAGTTAGCTCAATCAGGCACCTGGCTGCATGTAGTAGCCGCATAGCTTGCTTCTGCGTTAGCTAACAGCTAACAAGCTATGCGGCTACTGTCTACATACAGCCAGGTGCTCTCAGCAGGCACACACAGTTAGCTACTAGTAGTACTATATATTAGCTTGTCGACCAGTTTGGCTCCAGAAAGAGAGAAAGATAGATAGGTCAGGACAGGTCCACGGCGGGTATTTAATCATAGGTTGACTCACATAACGCAGTATCAATGAATGCGGCGCGGCCGGCGCCAATGGTGAAGTTGGAAGGAGACTTGGCCCACGGTGTAATTCTTCTTCTTCTTCTTCTTCGAGTACTTTCCGGCAGACTGGACACCTTTCGGCATATTGCTGCCTAACAGATTTATCTGCTCACAAGTTCTCTTCTCCTTCTTTTGAAAAGACATCCACTCGCCTCACTCCTCTGAATAGCGCTGAATTATCTACCTTGTGTGTCTTCTTCTTCTATTTGGTATTACGGCGGTCGGCGGACGGGCCGGAAACACTATCCTAAAATCTGTAGAGCAGCAAATCCGCAGAAACCGGAAAACTGCAGTCTGCAGAGCCAGGAAGTCAGACACATTCTACAAACGTGTCTAATGTGAAATATATAAGCATATAAGCAAAACTAGATTTTAGGTCTGTGATGAAAAAGGGCCTCGCGGGAAGGGGGGCCTCGCAAAAAAATAAAAAAAAAATAAAAAAAAATAATAAAAAATAATAAAAAAAATAAATAAAAAATATTTTTTTTTTATTTTTTTTTTGCGAGGCCCCCCTTCCCGCGAGGCCCTGTGCGACCGCACTGCTCGCACACCCCCTGAGGCGGCCCTGCCCGCATGTCTTTGGAAAGACCAGATTACTTATTTGCCATGAAAGAGTTCTCTGCAGTATATGACAGCAGTCATAGAGTGTATATTTTCAGCAATACGTTTGTTTAGGTTAAGGTTCAAACTTAGGAGATTTTATACTTTTTTTAAATGTGATAATATTTCCACAGAGGTTGTTACAGCAGGATCTCACTGCCACCTATAGTATAGCCTATGTACATGTATGTACCACGTGGATGGTTTGCAGGTTATTGTTACGAGACCGCCGCCATCTTATGACCGCCGCCATCTTATGAGTGAAAACAAACGAATTTCTACCATCAAATGGCATTTCACTATTTCGAAAGCCTTTCTAGGCGAGATATGCGTCAAATAAGCTTGCCCTGATTGACTTGTCCAAATTGGTTCAGTTATCTGAAATATTGGCTGAGATATATTAAACAGATTTGTTTGCGGTTTTTTGATAATCATGTCCTTAATTTGCATATAAATGATACATGGGACACTCTGACAACTTGTTAACATAAGCCTATAATTTTTTTCAAATCTAGAAACACTGGTTAGAAGTATATTTCCGGGGGGTGCATGATACCCCCCTCTATCCTAAAGATGATTAAAGCCCAACCTCCAGGTTAAACCCTACTGATCAATTATGGGTAGTTTACATCATTGGTATATAATTTCATTATTTATTTTTTTCCATTTGACACCGGAAATGCCACTCTGAAAGAGTTAAAAAGGTCCACGCACGAATAACATGCACGTGCGAATCAAAAAAGCTTATCAAACGCCGACGTCACTACAGCCAGGTGCATATTAATGAGCCGAATCTAAAAGCTAGCACGGCCGTGACGTCACTTCAGGAAATGCCTTGCCCGTCCGGGTCATAGTACTAGTTCAATGGTGGCCCACTAGGTGCATCACAGTTAGCCTATATAGTATATAGCTCCGCCGTCCCTGCTGCCTACAGTCAGGACCACTACACTGACGTTAGCCTATGGTTCTCTCCTCTTTGTGTGCCCCCGTCCTCGCGGGTGTCCTGCGGAGGAGCTTGTGGACGCGACAACAGCGGCGGCCGTTGTTAGCTCATAGCTATCGTGAACCACTAGCCTTTACGGGCTCGAGCACCCTACAGCATAGACATCTATATTCTATTATAGATATCTATGCCCTACAGGCTGCCACCATTGTCGCCGTTGTCGCGTCCATGGCCCCCCGGCAGGGTACCCGTGGGGACGGGTTGTACAGCTATTGCATGCACTCATCTGTGTTTCACCACACACATGAGTGCATGCTTACCAACTGTCCGTCTGCAACACTACTATCACCAACATCTAAGAAGGGAGATCCCCCCTTGAATGGCCCTTCTAAGGTTTCTCTCCTCCACACTGCCTGTGGAGCTTTTTTCCCTATTGTTAGGTTTTAGTGAGTTTTTCCTTACCTTCGCGTGGGGTATGTCTGGGAGTGCTTGCATTCTTTCATTTATTTGCATTCATCTAAAAAAATTTTGGACCTTATGGTGTTCTTGTTCTGTTCTTGACTTATTGTTATGTTGTCTTCTTGACTTGTTTAAAGAAGACCTGTACGGCCCATGGGGACATTAACGTGTGTTGTCGGGCCCTATAAATAAATTTGATTTGATTTGATTTGATTTGATTACAGAGAGGAGAGAACCATTTTGGGTCGGCCGTTCATGCCGGCCAGCGAGCCGGATGTCGGGATATTTTGTTAGCACAATAGCTACCAAGCTAAGCTATGTTAGCTACTAACGTTATAAACACAATATGTGTACAACGACACAATGATTTACATTATTACAAATATGGTAACGTGGTTGTGGCTTTAGAGATGGGTGGCTATAATCACGGAGCAATAGTGTTAGGTGAAACAGATACATTTTCATTCGGCTAGTAGTAGCAAGCATATATCAGTGCCATGCCACTAGCTGTGTGTGACTCTCAGCGCCCCCTGGTGCCCTGCACCTGTTGTGACGATCATTTCGATTACATATGAACCATTGATTAAAATATGCACGTGCAGTGATTGTGTTGGGCAGACAAAATGTTTGATAAAAACGCAAAAACTGGGTCAATTTCAATACTTTTTTTCCCCATTCTTCATGAAAGTCACTGTTGGCCTAGTCCACATTGTTTATTGAACAAAAATACAACAGAAGGTTTTGTAGATACAGTACTGAATTCTGCCATCCGGACGCATGCAATTTGAAATATGATTATAGAATATAAAATATCAGGCCTAAAATGGTTATGCGGTTAAAATGCGATTAATTAGATTAATTTTTTTAATTGCCTGACGGCACTAGAAATAACCTTTTTTGAAGTTTATTTGTGCTTCACTTCCACTTATTTTGTCTCAACAGTTTGGATTGCAGTTCCGCTTCATCAGTTGCAACATTTAGCCTATCTGCAGATTTAGGACAGGTTATATACACATGCACACACACAGAACTTCCTGGAATTGTTAGATGTAACATGAGATTTAAGGGAATACTTAACTTCTGAAAAATGCCTGGTCATACATGTAAATGTAAGTCCTGTGGCCTGTCATTCAAATCGCTTAAACGTTATGTTGACCATCAGTTACTTCATAGACATGAAGCAAACAAGCAATTCCCTTGTGGTGTGGCTGACTGCAAACATCAGTTTCTGAAGTATACTGCTTTGAAAACACATATGTACCGTGACCACAGGACCATCTCTGCTTCACAAAGAAATTATATAGGATGTTCATTCAAATGCGAGGCCGCAAGTTGTCAGGAGCAATATACTAATCTCAGGGATGTCATTGCACATCTGAAATTGCATATATTGAAAAAAGAGACAGTAAAATGTCCATTTGCAAATTGTGACAAAACCTATAAAGTAAAATCATCATTCACTAGCCATATCGCACGGTTGCATATGAATCAAACAGAGTTGTTTGTAACCCCTGGCCCTACACAATCGCAGTCTACTCAGGATTCCGCTGAGGTGCAAAGGGATTTAGATGAAAGTCATGTAGCAAGTTCATCTGACGACATGCCAGATGACACTGAAATGAGAGCCCTGTATCAAAAAAATCTATGCCTTTTTTACATGCGTCTGCAGGCTAAATGCCTCATTCCATCATCAACAATACAGATTATTGTTGAAGAAATTGACAGTTTGAATGATACGTGTCATCGGTACACTAAGAAGGAATTCAAAAAGTTAATGGGAGCTAAAACAAACTTGTCTGAGACTGATATTGACAGTGTTTTGAGTATTTTGGGAGAAGCAGATTTGCATTCGCTGTGCAGCTCTCACCTTTCCACTGGGCACAGAAGAAAGATGTTCTTCCAAAAGAACTTTTCATATGTGCACCCACAGGCTATTTATCTTGGCACAGACGAGAATAGAAGGGAGTGTTATGCACAATATATCCCACTTCAGGATACTTTACGATCCATGTTAAAAGACCCAGTTGTGTGGCAACAGTGTGTGAAGCCACAAAATAATGCTGCTTCTACTAATGTGTTCACTGATATTTGCGATGGATCTGTTTTCAAGTCCAACGACTTATTCATGGAGCCAGGTATAAGCTTAAAGCTTATCTTGTACCAGGATGCATTTGAGGTAGTGAACCCTCTTGGATCATCAAAGAAGAAGCACAAAATTGTAGGAGTTTACTTTACACTTGCCAACTTCGAGGCCATCTATCGTTCTAGTGTTGACAACTTGCAGCTTTTGCTTCTGTGTCCTGAGAGGTACTTTAAGTACTTTGCACATGAAAAGTTGTTTGCACGGATGCTGTCAGATATTAGAGAACTTGAGAGGCATGGACTGGTCACTTCATCTGGCCAGGTGGTGCGGGCAACAGTCGTATGTATTCTGGGGGACAATTTAGGCTCTCACTCGATCGGTGGCTTTACTGAGAATTTCAGTACTGCTAGTCACTGCTGCAGGTATTGCTTAGTGCCTACAAATAAAATGGACAACCCGACAGACCGGTTTCCGGTAAGAACAGTTGAGACCTACAAGGAAGCACTGCGACAACTACAGGACTCTGAGGCAACACATGTAAAGGGACTCAAGTTTGACTCTGTTTTCAACTCTCTTAAGTATTTCCATGTATGCCAGCCAGGGCTCCCACCATGCATAGGCCATGACTTGTTTGAAGGCGTAGTAGCCTATGACCTTACCCTTTACTTGAGGTATTTTGTAAAGGTGAAGAAATGGTTCACATACACACAGCTGAACCGACGAATCGCACAGTTCAAATATGTGGGTTCTGATGCTGGTTCTGCTCCTTGTGAAGTAAGTATAAGTGGTATGAAGATTGGTGGTCAGGCGGCTGAGAATTGGTGTCTTTTGAGACTTCTACCAGTGATTATTGGGGATAAGATGTCGGATACTAAGGATCCAGTGTGGCAGTTACTGATCTTGCTGAAAGAGCTTTGTGAGTTGGTCTGTGCGCCCAAGATATCTGTACCTCAAATCTGTTTCCTCAATGTTCAGATTCAAGATTATCTTGAAACAAGGAAACAACTATTTCCCACAGAGAAACTCAAACCAAAACATCACTACCTCGTCCACTATCCCTCTTTGATCGTGAAACTTGGTCCACTCATACGGTTGTGGACGATGAGGTTTGAGAGCAAACACTCATACTTCAAAAGATGCATAAGGAGGACACAGAACTTCAAAAATGTGTGTAAGACACTTGCAAACAATCATCAGCTGCTTCAGTCATATCTGAACTCCAGCTCTTTCTTTCCTGCAACTTTGCAAGTAAAAAACATGTTTCCTTACCACACTGACTTGTACAGTGACCAAGTGCGTGATGCGGTTAAAGCAAGCTCGCTCCCACATCCTGAGTTGGTGTCCACAGAAGTGCAGTGGAAGGGTACCCTGTATAGGAAAGGCTATTTTCTATGCATTAAGAATGAAGAGTCAGTGGAATTTGGACAAATTGAGCTCATTCTGATGAAGGAAAACAAGTGTGTGTACTTCCTGGTGATACCACACTCGTCATCCTATCTGGCAGAGTATGGCCTCTATAACCTTGGAGAAGCAGCTAGACAAATGGTTTGCATCAATGCTGAACAGTGTTTGGACTTTTATCCACTAGCTGCATATAGTCTATGTGGAATGACAGTCCTGTCCCTTAAACACAGTGTTCTGGATCAGTAGCTTACTGAATTCGCTACTGACGATATATGGGGTGGCTGATTAGTTGGGGAGGGGATGGGAATCTCAGTTATATTTGATCTTGATTCTTGGGAGTAATGATTCGATTCATAATTGATTGGGTACATACATTCTAAATTCTAAATTGCTGCACGAGGCATATATAACATGTAGTATAGGCATCCAAATCATTCTCATACACACACACACACACACACACACACACACACACACACACACACACACACACACACACACACACACACACACACACACACACACACACACACACACTGAGGACAGACTCAGGCAAAGTGGCAGGATAGGTGTCAGCAGTTGGGCGTTCAGTGTCTTCACACACTTCCACACACTGCAAGGAGGAGCTGGCATCAAACAGCTGTGCCCCTCAGCCAATGCCACCCCAGGTGAGCCAATAAAAACAGCCGTATTTATTTAGCATTGAACTACCATCCTAAACAGCTTTCATTACTGTTTTTTTTTTTTTTTTTTTTTTTTTTATCTACTTTTTCTGCCTTTTCTGTGATTTTTCTCCCCATCCCAATTTACCTCTTGTGCCAATTCTCCCTCCCCTGTCCTGATTGTTGCTCGCATATGCCCCACACTGGTCGGTTGTAGGGAGGATCGAAGCCTTGCATCACATGTCCCCTCTGATACATGTGGAGGCAGCCTGTCGCATCTTTTCACCTGCTAGCTTTTAGCTAAATCTGGGCTCAAGCTGTGTTTATCTTTCTTTGTAGTCATGGGTGACCTGGGCAGTTACATAAATGCAGTGCTTCCAGGCTCTGGACTACAACCTTTACTACTGGATTTACTTGACGGCCTCGGAGTGACTAGTGTGGACGATCTACAGTTTTTGCAACCGCATGAACTCGAAGGTGTACTGAAGCCGGTGGAATCCAGAAAGTTCATTGCTCATGCCAAGCGTAAGTGAAACATTGACTGTCACTCTATTTGAGCATGTCTTCATTTTTATATAGTAGAGTGTATGTCAAACTGACTTTTGTTTAACAAAATGGGATTAATAAAGTATCTATCTTTAGGTTACAACCGCAGAGAATCGGAAGAAGATTCCAGTAGCCCGTCTACAGCCTTTCCTGCCAGTTCAGGCATTTTTTCTTCTAGCGGCAGTAAGTAAAACCATTGTGCACACTTTCCTTTCAAATGACAATACTTGAGAGGTCTGTTACGACCAGAAAGGAGATTGCACTGTGCTCATTACATAATTAGCTGCTGCCTTAATGAGGTACACATGGAATGAGTTCAAGTATTAGGGTTCTAATGGGTTCTCCTATTAAGGGGGGGGGGGGTAGGCTCCCAGATATACACAGTACATTTCACAGAGTAAATTTTACTCAAACTGAGTAAATTGTACTCAAACTGAGTACATTTGACTCAAACTGGTTTGGGTAAAATCTTACTCAGTTTGAGTCAAATGTACTCAGTTTGAGTAGAATTTACTCTGTGAAATGTACTGTGTACTTTTTTTTTGTTATAACCTCTGCATTTATCATGTCTCGATGGTAATCAATAAATTATGATGTCAAATCAAAATCCATAATGGATAAGGGGTCAGGGGAAGATTTACCTCCACCCAATCAAAACTCAAACCAGCAGGTTTAATTGGACGGCCTAGTTGTGCGTCAGAAGCCAAACCAGAATGCACCTATCATCATAATCTATTGATTACCATCGAGACATTATGACAAATGCAGAGATTATAATAAAAAGTACATAGAAATCTGGGAGCCTACCCCCCTTAAATACACTGATTTAAGCTTCAAATTTGAGTTTCATATTGTGGGCTCAATTTGTTGCCGTCTTCACTGTTAACATCCAACCATGGTCGCACTGAGTAGTGTACTTGCAGAGGTGGTGGTCCAAACAATATGATAATACTCCTCTGTGCCTGTTTTGAAAATAACGTTATCATTCACTACCATTTTGGACCCCTCTACAGACTTTCCCAACAACACTCCAGACAGAAATGCGGATGCGCTGTTTGACTCCTGCTCGCCTACAAGCTCCTTGTCACCTCCGTTCACGCCAAGACTATGCCCCATCACAAATAAACGTGCGTACATTTACCATGTATACTGTTGGGGATGTTGAATTCAATTGGTAAATGGTCGGCCCAAAACTGTTCTTATTGACTATGTAAATGTGTTTAAAAAAAAATAAACACCTGTCATACAGAATGGCACTATTCTAAAATGGTTCAATGTATGTTAAAAAACAACACATGAATTGAAAGCAGACATTCTGAACTTTTACCTCATAGTTCATTGTTTCATTTAAAATATAAATGATATTGTCTCAGAGGCAAAACAACCAATCTCTCATATCTGTGCTAATTATGGCTTACTGTATTCCAGGTCTGCCGATGTCCTCATTGTCCTCCACCAATGAGTGCTCCATCAGCCGTGAGAAGGGAACAGCAGCACTGGACAATAACTGGCACTTCAGTTTCAAGATACAGTGGAACATCATGTCGTCGAATATACAAAAAATATTGGAGAATAAAGAGCGGCCAACGGCGAGGGATAGAAGAGAAATAGTCAGGTTGATTTCCGCAGAAATCCTGGTTGTCTGCAAACATCCTCAAAAGAAACATTTTAATGAAATTGCCCGCAAGATGGTACAAGATTATCCTAAGTCATTCAAGGATGTGATTGAGGATCAAGTCATAGGTAGTGGCTACGATGCTCTAGCAAAACAACTACAATGCAGAGTGGACAACCACAAAAGGATAGGTCCACCAACGATGACTCCCAGCAGTGTTGACAAGGGAAAGACACAAAGGAAAATGTCTTATGGATGTGTGAACCCAGAACCTCAACTGCGTGCTGCAAATGACGAATCACAGAGGAAGATGAAAGAGGATGTAACTGAGGGGTACAATTCCCTGACTGTATTACTAGATATGATACTTACTACCACTACCTTTGTACTTAATATTCGGCCACCCAGTACACGGCATAAATATATTATCATAAACACTCTCACGTAGATGAAACGGATCCAACACAAATGTACGAAGTCGAAGTATGCGTTTATTACTACACAGCAATGGTGTGTAGAGCAAGCACTTAATCACTTAATTACATTTATGAATTGAAATAGTATGCACTTTTATGGCAAAGAGTATTCGTCGGTATATCAATAGAGAATGTCCAATCTCTGATGGCGCAGGTGGTAAATATACGACCTGGAATAGTTAAGGAATAACAGCAATGATACTTTAATGATTATATACTAGATACACTAAGGGGGGGTTAATCCGGTCGCTTGTAAGCCGACAGGAGTAGGAGGGGGGGGGGGGTAGAATCCGGCTGCCTCGTCCGGCCAAGGGTATCCCAGGTGAACCCACTGTAGTGCCGTTCAATGCGCCGGCGATCCTTGGACCACAGATGAAAGCAGGTGGACTCTTTGTGGGCCGGCTCTCTCCGGTCCACGGGGGAGAGACGTGAAGCGACCTCGTCTTGCAGAGCGTCTCCTCACCTTGCGTCCTCTCCAGGGGGGGGGGTTCCAACACACGGCAGTGTCGGGGGTCTTTATCCATGGAATAATCAAAGTATACAAAGCATAATCCGTGCCTGGGAAGGCGGGCTGTCGTCGGTAGAATAATCCGGTATACAGGTCCACTCGCTCGTCGGCTCTGGGGCTCCTCGGGTGCAGCTTCACATGGGGTCAACCACCCTGGGTAAGCAGCCAGTTCTCTGCCCGAAACGATGGGGTACTGACTACGGTAGTATTCTCACCGCACAAAGCACTATATATTAACAGACTATTATTAGCTTAATAGACTACGTCCAACTCGACGATATAGTGCCAAATATGACTATTCAAATATTAATATACACGATGTCTCAATACCGATGGTAGGCGAACTTGGCCTTACTCCCACACGTGGCGTCGCGGGGAGGCTTTACGTCTGTGACTCTATTGGAGGGTAAGAAACTGGACTGAAAAGAAAGTCCTACTTTAGTAGCGCAGTATATATACGCACTATGAACAAATAGTCCCATTAGTGGTGCGGTAGCCAGATTCCTACGCGGAACTAGGACTTGTTCGTACATGTGGAGCGGTACGTTTGAACTGGGTCTGAGGGGTATGGCAGCCTGGCACCAAGGTCTCGACCAATAGTAGAATGGAGACTATTATGGGATGTTCAGTAGGCTAGAATGGATATTCAATGCATATTGTACAAGGAATATACAAGGGATATCAGGGAATATTAGAGAATATACAAATACAATTAAATATATATAAATAAATATATATATTCGGTTTAATCTGGCCCTTCACAACAGCCACCCCCTGAATAGGTCCCAGACCTAATCAGTTAAACAGAGACAGATTAATCGCGTTGTCTATTTACACATAAGGGTTTGCTGTAGGGGTCAGTCAACTTCACAAAGTCATATGGTTGTAGGGTCATGGTCATCATCGATTGTGTCTGGGAGTCGAGGCAGTTCTATGAGCCTCGCCACGGGACGGGTGTAAGTGCGACCCTGGACGAGCACTTCAGCTGCTCGGACCTTGCCGTCGGCACCGGTGATCACTTTGCTTACGCGGCCGGCCGGCCACATAGCTCTGGGCAGTGATTGATCAATAATCATGACGACTGTTCCTTCTGTCAAATTGTCTCTCTCCTTTACCCACTTCTGGCGGGTCTGTAGAGACGGTAGGTAGTGCAGTAGGAAACTGTTCCAAAACTTGTCGGCTAATACTTGGCTGTACCTCCACATTCGTCGGCCGTTCGCTTCTTCAGGCCGGTACATTGTCTGGGGTAATGCAGGATCTAGCCGCCCCATCAGGAGTGTGTTGGGGGTAACTGGGTCGATATCCGCCACATCACTGGAGACATATCCGAGGGGCTTCGAGTTAAGTACTCCCTCAATCTCCGTGAGGACTGTCATTAGGACTTCTTCCGCCACAGTCTGGGCCCCAAGTACTGCGTACAGGGCTGTCTTTATGGAGCGCACTTCTCGTTCCCAAGTGCCACCGAAGTGGGGTGCGTTTGGGGGGTTGAATTGGAAATCAACCTGTGCTGGAGCGAGGTGGGTCTTAAGTTCTGGGCCCATAGCTTGGAAGCTCTCTCTCAGCTCTCTTTCGCCGCCTTTGAAGTTTGTCCCATGATCGGACAATAGGGTAGACGGTCTTCCTTTCCGTGATGTGAATCTTCGGAAGGCCATAAGGAATGAGTCTGTGCTCATGGTCGGGAGAAGCTCGATGTGTATCGCTCTGGTGGTCATGCATTTGAATACAATACCCCACCGCTTCTCGGTTCCTCTTCCTTTCTTTATGTGCAGCGGGTCAAAGCAGTCCATACCCGTTGAGTGGAATGGCTTGTCACCGATTCGGAGGCGACATGGAGGAAGGTCAGCCATCCTTGGTATGCTGGGCTGCGCGCGCCACTTGCGGCAGTCTAGACATGTTCGCTGGAAGCGTCGTACCGCCTCTCTTCCTTGTAGGATCCAGTAACGACGTCTGATTTCCGCGAAGACTCTTTCTGCTCCTGCGTGATGTACATCCTCATCGTATTTCTTTATAATCAGCTCTGTGACCTTGTGTCGGCTGTTCAATACGATCGGGTATTTAATGTCATCCGGTAGATTGGGGGCTCTGCGTAGGCGACCACCCACTCTGATGAGGGTATGAGCGTCGCTCTCGGGGGCCAGGTGAATTAATCTGCTGTCGGATGGGACGGGCTTTCCTCCCTGTAGACAGGCCAATTCATCGGGGAACGAGTCTCTCTGGGCTCGCTGCAGTAGAAGCAATTCTGCTTCCTCGTAGTTAGCTGCTGACATATCAGCGGGGGACTTGCACTCCGGGTGGTACCGCAGGAATGTTCTTTGTTGTGCACTCTCTATGGACGTGCAATCGTCTATGTTAGGGTCGGTGGAGGCTACGGTGCTCAATCCACAGAACACAGACTTCTTATTTTCCACCTCCTCTGGACTTGCTTCCCTCGGGATAGGCATGGGCCACTGTCCTTCCGGGAGTCTTAGGAATGCGGGGCCGTCACTGTAGACATTGCGACGGGTGAGGTCATCCAGGGGCATCCCCCGGGTGATGACGTCAGCTGGGTTCTGTTTTGTATCAACGTAGCGCCACTCTGTTTCTCCGGTTAACTCTTCGGTTAAGTCTTGAATCTCGGTGACTCTGACTCCCACGAAGACTTTGTACTTGCATGAGTCCGATTTGATCCAGGCGAGTACCGTCGTGGAATCTGACCACAGGATTGTTCTAGACACCGGTATGGTGAGCTCACGTTGGATGAGCGTGGCTAGGTGCGCTCCGGCTAGGGCTGCGCAGAGCTCTAGACGTGGGATAGATTGTTGCTTGCGTGGGGCTATTCTTGAGCGGGCGAGGACAAATGCTGTGTAGATCTCTCCCCCCTTCTCTTGGGCCCGCAAGTAGGCTACTGATCCGTATGCGACCTCTGAGGCGTCACTGAAGACATGTAAGTCCATTTTACATGTCTCTGGCCTCACCGTGGGTGGGAAGTAGCTTCGGCGCATATTAACGCCTGGGAGTGAGTGGAGCTCCATCTCCCACTCTCTCCAGGTGGATGCAAGGTGTGCGGGAATGGGGTCGTCCCAGCCCTGGTCCTTGTCCCACAATGCTCGTACAATCATTTTTGCCCTGGTGGTGTACGGTAGAATACATCCTAGCGGGTCATATTGTCGGGCGAGTGTTGTGTACACACTCCGTCTGGTAGTCGGCGCCGCCGCCGGCCTTCCCTGCTCTGTAGTCAGGGGCTTGTGTCTGTAGTGAAGCGAATCTGTTTTGAATCGCCACACCAATCCCAGGGTCATCTCCTGGGCTTCTCCCGGGATTGTAGCCATCCAGGTCTCGCTGCTGGCTGCCTTGTCCTCGGAGGAGAGGCTGCGCAGTACTTGCGGATCGCTGCTGGCCCACTGCCTGAGATCAAAGCCGCCTTTGATCAATGAGGCGCGGAGTTTAATCAGGAGAGCCTCGGCTTCTTCCTGGGTTGAAAGGCTTTGTAGACAGTTGTCTACGTAGAAGCTGTTCTTTACGCTGTGTCGGACCTCTTCGTCCGCTGCTGGGTCCTCTGCTACATGTTTCTGTAGTGCAAATGTAGCACAGCAGGGGGTGCACGTCGTTCCGAAGGGGAGGACTTCCCATTGGTAGATGGCTGGGTGCTCATCTCCTGGCTTCTCTCTCCATAGGAACCGTAACAGGGGCTTGTCCGCCTCTACTAATCTCACCTGCAGGAACATTCCTTTAATGTCCCCGCTGATGGCCACCTTTTCCTGGCGGAAGCGGAGTAGAACGCCGAGTAGGGAGGGGCCGAGTGTGGGACCGGGCAGTAACTCTTTATTTAGATTTTGGGATCCGATCTGGTAGCTGCAGTTAAATACTATGCGGTCTTTACCGTTGTGATGGACCTTGTGGTGGGGCACGTACCACGATTCAGTGGTCTGGTCAGCCTCTTTAATGTCCATCTTTGTGACGTGTCCCGCTGTGATGAGCTTCTCAATCTCAGCGCGGTATACACTCTCTTGGGCGGGGTTCTTGGCTAAGCGCCGCTCCGTGTTCAGCAGGTACCGTTCTGTGGCGTCTGTCTTGGCGTGGAAAGTAGGCATTCCTTCTCGCCGCAGGAGTGGCGTGGCGTATCTCAACACGCCGTTGACCGGGACTCTCTTGGTCCCTGTCTCGAGGAGGTGAATGGCGTAAATGTCATCTTTAGAGCGAATGTCTTTCTTTCCGTTCTTAAAGGGCATTTGTTCCAAGGTCCATAGCCGCTCTACGTGTTGCAGGAGTGCGGTTTCTCCCTCTGTGACTCGGGAGTGGAGACATCTAGTGGCTGTACTTCGGTTGAGAGATTTGGCGAGCGGGCCTTGGAGAGTCCATCCCAAACGGGTCTCGACTGCTGCAGGACAGCCTCGGGGTCCGGTATGAACCCGGTCTATCGGGACAATGAGGTCTGCATGGTCGGAGCCTATCAACAGGGTCGGCATAGCATTGTCTATGAGCGGGATCGGTAACTTGCGCAGATGTGCATATTTCTCCATCAGCTTGGCGACGGGGTATGTGTACCGCGACAGTCCTATTTCTTGGCTGGTGAAAGCGTCTGTAATCTGGTACCGTCGCTCAGGCTGGCCGCTTGCTGCAATAGAGAATGAGACATTCTCGCCCTTTATCGTCTTCAAATCTCGTCTTATTGTCCGAATTGTCATTTGGGTTTCGCTTCCCCGCAGCCCTAGCTGGGCCGCAGCGGAGGCGAGTAGCAGGGTCTTCTCTGACCCGTCATCGAGGACGGCGTAAGTGTCCAGGACTTTATTCTGGTAGCTTAGTGTCACACGCACTACTTTTAGGAGTACTCGGGCTCCACTGCTGCTGGCGGGATCGATGTACATGACGCTCGCTTTGCGGCTGGATGGTGCAGGTGAAGGGCGCCGTCTGTTACTGTCGTGAAGTATGTCCAGATGGGCTCCATCGCACTTGGTGCACCTTTTCTTTAAGCGGCATTCGGCTGCCATGTGTGAGCGCGCACAGCGAAAACAGCGCTTGTTGGACTTTATCCATTGACCTGCTTCCTCCGCGTTCAGCTTGGGGAAGGAGTCACATTGCGCTAGCCAGTGTTCTTTCTCACAGTAGGGGCACACTATCTTCCACTTTTCCGTTCTGGAGGGGGTACTGTGGCTCCTGCTGCTCGGTACTGACTCCGATTGGTGCATCACAGTCACCGATCTTCTTCCATCATTTAGTCGTCTGGTTCCTTCTCTGGAGCCAGGGGTGCTCCGTCCGAATGTATCTAGCCGTAGGCTGCTGACTTCTCTCGCCAGGAAGTCCGCTAGATCGAGGAGGTTCGGTTCGGGGCCATTCGGGTCTCTGTGGTCCCTCTGCCGCCTAAAGCGCTCCTGACGAGCGGGCGGCAGCTTCTCCAGAATCCTTTCCACATTTGAGTTGGCGTAAAGTTCATGCCTCCCCTTCTCTCTTTGCGCTCCCAACATCCCTACCAGGGACTGCACTCTGATGGACAGGTCGTCCAGTGCTCGATTGTCTATTGCTGGGGGTAAGCGGTCGATGTGTCGGATCTCCTGGATCACGTAATCCCATATGCGCCCATACCTCTGGTCCAATGCTACCAGCGCTGCTGTGTATGGGGTGGTGGAAGTCGCATAGGCGAGCGCTATATTATGTGCGCGGGGCACCTTTAAGTGCTTCAGTAGGATGGCGTATTTGTGGCGTTCATCCAATACATCCACCAACATGGTCTCCAGACACATGCGGAGTTCTGTATACTGGGCCCGGTTCTCTTGGGTGAAGTCGGGTACCATAGGCGTGCCAATGTATGACGCTGACTGTGGATACATCGGCGAGCGTTGGGGGAGAGGCCTCCTAGGCGAGTCTCCTCCCGCTCCTTGGTATGGGCTGGTACCGGCAGTGTACCATGGCCCGCTTGTCCAGGTGCTGTTCCTCGGTGCGGGTCGTGCGTCGTGCTCACCCGTGTATAGAGTCGGGGGTCTGTAGCGCAGCTCCGCGGGAGTATAGCCTGGGCTGTACCGGACCTCCTGGTCCGGTAGAGTACTGTGCTGTCTTCGGGCGTGGTTCTCCTCCTCTTCCTCTTCGTCTTCAGTTAGGTCATCCAGTGCTTGTAGTCTCTGGTTTAGCCTCTCCACAGGATATGCTGCTCCTTCCCGGTTGCTAGGTCTCGCTTGGACCGGTGGGGGGAGGTGGTCTGTGGGGGGTATAGACCTCGTCTGTTGGTCAAGTTCAGGGTTGTTTACTCGGCTAGGGGATGCCGCCCTGGAGGTGTGTCTAGACGAGTTCCTGGAGCCTCTGGCGGAGGGAGAGGGTGTTGTCCGTCTGATCAGCTGTTCTATTAGTTGCGACTGCTGTCTGTCGCGCGCTGCGTCCCGTTGAGCACCGGCTCGTTCTCGGGCCACATTCTCTTCCATCTGGATGCGTCTTATTTCTAGACGTATCTGCTCGTGTTCGCTTCGCTGCTGGATCTGCAGTCGGTCGCGTTCAGCAGCGGCGTTCAGGCTGATGAGGAAGGCCTGCTGTAGGGTCCTCTCTGCCTCGCTGGGAGAAGGCGGTTGTATAGGGGAGCCTTCCCTCGGGGTACTCCTTGCGGAGCCTTGGAGCTCTATCTCCACGGTGCTCTCCCCGTCTTCTTCCGTGCCGAGTTCTCTCTCGGTAGCGTTGTATTCCTCCCGGGACTCATCGGGGACTACTTCTTCAGTACTGGCGGGGTGTGAAGTCATGTCTGGTTCCCACTGGTCCCCACCGTGAACTTGGTCAGTTACATTAGAGCCCGTAGGGGCCTCTATGGTCGGGGTAGTCTGGGCGTTGGGGTTAGACATACTTTTACTTTCTAGTTTTACCGCGTTTACTGTTAGTAGAAGACTAGGTTGTTGACTGACAGCGTAAGCCTCTAAGTACTGAGGGAGCCGTCGTTCGCGCTGCGGGCGTTGGTTAGGAGGATCGTTTCGTGGAGTGTTCATCATAGGCCATTTCAATATTAATAACACTATATTAATATTACACTGATTACCATCCGGCTCGAAGGACCAATTGTAACTGAGGGGTACAATTCCCTGACTGTATTACTAGATATGATACTTACTACCACTACCTTTGTACTTAATATTCGGCCACCCAGTACACGGCATAAATATATTATCATAAACACTCGGATCCAAACGGATCCAACACAAATGTACGAAGTCGAAGTATGCGTTTATTACTACACAGCAATGGTGTGTAGAGCAAGCACTTAATCACTTAATTACATTTATGAATTGAAATAGTATGCACTTTTATGGCAAAGAGTATTCGTCGGTATATCAATAGAGAATGTCCAATCTCTGATGGCGCAGGTGGTAAATATACGACCTGGAATAGTTAAGGAATAACAGCAATGATACTTTAATGATTATATACTAGATACACTAAGGGGGGGTTAATCCGGTCGCTTGTAAGCCGACAGGAGTAGGAGGGGGGGGGGGGGGGTAGAATCCGGCTGCCTCGTCCGGCCAAGGGTATCCCAGGTGAACCCACTGTAGTGCCGTTCAATGCGCCGCCGATCCTTGGACCACAGATGAAAGCAGGTGGACTCTTTGTGGGCCGGCTCTCTCCGGTCCACGGGGGAGAGACGTGAAGCGACCTCGTCTTGCAGAGCGTCTCCTCACCTTGCGTCCTCTCCAGGGGGGGGGGTTCCAACACACGGCAGTGTCGGGGGTCTTTATCCATGGAATAATCAAAGTATACAAAGCATAATCCGTGCCTGGGAAGGCGGGCTGTCGTCGGTAGAATAATCCGGTATACAGGTCCACTCGCTCGTCGGCTCTGGGGCTCCTCGGGTGCAGCTTCACATGGGGTCAACCACCCTGGGTAAGCAGCCAGTTCTCTGCCCGAAACGATGGGGTACTGACTACGGTAGTATTCTCACCGCACGAAGCACTATATATTAACAGACTATTATTAGCTTAATAGACTACGTCCAACTCGACGATATAGTGCCAAATATGACTATTCAAATATTAATATACACGATGTCTCAATACCGATGGTAGGCGAACTTGGCCTTACTCCCACACGTGGCGTCGCGGGGAGGCTTTACGTCTGTGACTCTATTGGAGGGTAAGAAACTGGACTGAAAAGAAAGTCCTACTTTAGTAGCGCAGTATATATACGCACTATGAACAAATAGTCCCATTAGTGGTGCGGTAGCCAGATTCCTACGCGGAACTAGGACTTGTTCGTACATGTGGAGCGGTACGTTTGAACTGGGTCTGAGGGGTATGGCAGCCTGGCACCAAGGTCTCGACCAATAGTAGAATGGAGACTATTATGGGATGTTCAGTAGGCTAGAATGGATATTCAATGCATATTGTACAAGGAATATACAAGGGATATCAGGGAATATTAGAGAATATACAAATACAATTAAATATATATATATAAATAAATATATATATTCGGTTTAATCTGGCCCTTCACAACAGAGGACCTACATAAAATGTTTGAGGAAAATGAGAAAGATGAGAAGAAAATAGAAGCATTGATGACTAACACGTTTGCCTCCCAGAGAAGAGATGTCCTAGATGAGAAAGACACACGGACTTTGAAAAAAGAATGGCCCTATCTTTTCAACACAACTGGCTTGAAGGCTCATTTCAATGAACTGACTGAGGTCCAGATAAATGAAGAATTCCAAGAGGCCATGAATGTAAAATACAAAAGAGTCCTGGGATTTTTCAAGTGTCTGCGCCCAGAAAGAGATAGTGTTGCAGGAAAACTCCAACCTCAAATCCAGGCTGCGGGTTGTGATGACTCCGTTGGGACTGTGTTACTGCTTTTAGCTCACTTCAAAGAAGACCAAAACAAGATGCTCATAAATGTTGACGATACCGATCTTGCAGCAGATGTGAACTCTCAGGATCTTCCCACAACCCCATGCATATTGCTGTGTGGTAAGTTAAGTAAAGGATAATGTATAGCTATACTCTGTCATTGTCGCAAAATAATTGACAGACACTGCGTTCTGGAACACCGAGGCACAGCCGAGGTGTTCTAAACCCAGTGAAGGTCAATTATTTTGCGACATTGACAGAGTATAGCTATACATTATCCCGCTTATTACATGGCTAACTTACTAACAATATACCTAATTCATTTTACACCATCGACAAGATGAGATCAAATGCAGACTCAGTTGTTCTGTGGCTCCTCTGTCATCGCCGGCACCCGGCAGGTGTGTGGACTTGATTGCACTGATGTAGTGCAGTTGTGCATAATGGTAATGCTTAGCTTTCGTGACTGCGATCAAAATGCTTGATTGTGATTGGTCAATAGCGCTCTGTTGCCCCTGACAGCGGTCATTATTGCGCGTTGCCCATGACAGCGGTGAATTATCGAAAAATTAATGTTTTTTTTTATCTACTTTTTCTCCCCATTTTTCTATTTTTCTCCCGTCCCCAATTTCGTATTGTCCAATTACCCTACCCTTCCCCCTACCCTCCCCTGTCTCGAACGCTGTTAGGCCATGCCTCCCACAAGCCGGCTGCAATGTGGACGAAGCCTTGCATCACGTGTCCCCTCCGGTACTCAAGGAGGCAGCCGTCGCATCTTTTCACCTGCACAGCGTGATCTCTCAGCGGCGAGGGTCTGCGTGGGAGAGACACGCCGCCCTCGTTGCTTCCTGATTCTACTGCGCAGGCGCACCAACCGACCTGTAGGAGTCGCTGTCCACAACGTCCAATCCCCACCCACCAGCTTCCCACCCCCTAATACTGCCAATTGTATTAGTATGAACAACCAGCCAAGCTAGTAGCAACGCCGAGAGCTGGGCTCGAACCCAGCATCTCCTGCATTGGTGGCGAACGCCTTGCCCACTGCGCCACCTAGCCGCCCGCATTTTGGCTAATGTTAAAACTTGTCAGCTCAGTTTTGTCTATTTTTCTGTGTGTGTGTGTGTGTGTGCGCGTGTGTCTGTCATACCTTCACAGGACAAAGCCCACTGACTGCATCTGTCTTCATGGTAGCAGTGGACCAGGTGGTGGTCAATGATGGAGTCTCAACGTTCACTGAAGCAGTCAATGCCATGTTCATGATCTATTATGCCCTCAACATCGACTATCCTGTAGAGCTGGGTGCAACAATGGAGTTTCTTCAAAGGTAATTGTATATTTTTTTCATCTTTTTATTCATTTACCAGCATAATGAATTTTTTTTTATTTTTTTTTTGATCTTTTTCCCCCTCCATTTTCCTCCGATTTTCTCCCATCCCAATGTTAGTCGTATGCCAATTCCCAGTCCCTTCCTGGTCGCTGCGCACTTACCCCCCACAGTCAGATCATCTGGGAGAGTGGAGGCTACCACGTGCTTCCTCCGACACACGTCCAGCCAATCACCGCTTCTTTTCACCTGGCAGCGCGGATTCTCATCGAGAGGGCGTAGCGTGTGGGAGGATCACACTATCCCCCTCAAGTCCTATCCGCGCTTAGCAGGCGCCCCGACCGAACTGTAGGAGTCGCTGTTTACAACAACCCGGATCCACCCCGCCAGCTTCTCCCACCCTCTAATACAGCCAATTGTATTAGTGCAGACGGCCAGCCAAGCTGGTGACAACCCCGGAGCTGTGAGCTGGATTCGAACAGGCGAATCCAGCTCACAGCTCCGGGGTTGGTGACGAACACAATCTCCGCTCGGCCACCTAACCGAACTTTTAATCATAAAGTCCTTGTAGCAGTTTGAGAGTGAATCAATGCAGTGCAGAAGGCAGGGCATGAGTGACAGAGCCCATTCTTTCAAACATTCATTGAGAGCAGCACACACATAGGCTATAGCAGTATCACGGTATGCAGCCAAGGCCCACCAATGTGAGAATGAACGGAATTGTGTAAATGTACACCATTTGATAACGATGTCAATCCTTTTATGTACCACTCCTCTACAGATGCATGTTCAAGATAAATCCGGACAAGGGCTCAAAAGTCCACAAACAAGGCAATAAGAAGTGTCTCGCAGTCAATCCCAAGGTCCTGTCACTCATATCGAAGATATCAGAGCATGACTGGCTGGAATGACTGGTGAGTTTGCTGTTAATTCATTTGATTACTTGTGATTTATTTCATGTCCCTTTTTTCAAAACTATTTGGCAGGTGATCGGATCAACCTCTATTCAGGTAAATCTAATTCTTTCCACCACAAGGTCGGGAGTAAAGCGAATACAGTTTCCACAGGAAAAAAAACCTTCAGTGCTGTTCTTTGCTCTTCCAATTAAGAAACTCATTTCATTTCAGATATAACTAATGTTAATAGCAGCATCTACGCTAACCTCCGCCATTGGTGTTTTGAAATGAACAGTTGCTTCTCACTGTTGTCACACCTAAACCACCTCTTCTCGTAGATTACAAACTTCTCTCTATGGAGATTTGCCAGAATGATGTGGGCAGTGAAACGTGAGCTCACAAGATCAGAATGGTCTCATGTCCAAATTCTGAAGATTTGGACATCAATCTGATGCAATTTCTTCTTTATTTCTCCATGAGGTTGATTGAAATAGTATTTCTGTTTGTGTGTATTACAGAGAATCCAGAGCCATCAGGACTAAAATGAAGCGAAACAAGATACAGCAGCACTGGAAGAAAGAGGATGAATATCATTCTTGTTTTCAGTTCAGTTAATTTTTATATTGGACACATGACAATGGTCATAAATCGCCAGTTTTACCAGCTGCTGTTGCAGCATTGTCCGAAAAGGGCTAGGGAGAAGCACTATATAGCTTGCCGGGCCTACGCCTGAAGACTCCCATTTTTTATACACATATATTATACCTGCACATATTCATACATGATACATATTCATACATGATGTTTATAGCATTGTTCTGTATATACTGTATACATACACATATACACACACGCATATATATTTATCCCATAAATACTGTATCATATTATAAATAATAAGCTGTACACCAACTGGGGTGCTCTTTGCCATGGATATGTATGTGTGTGTATGCAGGGCCGCCTGGGAGAAATGCGAGGCCCTGTGCGAGATTTAACGCGAGCCCCCCCCCCCCCCCCCCCCCCAAAGGTAAAAAAATAAAAAATAAAAATTATATATATATATATATATATATATATATATATATATATTTTTTTTTTTTTTTTTATACAGTCAACATATTCTTAAATAATAGCGCTGCCCGAGGCGGGGCATGATACAGTCAACATATAGCAAAAGAGAGAGCGAGAGAGAGCTCCCATTCTACAGTCAATATACAGTGTACAGAGAGAGAGAGAGAGAGAGACACATTGGAAAGAAATTGAAATGCTATTTGGCCCTAAACAGAGAGTACACAGTGGCAGAATACCTGAGCACTGTGACTGAAGATCCTTGAGCACAGCCTAGCCATCGAGAAAGGCCGCCATAGGCAGACTGTGTGTGTTAGAAAGAGAGAGAGAGAGAGAGAGAGAGAACATGTGTGTTTGTCATGTGTGTGTGTGTTAGAGAGAGACTAGAGCATGTATGACAGATTCAAAAGGACAAAGATCAACACTTAAATCCAAGAGAGAGAGAGAGAGAGAGAGAGAGAGAGAGAGAGAGAGAGAGAGAGAGAGAGAGAGAGAGAGAGAGAGAGAGAGAGAGAGAGAGAGACACATTGGAAAGAAATTGAAATGCTATTTGGCCCTAAACAGAGAGTACACAGTGGCAGAATACCTGAGCACTGTGACTGAAGATCCTTGAGCACAGCCTAGCCATCGAGAAAGGCCGCCATAGGCAGATTGTGTGTGTTAGAAAGAGAGAGAGAGAGAGAGAGAGAGCACATGTGTGTTTGTCATGTGTGTGTGTGTTAGAGAGAGACTAGAGCATGTATGACAGATTCAAAAGGACAAAGATCAACACTTAAATCCAACAAGAAGAGGGTATACCAGAGAAACCAAAGCAGCAAGGAGCCAATGGCCGACATCAGCTAAATAGGCTAGCCAGGTACTGTGACACCAGGCCACACACAGCTTTGGCCAATGGCCCAACGCTACCCAAGCTACACAAACGACCATTCACACATAGCACAAGTCGCATCTCCAAATGTTGTGAAGTAGCATATGTTTTGCCTGGAAAAAAACATCGTTATTAACAAAACATTCGGGAGGGGAAGGAAGGAAGAGTGGGGTAATGTCATGACATTTTCATTAATCCAAGTTACCTGCACGAGGAACGCAGGGCGAAAGGCCGCAACACAGGTCTCCACGTTGACGAAAGGCCTCTCGCTGGCGGGACAAAAAGAAGCTATGGCCAGAGCCTTGTCATGGTGCAGGCCCGACTACATCTTCTGTCAAAGGGCCTGCTATTCTCAAGGCTAACTGATAGCATCAAACGAACGTTCCCAGCTGACGCTAAACAGCTAACTGGCTAACAGTTAGCTCACACAGTTAGCTACTAGTAGTATTAGCTAGTCGACCAGTTTGGCTCCAGAGAGAGAAAGAGAGATAGGGTCAGGTGACTCAGGTCCACGGCGGGTATATAATCATAGGTTGACTCACCATAACGCAGTATCAACGTGGAAGGAGACTTTCTTGGCCCCACGGTGTAATTTCTTCTTCTTCTTCTTCGAGTACTTTCCGGCAGACTGGACACCTTTCGGCGTATTGCTGCCTAACAGATTTATCTGCTCACAAGTTCTCTTCTCCTTCTTTTGAAAAGACATCCACTCGCCTCGCCTCGCTCCTCTGAATAGGTTAGCTAACGCTAGTTAGCATTTAGCTAAGCTAGCTACTAGCCGACATCATGGCTATACCATGAAAGGCTCCGGCCATTTGTCCCGCTAGCGAGAGGCCTTTCGTCAACGTTCCTTGGTGACCGACCGACTGATAATGACCGACCTCTTTCTTCGTCTTGGCTATTGGGCATAACTAAGCATAGTCAAAAGCTGCACGCGCGAAAATGTCAAACGCAGCCGACTCACGCTGCCACGCCGGCGTACTGCACTGTCTACACATGATGTAAGTAAAACCACTCCCTTCGTTGAAACCAATGCTGCTGCAGAACCCCAGAGGCTGAGCTCCAATAGTGAGTATGTCTGCAGCTGCAGGACTGCAGACCCAGGAACAAGTCAGACACATTCTACAAACGTGTCTAATGTGAAATATATAAGCATATAAGCAAAACTAGATTTTAGGTCTGTGATGAAAAAGGGCTTCGCGGGAAGGGGGGCCTCGCAAAAAAATAAAATAAAAAATAAAAAAAAATAATAAAAAAAAATAATAATTTGTTTTAGTTTTTTTTTTTGCGAGGCCCCCCTTCCCGCGAGGCCCTATGCGACCGCACTGCTCGCACACCCCCTGAGGCGGCCCTGTGTGTATGTATATATATATATATATATATATATATATATATATATATATATATATATATATATATATATTAGAGCTGGGCCGTTAACGGCGTTAACGTGCTGCGTTAACGCTATACTAATATCGCGCGATAATATAATTAACGCATTAATCTAATTTTTTTTTTTTTTTTTTTTTTTATTTACATTTTTTTTTTTTACCTTTTATTTACCCAGGGTAGGTTCGCTGAGCACATATGCTCTTTTTCAGGAACGCCCTGCTTCACATTCACACAGTTCCATTCACACCTGGGAGCTGCACAGTACAACCACAGTTGACACCATTGGCCACTGAGCAACTCCACTGGAGCAGTTGATTCAAGCCATGTCACATAGTTCAAGTTTGAAATGATTCTTTCTGTTTTGCTCCTGAGAGTGTGCTAGATACTGTACTGTACTGGTAATATTATTTATTTGTGTAACTTCTGAATAAAACAACTTATTAAACACAAGTACATCTTATTGAACATTATTTTGATATTTCATTACCAATTATCATAGCAAAACAGCTTTTTCAAACAGTTTGTAATGCATTTTGGAAATGGGAGATGGGCTCATGGTGTAATGGGCCACCTGGCCTGAGAAACATAAGGAGGAAAGAAAAAGTAAGGACTTACTTCTGGTCATTATTTGGGTAGAACACACATTGAATGCCTTTGGCAGGTTTTTTTTTTTGAGCCATTTTAATCTAGATTAATCTAGATTAAAAAAATTTATCTATGCCCACCTCTAATATATATATATATATATATATATATCCATACACACATGGCAAAGAGCACCCCATAGTTGGTATACACAGCTTATTTACAATATGATTAATAAATTAGTGTTGGCATGTATATAAAGTGATATACAGTACATATACACATTATAGTATATATAATGGTTGAGCACTTTGGTTCCGCACGGACGTTTACACTGTTATAGAATACAGCACTGACCATCACCAACCGTAACTTAGGGGTTAGAGTTAGAGGTGGTCTAGGTCTGGTTAGGGGTTAGAGTCAGAGGTGGTCTAGGTCTGGTTAATAGAGGCCATAACCAGACCTAGACCACCTCTAACTCTAACCCCTAACCAGACCTAGACCACCTCTAACTCTAACCACTAACCAGACCTCTTCCATGTGGCACTTTAACAGTACACTGACCTCAGAATGTATATTTTTATGCAAGCAGATTGCAATCAGTGTGTACTACTAGTACTACTGTATTTAGTTTACAGTATCATGTTGTTATAGAATAAACCGCTGCCAGCAGCAGCCCAGCACTGACCAATGACCATCACCAAACTTAACTTGGGGGTTAGAGTAAGAGCCTACGTGGTCTAGGTCTGGTTAGGGGTTAGAGTCAGAGAGGTGGTCTTGGTCTGGTTAGGGGTTAGAGTCAGAGGTGGTCTAGGTCTGGTTAATAGAGGCCATAACCAGACCTCTAGACCATCTCTAACTCTAACCCCTAACCAAACCTAGACCACCTCTAAATCTAACCCCTAACCAGACCTTCCATCACCATGTGGCACTTTACACAACAACCTCAAATTCAAGTTCTTTAGTTCAAGTTCTTTAATAGTTGTCATACAGAAGTACAGAATACTTTCATACAAAATGCTTCTTACTGTTACGCTCCAGAGACTGTGCTAGACAAGATAGTATCAAATAACATAATAACATAATATAGCATGAATTTAGAAGAAGAAAATGAGGTCACAGTGTTCGGTATAGACATATGTACAATGTTCTGAGTTACCATATAATATACAATACACAATACTATGCAGTGTACTAATGTACAGTACTATCTAGTGCAAAGCAGAAATGGGATGAGGTACAATTTTAGGTACAATTTACAGTAAGGTGTACGAGTTGTAGTGCAATCCTTCATCCATAAATATAAAGTGTGGGGAGTGGGTGCTACAGTGTGTTTGTTTAAAGTGGGTGTGTGCTATAAGTGTGTGGAGTGGGTGCTACAGTGTGTTTGTTTAAAGTGAGTGTGTGCGTGTGGATGTGTGTGCTATGTGCGTTTGGTGGTTGTTGTTGTGTAGTGTTCATTCATTGTTCGTTTAGCAGCCTGATGGCCTGGGGATAGAAGCTTCTTCTGAGTCTTTCTGTGCTCGCCTTGAGACTCCTGTATCGCTTGCCTGACCGCAGCAGTTCAAAGAGGCAGTTGTTCGGGTGACTGGAGTCTTTAATGATTCTCTTAGCCTTGCCCTTGCAACGCTTGTAGTAAATGTTCTGGAGGGTGGGGAGCCCCCCTCCAATTGTGCGTTCGGCTGAACGTGTCACTCTTTGTAGTCTGCTTTGGTCTTGTGCAGTGCTATTCCCAAACCAGGAGGTGATGTTGCCGGTCAAGATGCTCTCTATTGTACATGAGTAGAAGTTCTTAAGGATCTTCTGGCTGACTTGGAACTGTGATTTATCATTTTATGTTTATGCAAGCAGATTGCAATCAGATTGCTACTGTGTGTACTATACACTATTGTACTGTACTATTATCTACTCAAGTTCAACTACTACTGTGTTTGTTTGTTTACAAAACACAGTATCCTGTTAGTGTTGTTGACACTGTTACACTGGCTGCTGTTACTGTTATTTAATATTTTCAAATAAATCGCTGCCAGGTGAGCAAGGCCAGACATAATGTGACTGTCTTATTAAGTTATTTCTCCATTCACAGATCGACAGTGAGTGCTGCACCCTTCCTGTTTATTACTTGTGCCGCCGACTCAGATTCCCCTAGGTTAAAAAATAAATACGCAATTTAAATCAGAATATGTTCCATGTTGACTATTTCTGACTTCTGCCAAGTTTTTTTCCATTGACTAAAAATAGACAAAAATGTCATCCGTTTACTAAAATGCTCAGACATTTTAGTTGACTAAAACTGACTAAACGAAAAAAATAAATGAAAATGACTAAATATGATAAACGAAAAAGGAGCACTTGACACATTACTAAGACTAAAACTAAAATGAAAATAGCTGCCAAAATGAACACTGGTTTACAGTGACATTCCATATAAATGTTGTGATTTCCATATAAAATGTTGTGCTAATAAATACCGCTCTCCTTCGAGACACCACCGCCGACTCATCTCTCAGCACTATACAATATTATGCTAGATATAGTCGTTTCCTTTTCACCATTGGCAGATTATCATCCACATTGGAGAATAGAGCTTTTAAATGCTTATTTCTACTTTTGACACATTAACTGTACTGACTTTTACAAGGTATATCAACTGTATATATCAACTGTATGTACTCCAAATATACTGAGAAGAGTGCTTGCTTGTGGGTTGTTGAACTGGAGTGCAGCTGAGACCATGCAAAATGAATACTTAACCCATTTAGACATAAAACGCCTGCTAAAAACTCCTATTAAAACCTATGCAATTAGGGTTTTTTGGAAAGATTTTCAGAATTGTCAGTTAATAAAACCTTTTATATCAGCCTCTGGAGCAGATTGAAACATGAAATGAAAACCGATAGATTAGAACTTGGGCTTTTATTTGAACATCATTCATTTTCCCTAATGTGCATTGACATTTAAAAAAGAAAAATGTCTTGTCCAGATACTTTTAAAGGGATTTCAAATAATAGGTAATTTGAATGTAATTTTGAATTTGTATACAGCAGTTGGGCTGTAAAAATACAGAGAATATATAGCAAATATCTGTAAAAAAAATTCACTGCTGAACTTTGTGTTCTGTCACTTAATTGAAGGAGTTTTATTGTAATCATTTTGGAAAAACCTGTAGAATAACAGTGTTTCACTGCTGAACGAAGTTCTGTCACTTAATTGAATGAGTTTGATTGTAATAATTATGGGGAAACCTGTAAAATAACAGTGTTTCACTGCTGAACTTAAGTTATGTCACTTAATTGAAGGTGTTTCATCGTAAATGTAGGAAAAACCTGTGAAATAACAGTGTTTCACTGCTGAACTTTAAGTTCTGTCACTTAATTGAAGGAGTTTGATCGTAATAATTTAGGAAAATACTGTCAAATGACAGTATTTCACTGCTGAACTTTTAGTTATGTCACTTAATTGAAGGTGTTTCATCATAAATGTAGGAAAAACCTGCCAAATAACAGCGTTTCACTGCTGAACGAAGTTCTGTCACTTAATTGAAGGAGTTTGATTGTAATAATTATGGGGAAACCTGTAAAATAACAGTGTTTCACTGCTGAACTTAAGTTATGTCACTTAATTGAAGGTGTTTCATCGTAAATGTAGGAAAAACCTGTGAAATAACAGTGTTTCACTGCTGAACTTTAAGTTCTGTCACTTAATTGAAGGAGTTTGATCGTAATAGTTTAGGAAAATACTGTCAAATGACAGTATTTCACTGCTGAACTTTTAGTTATGTCACTTAATTGAAGGTGTTTCATCATAAATGTAGGAAAAACCTGCCAAATAACAGCGTTTCACTGCTGAACGAAGTTCTGTCACTTAATTGAAGGAGTTTGATTGTAATAATTATGGGGAAACCTGTAAAATAACAGTGTTTCACTGCTGAACTTAAGTTATGTCACTTAATTGAAGGTGTTTCATCGTAAATGTAGGAAAAACCTGTGAAATAACAGTGTTTCACTGCTGAACTTTAAGTTCTGTCACTTAATTGAAGGAGTTTGATCGTAATAATTTAGGAAAATACTGTCAAATGACAGTATTTCACTGCTGAACTTTTAGTTATGTCACTTAATTGAAGGTGTTTCATCATAAATGTAGGAAAAACCTGCCAAATAACAGCGTTTCACTGCTGAACGAAGTTCTGTCACTTAATTGAAGGAGTTTGATTGTAATAATTATGGGGAAACCTGTAAAATAACAGTGTTTCACTGCTGAACTTAAGTTATGTCACTTAATTGAAGGTGTTTCATCGTAAATGTAGGAAAAACCTGTGAAATAACAGTGTTTCACTGCTGAACTTTAAGTTCTGTCACTTAATTGAAGGAGTTTGATCGTAATAATTTAGGAAAATACTGTCAAATGACAGTATTTCACTGCTGAACTTTTAGTTATGTCACTTAATTGAAGGTGTTTCATCATAAATGTAGGAAAAACCTGCCAAATAACAGCGTTTCACTGCTGAACGAAGTTCTGTCACTTAATTGAAGGAGTTTGATTGTAATAATTATGGGGAAACCTGTAAAATAACAGTGTTTCACTGCTGAACTTAAGTTATGTCACTTAATTGAAGGTGTTTCATCGTAAATGTGGGAAAAACCTGTGAAATAACAGTGTTTCACTGCTGAACTTTAAGTTCTGTCACTTAATTAAAGGAGTTTGATCGTAATAATTTAGGAAAATACTGTCAAATGACAGTATTTCACTGCTGAACTTTTAGTTATGTCACTTAATTGAAGGTGTTTCATCATAAATGTAGGAAAAACCTGCCAAATAACAGCGTTTCACTGCTGAACGAAGTTCTGTCACTTAATTGAAGGAGTTTGATTGTAATAATTATGGGGAAACCTGTAAAATAACAGTGTTTCACTGCTGAACTTAAGTTATGTCACTTAATTGAAGGTGTTTCATCGTAAATGTAGGAAAAACCTGTGAAATAACAGTGTTTCACTGCTGAACTTTAAGTTCTGTCACTTAATTGAAGGAGTTTGATCGTAATAATTTAGGAAAATACTGTCAAATGACAGTATTTCACTGCTGAACTTTTAGTTATGTCACTTAATTGAAGGTGTTTCATCATAAATGTAGGAAAAACCTGTGAAATAACAGTGTTTCACTGCTGAACTTTAAGTTCTGTCACTTTATTGAAGGAGTTTGATCGTATTTTTTTTAAATACTGAAAGTTGCCTTATTTTCATCTTATGTGTTTTTACATACAATTCAATGTAATTTAACATTCAACACAATTAAGCTAATACATGTATTTAAAAAGAATTACCTGTAGAATAACTGAAGGTTTTTACTGTTTTTTAATTATATTATTCTCTTTTTTAACATTATTTAACATTACATTTAAAGTTTAACAGCAAAAAAACAGAAAGTTGCCTTATTTTCACATACAGTAAAATGATGTATATTCTAGGTGTTTTACATGTAATTTAACATTCAAGACAATTAAGCAATGGAATAATCCTGTAAAAAAAAGATAATTTCTTATTAAATCAATCTACAGATTACAACCTTTATTTAATGGTTAATATTTGTATTAAAGGTTATTTACTGTATTTTTATGGAATTTCCTGTATTTTTATGGGATTTACACTTAAAGTAGAAAAACAAAAGTAATCTGTAAAATAATACATTGAAAGTCCCGTAAAAATACATATTTTTTTAAGAGTGTAGGATAAGGATAATGAAACAGGATAATGAAACAATGATCCCACTAAATGGCCAGACGCGTCTTATGGCGACATCTACAATTACCTCATTGAGTCTCCAGGTAGACTAATGTTTATATTTAAGTGCAGTGGTCTGTAGCCACTCATACTACCACCGAAGCTCCCCCCTCTGATGGAACAGTTCACATTCATTCGTGCGTCATCTCGCGTCGTCCAGATTCCGTTGACAATCTGCGCATGTGTGTGGGGAGTAGGTGCTGGAAAAGGGACTTGATCTTGGCCGATTTAGTTCTGATCGATTAGGAATGGGTCGCGCCGTGTTCAGGAGATTCAGGCGCATACAAGTCTATTCGATCATGTCTCTAGCACCCCCACAGACGTAGCTGCAACCACTTACATCACGGCTCTCATCCACATTCATTCATTTCCTCCCCCCGCAATCTCCTCACAAGCTCAATGTAACGCGGAAGTGCAGTGCATCTCGGCGACCTTGAATAGGTTATTAAAATGGAATAAAAGCAAAAACAACTTGCCACGGATATATCCGTGCTTCTGTCCACAACGGGTGGAATCGAAACACGGAGTTCTCCGTGGTCGGGCGCCATTGTGTTAAGGAGTACTGTACGGTCATGAAGCCACTTACAGTTGCTTTAGACATTCTCCAGGGAGAAGATCATTGTTTCCATGGCACACTCCTACCCACGCTGGAGACATTGATATCCAAGACCCTGCAACTGAAGAGAGGCCTGCACATCCTAATTGACCTTCCAGAGGCAATTGTCACAGTAACTTTAATTTATTTGAGATCTTCAACAAATTACCCAATAAATTAATTTTATTATATCAATGGGAAAATATAACTATTCTATTCTAGCCTTTACAGTTATGAATCATTATGACTACAGATGAGATGATGGACCTTCAAAGCCTTGTTGTAAAGAAATAGAATGTATAGGCATATAGGGAAATTAATATAGGCTAATGTAAAATTAAATATCTATAAATATGTTCATAATAGTCTATAATGCATATCTCTCTCTATCTGGATAGGGATAGATACAGATAATATAATAAATATGGACTTTGCATCCTTATGTATCATTTCAGGCAGTCAAAACAAGATTTGCAGAGGTGCTGGAAAGCGAGGATGTTGTCTTGGCTGCTGTGACTTTGCCCAAGTTCAAACTATGTTGGCTGCGGACACAGGACAGGAAGGACAAGGCCAAGGCAAGTCTGCTGGCAGAGTGTCGGAAAATTGTCCAAGAAGAAGACCAGCAAGAAGCAGGTACCATCCCACCAACACGCCACCTCAGCACAGACTCTGCCATAGAGGATGAGTTATTTTCCTGTGAGGATGAGGATGACACATCTGATACTGCTGAAAGTCAAGTTGCAGATTATTTCAAATCAGGAGAACAAGGGATAGACTCTTAATGGATTTGCACTGATAAAGAAGATTTCACCCCGGCATAATGCAGCCACTCCATCCAGTGCCCCAGTAGAGAGACTTTTTAGCTTGGGGAAGCTAGTCTTGACTCCACTGAGGAACAGGCTATCTGACCAGAAGTTTGAGAAGCTTTTGGTTTTGAGATACAACCACTGGTTCAATGACAAGAAGGGGTGAATCGATCGCTAGATAGGGTATCTTACATTTTTGGTACATTGCTTAAAGAGCATAATTTAATTTAGATGTATTGGCTGGCTGCAGCCTATTGAAGTGAGATTGTCAACAATGGCCAGAGAAAGAGATTTATTTTTATGGAGATGTATTTTTTAATGTATTACCTAAGTTTTATTTGCACTACAAAGTTAATTTGTTATTTATTTGTGGTATAGTGCTTAACACTTTAATCGCCGGGGTTAAATTCATAATTTACCATCCCTCGCCAGCCCTATTTAACATGGAGAAGTTCCCCTTCTTTGCAGGGCTATAACTTTTTTAATTCTATTGCTAAATTGCCATTATTATGGCCCATTCAATGTCCTATATGTATTGTTCAGGGTGTAGCAACGTTAAACTTTTTCATTCACATATTCATACTAAAATATGGTCTAAAGTATAAGTATGTTTTTATCGTTTTCTGCAGCTTTCTTCAGAACGTGATTTATAGCCCTAAATGCATTATATTGATGATCAAATGCAGTTTGGTAGGAATCTGTGCGAGATAAAAAATTTCAAATGGACGTGCTTCTAGAAGTTTCTACGTATCATCTGATGATGACCGGATGGGCGGGGGATCGTTTATAATTCCGTCGGCAGCGTTAGATGATTCATCCAGAGTGGGTCATATGTTCATCAGAGCAGTTAGTAAAGAACACGTTAGAATATAACGCTGAATCTTACCGTGGCTTCCTCGCGCCACTGGCAGATGAGCGTGGAACAGAATTTTTTCTATTATGGGATGTAGAAATGCCCGATCCATTTCCAGGTTGTATAATAGTATATACGTCCAAATCATGTTGTTTTTTCGAGTTATTTGCACCGATCGATGTTCACTGTATCAAGACGGAGTCTCTCTAACGATAGCGAGTGGCCGGACCACATATGGATGAGCACTACCGGTTCAAAGGTTAATATCCGGTTGACGATCTGCCGATCGGCCACCAGATGGTGCTCTTGAACCGCTAGAGAGTTGAGAGGAGATCAGCAGTGTGTCTCAGGGCTCCGGAAAGGAAATATGATTTCGATGACAGATTTTTGAAATATTGACATCAAAGACGAGTTACGGCGTCTTCGGCAGAATGAGCATGGCTAGGAATCACGAGTTCCGGCCTTTTCGGCGGTTAAAGTGTTAAAAAGCATAATTCAATTTTGCCCAGTTGTGGCCTGTTGAATAAATATCAAAATTCCAAAACATCTATTGTGTTATTTCATTTGTATCGATTTACTATATAAACATAGTAATTATAATATATACATACATGGCATTTGATTGGAGGCTAGTCTCAATTTGTCCCACAGCAACATTAAAATAGTTTAGATTGACTTCCGGTTTGAGATGTTCGGGTAAGCGGCCATAAAAAAGAGCTCCCGGTCAAAGAATATCGAAAAAAGGAAGTAAAACTATCTAAAACAAAATAAAAAGTGACAATTCAAGGATATAAGAGAAAAGGAAGGATGAACACAAGAAAAAGCGAGAGAAAGGGAAGAAGTACAAACACCGGAGGTGGCGCAGAAGGTAATTCAAGCTGATTTGATTTGATTTTTATTTAGTACATACAATTTATACAAAAGTATAAAAACAAGGGGTACAAGGAGGGCGGCTACGTGGCGTAGTGGGCAAGGCGCTCGCTACGAAATCTGGAGATGCTGGGCTTGCCTGTTCGAGCCCAGCGCTCCACATTTGCTTTCAGTTTAGCTGGTCGTCCGTACTAATACACATTGGCCGTATTAGGGGGTGGGAAACTGATGGGTGGGGATCAGGCGTTGTGGACAGCGACTCCTACAGTGTCGGGGGCAGCGTGAGCCTCCCACGCGTTACTCCTCGCCACTGAGAGATCGAGCTGCGCAGGTGAAAAGATGCGACTGCTGTTACCTCAAGTACCGGAGGGGACTTGTGCTATGTATGACTTAGTCCACATTGCAGCCGGCTTGTGGGAGGCAAGAAACAGCGTTCGTGACAGGGGAGGGTTGAATTGGATGATACGAAATTGGGATGGGAGAAAATATAGAAAATGGGAGAAAAAGTGGATAAAAAAAATAAAAAAACAAGGGGTACAAGGATAACATGTGAAAGTCTGTCGACTTGTTTCCAACATGGTCCCAAGAAGAATACAATACAAGAATACAAGCTAGCATGACGCAGGGTGACAGACCAGAGATACCCGACTGGCAAGCTAGCATACAGACTAGCATACAAGCTAGCGCATTAGCTATCCAACAAGCTAACGCAATAGCTAACCAAGCTAACACGCAGAGCATCCGGAGCGACATCGATAGACTCAGGGAAGAATTAAAGAAGGGTCAGGACAAGCTCAGAGAAGAAATAAATAAGAGACTTGAGACAATTGAAAACTACAGGAACAAGAGAAAGATATAAGGATGCTAGAAGGAAGGACAGCTGAAACGGAGGAATGGAATACAGATATACAAGAAATTCTAAAGGCGACGCTCGAACAACAAAATATGTTGAGAGAAAAGCTAACGGACTTGGAGGGGAGGTTGAGGAGAAATAATATACGAATATGGGGACTGAGAGAAGGGATAGAAGACTCGATGACCAAATATATAGACAACCTAATTTGAGGAAAACTGTAAGTGCCAGACCTAGTCAAGATAGAGATTCAAAGGGCACACAGGACCCTAGCGCCGAAGCCACAGATAAACAGACCACAGAGAGCAGTTATAGTTAATTTTAGATTTTTTATTATTATCTTTTTCCACCTCCTTTTTCTGATTTTTTTTCTCCCATCCCACTGTTAGTCGTTATGCCAATTCCCAACCCCCTTCCTGGTTGTTGCACACTTTCCCCTACTGTTGGTCCGAGAGGCCGGAGACTGTCACATGCTTTCCTCCAATGCATGTGCAGCCAGCCGGCAGCCAGCCTGGCCGCGCAGATTCTCATTGGGAGAGTGTAACGTGTGGGAGGCCGCACTACCTCTCTCCAGATCCTACCCTCGCTGAGCAGGCACCCCGACCGAACTGTAGGGGTCGCTGTCCACAACGCCCATGACCCACCCGCCAGCTTTCCCCCACCCCCTAATACTGCCAATTGTATTAGTGTGAACTGGTGACAACGATAGTTAATTTCTTGAAATTCAAAGTCAAAGAAAACATTCTCAGAGCAGCCTGGCAGACGAAGATGGAGGTGGAGGGAGAGAGAATAACCTTCAACCATGACTATTCAACAGAGGTGGCGGTAAAGCGTCGGAGCTATGTTCAGATAAAAAAAGACTCTGAAAGAGAAAGGAATCAGATTTCAATCACCAATGACCACGCTGAAGGTTCATTGGAAAGAAGGCATAAAGGTGTACAACGACACGAGGGAAGCGACGAGGGACATGCACCGGAGAGGATGGAAGGTGCCGGGAGGAGAAGAGGAGAGACCGACGCTGATGCAGAGGTTGGAGGACGCGAGAAGATGGACCAGGGTCGGGGGAGGAAGAGGAGGAGAGGAGGATGGGACGGTGAAGGAGATCTGAACCGATTCAAAGCGGATCAACTGAGAAGAAAGACGAAAAGACACGGAGAAGGGGAACAGAGAGGAGACGAGAGGGGACACGGTGATCCAGGGAAGGATAAGTACAATACACATTAAACTGGTATACATGGGACACACACAATACAAGTAAAGGTAAACATGAAAAGGACTTATACAATGAGAAGTTGGTAAAGTACATATGGGGGACCCTGATGTAAACAAGACGAAAGTCTTTCTCTGGTCTGCATCCCCTTAACAATTGTGTGTATTGAGCTGTACTGTATTGTACCCATTCTGCAATCTGTTAATAAAGTTTTCAATCAATCAATCAATCAGATAATTATACCAAAAGTAATATAAAAAAAAAGGACATGGAGATTCAAGAGATATATTGAGGCGGATATGAAAGAGTTGGGAGCTCAGAGGTCGCACACAGAACGAGCTGGACATGTATAGTGCGCATTTCTTAGCCACTAGGGGGAGCCCTCTCACTAGGAGAGCCACTACTCCCCACCCGCCAGTGGGGGAAAGAGGGAGACGACTGAATCCCTCAAATACCATGGAAGTTCCAAGTGTTAATGTTGAAGTTAATGTTGATTATGGTTATATGTATGTAAATCAGACAGGGATAGCAGTGGCTACAACCACAATTATTTTATGTGACATGGGTAGAACGGGAGAACATTTGGAAAAGAAATATGACACAAGTTAAGGGTATCAAAATGATGTCGCTGAATGTAAATGGTATGAATAATCTGATTAAAAGGAGTAAGGTGACGACGAAACTTAAGAAAGAAGAGGCGCAGGTAGGGCTGACCTTCGAAGCTTTTTTTGGCAATCGAAGCTTCGGGGCCGAGCTTCGATTTTAATTCGAAGCTTCGGGGGGGAAAATTATAATAATAATAATATTAATTATAATATTTTTATTTTTTGTAATCTTATGTCGTGGGACTTGTACAGCACTTTGGTAAACTTTGTTGTTTTTAAATGTGCTCTATAAATAAAGTGGATTGGATTAATTAATTAAGTAGCCCCTTTCGTGACTGTGACGCAGCCAACAAGGTTTCACTCGGCTGCGCTGCCTGGGTGCAGTGGGGCTGCTCTCACAGCCAACGACATGACATTACATAATTATGTTGCAACCTTCGTCTATCAAGCAAACAATTATATTATATTTAATTTATAATTTATAATTATATCAGACAATGCACCTACAAAAGCAGATGATTACAATTAAATTAGCCAACTTGGTAACACATTAGTCATAGCAGCATAGGCATAGCCTTATTAATGTTTTGTGTGGCGTCGCCGTCGTGTACAACGATACTTAAATTTTTTAGGTGATTTGACAAAGTTGTTGTAGAGTTGTGATATGCCATTTTCTTCTGGCATATCTGGCACTCGGCTTTTTGGGCATTGTCTTTGCATATTTTAAAGTGTAACCACACGCCAGATGACTTCTTCGTCGACATGTCTGCTGCACATGTCCTTGTTGTTTTCTACACAGATAATCTCCAGTGCTTGTTGTAGAGAGGTGGAGTCGAGGCGCCGCTTACTTTCGTTTTAATTGGATTTATTTTTTCTATGTTCGAAGCTTGTGCCATCGAACGAAGCTTCGAAGTATTTAAGACAGCCCTAGGTGCAGGTTATCTTCTTACAAGAAACACATCTAATATCACAAGAACATGAAAAGCTGAAGAGATTCGGGTATGAAAATCTGTTTTATAGTTCTTTTAAACAGAACCTTAGAAGAGGAGTAGCTATACTAATTAAAAACACAGTGAAGTTTGAAATGATCAGGGAAATAAGGGATAAAGAGGGGAGGTATGTAATGGTCAAGGGGAAAATGGAAGGTCAAATGGTAACACTAGTGAATGTATATGCTCCACCAGAAAGTGACAAATATTTATTTGAAACAATCTTTGATATCATAGCGATGGAAGGGGAAGGGGTCCTAATCTGTACAGGTGATTTTAATGTAGTACTGAACTATGACATAGACACGACACACACAAAGAAAGGGAGGACAAACATTAGCAAATATATGAATATACAAATGGCAGAATTAGGAATCATGGATATATGGAGAGAAATGCACACACTAGATAGAGAATACACACATTATTCGCATCCACACACAACATATTCAAGGATAGACTATTTTCTCATGACAACAGGGGACAGATACAGGGTAGAAGAATGCAGGATAGGGGTGATGGACATATCAGATGCAATATATCTGACAGTGAATCTTAAAAGTAGGCGGAGAAATACGGTTTGGAGACTGAATGTAGGACTATTAAATAACAAAGGTTTGGTTAATGAAGTAAAAGGAGACATAATTAGATACAGAGAAGAAAATGATAATGGAGAGGTAGACCCAAACATTTTATGGGATGCACTAAAGGTAGTAATACGTGGAAAATGTATAGCAAAGATGGCATTACTCAAGAAGGCCAGAATAGAGACATACCAGCACTTGATAAAGAAACTGAAAGAATTAGAGAAAGAACACCAAAGCTCAAAGAACCAAAAGACACTTAGAGAGGTAAAGGAAGTTAGAGGAAAGATAAACAAAGAACTGCTGACAGAAATAGAGAAGAAAGCTAGATACATGAAACAGACATACTATGAAGGAGGACCGAGAGCGATACTTTTAGCTAGACGAATCAGGACACAACAAAAACTGAACACAATACACACAATAAGGGACACAAACACAAACAATATATTAAGAGAACCAGCTGAAAAAGAGAAGACATTTGAAGAATACTATAAGAAACTATACACACAACCGATAGCGGCAGGAGAAGAGGAGATTAGATCTACCATCGATAGGGAAGGAGCAGAACGAAATATTAAACGCAGAGATTACAGAACAAGAAGTGGGGAATGCGATCAGTAAAGCAAAGAGCAGTAAGTCACCCGGTAGCGACGGATTCCCCTCTGAATTCTACAAAACATTTAGACAGGAACTGAGCCCCATGTTAGAAGCAGCATTCAGACACACGATGAAAGAAGGCACAATGCCACCTTCATGGAAAGAAGCCATAATTACTACAATTCCAAAAGAAGGGAAAGATAGAGAACTATGTAGCAGTTTCAGACCTGTGTCCATACTTAATGTAGATTACAAGATGTATACATCAATAATATCCAAAAGATTTTAGACATTAATGACAGATATTATAGACGAGGACCAGACCAGATTCATTAAAGGAAGGCAGACACAGAATAACATAAGGAAGACAGTGCAGGTGGTAGAGGAGATACAAAAGGAAGGAGGAAGTGCAGTATTAGTTAGCCTAGATCAGCGGTTCCCAAACTTTTTTGGCCGTGCACCCCCTGTCACCTCCCGACCTAGCTGACGCACCCCCCAATGGGTTTCTGTTAGAAAAAATTGTTGCTGGTCTCCGTGCACAGATTTAATTTTTTATTTTATTTCTTCCCACGGCGACTATGGATAGGGAATTTCCTTATTTAATTAAAATGTTCACGACAACATGGATGCATGTACTCTGCCAGCATGTTTAATATCCATAATACTAAAGGTTTGACTAAGATTTGTATGAAATTTTATTGTAAAAGAAATAATAATAAAAAAAATATATAATAAATGACCACCATTAGCCTTTTCATGTCACGCACCACCTAGAGGGTGCTCGCGCACCACAAGGGGTGCACGCACCACAGTTTGGGAACCACTGGCCTAGATGCAGAAAAAGCATTCGACAGTGTAAGCTGGATATTTCTATATAAAGTATTGGAGAAATTTGGATTAGACAAAAATGCTATGAAAACAATTAGGGCATTATATCAAGAACCAACGGCAAGGATTAAGGTAAATGGTAGTCAGACGGACCGGATTAAACTAGAGAGAGCTACCAGACAGGGTTGTTGTCGCTCTTCGATGTATTCATCGAACCACTGGCTCAACTAATTAGACAGACCAAAGACATCAAAGGGGTGGAGATAAGGGGAACATAACATAAATTGGGACTGTTCGCAGACGACGTGATAGTATATATGAGGCAACCAGACATAAGCTTTCCGACACTGATGGATTTACTGACAGAATATGGATATTACTCAGGGTATAGACTCAACGTGATGAAGACACAGACTTTAGCACTGAACTACACGCCAACGATAGAGATCAAAGAAAAATACAAAATTAAATGGGATTGGGACATGGACAGGATCAAGTACTTAGGGGTGAACATTACAAGAGGGGTGGAGGGGCTATACGAGGCAAACTATACACAGATTAATCAGAAAATCAAGAGAGACCTAGAAAGATGGACAGTAATGCCCCTAGATTTCAGCTCAAGGATCAAGGAAATCATTAAGATGAACATAGGTTATTATACCTATTTACCTATACCAAGGATCAGATATGCGACTCTACAACTACCAAAGGAGAAAGGAGGAATGGCAGTACACAGTTTAGACGGCTATTACTATGCAGCACAGCTTAGGACAGTAGCATGCTGGTGCAATGTGAATTATGAAGCCAAATGGAAAGATATAGAAACCAAAAGAGAGGGATTCGAAGTGCAGGCAATAATAGGAGATATGGAGCTGTTCAGAAGACAGGAACAACTACTGGACCCAATTACCAAATTCACTATAAGCATGGAACACAATAGTAAAGAAATACAAGCTAGAAAAAGAATCCAAGATACTGAGATGGATAACACACAACAACAAATTCAAACCAGGGATAGACGACCATGGGTTCAAAAGATGGGAACGGGGGCGGGGTAACGTAAGGTTATTCTATAACCCTAGTTATATGAGTATAGCGAGCGCTCTGCTCTTAGTGGAACTATCCCTTTATCCAATCTAATAATGAATAATTCTCTCCACATGCACACACCCATCCGCCTGGCCACACCCACATCCGCTCCTCTACATAAGCGGGGTCGTGGCCACACCATCAGCTCCTTCCCAAGTCTTTCACCACCAAAGGCGAAGACCACAGGGTCCTCAGTGAGTCAGAGCAGAGCGCTCGCTATACTCATATAACTAGGGTTATAGAATAACCTTACGTTATATATCGTATAGCTTACGCTCTGCTCTTAGTGGAACACAGGAGCTGAGCAGAGCGGAAGCTCGACAAATGTACCCGCTGAGGCCCCCCACAACCATCAGAGCCCCCTGGACCCCCCTAGTGGAGGACGGGAGGGAATCGGATCCGACTGTGCGAAGAGGGTTTAGCACCTCAAAACGCACAGGGTGAGCAGACCGTGGGACTTACCTTCACTCAGAAGGACCCGTGACCACTCAGGCGCGCATCCCACATGCCACCAGGGAACGGACGGGAAGCAAAAACACCTCCGTCACAGCCCCCAACATCACGGGGTCGAAGGCCAAGAACCCAACCCCGTGGCAAGGCCGTAGCAGCGGAGCGCAGAGGAGGTCCCAGCCCTAGGACAACCTGAGGGCCAGGACCCCCCAAAAAAAGGGGCCTGGTGAGGCCAACGAGGCCACAGCATCGGGGCCCCACCAGACGGTCACTGGTGACACCACCCCCCACATCGCCAGCGTATCGGACAGGGCCCAAACAAGAGCAGACCCTTCCCCCCTGACACACCGCTCTGAAGCACTCTAGCTTACTGCACCTGGTATTCCCAGGGGTCTCCCATCCAAGAACTAACAAGGGCCGAACCTGCTTAGTTTCCGAGATCTGACGAGATCGGGCGTGTCCAGGTTGGCATTGCTGTAAGCCCCAAGAGGCTACCCCTCCACAATACTGTGGGGCCAGACGGCGCGCCGGGGAGACAACCCCCAAGGGGGTTGATACCTCAATCCAGGCAACAGGCCAGAACTCGACCTGTGCCTGGAGCACTGCGGACTAGACAGGCGCCTAAGGGGTCTACTGTGAGAACAGTACCCGACGGAAGGGGTGTTCGGTATGCTGTGTACCATGTCATCCAGCAGGGTCGAGGTTCAAAGGAGAGGCTGACACAATTGGCAGACGTCATGAAAGATGCAGGGGCATACTATCGGGCAGACGGGGTCAAGCCCGGCCTCAACCCGAGAGTTGACTCTGCTACCAACACACCAGAGAACCAACCACCTCCCTATGTTTAGTTTAACAGGAGGCGGTTGTTCCCTTAACCCACCAAGAAAACGTAGAAACATAACTGCGCATATACACAGGCTATACAAGCAGTACAAGTGTTTCAGTTTTCAAAGGGTTAACGCAGGCCAACAGGTCGACGAGAACGAGTCCGGACCTGGGCCTGGCGGGCCGGGACCTACACAGGGATGCCTAGAGGGGCTGACAGCAACCACCCCGACAGCCCCCTCCCATCCCCGCCCAGCAGGGGGAGGGAGGGGTGAAACAATGGAGAAGGACCAGGCCCCCTAACACAGCGCAAGGTACAACACAGTATGGACCAAGCACGTCACTGTTATTGGCAACTCGTAGTGGCATACATATGACACACACATCCACAACATCAATCCCTGCGAAGCCTGGACCGACCCGACATTTTCCCCCTGGAAAAGCACAAAGTCCTTCGGGGTACCAGAACAGCAGATCTGCGCCCCGGCGGACAACGGGTTAACTGACCTGGTCCGGCGCGACCAGAACCAGTCCCGCGTCCTAGTCACGCTGCCATCACCAGTCCTAAGAGGGGGGTAGGTACGCGTGTCAATCTAAAACATCACAGAGGGCGCCACCAAGATGGACAGTACATGAATGCGCTGCTCCTGGTGGCCCACCTCATGGGCGTGAGACCCCTCCGCCAATGTAATGATCTACTCCGTCATCTCCCCCCGGAGATGCACGTGAGTCATCGAGTCTAACCTAGTGCACTGGCGCTCGGCAGAGATAAAAATCTCCTTCCCAGCCGCCCGCATAGAAAACGCTGTTTCTACTCCCTCCGCCAATTGGGCAACCAAGGCGCACCAGCCATAAAGTGGTTCCACATGGAAAGCACCCAGGGCCAGCGTTATATGCACGTCGAGAACCCGAAACATATCGATGGCGAATTCTAATAAGAAACACCAGACAACGTTTCCTCCATGCTGTCTGGGACGAGCAGCAGGAAGCCGGCCTATAAGACACAGACACGGGTCTCATATGGCGCCTCTGAGGGTAAAACCCTGTCAATTCTGCTCTTTACATAAGAGGGGAAGACAGAAGTTCCCCCAGAGAGACCTCTACGTGAGTAACAATTTAAAAAGATACATGTAATAACAATTGGGCCAAGTGACCAACGGCCCAATACACACTTTAATAGAGAGCAGAGCAGAAAACAAACAGTTCTCAATGCATCGCATCATCCAACTTTGACAATGACAGAGGCCTGCAGCACAGACCTGAAAACTCACGGATGTCTCATGGCCAACAGTAAAAACGCGCCCAGTGACGTATTCTATGGCCGGGGGGAAATCCCGTGACCCACCCATCCTAACATGGAGTGGAACCAGGGAACCCCCCCTTCCCCCTCCCTGTGACGCGCTGACCCCTCAGCCGACAGGGAGACTGACAGGCAGGAGGTCCCACCTCCCGGCCAATCAGTAAAGGGGGGAGGGGTTATTAGTCCACCCCTTATGACCCCTCACCCCTGATACAATGCAAAACAAAGCAGAGCCATGACACCAGTCGTAGCGCGCTACATGAAAGCGCATTACACCTGTTAGGGTAACAGCTTCACATTCTGCACGCCAGCCACAGACGATAATCTCGTTTGTGCAAAAAACTGGCTTTATACACGGCTTCAGGCTCATGTGCAAACTTGCCACCTGAATTTTTAAACCTTTACCCTAAAGAAGAAAAACAGACCAAAGAGAGAGGCCAAAGGCCTTGGTACAAGAGCTATACATGTAAACTTCTGTAGGCTAACACCTAACCCAATTGTGGACTCAATGCCACGTTTACTTAAACGTGAAAACATGATACACACAACCCTCTTTCACAATAAAAAAGGGCAAAAGTTCACTCTCACTATTGCAAGAGGAACGCCGTCTTTTATGATGAGAGAAGTCCTTGACCAAGTGTTAGCTACAGGCCTTGCTAAGTCCATAATAGCGACCAAACAATTTTCAGAGAAAACTGCACTCTCCCTACGCAAGAGCACAACCCCAGCAGTAGCTGAGGGATTACACCGTATCCCCAAAAATATAGTGAATCAACACACGTTTTGAAAACAAAATCATATTTGAGAGGGGGGGGGGGGGGGGGGGGCAGGGGCAAACCAGGGAATAATTTCACCCACCCCCTCACCACCTCACCCCTGATACGACGCGTCAAAAGAAAAAACAGAGCCGTGACACCAGGTGCATGGCGTGGCAGATGACGCACATCCTCACCTGTAGAGTAAAGCTTTACATCATGCACGCCAGCCACAGCCGATAGCCTTGTTTGACAACAGGTTTTATCCACGGCTCTGCTTATGTGTGAAAACTTGCCACTCGTTATTTTTACCATTACCCTTAACACATTGACGACCACGGCTTGCAGTGTAATATATATGGCTGGAGGACAACGCTTTGTCAACAAACCAATGTACTTTGGGCAAGGCGCTCGCCATCAACGCTGGAGACGCTGGGTTCAAATCCAGCTCTCGCCGTTGCTATCAGCTTGGCTGGTCGTTCATACTAACACAATTGGCAGTGTTAGGGGTGGGAAAGCTGATGGGTGGGTCCTGGGCGTTGTGGACAGCGACCCCTACAGTTCGGTCAGGGTGCCTGCACAGCAAGGGTAGGATCTGGAGGGAGGTAGTGTGACCTTCCACACGTTACACTCTCCCGGTGAGAATCTGCGCTGCCAGGCTGGCTGCCGGCTGGCTGCACATGCGTTGGAGGAAAGCATGCGACAGTCTCCGGCCTCCCGGACCAACAGTAGGGGGGAGTGCGCAACAACCAGGAAGGGGGTTGGGAATTGGCATAACGACTAACAGTGGGATGGGAGAAAAATAGGAAAAAGGAGGGAGGAAAAAGATAATAAAAAAATAATAAAAAAACATGAACTAGAGACAGGGGTGGGGAAGGGTTAAATAATGATGAGCATTACCCGGACAGAAAATGGTTAAGACAACAGACTCAGTAACAGACACACACACAGTGCTCCCATTCAGTATTTGTTTAGTGGAGAATTTGGTTCTCAACACGACTACAACCATTATCAAAAGGCACCACGAGCAAAGCTCTTCCTGCTTACACCACCATGAGCAAAGCTCTTCCCGCTACACAACCCTGAGCAAAGCTCTTCCCGCTTACACAACCATGAGCAAAGCTCTTCTCACACTAGGCTAGACACAGTAACAAGACCTTCCCTTTAAGGGTTTATATATACTGTTCCACTACTCCATAGGTGGGGAGAGAGGGGAGGAAACTAGAAGGGATAAAAGGGGTTACTGAATGGGAATTTTATAAAGGAACACACATATTATTACACTCAAAAGAAATTAACAGTGGGCCCACATTTAGCACATAAACTCCTATATAAAGCCGGCTGTAATAGTTGGGGCGCCCCTTTTACACTGCTCTCCAGTGTGCATTCAAAGCACTGTTTATCTTCACTCTTAGAGAGCTCGCTCCACACAGTGTACTGTCTACCGAACACGTTTCAACACTCCGAGCACTGCTACTTATCCAAGATGGTGGGCCCAAACCCAGCACTGCTAGTCCGGGTGCTAAGATGGCCGACGGAGATCCCGCGATAACAGCCAGCGGGGCAGAGTGAATGCTGGGGCAGGTGCTGTTGGCAACGGCTTGAAGAGGCTGGAGGAGCGTACAGTGTAGTGGCGTCCTCTGCTGGGCTGAAGAGGAGCCGTCGCGCGTGCTGTAGTGCTCGTGTAGTATCATTTCAGGGTCAAACTGTTGTATGAGTCTGATTTCCCCCAAGGTCGGCCTCTACTTGAAGAGTCTGATAACTGTAAGATGCAGTGCACACACCTTAGAATAGATTCATTTTTGTTATATAGATATCACTACTCTAGACACATGTCTTATAGACACCTGCTTGAGGGTGACGGTCACGTCCTGTGCCCTCTGCCACGGTAAAACATAGTTTAAGTCTTGAGACAAAGCGTTTAGCATACAGGCGTAACAGTAAACACAGGCTTCGTCTCTCCCCCACGCTGGAACTTAGTGAAACAATGGGAACTGGGTTTCGAGGTGACTAAATTTAGCATTTGAATAAGTTCTCAGGCTCCTACTAGAAGCTAGAAATAGCATCTGAATAGACAGGCTTGTTTACCCAAGCCAGACCTCCCCGATACCGGCTGTAAAAGATAAAAAGCCATTTGGGGGGTTGTGAAATAGGACCGCTTCAAAGGAAGGCCAAAAGGCAGGCAGGAAACCCTTTTGGTTTGCCAGGACACAGGAACAGCGTTCAAATTGAAACATTGATTTAATATAATTGAATATCAATAACCATACAGGAAATAGCCATAAAAGTAAAGTTGGTTAGCTTAAAAACCCTATGTAGGACGTGTTTGGACTTATTAAAGGAAATATAGTTAATGTGTAATGACATTAGAAAAACTAGCTTGGATTAAAGAAAACTTACCAGTGAATTTAGATATTTGGAGAGTAAATACTTTGATTTAAGGATAATGTACTTGTTAAACAAACCTAACCTAAATCAAAGTAGACAATAGTAGGGAAACTCTACTGTTGTTAAGTCTAAAGCAGTCAGTAAAATCAGTTATAAAGTAGACTCTTACTTCACCTTTGCATTTGAATAAAAAATAGGTTAACTTAGGTATTTAAGTCACTAGGAAATTCGACAAAAGCATTAACCTATTAGTTTATTAAAGTTAAGAAATAATCCTGGGATTTTAAGATAGTAAAATTAACCCATATACCTTTAAAAAGCTAAAACTCCAGAACAATATTCTTGTTAGAAATATTTTAAGGACGGCCTCTTAAAAGTAATCAAAATGGCCGCGATAGATTCCCCCAATCAGGAGGTAGAAATATTTCCCTCTGACGTAAGACTCTAGCGTACCCCAGGAGGAGGAGTCAAGACTTTAAAATAGCTTGCACGACAGAAGGAACAGACACGCTTTTCGAACACCACCGAGGCACCGGGAGAGGACGACGAACGAGAATCGGAGAGTAACTGCTGAGAACGAGAAAAGAATCTCTTTGTTTTCTAGGAGACGTCGCCATCAGCTCATCAGCCATTGAAGATCATTCTTTTTATTGTATCTGATTATACTGGTATTTAATGACAAACAGCATAGAGTTTGCTTCCATTAAATATCATTGCACAATTTATTTTCCATTGAACCAGATCCTTGTTATTTCACTTTTTGACTCTGAAATAAAACTGGATCCGAACAGTAAACAACTCTCCCTCATGATGAATTGAAAATGGGGGACCCTGATGTAAACAAGTCGAAAGTCTTTCTCTGGTCTGCATCCCCTTAACAATTGTATGTATTGAGCTGTACTGTACTGTACCCATTCTGCAATCTGTTAATAAACTTTTCAATCAATCAATCAATCAAACCCTCCTCCTCATTGATGCTTTCTCCACTGCCGTCCTATAAGACCGTGTTGGTCTTATTATCAGTAAATAGGGGGTAAGGTGTAATTTAGAACACAACGCGGAGTAGAAGAGATAGAGGATTTTAAGAACAGATCCTTATTCCCTAAATACGATAAATGGTGTTGTGGCCCTTTTTCTGATAACGCTTGATTTTTTTTCAACGAGACGGGCACTCGGCTCGTTGAGGATCAGCACCCGAGATCGTCACAACAGCGTCCTGCAGATCTACGGAAACTAGGTAAGTGGGATACCGAGTCTGTGATGAATGGGGAAATACAAAGCGTTCAGTTTAGACTGGGGTTGTGGGAAGCCCCGCAATGACCTCGTAGCTACTCGCCGAGGGCGGAGGGATCCGTCTGAGGTGGAGTAGTTATTGATGGTGACGGGGCTGAGTGACGTTCGATATCATATTGAATAGCATCGATTTGAAGCGGGGATGTTCAAAATATCCCTCTTTAATAGAGGGAAACGTGCTGCGCTGGGTAAATGGCGTTTGATCGCTGCCAAATTATCTATGTGTTTGAAAAGTACGTTAGAGTACAGTCTGAATAGGACTGGCCGGGATAGGGCTGTAGGAGCCACTGGTCGTCTTTCAGGGGTGTATAGATATGATGAGTTTTTCGCGTATTGTATACCATGAGTGGGGTATGAAGTGTGCGATTGCTGGGATAACGCCGTGCCTTTGTTTGCTGGCGCATCTCAAGCGGCAGAAAGCAGTGGCATAAGGACGTCGGCAAGGACGCGGATGGGATTTCCAGACTTCAGTCCAACACCGTTACAGGTCGCGGGATCGGGTGGTTATGTAGGAGGGGTGACGATATGATATAGTTCGTTACGAGTCGTGGAGGTCCCAAATGGTGGAAATAGGAGAACGGAGGCCAGCTTTGGGTGAGCATGTACAAGCTTAGAGGTTCGTCCAGGCTAGCCGAATGCCGGTGTTCTACGGATGGGGAATTTCTCTGGACGTAGTAGCTATCCTGCCGTAATCTGGCCGTTTAGAGCTTGATTAAGGGGGATCGGGTTGCCTGCTAACCGTGAGAAAGTTAGTTACAACGAGGCAATGTTTGACACATATCCCGCAAGGGCGTGCTCGCCTGGGCGTCTATTTTCACTGTTTCGGCCCGCGACAACAATTACAATAAGCTCTTAGCAACAAATCGTTTTATTATACTGTTTACAATGTAAGTGTTCATTGCGTGTATTCTAATGCGGACGCTCTTAGTGCGGTGAAAATGTGTGCGGGGAAACTATTGAAAAAAGTAACAATGTGTGGCAAAATGCTAAAGCTAAGGCTAGGAAAACACTGGAGCTATCGGCTACCTAGGGGTTAAACTAGTCTTTTGAAAACGGAAGACAACAAAGACTTTGAACCGGAAGTCGTTCTAAGCAGAGGCTAGAAAAATGGCGGATGCTAAACGACTGGTCAGGTTTGGGGTTCAAACTATTTCACTTATCCGGTGTCAACAAGAAGTTGGCCCGGAAGCTGTTCGCGTGTTAGAAGTTTTTATATTTTAAATCTGTAAAATGGAGCTTATGTTGGATTACAGTCCGGTTAATGGGTGACGTCATTATAACGCTGCCGTTGCGGTCCGCTGGAAATAGACTACCGTTTGCGCTCGTGGCTGATGTTAGACTAGGCTGGCTACAATGCTAAGCTATGCTGCAAGCTAACGAGCGGTGCTGGGAGCTACTATGGGCTACCGCGACTACTGTTATTAAGGTGACGGATGCTATAGCTTGGCTAAAGGCTACCGAGCGATGCTGCCTGCGGCTGGGACTATTTTGATGCTGTTGTTGTGAATGAGTAATGTTGTTGAGTGACTGGTGTATCAATGGTATTAATGCGTTGTGTATATTGCAATGTGATTGTGTACTTTCAATGCTGTTATGGTTAAGGCTCAAAAAACTGAGCGCCCTCCAACCCAACAAGGCCACTGGCCATGACAACATCCCCTCCAAATTCCTCAGAGACTCAGCAGCCGCCATCACCCCAGTCATCACACACATAATAAACCGCTCCATAAAACAGGGACACGTCCCCAAGGACTTCAAAATTGCGAGAGTGACCCCTCTGCACAAAAAAGGCAGTAAATTAGACCCAGGCAACTACCGCCCTGTTTCTATCCTTACCTCCATCTCGAAAGTCATGGAAAAAATTGTATACGAACAGGTCGAAAAATACCTTGCGGAAAAAAATCTAATCTACGAATTCCAATCTGGCTTCAGAACATCCCACTCCACTGACACATGCCTTCTCTATTTAAACGACCACATCAAACAAGAGGTGGACGCGGGCAAATACTGCGGCATGGTCATGCTGGACCTACAAAAAACCTTCGACACTGTCAATCACACCATTCTGATTGACAAGCTAAAAGCAATTGGTTTTGATAGTCTATCAGTGAGCTGGATGCAATCCTACCTGGAGGGGAGAGAGCAGATGGTGGAGGTAAACGGTACCCTATCCCCCCCCCTCACAGTAAGCTGTGGTGTTCCACAAGGAAGCATACTAGGTCCGCTACTGTTCCTAATTTATGCAAATGACATGTCGTCAGCTTGTGACTGCAACTTGTTCCTGTTTGCGGACGACTCAGCCCTGCTGGTCTCTGACAAGAACAAGTTACAGGTTGAAAAAACCCTCAGCTCAGAACTAGGCAAAATCTGCATATGGCTCGCTGATAACAAACTATCATTACACATGGGCAAAACAGAGTCCATTCTCTTCGGTTCAAATAACAAACTCAGCAAGACCGACGGCTTCTCAGTTACAGTGGGTGACAATATTGTCACAAGGAAAGAAGATATTACCTACCTGGGTTCCATCCTAGAGGCAAATCTTTCCTGTGACAAAATGGCATCCAATGTAATAAAAAAAGTCAACCAACGAACTCGATTCTTGTACCGGATCTCCTAACTGGTAAACAAGAATACCCTGAAGACTCTAGCAGGAGCACTCATTCAAGGGTACTACGACTATGCTTGCACCTCATGGTACCAAAGCACCTCAAAGGCGCTAAAAACAAAATTACAAACATCTCAAAACAAACTGGTCAGACTACTGCTTGACCTTACTCCTAGAACCCACCTCACCCCTGCCCACTTTGACAACCTAGGATGGCTTAGAGTAGACGACAGAGTACAGCAACTTGCAATGGGCCTGGTCTACAAGATACACTACACGACCAAGGTACCCATGTACATGACAAAATACTTCCCAAAGGTCAGTGAATACCACGATCACAACACCAGAGGGAGCTCCACAAATCATGTTAAACCCAGATTCGGCTCAAACAAGGGACTAAACACGTTTCGCAATTATGCCACATCAATGTGGAACGCCCTACCCAAAGCTGTAAAGGAATGTGAATCACTACCCACTTTCAAAAACACTCTCAAAAAACACCTAAGGGAGACTGCAACTCGAAACTGGCCCCTGTAAATGTCCGAACACAACCCCCTCCAATGTACAGTGAGTATGGTCTTGTCAATAATCCAATGTACAGTGTTGTTTGTACAGTTGTACAGTGTCCCCCACCCACCCCTCCTACCCAACCCCCCCCCCCCCCCCCCCCCCCACTCCTACCCAACCCCCCCCCCCCACCCACCCATCCACCTCCAATGTACAGTCCCCCCCCACCCCCACCTACCCAATCCAATGTACAGTTTCTACGTCTCTTTTCTTTCTGGACTCTTTTTGTATCACAAACAGTACTGTAATTGCAAATCTGGTATGTCATAAATGTATAGATGTAGCAGTACTGTCTATCGGTATGTCATGTATGTCACATATGTTACGATGAATTGAAAATGGGGGACCCTGATGTAAACAAGACGAAAGTATTTCTCTGGTCTGCATCCCCTTAACAATTGTATGTATTGAGCTGTACTGTACTGTACCCATTCTGCAATCTGTTAATAAAGTTTTCAATCAATCAATCAAAGGCTATTAGCCTATTAGATAGACCGTACAGAAGACCCGCGCATGCGTACTGAGTTGTGAGTGAAAAATGTGTGGTGTGTGGAGGCCGTGATCAGTGTGGATGGTATTTGGTTAAAAGTGCACTAGGGGGCAGTAGAGCTGTGGCTTAGGCTCCCGTTCCAGTTTAGATGTGGTTCTTCACCTGTTGTGTCATTTTTTCAAGAGGTCTTATCTCTTATGTTACATTAGCTTTGTTACGTGGGTGGTTAGATTAATAAGCAGTGGTAACAATTTATGGTGGTATAGTTGGTGATAGGCGACGAGCCGACGAGACCGTCATGTGTCTAAGCATGGCGCAAACTCCCGGGGTGGGGTCTCGCGTGGTGCTGCTTGTGAGTGGCTGGCTGCGGGACCTCACAGGGACACGTAGGGTTGACGTTGCGTAAGGGCTGGCGGCGTGATGACGCACTTGTTGTGATATGGGGAGGACACCTCCTATGGGACGCGAGGGGTATGGTAGCATGGTGGGTGTGGTGTTAGGACAATACAGCAGAGGGCGGTATTGCCTAATATGTTCTGAGTCACAATCTTTCTAGTTTTCATTACCCCCCTCTCCCTCCCTCCCCCTCCCCTTCCATCCCTCCCTCCCTCTCCTCTCCTTCCCAATTCCCTCCTCTCCTTCCTTCCTTCCCTCTCCCCTCCACACCCCTCTCCTTCCATCCCTCCCTCTCCTCTCCTTCCCAATTCCCTCCTCCCCTTCCTTCCCCCTTCACACCCCTCTCCTTCCATCCCTCCCTCCCTCTCCCACTCCTTCCCTCTCCTTCCATCCCTCCCTCCCCCCCACACCCCTCTCCTTCCATCCCTCCCTCCCTCTCCCGCTCCCTCCTTCCCTTTCCCCCCCACACCCCTCCATCCCTCCCTTCCTTCCCTCTCCCCTCCACACCCCTCTCCTTCCATCCCTCCCTCCCTCTCCCACTCCTTCCCTCTCCTTCCTCCCTCCCTTCCCCACACCCCTCTCCCAATTTCCTTCCATCCCTCCCTCCCTCTTCTCTCCTTCCTTCTTCCCACTCCCCCCCACAACCCCTTTATTCCCACTCCCAACGTACGTCCTGTCCCTACACTCTTTCCCTCTTCCCCTCTCTTTCCTGCTATAGCAACTGCAGCTCTGATTGATGCAGGACTCATCTTAGAAGATGACACAAGTAAAGTGATTGATAAGAACAAGGTTAAGAGAGCACAAGAAAAGTTGATGCAAGAGCTGGGGGAAGAGTTTGAGGAGAAGTGCAGGGAAGAGGGGGGGATCTCCTGTATCCTCTTTGATGGGCGGATTGACATGACCAATGTGATGATGGAAGCTGAGGGCAGTGACCAATCTTTTCCTGCAAAGATCAAGGAAGAACACTATAGTGTTGCTAGTGAGCCTGGCAGCAACTATCTGTTCCACTTTACACCAGAGAAAGCAACTAAAGAGGAGTCCCATGCAGAGAAGATTGCTAAGGTCCTGTTTGCCTGGCTGAAAGAGAGAGGTTCTGATAAGACCTTGTGGGCCATTGGAGGAGACTCAACCAATGTCAACACTGGAGTGAAGGCAGGTGTAATGCGGAAGCTGGAGCTGCACCTGGGGAGAAAGCTGGTCTGGTTGGTGTGCAACCTGCACACTGGTGAACTTCCACTGCGCCGTCTCATTGTTGAAGTTGATGGGGCTACTCTGTCAGACAACAAATTGTCTGGGCCAATAGGACAGCTCCTTGATTCTGTTACAGACTTGGAGATCAATCCTAACTTCACCAGGATCTTTCTTGGCCCTCCGCTGATCAAGCTGCCTGAGAAGATCATTCAAGATCTCTCAACTGATCAACACTATGGCTATAAGCTGGTCTGTGCAATCAGGGATGGAGTGCTTTCTGCAAGGCTGGCTCTGCTGGAGATTGGACCGGTAAACCACAGCCGCTGGCTCACCACAGCAAACAGACTCCTCAGGCTCTGGGTGTCAAAGCATCAACTTAAAAGAAAGAACCTGAATAATCTACAATGCATTGTGGAATTCATCATTGGAGTGTATTATCCATGTTGGTTCAACATGAAGGTCAAGCACTCCTGGATCGAAAGGCCTAGGCACATCCTGTTTCAGCTGGACTGCCTCAAGTCTCAGAGGAAGGAGGTGCTGGATGTTGTGATGCCAACTGTGAGAAGATCTGCTTGGTATGCCCACAGTGAAGCCATCCTCCAAACACTGCTGTGCTCTGAGGATCAAAAAGAGAGAATTGAGGGGGTGGAGAGAATCCTGGCCATCAGGGGAGAGGGGGATCCAGACACTCAGCTGGGAGACTCCTGTGTCAGGATCAGAAGAACACCTCACATCAATAGTGACGCTTCCAGCATTGGTGGCTTAATCAGCTGGTCAGAAGATGTGTCAGAGCCACCTCTCACCTGCTCCCTAAGCACCTCCGAGGTGAAGAACTTCATCAACACCCCCATGGAGGTTCTCGACTGGCCTTGCCACACACAAAGCATCGAGAGGGTTGTTAAAATGGTGACTGAGGCCTCTGCTAAGTACTTTTCATAAGAAAAAAGGGATGGAGGGATCAGGGCTCAGGAGACCAGCAGGAGGCTGATGTCCAAGAATGAATCCAAGCAGGACTTGTGCAACCTGATCAAATTTAAGAAGATAGATGATTGATGGAGCCCCATGGATTTTCTCAATAGGCTACATTGAGACGTTTGTTAAAATGGTTACAGAGGTTTCTGCTGAGTAGTTCTGGAAAGAGCTCACCTATTTATGGCTGACGTTGACTTTAAGTTTGTGTTTGTAGGTTGGTGGCTAAAGCAGTACAGTAGGAGATCTTGCCATCCAAGAATGAGTCCAATCAAGATATTGGAACCTGGCAAAGTTCAAGAAGTCAGGAAATCGAGATTTAGCACTTAGGTGTTTGTGTGCATTACAAATACAATTTATTATTGTTAGTATTATTATTATTGATCTTTGGAGTTGTATCCAGTTATATACAGTTCACTTGTTAATAAATTTGATGGCTTTGTCATTATAAATGATTTCCCATATATTTTTTATCTTTGCAATTTTGTAATACAATACCAATGGGTTCAAATGGTAAAATCAGCCATTTTGAAATCCAAGATTATGCAGGTTATATTTATCCTATCCCAAAAATGACCTCATATTTGAATTCCCCATTAAGAAACACATCATTTAGACATATTGCATGTTAGGAATTCCTTCAGATTCATGTTATCATCCATGTATGGCCAAGGGGTGAAAAATGGTAAAATCGGCCATTTTGAAATCCAAAATGATGTAGGTTAGAGGTATCCTATCCCAAAAATGAACTCATATTTGAATTCCCCATTAAGAAACACATCATTTAGACACCTTGCATGTTAGGATTTCCTTAAGATTCATGTTGGCATCCATGTATGGCCAAGGGGTGAAAAATGGTCAAATCGGCCATTTTGAAATCCAAAACAATGTAGGTAGGAGTTATCCGATTGTAAAAATAATCCCATATTTGAATTCCCCACAAAAAAACACGTATTTTAGACACCCCACTCGATTGATTTTCCAAAAAAAAAAAAGTATGGCCCGCCCTACTGCTATAGGGTGGGGTTGATGGTGTTGCTTATCCCCCTCCTCGATGTAATAGTGTTTTGTGCCCCCCCTCCCCAATGTGCCTTCCTTGATGCACTAGACCAGGGCTATTCAACTAAATTGTTCAGGGGGCCACATTGTCAGAAATCCAAGGGGCCAGGGGCCGGACTGCCACGGCGCCTCCCCGTGCTATGAATATATGTACACTTGACACAACACGCAACCACATTTTCACAACTTTTATTTAACTACATTGCAAAAGTAGTATACTTTTCAAAAAAAGTGCTTCATTTATGTGCCACATCTGCAACATCTCCTGCAAAAAGTGCTTCATTTATGACTGTGCAACAACTGCAACATCTCCTCTTCAACATTTCAATATAAAAATAAAATAAAAAACAAACAAGTGCATGATGTGCATCTGAACATTCTAACTTCAACACTTGAACAAAAAAACACATTTATAGTGCAGCTGAGCTTATGAAAAAGTGCTTCATGTCTGTGCAACAACAGCAAATCACAGCATCTTATCAGCACTTATTGTCCACTCTTAACTCTCAAACATCAGGGGGGTGGGGGGCAGACAGGCCTAGCCTACATACACACATCTAATGAGAGCGATTGCACTTCTTTGACTGGGCAATGGCAGAGAAAGAGGGTTCATAGGAAGTGAGGGCTACCCGCAAACAGTGATGCAAATGCTCATTTGTCAAGGAGGCACGGTTGCTTGTTTTAATGGCATTCATGTGAGAGAAACTGGATTCACAGGTGTATGTTGAGCCAAACATTGTTAGCACAGATATTGCCAGCGTTTTTATTTTGGGGAATGTCTTGACATGAATACACTTTATCCAAAATGTTGTGGTGGATTCATTCTCAAGTGCCTGCTTCAGAGCAGATGATGCTTGCATGTCAATTATTTCAAGTTGCAGGAGACCTTCATCAATGTGAAGCGATGCAAGGAACTCTTGTCCTTTTGTGGAAATAGCAGCTACATTGGCAAATGGGTTGCTCACAAAATGCATCAATTCTCTGGCTGGCTGCACATGCGTCGGAGGAAAGCATGTGACAGTCTCCGGCCTCTCGGACCAACAGTAGGGGAAAGTGCGCAACAACCAGGAAGGGGGTTGGGAATTGGCATAACGACTAACAGTGGGATGGGAGAAAAATCGGAAAAAGAAGGAGGGGGAAAAAGATAATCAAATATGTATATGATCAGTATACATTATGCTTCATCATGCGTGAAGGAAAGGGGGTGGGGGGTCGTTTATAATTCCTTGATCATCAGTAACGGCTTTATTTAGTATGGGTTGATATATTGATCAGACTGATTGCAAACAAGGAAATTAGCAATCGGGCTGAAAATAACGGTAGTGTCCTCTTACCGTTCGCCGATGAGACTGGAGGAAAAATATCCCAATTATTTGACGCCGATCTCCTAGATCCATTTCCGGTTTGTATGGCGCAATAAACGCCAAAATCATATCGGTTATTGCGTTTAGAAAGCGATCCAAATGCACTCGAGTGTTTGTCTAGACTAGACCCATATGAAATCCGCGTTCACGGAATCGCGGATGGAATCGCGGAATTAACCAATAAAAATGGAATCAACTGCAAAATGTGGAATATTGCAGAATTTGGCCTAATCTGGACTGAAATTTCGTTTTTGGGTGGAATGTTTGGTGCACACGCGACCGGGGAGGCGGGGACTCTACAGCGTGTTACACACAACACAGCCGCGGTGCTCAAGCGTCTGGCTGCTTCAGCGTTAACATCGTCAAGAAGCTAAACAATTCCACAATAAGCCTTCAATTCAGAGCAGAACAGTATCCTAATGACTTTTATGCCTCCGGTGATAAGGTGTTTTGCTAATTCTGTCAACGTTCCGTGGACTGGAACCGCAAAAACACTTGCGACACTATTGTGATTAAATAGCTATAACGTTAGGAAATTTAGCTTCTAGCTAAATCTAGTGCACCCATCCTTTTGTTTAATGCAAACGATTGTCATTATACACTGCCCTTTATAAACTAAATACACTTAAATAGCTATGTAACGTTATAGGACTATCTATGGAAATGATAGCTTCTAGAAGTTCTAGCTAAATCTGGTGCACCCATCCATTTGTTTAATGCAAACGATTGTCATTATACACTGCCCTTTATAATCTAAATAAACTTAAATAGCTATGAAACGTTACAGTACATAGGACTATAGATGGAAATGATAGCTTCTTGCTAAATCTAGTGCACCCATCCATTTGTTTAATGCAAACGATTGCCATTATACACTGTCCTTTATAAACGAAATAAACTAAACTAAAGGTGCCTAAATTATGCATTACTATATTTCATCACAATATAATAGATATAGCTAGGTTACTGACATTGTCATTGTGATAATGTCAGTAGTAGCTAGCTGTATCTATTGTTTACACTTGAAATATGTATTTTTATTTTGTCACAATATTAATTGAAAAATATTGTGTAAAATTGAACTGTATTTCTGAGTTGCAGCACTTAAAAACATTAAATGGACTGTTATATCTTATTCAATTGTGGACATTTATTCATTCCCACTTATTAGACACTATTTCTGATGGTAAAATGAGCATAAAAGGCAAAATACAGAATTCTGAAATATTAAAACGGAAAAAATGGAATTTGGGAAAAAATAAAATGGAATTTGGAAAATAATAAAACGGATTTCATATGGCTCTAGTCTAGACCCACGTAACAAGATATGACTGCCGGAGGGATTTCCTCGATGCACCGACCGCCACTTCCGGTTTGACGTGAGTGTAACTCGCCCGACCATCCACCAGGCAGCTGTATTGAGGCAATCTCAGACAGGATGCCGCTGCAGTCCGGAGGGAGGCTGGATGAATTATGAATGCCATGGTGAAAAAATTAAATATTGATCCCAAAAAACGATTTACGCCGTTGTTGGCGTTCAACGCATGGTGGGCAATAACGACTTACGCCGTTTATGGCGCACAATGTGTTAAGGTAAATGGTAGTCTGACGGACCGGATTAAACTAGAGAGAGCTACCAGACAGGGTTGTTGTCTTTTGCCGATGCTCTTCGATGTATTCATCGAACCACTGGCTCAACTAATTAGACAGACCAAAGACATCAAAGGGGTGGAGATAAGGTGAACAGAACATAAATTGGGACTGTTCGCAGACGACATGATAGTATATATGAGAACCAAACACAAGCTTTCCGATACTGATGGATTTATTGACAGAATATGGATATTACTCACGGTATAGACTCAACGTGACGAAGACACAGACTTTAACACTGAACTACACTCCAACGATAGAGATCAAAGAAAAATACAAAATTAAATGGGACATGGACAGGATCAAGTACCTAGGGGTGAACATTACAAGAGGGGTGGAGGGGTTATACGATGCAAACTATACACAAATTTATCAGAAAATCAAGAGAGATCTAGAAAGATGGACAGTAATGCCCCTAGATTTCAGCTCAAGGATCAAAATCATTAAGATGAACATATTACCAAGGTTATTATACCTATTTCAGTCTTTACCTATATTAATACCACAAAAACAATTCAGAGAATCAAGATTCATTGGGGGGGGGGGGGGGGGGGGGGGGGGAGGCCAAGGATCAGATATGTGACTCTACAACTACCAAAGGAGAAAGGAGGAATGGCAGTACCCAGTTTAGAAGACTATTACTATGCAGCACAGCTTAGGACAGTAGCATGCTGGTGTAATGTGAATTATGAAGCCAAATGGAAAGACATAGAAACCAAAAGAGAGGGATTCAAAGTGCAGGCACTAATAGGAGATAGGGAGCTGTTCAGAAGACAGGAACAACTACTAGACTGTTACGTATGGGGGTGAGTAGTAGTGAGTCCAATGGTGGAGGAGACAAGGAGAGACGGAGATAGGTAGCTATTTCTAAGGATGTGTCTTTATTAAAACACATAGAGCAGCGATAATCCAGGAAAGACGCCGGGCGTCAACAGAGGGAACAGGCAAAACTCTGACCAGCTCCTTCCCACACAAACGGTTTTCTGAAGCCTCGACAACAAACATGGGAACAGAGAAAGAATAAGTAGTCACCAACCAAACATTCCAATCAATTAGCAGTGACATCAAATTGACAGCACAGTGACAGCAACAGTGGAGAGTACCAATCAGTGACAACACAGGAATGTGGGCGTGACAACCAAAATGCAAATACCAACCACCAGGTGAAAACATTCCAGACTGACAGCTGGGTTCCCGGGAGAGGGAACCCAGAACATTACACTAGACCCAATTACCAAATTCACTATAAACATATGGAACACAATAGTAAAGAAATACAAGCTAGAAAAATAATCCAAGATACTGAGATGGATAACACACGACAACAAATTCAAACCAGAGATAGACGACCATGGGTTCAAAAGATGGGGGGGGGGGGGGGTATAACAGCAATATGTACAATGATAGAAGGAGGGGAGATGCAGACTCTACAAAAATTGAAAGAAAGATTCGGACTAGAGAATAGAGACCACTTTAGATATTTACAGATTAGGGATTACTATAACAAAGAAATAAAACAAGACAGAGACAAAGAACAGAATGGGATAATTAAGATAATTGTAAAATCATATGAAGGAAGGAAGGGGAGGGTTATAACAGCACTATATCAGGCAATAATGGACAGTAAGGAAATTACAACCTTGTATATAAAAGAAAGGTGGGAGAAAGAATTAGGAACCACACACATATTCTGGGAATGTCAGAAAATAAGAAACTACTGGGAGGGAGGGATAATAAATGAAATAGTAGGATATGAAATACCCCAGACAGGTCAAGTACTCTACCTAGGGAACTTAACACAGAAAGAAATTCAGGGAGAAGACAAATATCAAATATTCCTCAATGTTAATGTCAGTGGGTGTTGACAGATGGGTACCTTGTTTACCTTTCCTTATGAGGGCTACTTGGCAGTTTATACAGGGTACCAGTAATTAAACAGTTCAGTAATTGAGTTATTGCCGTGCTGCGCCAGTATATTGCTCTGACATGTTTACAATTAATTTAATTAATGCCAGATAATCCCCCCCATCCCTTCTATGCCGTCTCAACATGTTTACTTTATTAGTGTAGTGTTGTCTATTAGTGTAGGGTAGTCTGATACATCCTACCCTGTTGTGTTTAGTGCAGTGTTTATACTATTAGTCATCTATTTGTTCTGGCCCTGTGGGCGTTATAAGCAATGGTCTCTGTGTGTGTGTGGGGGGGGGGATACAAGAGAAAGGCAGAGTTAGAGGACGTAAAGTTTACTTTACTGACCACATGACAGGTCGGTGGAATGCTTTCAGTACAGTTGGCAGACAAGGTCAATTCAGCAGCGTCAGTGACATCAATTACAGACAGACAAACAAAGACAGACATCATCATCATCATCACATTAGACACAACGACAAGCGAGACAGACAATATTCCCAAGACTGACAAGTGTTCAGTACATCTGTCAGGGCTTAGTGACGAGACCTTCTTGGGTGCAGGTACATCTGTCTGGGCTTAGTGACGAGACCTTCTTGGGTGCAGGTACATCTGTCAGGGCTTAATGACGACACCTTCTTGGGTGCAGGTACATCTGTCTGGGCTTAGTGACAAGACCTTCTTGGGTGCAGGTACATCTGTCGGGGCTTAGTGACGAGATCTTCTTGGGTGCAGGTACATCTACATCTGTGAAGCGTCTTTGAGCACCTGGAAAAGCGCTATATAAAATAGATGTATTATCTAGTGTTAGTGGCAGGTGCTCAGAATACTACAGAGGTACAGGAGGTATGTTGAGGGGAGGAGTTAGAGATTAGCCCTGAAGAGCCTGGATCAATATAGCTTTGTATAGTCTTAGGGTTTTACTGTCATTGTCCAATTGGTAGTTGAGGAGGTGTAGATGTGTGTAAAGCGTGATGTAATGGACAATAAAGATTAATCTAATCTTATTCTACTAATATATACTGCCCTACCCTACCATTCTATATTCCAGTTGTAATGACTGTAGGTTGGGTATATTCTAAATACCAAGAGAAAGAGGTTGGTATAGTCTGTCAAATATGTGCACAACACTCTGGACTCCAGTACTGTATCACGCACCTTAGCATGGGGACGCGTAATTCAATTTGATGCCCCAGTTAGATGGATAGAGAACGTTCCAAGTGAACTAACGGGAAAGAGGTAATTTCTCTTGGCAGGAACATCTGACCTGTTGCTCAGACTGACAGTCAGAAACTGAGGCTATTGGAAAAAGTGAGGGGTTGAATGGAAGTTAATACAGTGAGTCTGGTATCACTCACACCAAATGAAGTCCTCATGAACATGACGAGGGACCCTTTAAAACCTTCATGTTGTACTCTCTCTCTTTTTCTCTCTCACACACAAACACTGCCTCTCTATCGATCTCTCATTCACCTGTCTCTCTCCTCTTTCTACACTAACACTTACTTCCGTCCCATGTTGCTTTCACACTCTTTCTGTATCTCTCTTTCTCTCTCTCTCTGTCACTCTCTCTCTTTCTCTGTGTCACTAGGACTACATGTGTAATACAGGACATCCCTTTAATAATGTGGATGAATAAATGAATACATATTTGTCTAATCAGTATCTCTCTCTTGCTATAGTTCTCTCAATTTCAATTAAATTCAAAGGGTCTTTATTGACATGAGGAATATACGTTTACATTGCCAAAGCCAGTGTTAAAACAAAGAAAACAGCAAAACAATCAAACAGAGATCAGTACAGTGCAGGAATTATGTTTATACAATGGCATGCAAATTTCGATTCTGGCTAAAACAGTCAAGTTACACATGGTTATTTGTCATAACCCCACGCTCGTGGTCCTAGAACCCGCCCACAACCGAATTACAATCACTCCGCCAGTCAAGGATTTAGAAGTAAAAGCAAGATGGCGGACAATAACCTTACGAATGGATATGTTGATAGGGTCATAACGACTAAATCAAAAACGATTCTGTCACGGCGAATGTGTTAGTTTCTTAAACAATGTTGGATTATGTAATTGGTGGGTCATGAGTCTGCAGTCTTTAGAGCAGGGCGATAGACCACCAGCCCTGATTCCAAACTAAGCATAACCAACTTCGAAAGAGGGCGACTTCGAAAGAGTCGCCAAGCTTAACCAGTTGGAAACAAGGCGGACAGTAATAAAATTAGCAATCAATCAATCAATCAATCAATCAATCAATCAATCAATTCAATAATCCACGCTCACTTAAAACAGCGCACCTCCCAGCTGCTTCTATAGAAAGTACGTTAAAATTCTCTCCTATATGGCAAAGAAAACCCTTTTTTTTTTTAAAACCTACTTTCTATATGTAGACACCTGAATATGTCTAACAATAATTCAATGTGTCTAACATTAATTCCTTGCATTCTCTGTGCTCACAATGACGTTGTGTAACTTGCTGACCCCTCTTGATCCTCCCTATCCTAACATTGACACTTACTGTAATAGTGGGACATTTACATTTACATTTACATTTAGTCATTTAGCTGACGCTTTTATCCAAAGCGACTTACAAGTTCTGTACGACAAGACAGCAAGAAGGGTACAACTCTATCAGCTGAGTAACAATGTTCATCAAGTGTTGCGTGTTACAGTGTAGGTTAGTTTATTAGGACAAGTGCATGACAGTAAGGTTAGTCAGGGTTAGATTTTTTTTTTTTTTTTAATCATTTCAGATAGTGGTTGAAGAAGTGAGTCTTTAGTCGACGGCGAAAGATTGGACGGGATTCGGCTGTCCTAACTGGGATGGGTAGTTCATTCCACCATTGTGGGGCAAGGACTGAGAATAGGCGGCTTCTCTTTGATGACCCTCCGGGAGCTTGGATAGGAGTAGGTCTGAGGCGGCCAGAAGATGCAGAGCGTAGGGGTCTTGAGGGTGTGTAGTTAGAGACCATTGACCGGAGGTAGGCGGGAGCGGTTCCCTTTGCTGCACGGTATGCTAGGTCGAGGGCCTTGAAGCGGATACGTGCAGCAATGGGGAGCCAGTGCAGGTCCCTAAGAAGTGGGGTGACATGGGCCGACTTCGGTAGGTTTGATATCAGGCGGGCCGCTGCGTTTTGAATGAGTTGAAGAGGCTTGGTGGCAGTGGCCGGGAGGCCAGCTAGCAGTGCGTTGCAGTAGTCGAGGCGGGAGATGACTGTTGATTGGACGAGGAGTTGGGTGGCTTCTTTTGTCAGGAAGGGGCGTATCCTTCTGACGTTGCTCAGGAGGAATCTGCAGGTTCTGGTTGTCGCTGCGATGTGAGCAGAGAAGTTCAACTGGTCGTCAAGGACAACACCAAGGTTCTTGGCGGTCGGGGACGCGGTCACAGCTGCATTCTCGACTGTGATGGAGAGGTCGGTCAGGGGGGAGGATTTGGCCGGCAGGTGGAGCAATTCTGTTTTGCTTAGGTTCAGTTTGAGGTGGTTGGTCGTCATCCAGGCGGAGATGTCGGACAGACAGGCCGAGATCCGCTCAGAGACGTGGATATCTGAGGGAGGGAAGGAGAGGAAGAGTTGAGTATCATCGGCATAACAATGATATGAGAAGCCATGAGACGTGATAATGTTACCCAGTGATTTAGTGTAGAGGGAGAAGAGAAGGGGTCCTAGGACCGAGCCCTGGGGGACACCCGTCCGGAGGGGGCGGGTGGCCGACAGAGTCCCTCTCCATGACACTTGGTAGGAGCGGTCGTTGAGGTATGATGTCAGCCATGTCAGCGCAGATCCAGCCACTCCCATTCCTGCGAGGGCCGTGAGGAGGATCTGATGGTTGACTGTGTCGAAGGCTGCAGATAGATCTAGGAGAATCAGGACAGAGGAGAGGCCTTTCGCTTTTGCTAAGTGAAGTGCCTCTGTGACCGCAATGAGGGCCGTTTCTGTGGAGTGGCCAGTCCGGAAGCCAGACTGATTGGGGTCTAGGAGGTCATTCTGTAAGAGATAAGCAGTAAGTTGGTTGGATACAGCACGTTCAAGTGTTTTAGAAAGAAAGGAGAGAAGAGAGACAGGACGATAGTTGGCTATGACGGTGGGGTTCAGGGTTGGTTTTTTTATGAGGGGCGTGACTCTGGCTTGTTTTAGGGAGGTGGGGACCACCGCCAGGGGGAGCTGGTGGCGACGTTGGGCAGGGGGACACAGGTGAAGAAGGATGGGCTCAGGGCGCGGCGCCGGCGGGGGAACTTCCTCTTCGTCGTTTTCCAGAGAAGCAAGAGGTCGCATGGAGCTGGAGCTCCGGACAGCAAGCACGCAAGATATAAACCCAGTTACGAGGCGGGTTAGTAATGGAATATGCGATAGCTTAGCTTCCAGTTAATGCTAAAGAGACATTGTGAACGAAGAAGCAGACGAGCTACTGCCGAAGAGTGTGGTAGATATTGCACACGTTGCGTATTAGCTAAAGTATAGGCGTCATGACAGGGGGTCGTCCTGACCCACAGCTTAGCTTCAGTTAGGCTAGCACCACAGTTTAGCCCGCGTGTCGCCCCACCCCTTCAGCCCAGCAGCGGACGTCACTACACTGCACGCACCTCCAGCCCCTCCGAGCCGTTAACCCAGCAGTCACCTGCCTAACGTCTACCCAGCCCCGCCGCCTGCTATCACGGGACCTCTCGACGGCCATCTCACCACACGGACGTTCGGTGGTGGGAGCAGGCCCGCCCTTGGTTAAGTACACTCAAGCCAGTTACAGTGAGCGCTCCGAGTGCTGGAACTTTATCGGTAGATATTCTCTTTGTGCGGCGCGGGCCCTTTAAGGGCGAAGAGAAGCAGTACTTTGAACTGACACTGGTAACAGTGTTTAGGGGCGCCCGACATTTATTATTTTGGGGAAGCCGGCTATAGATAAGACTTTTGTTTTCAACGTGGGCCCACTGTCTTTTGGTTGAATGTGGTGTGATAACGTGTGTTCTTTTATAAAATTCCCATTGAGTGGCTCCTGTATCCCTCTCCCTCTTCCTCCCCTCTCTCCCCACCTACGGGGAAACGAACAAGTATCTAAACCCTTAAAGGGACGGGTTTTATTACTGTGTCTTGCCCAGTGTGGGAACCAGTGTGGGAAGAACTTTAGTCATTACCGAGAGCGAGAGCACTAGGTGCCCAGTTGGAAAGAGCTTTGATTCTTGTGTAAATACATGTCAAAGAATAAGACTTCAGTAAAAGAGAGCCAAATGGGAACACTGTGTGCTGTCTGTTAATGTGCATTCTGTCTACCCTTTCCTTTCCGGGTAATGTGCATTATTGTTTAACCCTTTCCCCACCCCTGCCTATGCCTCATTGGGACAGGTCTCCACTTGCCAATCAGGAAGGGTACTGCTTTATGGAGAAAGTATATCATCCATCATTACTGCCATCGGGTGTGGGAGGGCACAGAAAGTATTGGGGGAAGTGTGGTGTGTGGGGAGCTACTGCTAATCGCCCTGGAGGGCAAGAAGGACCAGCGCACCCCCCTAGGTTAGTGAATCCTAGGCCCCATCCACTCCCTCTGCTAAACCTCCACTCCAATACTCCTGGCCTACAGTCGGGGACTCAGCTGGACCCAGCTCTGCTGCGTTCCCACTACCAGGTGGCAGTGTACATCCCTCCCATAAGCAGGGATAATCCACTGTTGTGGAAAATGTGTATACGGGGGTGGAGGTAGGAAAGGGGTTAGTCTTGACTAGTTTATATAGGTCAACTAGCAGAACTCAAAGACACTAGGGCGACAGTCTGGCTGATGTTCTTAAAACAACCTCAAGTATAGGACAGATAGACATTTCAAGTAAATCACATCTTGTTCTTTTCTTTTTTAATCTTGACTCCAGCTTTGTCTCAGGACGATAAACCTTTAGACTTATCTTCTGTTTTTATTCTCTCTTCTATGTTAAATCTATGTGTCATCTTAATGTGCGTCATGTCATATCTGATATAATATGTTACGTCATCATATCTGTCATGTCGGGGCAGGGCTGGGAAGGTATTATCTGGGGGCACGTGGGTTGGGGAGTCAGAGTGTTTTTTCAGTTATGGTGACCGTCTGCTAATCCATAGCTCTTCTGTTAAAACTTCTTTTCTTAAATAAATTACCTACTTGTTGAAATTGGAAACAACGTCTCCTGCTGTGTCAACGACAACCAAGCCACAACAATTTGGTGACCCTTGACCTGTAGATCGCCCTGCCGGGTCCCTCACACGGCCAGCTCCGGACCTCTCCCGTAGAAATTCTGGCGGTGTCGACAAACAATAACAAAGGTGAGCATTTTTGCTTTTTATTAGAATGTCCGTTAGAGATTCTGCGGGAGGAAAAAGTTGAGCTGGCTGTGTGACGAGGTCTGGACGGACGACTAAAAACGAACACGTGGTGGTGACACGAGGCGAATCCTTTTTTAACAGGCTATAAATGCGCATTTTGAAAGCTAATTAATCTTAATTGCATGTTTTCGACCCTTTGGTCAAACTTTCTCTGACACCCTTTACAAACACTCTCGCACCATTTATTCCCCCCCCCCCCCCCCCCCCCCCCCCCCATCGTAATTGTGCGGCGCGGGCCCTTTAAGGGCGAAGAGAAGCAGTACTTTGAACTGACACTGGTAACAGTGTTTAGGGGCGCCCGACATTTATTATTTTGGGGAAGCCGGCTATAGATAGGACTTTTGTTTTCAACGTGGGCCCACTGTCTTTTGGTTGAATGTGGTGTGATAACGTGTGTTCTTTTATAAAATTCCCATTGAGTGGCTCCTGTATCCCTCTCCCTCTTCCTCCCCTCTCTCCCCACCTACGGGGAAACTAACAAGTATCTAAACCCTTAAAGGGACAGGTTTTATTACTGTGTCTTGCCCAGTGTGGGAAGAACTTTAGTCATTACCGTAGAGCGAGAGCACTAGGTGCCCAGTGTGGAAAGAGCTTTGATTCTTGTGTAAATACATGTCAAAAGAATAAGACTTCAGTAAAAGAGAGCCAAATGGGAACACTGTGTGCGTGTCTGTTAATGTGCATTCTGTCTAACCCTTTCCTTTCCGGGTAATGTGCATTATTGTTTAACCCTTTCCCCACCCCCTGCCTATGCCTCATTGGGACAGGTCTCCACTTGCCAATCAGGAAGGGTACTGCTTTGGGGAGAAAGTATATCATCCATCATTACTGCCATCGGGTGTGGGAGGGCACAGAAAGTATTGGGGGAAGTGTGGGTGTGTGGGGAGCTACTGCTAATCGCCCTGGAGGGCAAGAAGGACCAGCGCACCCCCCCTAGGTTAGTGAATCCTAGGCCCCATCCACTCCCTCTGCTAAACCTCCACTCCAATACTCCTGGCCTACAGTCGGGGACTCAGCTGGACCCAGCTCTGCTGCGTTCCCACTACCAGGTGGCAGTGTACATCCACTCCCATAAAGCAGGGATAATCCACTGTTGTGGAAAATGTGTATACGGGGGTGGAGGTAGGAAAGGGGTTAGTCTTGACTAGTTTAATATAGGTCAACTAGCAGAACTCAAAGACACTAGGGCGACAGTCTGGCTGATGTTCTTAAAACAACCTCAAGTATAGGACAGATAGACATTTCAAGTAAATCACATCTTGTTCTTTTCTTTTTTAATCTTGACTCCAGCTTTGTCTCAGGACGATAAACCTTTAGACTTATCTTCTGTTTTTATTCTCTCTTCTATGTTAAATCTATGTGTCATCTTAATGTGCGTCATGTCATATCTGATATAATATGTTACGTCATCATATCTGTCATGTCGGGGCAGGGCTGGGAAGGTATTATCTGGGGGCACGTGGGGTTGGGGAGTCAGAGTGTTTTTTCAGTTATGGTGACCGTCTGCTAATCCATAGCTCTTCTGTTAAAACTTCTTTTCTTAAATAAATTACCTACTTGTTGAAATTGGAAACAACGTCTCCTGCTGTGTCAACGACAACCAAGCCACAACAATTTGGTGACCCTTGACCTGTAGATCGCCCTGCCGGGTCCCTCACACGGCCAGCTCCGGACCTCTCCCGTAGAAATTCTGGCGGTGTCGACAAACAATAACAAAGGTGAGCATTTTTGCTTTTTATTAGAATGTCCGTTAGAGATTCTGCGGGAGGAAAAAGTTGAGCTGGCTGTGTGACGAGGTCTGGACGGACGACTAAAAACGAACACGTGGTGGTGACACGAGGCGAATCCTTTTTTAACAGGCTATAAATGCGCATTTTGAAAGCTAATTAATCTTAATTGCATGTTTTCGACCCTTTGGTCAAACTTTCTCTGACACCCTTTACAAACACTCTCGCACCATTTATCCCCCCCCCCCATCGTAATTGTGCGGCGCGGGCCCTTTAAGGGCGAAGAGAAGCAGTACTTTGAACTGACACTGGTAACAGTGTTTAGGGGCGCCCGACATTTATTATTTTGGGGAAGCCGGCTATAGATAGGACTTTTGTTTTCAACGTGGGCCCACTGTCTTTTGGTTGAATGTGGTGTGATAACGTGCGTTCTTTTATAAAATTCCCATTGAGTGGCTCCTGTATCCCTCTCCCTCTTCCTCCCCTCTCTCCCCACCTACGGGGAAACGAACAAGTATCTAAACCCTTAAAGGGACGGGTTTTATTACTGTGTCTTGCCCAGTGTGGGAAGAACTTTAGTCAAGTTTCAAGTTCAAGTTTCTTTAATAGTTGTCATACAGAAGTACAGAATACTTTTGTACAAAATGCTTCTTACTGTTGCGCTCCAGAGACTGTGCATGACAAGATAAGTATGAAATAAAAACATAGTAAAAATTAGAAGTAAAAAAAGAGGTCACAGTGTTCAGTTTAGACATATGTACAATGTTCGTAGACGTAGTTACCATACAATATACAATACTGTGCAGTGTACTAATATACAATACTATATAGTGCAAGGCATAAATGGACGAGGTGCAGTTTAGGTACAATTCACAGTAGGTGTACGAGTTGTAGTGCAAATCCTTTATCAATAAATATAAAGTGTAAGTGTGTTTGTGTGATCTAAAGTGTGGAGAGTGGGTGCTGCAGTGTGTTGTTTGTTTGAGTGAGTGTGTGCGTGTGGGTGTGTGTGCTGTGTGCATTTGATGGTTGTTGCATAGTGATTATTGTTCGTTTAGCGATTATTGTTCGTTTAGCAGCCTGATGGCCTGGGGATAGAAGCTCCTTCTGAGTCTTTCTGTGCTCGCCATAAGACTCCGGTATCGCTTGCCTGACGGCAGCAGTTCAAAGAGGCAGTTGTTCGGGTGGCTCGAGTCCTTAATAATTCTCTTAGCCTTCCCCTTGCACCGCTTGTTGTAAATGTTCTGGAGGGTGGGAAGCCCCCCTCTAATTGTGCGTTCGGCTGAACGTGTCACTCTTTGTAGTCTGCTACGGTCTTGTGCAGTGCTATTCCCAAACCAGGAGGTGATGTTGCCGGTCAGGATGCTCTCTATTGTACATGAGTAGAAGTTCCTAAGGATCTTCTGACTGACTTGGAACTTCCTTAGGCGCCTGAGGAAGTAGAGGCGTTGTCGTGCCTTCTTCACAACACTGTCAATGTGTGTGGTCCATGTCAAGTCCTCGGATATGTGGGCTCCGAGGTACTTGAAACTGTTCACTCTCTCAACTGGTGCCCCGTCGATGCTGAGGGGGCTGTAGTCCTTGACCCCCGACCTCCTGAAGTCCACAATCATCTCTTTTGTTTTGCTGACGTTCAGGGAGAGGCAGTTCTCCTGACACCACTGTGACAGGTTCTCTACCTCTTCCAGGTAGGCCCTTTCGTCGTTGGCAGAGATCAGGCCCACCACTACTGTGTCATCAGCAAATTTGATGATGGTGTTGTTGTTCCGCTGTGCTACGCAGTCATGTGTGTACAGGGAGTAGAGGAGGGGGCTCAGAACACAGCCCTGGGGGGCCCCTATGTTGAGCGTGATGGATGAGGAGGTGCAGTTGCCGGCTCTTACCACCTGGGGTCTGCCCGTCAGGAAGTCCAGGACCCACTGGCACAGGTCATAGTTCAAGCCCAGGTCCCTGAGCTTGGCTATGAGTTTGGAGGGGACTATGGTATTGAATGCTGAGCTGTAGTCGATGAACAGCATTCTCACATAGTTCCCCTGCCTCTTGTCCAGATGTGATGCTGCTGTGTGCAGCACATGGGCTATGGCGTCCTCCGTGGACCTGTTGGGGCGATATGCAAATTGCAGAGGGTCCAGGTTGATGGGGAGGGAGGAACAGATGTAGCCCTTCACTAGCTTCTCAAAGCACTTCATGGCTATGGAGGTGAGGGCTACAGGGCGGTAGTCGTTGAGGCAAGCGGGCGTAGATTTTTTGGGTACAGGGATGATGGTGGACTTCTTCAGACAGGTGGGGATGACGGCCTGTTCCAAGGACAGGTTGAAGATGTCAGTGAATACCGGGGCCAGTTGGTCGGCACAGACTTTTAGGACGCGGCCGGGGATGCCGTCCGGTCCTGCTGCCTTCCTGATATCCACTTTTTTAAAGATCCGTCTCACCTCATGCTCTGTTACCCTGAACACTGAGTCTCCATCAGCAGACCCCCCCCCCCCCATTGCCGTGGTTTGTAGGCTGGTGTTGTTATTCACAGCCTCAAACCTCGCATAGAAGGAGTTGAGATCATTTGCTAAGGAGATGTCACTGTTCAGTTTGAGGGGGGTTCCTTTGTAGTCTGTCATTGTTCTGAGGCCCTGCCACATGCCTCTAGAGTCAGCCTGTTCAAACTGAAGTTCAACTTTATCCCTGTAACGCCGTTTTGCCTCTATTACTGCTCTCCTGACGTTGTATCTTGCCATCTTGTGTTCTTCCATGTTGCCTGTCACCAGCCCGGTGTTGTATGCTGATGTGCGCACTTTCAGAGCCTCACGGACGGATTTGTCTACCCAGGGCTTTTGATTTGGGTAGATATTAATTTTGGTGGTGGGGATTATTACTTCTACCTGAGTACAGACATAGTCAATCACCGTTTCGGTGTATTCGTTAATATTGGCTGTGTTATCACGGAATACACTCCATTCTGTGCTTCCCAGCACTGCTTGGAGTGACTCCACTGACGTCACGGCCCAACGCTTAACCTCTCGCGAGACCACCGGCGTTCGCTTGAGACTCTGTTTGTACTTAGGCAAAAGAAAAATGGCGGCGTGATCGCTTTTACCGAATGGACTAAGAGCCTGTGACTTGTACCCATTCTTAAATTGCGAGTATACATGGTCTAATATGTTCTCGCCTCTGGTGGGACAGGTCACATGCTGATAGAAATTCGGCAGCACCTTTTTAAGACGCGCGCTGTTGAAATCCCCCAAGACCAAAATGGCAGCGTCAACATTAGCTGCCTGGAGTTTGTTTACCTCGTCGTGAAGTTTTGAAAGTGCGACCCCAGTGTTCGCGTGTGGTGGGATGTACACTCCGATGAGGATGATGGACGTTAACTCTCTTGGGAGGAAGAAGGGTCGACATTTTATCGTGATAAACTCCAGGTCTGGGGAGCAGTGGTTAGACAGTTCCTTTGTGTTGCCTAAATCGCACCACTCCTTGTTTATCATGAAGGCAATGCCGCCTCCTCTCGTCTTTAGTGACTCTTCTAACGTCCGGTCTTTGCGTAGAACGAAGAAGTGGTCTGCCGGTTCTATTGCATGATTCGGGACATCTGGACTCAGCCAAGTTTCTGTGAAACAGAGGACGTTACAATCCCGAATGTCCCTCTGGAATTGGATCCTTGCTCTGATGTCGTCCAATTTGTTTCCTATCGATTGCACATTGGCCAACAATATGCTGGGCAATGTGGTTCTGTGTCGTTTGGACCTCAGTCTGTTCCGGACCCCGGCTCTCTTTCCTCGTCTTCGCGGCGGCTTTTGGTCTTGTCCATGGCCGGCATAACAAAGGATCTCGGCGGGCCATTTCTGCTGTTCAGCGATCCGATCCAGAGAGCAATCCAAACGGTAAGTTTTTCTTAATCCAATGTCAATGATTGACTGACGGTCATACACATATAATGCACCAACAGTTGGTGCAAATAAAACTCCTAATACTATAAAAATTAACAAAATAAAGCACAGTCTCGTCGGAGCGATCAGAAAGGCAGCCATCAGAGCAGCGCCAGTTGAGAGCGAGAGCCGTAGAGCGAGAGCACTAGGTGCCCAGTGTGGAAAGAGCTTTGATTCTTGTGTAAATACATGTCAAAAGAATAAGACTTCAGTAAAAGAGAGCCAAATGGGAACACTGTGTGCGTGTCTGTTAATGTGCATTCTGTCTAACCCTTTCCTTTCCGGGTAATGTGCATTATTGTTTAACCCTTTCCCCACCCCCTGCCTATGCCTCATTGGGACAGGTCTCCACTTGCCAATCAGGAAGGGTACTGCTTTATGGAGAAAGTATATCATCCATCATTACTGCCATCGGGTGTGGGAGGGCACAGAAAGTATTGGGGGAAGTGTGGGTGTGTGGGGAGCTACTGCTAATCGCCCTGGAGGGCAAGAAGGACCAGCGCACCCCCCCTAGGTTAGTGAATCCTAGGCCCCATCCACTCCCTCTGCTAAACCTCCACTCCAATACTCCTGGCCTACAGTCGGGGACTCAGCTGGACCCAGCTCTGCTGCGTTCCCACTACCAGGTGGCAGTGTACATCCACTCCCATAAAGCAGGGATAATCCACTGTTGTGGAAAATGTGTATACGGGGGTGGAGGTAGGAAAGGGGTTAGTCTTGACTAGTTTAATATAGGTCAACTAGCAGAACTCAAAGACACTAGGGCGACAGTCTGGCTGATGTTCTTAAAACAACCTCAAGTATAGGACAGATAGACATTTCAAGTAAATCACATCTTGTTCTTTTCTTTTTTAATCTTGACTCCAGCTTTGTCTCAGGACGATAAACCTTTAGACTTATCTTCTGTTTTTATTCTCTCTTCTATGTTAAATCTATGTGTCATCTTAATGTGCGTCATGTCATATCTGATATAATATGTTACGTCATCATATCTGTCATGTCGGGGCAGGGCTGGGAAGGTATTATCTGGGGGCACGTGGGCTTGGGGAGTCAGAGTGTTTTTTCAGTTATGGTGACCGTCTGCTAATCCATAGCTCTTCTGTTAAAACTTCTTTTCTTAAATAAATTACCTACTTGTTGAAATTGGAAACAACGTCTCCTGCTGTGTCAACGACAACCAAGCCACAACAATTTGGTGACCCTTGACCTGTAGATCGCCCTGCCGGGTCCCTCACACGGCCAGCTCCGGACCTCTCCCGTAGAAATTCTGGCGGTGTCGACAAACAATAACAAAGGTGAGCATTTTTGCTTTTTATTAGAATGTCCGTTAGAGATTCTGCGGGAGGAAAAAGTTGAGCTGGCTGTGTGACGAGGTCTGGACGGACGACTAAAAACGAACACGTGGTGGTGACACGAGGCGAATCCTTTTTTAACAGGCTATAAATGCGCATTTTGAAAGCTAATTAATCTTAATTGCATGTTTTCGACCCTTTGGTCAAACTTTCTCTGACACCCTTTACAAACACTCTCGCACCATTTATCCCCCCCCCATCGTAATTGTGCGGCGCGGGCCCTTTAAGGGCGAAGAGAAGCAGTACTTTGAACTGACACTGGTAACAGTGTTTAGGGGCGCCCGACATTTATTATTTTGGGGAAGCCGGCTATAGATAGGACTTTTGTTTTCAACGTGGGCCCACTGTCTTTTGGTTGAATGTGGTGTGATAACGTGTGTTCTTTTATAAAATTCCCATTGAGTGGCTCCTGTATCCCTCTCCCTCTTCCTCCCCTCTCTCCCCACCTACAGGGAAACAAACAAGTATCTAAACCCTTAAAGGGACGGGTTTTATTACTGTGTCTTGCCCAGTGTGGGAAGAACTTTAGTCATTACCGTAGAGCGAGAGCACTAGGTGCCCAGTGTGGAAAGAGCTTTGATTCTTGTGTAAATACATGTCAAAAGAATAAGACTTCAGTAAAAGAGAGCCAAATGGGAACACTGTGTGCGTGTCTGTTAATGTGCATTCTGTCTAACCCTTTCCTTTCCGGGTAATGTGCATTATTGTTTAACCCTTTCCCCACCCCCTGCCTATGCCTCATTGGGACAGGTCTCCACTTGCCAATCAGGAAGGGTACTGCTTTGGGGAGAAAGTATATCATCCATCATTACTGCCATCGGGTGTGGGAGGGCACAGAAAGTATTGGGGGAAGTGTGGGTGTGTGGGGAGCTACTGCTAATCGCCCTGGAGGGCAAGAAGGACCAGCGCACCCCCCCTAGGTTAGTGAATCCTAGGCCCCATCCACTCCCTCTGCTAAACCTCCACTCCAATACTCCTGGCCTACAGTCGGGGACTCAGCTGGACCCAGCTCTGCTGCGTTCCCACTACCAGGTGGCAGTGTACATCCACTCCCATAAAGCAGGGATAATCCACTGTTGTGGAAAATGTGTATACGGGGGTGGAGGTAGGAAAGGGGTTAGTCTTGACTAGTTTAATATAGGTCAACTAGCAGAACTCAAAGACACTAGGGCGACAGTCTGGCTGATGTTCTTAAAACAACCTCAAGTATAGGACAGATAGACATTTCAAGTAAATCACATCTTGTTCTTTTCTTTTTTAATCTTGACTCCAGCTTTGTCTCAGGACGATAAACCTTTAGACTTATCTTCTGTTTTTATTCTCTCTTCTATGTTAAATCTATGTGTCATCTTAATGTGCGTCATGTCATATCTGATATAATATGTTACGTCATCATATCTGTCATGTCGGGGCAGGGCTGGGAAGGTATTATCTGGGGGCACGTGGGGTTGGGGAGTCAGAGTGTTTTTTCAGTTATGGTGACCGTCTGCTAATCCATAGCTCTTCTGTTAAAACGTCTTTTCTTAAATAAATTACCTACTTGTTGAAATTGGAAACAACGTCTCCTGCTGTGTCAACGACAACCAAGCCACAACACCACCCTGCTACATATAGAAGCATCTAAGAATGAAGTTCTATAGAAAGTAGGTAAAAAAAGAAAAAGAAAAGTTGGATGTGTTAGTTTGTTGGATGTATTAGTTGAGAGACAGTTGGATGTAAGATAAGATAAGATAAGATATTCCTTTATTGATCCCCTTGGGGAAATTCAGGCATCATAGCAGCATGGGGGGGAGGGGGGGAGGGGTACAGGTAGTAAAACAACACAGTATACAGGTAGTAAAAGACAACACAGGCAGTGTAAACAATTTGATCAATATGGTCAATATAATTTACTATCTGACTAGCTGAGGAATATTCACATTATTCACAGTGTCACATGAGGTGCAGTATGCAAGAGGTAGTGTTATAATAATTTACTATCTACTGAGTATACATTAATCAAAGTACCAGGGTAGTCTACTTTGTCCCCCTTGGGTTCCTATAAGTCCCAGGTCAATGTCTTGTGTTAGTTTGTTGGATGTCTTAGTTGAAAGACAGTTGGATGTGTTAATTTGTTGGATGTCTTAGTTGAGAGATAGTTGGATGTGTTAGTTTGTTGGATGTGTTAAGTTGAGAGACAGTTGCACTTCCGAGCTGCTTCCACACGGAGGCAACTGCTCTCTTTTATTTTTTGGGAACTACTTTTTCTGCAGATGGTTTTGTCAATAAATCTTCAATTAACGTGTTTATTGTATAGCAATAAGGTTGGATGACATCGGTCATTGTATAATTTATACTTATAGCATATGCATGAGCCTGGTCTCTTTTGAAAGATGACATTCTGAAGTTTCTGATACAATAAATAAAATTCATTAGCAAATATGCTAATGATATTTGATTATCTTTTTCCCCCTCCTTTTTTCCGATTTTTCTCCCATCCCACTGTTAGTAATTATGCCAATTCCCAACCCCCTTCCTGGTTGTTGCGCACTTTCCCCTACTGTTGGTCCGAGAGGCCGGAGACTGTCACATGCTTTCCTCCGACACATGTGCAGCCAGCTGGCAGCCAGCCTGGCCGCGCAGATTCTCACTGGGTGAGTGTAACGTGTGGGAGGCCGCACTACCTCTCACCAGATCCTACCTTCGCTGAGCAGGCGCCCCGACCGAACTGTAGGGGTCGCTGTCCACAACGCCCAGGACCCACCCACGGCTCCCCTCCCCCTAACTCAGCCAAACGAGTTAGTATACTTTTAGTGCCAATGAAATAGAGTAACAGGTCTGAACTTGAGTTGTAGAAAAACGTGTTACTCACATTTTTCTGTAGTAGTAGGTAGTCCAGAAGTAGTATTTCCAAGAAATTGGTATGGCTGACAAAACACCATGGGTCCATAGCCTGATGTCTTGTGTAGTACATGTCCAAATTTCATAGAAATCCGTTCAGAAATGAGTGATTAGGAGCGGTTTTGGTAAAATGTTTAAAAAAAAAAAAAAAATTAAAAGAATTGCTCAGAAAATGATTTTCTCATTGACTCCAATGCATCTCTTCCTGTTTTCGCTCGTGACTTTTCACCTAGATCCCTGATTCGCTCATTCCCACATGGGGTGCCGTTGGAAAGCCACACTCATTTGTTACAACCCTGTCCAATAATTTTCGAGATCGCCAAATGATTGACGGAGGTAGAGGCTCGGGAGTCGGGAAGGGTATTTGAAAAAATAGAAAGTCTGCCGTCTAATTCGACGCACGCCTCACATTCCGGCATGTAACTCGAGAACCGCCTGAAACGGCAATCGACACGCAACAAATAGGTTTTAATTCGATATATATATTGTATTAATAAATATGCACACCCGAGCCGCTAGAGGTCGCCAAAGTGGCGTGTCGCGCCGGTGGGCAAGGCGGGCCGCCTGTTGCGTGGTAAGAATATATATAGCCAGTAAAACTAAACTGGCAATAACCAATTATAGTGACTTGCATATATCTACTCTGAACGCTTCTGACATCGAGAGAGTTTCAGAATGCAAATACCTTGGTATTTGGATTGATGAAGGATTTACATTTAAATATCATGTGGGTGTTCTCGCCAGTAAATTACGGAAAAAGATTGGCTTTTTGTATAGAAATAGAGCCAGCTTCCCTATGATCCAAGGACGCGAGAAGGGGGGGTGCGGCGGGGGCTGCAGCACCCCCTGCTGGATGGGAGTGTAACTGCAACTGCAAGGTTGTTTTGGATTTTATTCCAAATTTGTAACCGAGGCTACTCATGTCACAGAGCGGAACGGCACTGCAGATTTACCCTACTCTTGGAATTCATTCAGATCGTCATAGGGGCGCTGTCTCGATAATGCAGTTTTGTTAACAGCACTGCAGATTTACCCTACTCTTGGAATTCATTCAGATCGTCATAGGGGCGCTGTCTCGATAATGCAGTGTTCATCGTGTAGCCGACGCATGAACCGGTTGGGATTCGAATAGACGCGGCCTGGAAGCGTCAACGCGGAACTGGAAATCCGTTGGTAAAATGGTAATGTCGAAAGTTAAACGGAATATCAAAGAAGTAAAGTTAAGCCTTCTAACCAATTTTGATTTTACAAAGAAGACGAAGCAACCTGCTGCGGGGACTACTTCTGTGACATGCAGATTTTGAGAATTGGGCAGACCATCAGGACAGGTGGGTGGCGATAATGTTGCATTTTTTTACTACTGGAGATGAGGAGTGACTTTTAATAAAACTGCAAGAAAAACAAATGTAATTCTCTCCGTGGCAGTGAGCTGGAGTCTCTCTCTCTCTCTCTCTCTCTCTCTCTCTCTCTCTCTCTCTCTCTCTCTCTCTCTCTCTCTCTCTCTCTCTCTCTCTCTCTCTCGCGGGCGTCTCTCTCTCTCTCCCTCTCTCTCTCTCTCTTTCCGCGGGTGTTTCTCTCTCTCTCTCTCTCTCTCTTTCCGCGGGCGTCTCTCTCTCTCTCTCTCTCGGCAGTTGCGAGACTCAGGGAAACGCTCTGAGATTTTTTCTTTTTGCGCCGCTCCCCCAAAGATCCTGGTATGGTTCGCACACATGACGTGACAGACAGTGGAGCTGTTTGCAGATAGCGAGCATTTTGACGTGTTGCGTGGTGGCGATGTCTCGCAGACAATACAACTACAAGTATAATTATATAATATATATATTTTATATAAAAAAAAAAATCGATATCTCAGCACCCCCACTCCCCGCGGACTTCTCGCGTCCCTGCTATGATCAGCAGAAAGAGAGTTGTTGAAGCAGTGTTCCTATCTGTTTTGGATTATGGAGATGTGATTTATAGACATGCAGCGGCTTCCACTCTTAAGCCCTTAGACTCTGTTTACCATTCAGCCATTAGATTTTTCACCTGTGATAGTTATGGTACTCACCATTGTATCCTATATAATAAGGTCGGTGGGCCTCTCTGGCAGAGAGATGTAAGTTGCATTGGAATCTTTTTATTTATAAAGCCCTAATTAGAGATTGTCCAAATTATATTAGTTCTTTATTGGAATGGACCACTGGACCCTGTCGTACACTATCCAGTTTTTGGCTTACACTTAGAGTGCCTAGAGTTTGTACTGAACTTGGGAGATCTGCTTTTGGCTTTTTTGCCCCTACATCATGGAATAGGAAACACTGAAAATAGACACTCTAGTGTTTATGGGTTGGTTTAGAACCTTAAAGACCAATCAGGTCACCACAATATGTAATTGTTTTTCAATTATTACCTCTGTTTAAATTTTTTCGTCTTCGTCTTTATATTTATGAACGCACTGTGACACTTGTGAATGTAACATCTCGACGGCACTGTAAATGAGTTTGATTACTCAGTGTATTTATTGCACTCTCTGGGGCTGTGGAGAGCATCCTGACTGGGAACATCACTGCCTGGTTTGGCAACTGCACTGCCCAGGACAGGAAGGCTCTACAGAGAGTAGTGCGCACTACTCAGCAGAACGCATTACGGGTATTGCACTACCACCCCTACAGGACTTGTACACCAGGTGCAGATCCAGAGCCTGCAGAAGGACCCTCACCACCCCAACAATAGCCTGCTCAAGCTGCTGCGGTCAGGCAGGCACCTCTGCATACATGCATCAAGGACGGAGAGAACACACACACACACACACACACACACCACACATCCTCACTATCACTCTCTCACACACCCCACACACAAATACACTACAAAAAAGGTAACTTTAAAAACATAACTGTGTATATATACTATTTGTATATTGTTGTATATAGTACTCATTACCTTTTATTCTTAAGCTATAGCAATGTATTTTATTCATATTACTTTTTATCATGTCTATTCTATTGTATTATCTATTCTATTTTATTATTCTATTTTATTGAATTTAATTAGATTCTATTGAATCTTGAATCTTGGTATAGTGGGCTGGTTGTTAGGAAGTGTAGCTCGGTTTCCACCTCATCTTGTGTGCAGTGGGTGCACAGTCTGTCTTCGTTTGGGAGCCAGGTCTGCCTATATGGCATTCCAATTTGCTCTGGTTTTGGGTTGATTCGTTCCAATGTGTCAGATAGTTTTCTTATCATTTGGTTTAGTCCAGTGTGGTTTCTGTCTGGTGGCTCTGCTTGTGTTTGTGAGCAGAGTCCCAGAACCAACTGGCTGAGCGGGCATCTCTCTAGGGTCTCTCTGTAGGTGAGGGCTTTGTTATGGAGTGTGTCTGGGTCACTTTATTTTAGGTGATTATAAAATTGAAATGCTCTCTTTTGGATTTTGATGATTAGTGGTTATCTTCCTAGTTCTGCTCTGCGTGCATTATTTTGTGTTTATGCTGTTGTAGGCTGGGTCTTTTTTGAAATATCATAACTTTGTTATTTCAGTCTCACTCCTCACTCACTCCCTTCTCTCTCTCTCTTTCTCTTTCTCTTTCTCTTTCTCTTTCTCTCTCTCTCTCTCTCTCTCTCTCTCTCTCTCTCTCTCTCTCTCTCTCTCTCTCTCTCTCTCTCTCTCTCTCTCTCTCTCTCTCTCTCTCTCTCTCGGACTACATGTGTAATGCAGGACATCCCTTTATTAATGTGATTCTCTCTAGGTTGTCCTTGGACCTGCCAGCCTCATTCTCCTGACTGCCACTTTCTCACTCACCTTTAGCGCCCCCCCCCCCCCCCCCATACAAGTTTGCACCACACACATCATTCTTGTGTAGCACCCATCCAGGGACTTCTGCAGGGTGGGCTTCAGGGTCCAGCATTCACTGCCATACAGGAGAACAGACTTAACTGTTGCATAAAAGTAGCTGAGCTTGATTTGATGGGGAGGTTGGATTTCCACACACTGGTCATGCCGTTCAGGGCCCTCCATGCAAGCGCCTTCCTCACTTTAAGGTCTTGCTCGTGTAGCACCCTGAATATGTGGCTATTATTCAGAAGTGCTGACTTGCCTTTTATCTCCCCTTTGTGCACAAAGACATATTAACTAGTTTCCATTGATATTCCCTCGAACAATGACGCGGGTTTCTCCTTCTCTCACCGGCTGGAATATGGATTATAAACAGTGAACTGAATCATATTCTATCCACCCAGTGCTTCCTGTGGGGCTAGTTGGCGGTACCAGCAGGGGGCGGCGGTGGCAGGCGGAGCGCACGAGAGAGGAATAGAGGGAAGCAAGTCAACTGGAACGGAAGTGAGGCGAGCCAGCCTCTTCAACATTGGACTTGGATCTGGTCGGTCGTGTCTTGACAGAGCCCCGTTGTGGACCACACGGGTGAACGTATTGAACTTGAGTATATTACGGGTTATACTAGAAATATAAGCGTAGTAGCGTGTTGCATGTCCCCACTGAACAACCCTAGTGATACTACGAGTTATCCTAGAAGACAAGCGGTATAGCCAAGTGTTGGCTTATGTTAAAGATATTCCCTCCAGTGAGGTGCCCAGCCAGCGTGGCTTGAAGAGGACCGGTGTTTAGAGGCACCCTGCGTCATTGTATGTTGCGGCTAGCAGGAGGGCTGTCTGGGACCCACAGAGTAGCTTCAGTTAAGGTAGGGCCAGATTATTGTCGCGCGTCGACCCAGCACCGGCCGTCAACAGCTTGTCTTCGCCGGTGTTCTACATCTGCTCTGCACCGGCAGTCTTCAGCCCAGCACGGGAGTTCGTCCCGTCCAGCAGAGGTCGCCATCACCCAGCATGCGCTCTCAGCCCGCTACTGCTCCCTCTGCCCCACCCCGCTTGCTAGCGCCCGTGACGAGAGCGTTCAACGCCATCTTACCACCCGGACAGTGGTGGCGCGGCGAGGCCGCCATCTTGGTTGAGTACATTAGAGCTTCGGTGCTCAGGATCTTATTGCACAGTACACAGTGTGATGCGGCCTACGGGGGAAGCTAATGTTGCTAACTACAGTTCATAGGGGTACCCCATAAATATTACATGCCGGCATTAGTATAGGACTTTTGTTTTGGTAAAGTGGGCCCACCTTTTCATTTTCTTTGAGTGTGATAACGTGTTTGTTCTTTAATAATATTTTCCCATCTAATTAACCCTTTCCCTGTGGGGAGGTTACAGACCTGTTGTATCATAAGTAAAGCCTTAGAGAGGTATTATCACTACCATATAATTAAAGCCTGAGAGAGGTATTATCCCTGGTACTAACCCAGACGTGGGTGATGAGTCAAGCACATTGAAGTATATTATATTTGGGGTCGGCCATACCTGGTGCTATACGGTGTGGGAGACCCTGGGAGTATAATATAAGTGTCTATAAGGTATTGAGTTACAAATTGAGTAATAGTAGGACTTCATTCTATTTGACCCATTCCTATTAAATCTTTGTAACTGACCAGTATAAGTAACAATAAAGAATGAGATGGGAGTTCTGTGTGCGTGTCCATTCCTGAGCCTATTATCAACTCTTTTGGTGTGGGTAACGTTAATACAATTAACCCCTTCCTATCCAACTTTCCCCTTTTCATTATAAGGTTTCTAGTGGTCATCGAGGGAGGGTACTGCTTGCGGGAGGAACGAATCTATTTATGCATATCAGTCACTAGGTGTGGGAGGGTTAACGGAGGTATTCAGGGAAGTGAGAGCGAGTTGGAGAGTACTGCTGACCGCCCCGGAGAGGCGAGGAAGACCAGAGTACCAAACCAGGTTGGTAAATCCCGGGCCCCATTCACTCCCACTACCGGGCCCCAGTTTGACGCTCCAGGCCCGAAGACGAGGGTGCAGTCAGACGGAGCTCTACTGCGTCCAGCTACCCTGTGAATGCCAGCAACCGTTCCCACAAAGCAGGGATAATCCACCCTGTTACACTCGGATGAGTTGACCCACGAGCCCAGGTATTTGAAGTAACTGACTTCCTTTAGAGCAGTGTTATATGTTATGTTATATGTTATGACCTCGGTTTTCTTGGCATTTAGCCTTAGGCCAACCTTGGCGCACTCCGTCTCCACTCTGCACAGGGGTTCCTGTGCTTGCTGATGTCGTCCGCGTAATACAGGTCTGTTAGGACTACGACAGGGTGTCGTCTCGATCTCCTTGGGGTTATTGTGAGACCAAGTTCCTGCTCCCGTCCATTGATGGCCTTCCTGAGTGCATAGTCGAGGACTATGACGAAAAGGAAGGGGGCAAGGGTGTCCCCTTGCATCACACCAGCCAGGATGTCAAACTCTTCACTGTTGCCGTCTGGGGTTACCACCTTGGCCCTTGTACCCGTGTGCATGGTCCCTATGGCCCGGAGTAGATAGGGAGGGACTCCGTAGGCCTTGAGTATCTTCATCATCACGGCTGTGTATCGAGTCAAATGTCTTTTTTACGTCGATAAAGCACAGTACCGCTGTCAGGTTGTTCTTCTTCACCTCCTCGATGATTCTCCTCAAAGCCAAGATCTGGGCCACAGTGGTCCTCTTCTCTCGGAAACCATTTTGCAATGACACATGTCAGACTTATGCCACGGTAGTTGTCTGGAACAAAAGCTGCTTGGCCTTGTTCACTACCTTGCGATTCTCCACAGTCTGCCCGTGCCCATAGCCTCGGCGTGCCTCCTCCACTCCCTCACGCGCCACTATGACCTCCGGGTGCTTGGACCTCCGGGAGACCCCATTCCTCTCCACCACTGGAACACACATCCTGGCCGCCTCTTCGCCGATTCCTCACTTCCACTGCGTACCTGGTTTGAAGGCCAGGGTTGACTTAGAATGCCTGCAGTCATACCAGATCTTCAGGCTTGGTTTGCTTGGCTTGATTCAATGAATCAATATTTGTCTAATCAGTATCTCTCTCCTGCTGTAGTCTAAGTTATCTCTCTCCATCCCTCATCCCTGTCTTTCTCTCTCTCTGTCTTTCTCTCTCTTTGTCTTTCTCTCTCTGTCTTTCTCCCCACTCCCTCCCTCTTTCTGCGTCTGTCTCTCTCTCTCTGCCCCCCCACCTCTGTCTTTCTACTTCTCTCTTTCTCTCTCTATCTCTCTCTCGCCCTCTCTCTCTCTTTATCTCTCTCCCTCTCTTTCTCTCTCTCTTTCTTTCTCTCTCTCTCTCTCTCTCTCTCTCTCTCTCTCTCTCTCTCTCTCTCTCTCTCTCACTACAAAACGATGTCACTCTCAGCAACCTCTTTCACCACAGCCAGGATATCCCTCCATGGACAGTTTGGAAAATGACTGCCTGGGCCACTGGCCACAAACATGAATGCTGTGTAACTGAGTGATGAACTAAATCTGTGTCTCTGTGTTTTAGGAGACAGCTGAACATCTCAAGCCTCCAAATGTTTTTTTTAAATAACATACAGAACCACACACACACGCACATACTGTACACACACACACATACACACAATATTAATAACATCAATCATGCTGACTCAAATCCAATAGACCAGCGAGTTATTGCATTTGGAAGATGCAAGTACACTGATTTCAATGCATAAAGCATTCAAAGTATATTTGTATGTATGTATGTTTTCACACATGTTTTTCCCACATATTTGTAGGTATATATTTTTACATTGCAGGCTAATAAACAACATTTATTAGTGGATTACCTCACTGGCTCCATCACCTCACTCTGCTGTTTCTTGGCCTGACCTCGCTGTAATGTAGAGTGACAGTGTATTCTCTGTTGAACTGTAATGGCTGCTGAAGGCATGAACAGGCACATCTCCGGCTGTCGGACCACAGAGAATATTCCCACCACACCAGAGTGTTCTGTCTTGTTACAAGACGACTAATATTTGTGCTTCGTTACAAAATAAGATGAGATTAGATTCAATAGTGCAATAGTAATATCAAGTGTAGGCCTACAGGTAATTAAACTGTGTATATACAGTAATATATAAATGAGTACTACTGAGCATAGTGCTAATCCCATGTACTGTATGTACAGAGTTGTACTATTAGGCGGCACGGTGTGTGTCGCCTCACAGCTAGAAGGTCATACCCAGAATACCCAGGTGGGGTATCTCCCAGACCTTTCTGTGTGGTGTTTGCATGTTCTCCCCGTGCTCGCAAGGGTTTCCCCTCCCGATAAGATAAACCCAATGGAAAAACATGCACAACAGATTGCTAACGCTGTTGCGTTCCCTGACGAAGATGGACAGGAGCACTTGGATTGTTCCCCGGGGCGTGGCCCCACGCCGCAGCCCCTATCTGCTCCCGGCTGCCCTTGGGGGGAAGGACGACGAGATGGGTCAAGCGCAGAGACTCAATTTCATCGGCGACCTAAACATTTTTATGTGTTTGCCGCCCATCGCATGTGTGTGTCACTGCATGATGAATAAAGACTTCTTCAAAAGTCCAGTTTATTATATTATATAATATTATGTACAGTGATACAGGTATAAAGACACTGGCCAGCAGCGTAACTAGTAAGAGTAGGTAAGGGATATGTACAGATATAGTATCTACAGATATGTAAAAAGGATTATATGGAGGTATGTACAGACAGGTGTGGATAGATATATATACAGTAAGAATAAATATATATTTTTACGGTATATACAGCATTATTGTACATGCTATCATACAGATTTTTTTTTATTTTTATCAAATATCTTTATTTTATATTTTATACATAAAACAGGGCAAACAACACGGCAACAATAATAATAATAAGACACCACAATACCACAACAACAACAATAATAATGACATTAGCAATCATAGAAATAATAAATACAGAACATAGAAACATAAAAATCAACTTATACTATTAGACACCACAAAAGACATTTCCTCCCCCACTCCCACCCCAGGACCAACACCCCAACCCCACTCCACTACTACATGGTGGTCTTAACCTCTGCCGCTGCGACCCACAGCTCAATGCTGGCCTGTCCCACTCCAATTACCCGTGCAATAGATATTTCCATATAAATGACATCCAGCAGTGTCAGAGATAAATTAATCATTGAGAGTTTTTCAGGTTCCTTCCACCTCATGGCTATCAGCTTCTTGGTTGTTGTGGATTTCCAAAAATGAGCTACTGGTGGGCAATCCCAAAACATGTGCATATAGGTGCCAGTGGCCCTCAGAGAGCACAACGTGCACCAAGAGTCGGTCACCAGTCCCATAGCAAACAGCTTCCTAGGTGTGAGATACGTCCTATGAATATAATTAAAATGTATTTGCTGATGATTAGGGTTGCAGGAGGATAATTTAACATTTGTCCAAATATCAACCAATATATCAATGTTTTAAAAATGGGAAGAGCAATTGGTATTTCCAGGAAATGTGCTTCTTTTGTTGCCCATCCCCTTTTATGTCAGATAGTGCAAAGTTTAGTTTTATGTCATCTTGACTATTGCTCTGCGATGTGGTCATCTGCTGCCAGTGGTGACCTCAGGAAGCTCCAGGTGGTCCAGAACAGGGCAGCACGGTTGGTACTGGGCTGCTCACTAAGGTCTAATGTGAGCCGTATGCATGCCCGCCTCTCTTGGCTTAACGTTGAAAATAGATTGTTTGTGCTGTTCAAGTTGGTCATGAGCAGTAAAACTCCAGTTTTTATACATAATCAGGTTGTTTTTAGTAATACTGTGCACGAGCATTACAATAGAGGTTCCGGTAGTGGGCAGCTTGAATTGCCAGGTCCTAGAACCAGTGCTTTGGGGAGATCTTTTATTTTTAGAGCATTAACTCTTTGGAATGGCCTGCCTCGGAACCTCTGCTGCATTTACAGTAGATTCACTTTTTAAAATAATCTTAAATTGTTTTTTAATTGTTTTTAACACTGTAAAGTAATTTTTTGTTTTTGTTTTACACTAATGTAATTTTAGCTACCTTAATTGTTACAGTTTCATTATGCATTGTGTGTACTGACTTTTAATAATTTTGTTTTTGCAATAGTGATTGTTTTTGTATGTTTTGTGTGTGGACCCCAGGAAGACTATATAGCTGGTTGCTATCGCAAACAGCTAATGGGGATCCCTAATCAAATCAAATCAAATCAAATCAAATCAAATCAAATCAACCCAACTCTAGTTCTGGGATGTCCCCTCGCCAGACTATCCAATGATAGGTTTTTATATGTGGATTTGATTAATACAAATCTGAGACAAACCCTCTTGAGGTTGTCCTGTCTCTGATAAGCTTGACAAAGGGCTGTGGGTGTAATGTTGGAGCCCACGGCACCCCATGAGCCTTGAGCAGGGCCTTTCTCACTCACGTTTGGGGATCGAATCACTGCTCCCGGGAACGGGGGGGAGTGTTCTCACTCACCCCTTTTGGGATTAGGGTTGGGCATCGTTTGGATTTGAACGATTCCGGTTCCGATTCCGATTCTCCATATCGATTCCTGTTCTAAACGATTCTCGATTCCGATTCTTTGAGGTGCAGGTCAAAACAGGTTACAGCTTATTTCGAAGGAGATTTTTTTTTTTTTTATTATTTCAAAAAGAAAATCATACTATTCACATTTTCAGTTGACTTGATACAGTTTAATTTGGTTGCTGTACTGTAACTAGGGTATTAAAAAAAAAAAAAAAAAAAAAAAAAAAAAGTAAAAAAAAAAAAAATCGAAATTTAGAATCGAAATTCAAATATGTTACTTCCGGTTCCAGAACCGGAAGTTAGGAACCGGTTCCTATTAGAACCGGTTTTCGATGCCCAACCCTATTTGGGATGCGAAACGGCGCTGATTCGTTTTACCCCCCGCTGAACGGGATCAGTTGGATTAGGTGGTCTCGGAATCGGGCCGTGCGGGTGCGGGGGGCGTGACACACACAATGTCGTTACTGTCATGCTTGCTTGAATTTTGGGCAGATAACACCACACATCAACAACTGGAGAATACCCACAAAAACGATATTTTATGGGCAATTTGAGAGTTCAGACCTCAACCAAAAACAAGTGGACGAAAACATGAAGCCACGTTACAAACGCACAGCACTTCCCTGGCTCGCATTAGGCCTGGCAATTTTTGTTTGCCATGCTATTTTCTATACATTAGTTTCTTGTTTGAATGCATTTATTTCTATTAGACCAGTGGTGCCCAACCAGTCGGCCGTGGTCGACCAGTAGATCAATGACATGTAATATAATTGCCACGAACGATGGGATAATGTTAGCTGCTGGACAGGCTAAGCTGTGGAAACAGACCAAGGACAGGGTCAATGCGGAGGAGCGACTCCGGCGAGGTGATTCTGGGAGAGAAGGAGACGAGCTGTACTATCTGGAAGCGATAAGATTGATGAGGCCCCCCTCCCCCCCCCCCCCCCCCCCCCCCCCATCCACCCCTGTCTTCATGAGTAACTGGCGCCTATGCCTATTGGACGGCCTGCCTCTGATGCGCGTCGGTGGGGGCCCTTAGGCTGCTTCATTACCAAATTCCTGTCCCCCAGTCTCCCATGTCCCCCCCCTCCCTTCATCCCGCCCTCCCTCCCGTCACCAGGCGCGATCCATCTTGTTTACTACTCGGTGTTTGAATGCTGCCGACTATAGCGCATACGGTGTCTCAGGCCTCCTGTAAGATGACATGTGTCAACAAATGTACATGTCTGTTGAATTTATGCTGTGCCATTGTTACTGTAAAAATGTAATGATTGTGGTGTTGTTATTATTAATGAGACGTTGAGCTGTAAGTGTGTGTCACGAATTTCCCCAAGGGGATTAATAAAGGAATATCTTATCTTATCTTATCTTAACTAGCGTTAGCTGTTAGCTTAGCGTTAACGTTAACCCTGCAAAACGCTCAAAAGCGGACTCTACAACAGAGTTCCATTCGTGAGAAAAGAGGCAGAACACACAGTGAATGTATCCGTTTTGTTTATTGCACGTTCTTTGCTGAAAAGAAAAAGTGCTACAGGCTATACTAGACTAGACTAGGCTAAGCTAACTAGCGTTAACCGTTAGCTTAGCGTTAGCCCTGGGAAACGCTCAAAAGCGAACTCTACAACACCATCCATTCGTGATAAAATGGGGTGGGTTATATTGACAAGGCTTGACAACAGAGGTTTAAATATAACTTCATATTTATTGCTTATTTATTCATTTTATATCAGCATCCAATCTCCAGCGCCATGTTAACACTTCCTGTGTTTACATTTTCGAACGTGACATCACCGCCTACAGCAAGCGTAAACGCTCAAAAGGCAAACCGTAAACAGAACCCGGAATGAAACAAGACTGCAGTGTGTACGCAAACTAGAGGGGGGAGAGGGGGGGGGGGAGTTCGCATCAGATCTCGGAACGGGCCAGAACGGAACAGAATAGAAACGAATAGGGTGAGTAAGTAGAGGAAGAATTACTTGCCGGGCAGATCATACAACTCTCTTAGGTCCTGAAACGCTCAAAGGCCGTTTTTATCATATTATATCCCCCAGAGTATGAACTCCCCTCCTCTCCCATTGAGGAATATTAACAGGTTTGTGCCAAACAAGTAGTTGTTGGTTATAAAAAATTGAGAGTCGAGGTGCCATGGACATTTGACAGCACAAGACCTCTGTACGTTATGCCATGTTGGAATTACGTGGGATCGGTCCATATCGTAATTGGCATTTTGATATAGGGATATTGGAGTATACTACATCTTGTAATATTTGCTATCATACAGGGTTATATGGGTTATATGCAGGTGTATGAGTAGGTATATAGAAGAATTATATGCAGATATACTCAGACAGATATGGATATAAATGGTAAATGGTGCTTTTATCCAAAGCGCTTTACAATTTGTTCCTCACATTCACCCATTCACTCACACACCGATGGCAGATCAGGAGCAATTAGGGGTTAAGTGTCTTGCAATTTGTCACATTGCATCTTTGCAGCCATCTTTGGAGTTCCTACAGTAACTACTCTGTAGTATTTGGTGCAGATCAGCTGGAGAGATAGACTGACGTAAATGAAGGTAGCAGCTGGATAGACACACAGTATTAGTACACAATACACACATCCATTTGTTGTGATCGTACAGTGGGATGAGTCTCTAACCTGCTTTTGTCATTGTTTTAAGGCTGATATAACAGAAGGATTACAAGCTGTGTCCTGTCTGTCCATAGGACCTGAGTTTATCTCCTCTGAGAACCCATAGGACCTGGGTTTATCTCCACTGAGAACCCATAGGACCTGAAAGTATCTCTGAGAACCCATAGGACCTGAACGTATCTCCTATTCTCCTGAGAACTCATAGGACATGAACGTATCTCCTCTGAGAACCCATAGGACATGAAAGTATCTCCTCTGAGAACCCATAGGACCTGCAAGTATCTCCTCTGAGAAGTGAACCCATAGGACCTGCAAGTATCTCCTCTGAGAACCCATAGGACATAGGTGTCAAACTCACGGCCCGCGGGCCAAATGCGGCCCGCCACGTCATTTGATGTGGCCCCCCAAGAGCTCTAGTTAAATTTTTTTTTTTTTTTTTTTTTTACATTAATCTTGGGTTAAAAAATAGCGGTGTTAAAATAATTGTGGGTTAATACGTTAATAAAGCTTTGACAGCCTTAGTTATTACACATTCTTACACATACATGTGTGTTGAACATCTGAGGTATTGATGAAGTAACAAAGGAAAAAAGCCAAAAGCACTTACTCCTCAGACATTCTTTGACAATTTTACAGCCCAAAATACAAAAAAGATCCAGGCGGAATAGGTAACAAAGGGTTGAAGAAATATTGTCTGAACTGTCAGATGCAAGCTGGCTGTGTGACATAACCGAGCATCTCGCTCAATTGAATAAGAAGCTGTAGGGACGCAAACAAGTCCCACCCAAAACTTGACCAATATAGTTGTGAACTGAGACAACCCTTATTTTGTTATTTTTGAGTACAGTTACAGTTGTGTGTTCATGCAGACACATAATAGCAATTTCATTACGAATTGAAAATGGGGGACCCTGATGTAAACAAGTCGAAAGTCTTTCTCTGGTCTGCATCCCCTTAACAATTGTGTGTATTGAGCGTAACAGTAAGAAGCATTTTGTATGAAAGTATTCTGTACTTCTGTATGACAACTATTAAAGAAACTACTGTACTGTACCCATTCTGCAATCTGTTAATTAAAGGGGAACTATTTGACTATTTCTTTCACTATTTGGGCACTTTTACACAATTCCTGTGAGTCTATGGAACACCTCTGTAATATATATATTTTTTTTATTCATTGTTTTGTATTTCTAATCAAGTCCTCAAAAACAGCATTTTTCTACCTCAAGATCTCGAGCCGTTTTGAGCCTGGGCAGCAGGTGCAGGTGCAGGTGCCACTGTGTGCAGCTCATCTTGTATCTCAACATTAACATGCAGCGGTGTCTTTCTGACATCACATATCGCGCACATTTTCAGATGACTCAGTTCAGTGAGGGTGAATATTGTGAGAGGATAATTGGAAGAATGCACCAATATGAGAATTTTGAGACATAGATCATATTAATATAAGTTCACATAGCTAGGAAACAATGCTAAACACTCAAAAAGGCCATTTATAAGATAGTTCCCCTTTAAAGTTAATTAAACTATCTTCCATTAGTTGGATGTATGGCCTCTGCAAGGTTGTGTGCAGCCATTTGTTTTTGTAACATCTGCTACATCTGTCCCACGTGTTCTTTGCAGCTCACAGGTGTTAGTTCTGCCCCTCTTGACTGTGACAAAAAGGTTTTGAACAAACTTAATGTCATAGCTTGTATTTGATGATATTCTTCTTTGTTATTTACTTGAATGGTTTGATCATTGATTGATGGAGTAATATGGGGTTCTGATAAACTAAAATTATTTGTTAAAATAACATAAGCTAACATATATTTTTACATCTATGCAAATGCATATGCAATATGTATAACTTGAATAAGTAATAAATACAGAAACAACATGTTTAACAATATGTAAATGAGTAGCTACATTTATTTTACATTACATTAACATTTATACGGTCTTTGGCCCTTTGAGGGCAACCATAATGCTGATGTGGCCCTCTGTGAAAATGAGTTTGACACCCCTGCCATAGGACATGAAAGCATCTCCTCTGAGAACTCCTCTGAATACGGATAAGAACACAGTTTTATGGGAAGCTAACATAAAGGTCGCTGATGATCCATTAAGATAGCAAACAGAGTCAGGCTTATAGGTAATTTCCATGAATGACTGGTTAGTCAGTTCACCTCCAGCTCACCTCTCACTGCTCACCCTGTCACTTATACATAGGGAGCCATTGTATTTCTGCTTGGTGCCGTGCCAGTGGAAGAGGCTGGAAATGCATTTATGTCACTTATGAGTCACTGGGGGCTGTGTGTGTTTGTGTTTACATGTTTATGCATCTGTTCCTTCCTTGCTCTGTGCTACCCTGGGAGGAAACAGGAGAGCCAGGTGCAGAGGTGCAGCGAAACTCCTGAGTGAAAATGCAACATACTGTAAGAATGAGCAGCATGCAGTTTGCCGTCAAAATAGTAAGACAGCCAGTTAGTACCGGATGCACCATGCAAACATGCTGGTTTGGGTACAGTACACAAGAGGGTGAAACTAACTGCAGTGCCAATCAACAGTTTCAACCACATTTCTTTAATTAAACTAAAATAAATCATCATCATCATAATCAACAACAACAACAACAACAACAACAACAACAACAACAACAACAACAACAACAACAACAACAACAACAAAAGAATCCTAGAAATAAAGGTCCTCTCTGGTGGCTTTGGGACCACTTTGCGTCTTGTTGTTTCATACTACATTTTGAACGGCTGTATAACCTGTTTGATGATCCTAGATCCTTAGTACTATTAGAGAAGAAGTTGCAGCTTTTCTCCACAATGTCACCCTGTAGAATCGAGTCACACTTTCGTTTTTTTTTCGTTTTTGTCACCCGAGCACACTGATGTAGTACACTGCCAAAGCAGTAGGTGGCAAACATGAAGGCAATTTCAACCAATCAGAACTTGAATGTGCCTGCAAAGCAAATGTCAACAAGGCGGCCACCATCTTTTGCCTAGTTACCCAATGCAGCAATTATTTCTCAGCAAAGCCTAATAAAAGTGCAATAAACAAAACGGATACATTCACTGTGTGTTCTGCCTGTCATTTGTTGATGAAACAAAACTAACATCAACACAAGTGACCACCAAGAGCGGATAGTTTAGTCTAAAAAAAGATCGGTAGCATTGTTAGCTGCATGCTAACGTCAATGGAGTATGCCATTATAACAATATAGCATTGTGGCTAGAAGCTAACGTTAGCTCACGCTACTTAGCCAGCACCAAAACTGATGATATCGCGAGCTATCAGTAGTTAGATAACATTAGAGACAACGCTGTGTGTATTACAGTTTTTCTCAATTGCTTTGGTGCATTTCTCTGATCAGAATTAAAGTTCTCATAACTGTTAGTGCATTTCTCAAAACAATTAGTACAAACTGCAAAACCTAGGTGATAACCTGCAGAAGCGTGTCACTTGCTCAAAATGGATAATTCATTCCTCAAAAGCAAGTATTCATGTCAATGAAAGTGTCACTGTCATCAAAATGAAAAGTCCTGACACCATTGTTTATGAACAAGATAGTCAAATGGCTTTGCCATGTTTTCGTTATGACAGTTCACTCTGTAAGTGTTTTCCAATGCAAAAAAAGTCAGATCTTGGTGACACTTTCTGAAAATGCTCAAGACAGCACTATACACTATTTGCACAGCCATTTGAAATCTACAATTACACATTGCTGTATTTAGTGAGGTAAATGAGTACAAGACACGTATGTTTCACATTTTTACTGCATATGCTCTTTGCAATTTTAATTTGTTCACAGCATTGTGCAAAAGAAAAATACAAACAAAATGTACAACAAACATAAGAAACACCCTTTGGCCTTTGGATAGAGCTGTGCACAACTGTAAACAATATTGCAGTACATATTGGAACTGAATTGGAACATACAACATACACAGTACTGTAAATCATTCATTCACATCCAGACGTTCCTGTCTGTCTGGCTATTGGATTCAGGAATGGGGAGTAGGGAGGGAGATATTCCACCAGCATCCTTTCATGTGCTGCAAACCACTGTGTGACCAGAATTGCGTGGTGAAAACGCACATTATCCCATACAACAATGTACTTGGTCAGATGGTCGCCATTTAGACCCCTCTCATTCTCAGGGATTATGTCCCTGTAAAGAGTGTCTAAAAAAGTCAGCAGATGTTGTGTGTTGTATGGACCAATGAGGGGCATATGGGTGAGGACGCCGTTTTCTGAGATGGCTGCACACATTGTAATATTCCCTCCTCGTTGGCCTGGGACATCAGTGGTTGCTCTCTGTCCAATGCGATTCCTTCCACGCCTTCTACCTTTTGCCAGATTGAAACCCGCCTCATCAACATATATGAATGTGTGCAGCGATTCCCTGGCATCCAGCTCCATTCAGGGGAAAAAATATAAAGAAATGTATAAAATTAGCTTGAAGGATTTTGACAACTAGTTCAACATATTTGTATGTAATGACTCAAGCAATGAAATGAGGACTATTAGTTTTATAGGGAATGACTATTCAGCAGTCATAAGTATAGTTCATTTTGACTGACATGACCTAAGCAAATGATAATGTTATAAAACAGCAGAGAATTGTATGAAAGCAATTGATGCATGTCCAAAAGCATTTGCAATTTGTTCGGAGGAATGAGAAACTGCTACTATGATGTGCACAAATTACAAAATGTTGTGGAGGTTGAACTAACAGTTATGAGAACTTTAATTCTGATCAGAGAAATGCACCAAAGCAATTGAGAAAAACTGTAAACAAAGGTGAATAGATGACTGGGCCATTTTGTTTAATGCTTGTTAAGTTGAAAGAGGAGCTCTGTAACAGGGTCTGAATCCTGATAGCTCACGTTAGCCAGCTGCTCATGCAATCGGTAATGCTAGCAGAATGAATGGATGTAAACTTTATTTAACATATTGCATATGGGTACAATACAATATGGCTCAATACAAACAATTGTTAAGGAAATGCAGACTGTTGTAGCTTGGACTGGGGTCCTTATAACAATAACTTGACAACACATGGTAGCTGAAGCTATTTGGGACACGGAGCTATGTCCCAAACACACACACTGTTGTCACCGGAAGGGCACGCAGATGGTATCTACTGCGCATGGGCGTTTTCGCAACAACGGCTCCGTGCTGACTACACGCTGTTGTCGATTCGTTTTTTTTGCGTATCTCCAAACGCAAACACAATTTTGCGTTTCAGCCGTATCCACAAAAAACGCCAAAAAACGCATTTCTGTGTAATAGGGACATCAAACGTCGTCAAAAACGTATAAAAAAACGCCAGGAATACACTAGTCTAACCATAGCCTAAGTCATCGCCTCCTTTATCTTGACAGAAAGACAAACAGACAGACAGATATAGATAGATAGATAGATAGATAGATAGATAGATAGATAGATAGATAGATAGATAGATAGATAGATAGATAGATAGATAGATAGATAGATAGATAGATAGATGGATAGATGGATAGATGGATAGATGGATAGATGGATAGATGGATAGATGGATAGATGGATAGATGGATAGATGGATAGATAGATAGATAGATAGATAGATAGATAGATAGATAGATAGATAGATAGATAGATAGATAGATAGATAGATAGATAGATAGATAGATAGATAGATAGATAGATAGATAGATAGATAGATAGATAGATGAATAGATGGATAGATAGAGATAACAGACAGGCAGACAGACAACAGGGGAGACAGGAGTAGAGATGCTCAAACAAGGGACTGTGTGTATATACACAAAGATACCAAATTCAGCAACCGTACTGACCTTAACCATGACGAGATTGAAACTGTATGGATTGAAATCTTATTTGAAAGGGCAAAATCAGTACTAATAGGCACAATCTATAGACCACCAGAACAGAGTGGCTTTTATGACACACTTGATGGGTGCTTAACTGGGGTGGAGGGCGTAGAAAAAATCCTTATTGGGGACTGGAACACGGATATGCTACGTAAAGCAGCACCCGTCTTCAAGGCCTTCAGTAGATTTTCTGATCTGCACGGTTTCAGCCAGCTAATCACCCAACCCACAAGGGTGTGTGAATCAACCCAGACTACCATTGACCTCATCCTGACCTCCGACAAGTCCATGATCTCCAATAAAGGGGTGATAGCATGCGGGTTAAGTGATCATTATATGATATTCTGTTCCCGCAAAAAGCCAAAGCAAAAGGCTGGCTGTCTCAAAATGGTCACATCTAGAGACCTCAAAACGTACTCTAGCGAGGCCTTTAACCTTGAACTGATGAGCCTGGACTGGTCAGATGAACTCAATGGTACACTGGTTGAAGAAACCTGGCTTGGCTTCAAAACCAAATTCTCAACAATACTAAACAACATGGCCCCCCTAAGAACCACCAGGGTAAAAAATCGCGCTGAGCCGTGGATGCACACTGAAATACTGACCGCTATGAAAGCCAGAGACAAAAAATTCTCTGAATTTCATAAAAGTCAGTCAAAGCTTACCAAAAGCACGAGCAGTGAACTCCAAGCCCACGTGACTGAACTCAAACTAGAAAGAAACAGACTAAGAAATGACGTAAACTCCATGATAAAAACTGCAAAAAAAAAATTCATCAATGACAAAACTGAGGAAAACTAAAATAAACCACGTGAACTTTGGAAATTACTCAATAATCAACTAGGCTGCAGTAAAAAACTTAAAACCAGGTTCTCAAACATAAACATAAAGACGGACAACACGCTCATCACAGACAAACTGGATGTAGCCAATTACTTAAACACTTTCTTCACAAACATAGCCACAACACTGGTAAACAAACTACCCTCCCACTCAGGGCAGTATGGGGTAGAACACATAGTAGCATACTACAAGAACCTAGGCGTCCACAAAGACGATTTCAAACTGGAAATGGTAACTACAGATGAGGTACTCAATAAACTGAGCGCCCTCCAACCGAACAAGGCCACTGGCCATGACAACATCCCCTCCAAATTCCTCAGAGACTCAGCAGCCGCCATCACCCCAGTCATCACACACATAATAAACCTCTCCATAAAACAGGGACACGTCCCCAAGGACTTCAAAATAGCGAGAGTAACACCCCTGCACAAAAAGGGCAGCAAATTAGACCCAGGCAACTACCGCCCTGTTTCTATCCTTACATCCATCTCGAAAGTCATGGAAAAAATAGTATACGAACAGGTCGAAAAGTACCTTACGGATAAAAATCTAATCTACGAATTCCAATCTGGCTTCAGAACATCCCACTCCACTGACACATGCCTTCTCTATTTGAACGACCACATCAAGCAAGAGGTGGACGCGGGCAAATACTGCGGCATGGTCATTGTTACAAAGGATCAGATTAAACCGAATATATATATTTATTGATTGATATATATTGCATAGTATTTGTATATCGTTTGATATCCCTTGTATATTCCTTGTACATATACACGGAATATCCCTTTAGCCCAGACCATAATATTTCATTCTCCTATTGGACAGCGGTCCACAGGCGCCAGAGCCATGCCTCCGGAGTCAGGTTCAAAGTCACCGTCAAGACATGTCTGTGCATGCCCGGCCTTGCCCAGGGCTACGAGACAGAAATGAGGTTGGCACTAGTTTGTTCGCCGTGCATATAAATATGGCGCAGGTGAATACAGAAGCACTTAGTCAGAAGTCAGAGTTACCCAATAAGTTGAAGCCTCACCCACGATACAACGTGCGGTGAAGTATGGCCTGTTTGGCCCCAAATAGAGCATTGAGACCGCATGCGAATTAATAACTGAATTGTCAGAGTTTGGCGCTATACCGTCGAGTGCGACATATTTCTATTAAGTCAGTAATAGTCTATTTGTGTATAGTGTATCGTGCGGCTAAAGTTCTACAGTGACCAGCATCACCAACGCTTCCTCGTATCAGCTAGAGTGCTTATCCAGGCTGGGCTGCTTTCATGGCGCTTTCACCCGAGGAGACCTAGACGAGAACCGTGTGGACATGTACACTGGATTAATCTACCCGACGACTACATAGCCCTTTGCGGCTGGATTATATTTGCTTTGGTCCTGTGATTTATGGAGCGGAGAATCGCCGACGCCTACACGTGTGGGATTTACCCTGTGAGGAGCCAGGTCGAGTCGGCGCCTCAGAGAGCCTGAGGCCGGCTAGCTTTCTTCACTTTTGTACCCCTCAGTTACAGTCATGCTAGACCTACAAAAGGCCTTCGACACTGTCAATCACACCATTCTGATTGACAAGCTAAAAGCAATTGGTTTTGATAGTTTATCAGTGAGCTGGATACAATCCTACCTGGAGGGGAGAGAACAGATGGTGGAGGTAAACGGTACCCTATCCCCCCCCCTCACAGTGAACTGTGGTGTTCCACAAGGAAGCATACTAGGACCACTACTGTTCCTAATTTATGCAAATGACATGTCGTCAGCTTGTGAATGCAACTTGTTCCTGTTTGCGGACGACTCAGCCCTGCTGGTCTCTGACAAGAACAAGTTACAGGTTGAAAAAACCCTCAGCTCGGAACTAGGCAAAATCTGCATATGGCTCGCCGACAACAAACTATCATTACACATGGGCAAAACAGAGTCCATTCTCTTCGGTTCAAATAACAAACTCAGCAAAACAGACGGCTTCTCAGTTACAGTGGGTGACAATATTGTCACAAGGAAAGATGAAATTACCTACCTGGGTTCCATCCTAGAGGCTAATCTTTCCTGTGACAAAATGGCATCCAATGTAATAAAAAAAAGTCAATCAACGAACTCGATTCTTGTACCGGATCTCCTCCCTGGTAAACAAGAATACCCTGAAGACTCTGGCAGGAGCACTCATTCAAGGGTACTACGACTATGCTTGCACCTCATGGTACCAAAGCACCTCAAAGGCACTAAAAACCAAATTACAAACATCTCAAAACAAACTAGTCAGACTACTGCACACTTTGCCAACCTAGGATGGCTTAGAGTAGACAACAGAGTACAGCAACTTGCAATGGGCCTGGTCTACAAGATACACTACACGACCAAGGTACCCATGTACATGTCAAAATACTTCCCAAAGGTCAGTGAATACCACGATCACAACACCAGAGGGAGCTCCACAAATCATGTAAAACCCAGATTCGGCTCAAACAAGGGACTAAACACGTTTCGCAATTATGCCACAACAATGTGGAACGCCCTACCCAAAGCTGTAAAGGAATGTAAATCACTACACACCTTCAAAAACACTCTCAAAGAACACCTACGGGAGACTGCAATTCAAAACTGGCCCCTACAAATGTCCTAACCCAGTTGTACAATAAAGACCAAGCATGGTGTAAGGGCAACCTAACAAGAAAATGTTGCCAGTGAGGGAATACTGGGTGAAGCTCTTTCCTACGCGTGATGCTTGTTGATAATAAATGATGTCTTCTCCTTGGTCACTGTTGAGAGTGTTTTATTACTACTTGCTGTGTGGACAAATATAAGCATACAAAATAAACTCAAAAATTGACGCAAAGTAACTGAAAACAAACAAACGAGCACGGTAAAAAGATAGTGTGGCTTCCCTGTGAATATTACCCAAATTCCCTGCCGCTGCACACCTGTGAACCCATACATATAGATTGCACTTGAGCACACGTGAGCCCCGCCTCCTGAGCCCACTGCCTGCTAATTGGTCAACACTTTCATGATGACACGGTGCCTTCATACAGTAATACAAAAACAGAAAATCATTAAATTGGCTACAACACTCCGGGCCCCAATTGATACTATATAAACATATAACAATTCAATGCATGCAAGTGGTTGTAGCCAAGTGCATAGTCCGCGTTGATATTTAACTCGTAGTGCTCAAAGCTCATGCAGTCTGCAGGAAAAAACAGATAATCATATAATTAGCTTCCAAAAGAAGACAGATCTTGGCAATAGTTCAAAAGTCATGTAGTTCATAAAGTTCGTGTAATCCAGTAGGGTTAGTACCCCCAGTAATAGAAAAGTGGCTTCAGTCTACTCAGTGTCCAATAGAAAGTAGATCTTTATGATCATGGAAACTTCTCCTATGTCCAAAGGGAAAAAATGGTTACTAATCTAATCAGCTTCCAAAAGAAGACAGATCTTGGTGATTGGTCGCTCCAGAATGTTATATTTGGTTTGAACTTTCACGGATTGCACAAGTCCATGTCTGTCAGGAAAGGTCTGCAGTACCTTGCCCAACAGCCAGGATCCACGAGGGGCATTAGAGTCTGCAATCATGATGATGTCCCCTGTGGCAAAGTTCCTCTTGTCCTTTGTCCATCGTTGTCTCTCCTGTAACAGTGGTACATATTCTCGAACCCACCGGTGCCAAAAGAGGTTGGAGAGGAATTGAACTTGCCTCCATCGACGTTTGGAATAAGAATCAATTTTGCTGAAGAGCCCTGGTGGTAGGGAAGGTTTGCCCTTTAACAGAAGAATGTGATTCGGGGTCAAAGGTTCAAGGTCATTTGGATCCTCTGAGGCGTTCGTAATGGGACGGTCGTTCAATATGGCCTCTACTTCACACAGGAATGTTTGTAATCCTTCATCGTCTAAATGTTGTTGGTGAAGAACAGAAGTCAACACCTTCCTGACCATGCGAATGACCCTTTCCCACACTCCTCCATGATGAGATGCAGCTGGAGTGTTGAAACTCCACTTTACTCCAAGGTGAAGTAGTGAGTTTGATATTTTCTCTTGGTTTAGGTGAGTTAAAGCTTCTCTCAGCTCACGTTCTGCCCCAACAAAGTTGGTGCCGTTGTCGGACTTAATGTGTGACACTTGGCCTCTTCTAGAAATGAATCTGCGTATGGCGTTAATGCAAGAACTGGTGTCCAATGAGTAGGCCATTTCCAAATGGACTGCCCGGCTGGCCATGCATGTGAAAATAACTCCGTATCGTTTGATGAGGCCACGGCCTCTCTTTACCTCAAATGGTCCAAAATAGTCTATGCCGACATTTGTGAACGGTGGAAAGTCAGCTTGCAACCTTTCCTTTGGTAAATCTGCCATTTTTTGCTCGCCCAGCTTTTCTCTGTTTCGTCGACAGACAACGCAGGAGTTGAGTACTTTTCTGGCAGCCGCATTTGCTTTGGTGATCCAGTACCGTCTGCGAAGTCCCGAAAGCAGGTGGTTCCTTCCACAGTGTCCCAGCTGTTCATGCATGTGGCATAAGATGAGAGTGGTGATGTGTTGACCTTTAGCAAGAATGACTGGATGTTTTATGTCATCGGGCATTGCTCCTTTGCTAAGTCTTCCTCCCACTCTCAAAAGTCCATGATCCAGTACTGGATCAAGTCTGCAAATGTGGCTGCCTTTCTTTACTCCAGATGTTCCTTCTTTTAAAGCAGTGATTTCATCACTGAACTTGTCCATTTGACAGTATTGAATGATGGCTCTTTCTGCAGTGTCGATGTCTTCAGGACATAAGGTGTGACCACCCATTGTGGCTCTGAAACTCTTCATGTCCTCTTCCACTTTGTTCTTGTGAGTTATGTCAAACTCGGTGCTGCACAGAGCAGCTTGTAGTTATTTTCTCCTTTGAAGCAGCACCTGCAGCGTCTTCCTTAGCTGAAGAAACCACGCAACTGAGGTCTTAAGTTTGTTCCATGAGGAGAAGTAAGTTATCAGCTGATTTGTTGCTTGTGGTGCGCTGTTGATGATGACAGCGTTAACTGAGGCCTCTCCTCTGACCTCTGGGTCATCACTGTTGATGGAACTTGTATCCAACATGTTAACAGGCCATTCTTCCTCACTTTTGAAAAGGAACTCCGGGCCGTGGATCCATCTACTGCAGGTGAGAATGTGTTCAACTTTCACCCCGCGGGAGGCCTCGTCTGCTGGGTTCCGTTTTGTGTCAACGTACCTCCACTGTGAGATATCTGTAGCTTCTCTGATAGCAGCAATCCGATTAGCAACAAAGGTGTGAAAGCGCTTTGTTTCATTTCTGATGTATTTTAACACCGTTGTGCTGTCTGTCCAGAAGGTCGAGTTTTCCAATTCCAGTTGTAACTCTGATATCAGGAGCCTGTCAATTCTTGCTGCCAGTACTGCAGCTGTCAGTTCCATCCTTGGAATTGTCACACTCTTTAAAGGAGCAACCCGTGCTTTTCCTAGAACAAAAGACAGGTGAACCTTCTCGTTATTGTTTTGCAGCCTCAAGTAGGAAACTGTGCCATAGCCATTCTCGCTGGCGTCAGAGAAGTGGTGTAATCTGGCACCTGTGAGCTGTCCAAAATCTTTGGGTTGAAAGCATCTTGGCACACTAAAGGTGCTGAGTCTTTTCAAATCCTCTAGCCACCCCACCCATTGTAACTGATACTTTTGAGGAATACGCTCATCCCAACTGTAGTCCAATTTACATAAAGTTTGTAGCAACATCTTGGCAATGTGAAGGGTGCTAGAAACCCAATAGGGTCGTAGACTGAGCTGACGACAGACAAAAGACCTCGCCTTGTGAATGGTCTGTCCTGAACTGACATTTTGAACCTAAAAGTGTCAGTTTCTGCACACCACTGCAGTCCTAGGGTTCTCTCGACAGGAAGGCTGTCCCTGGCGAAGTCCAGTTCCTTTACGTTCTTGGCTCTTTTTTCAACATCAATGGTTTCCAACACAGATCTGCTGTTGCTCATCCACTTCAACAATTGGAAACCTCCCAACTGGCATACGGCGGTAAGGTCTGTAACCAGGGATATGGCTTCTGCCTCTGAGGACACAGATTTCAGGCAGTCGTCCACATAGAAGTTGTGCTGGATGGTATCCGTTACGTGGACTGGGAAGTCTGCTTTGTTGTCTTCAGCCGTTTTCCTGAGGGCAAAGCTAGCACAGCTGGGTGATGATACTGCACCAAACAGGTGTACAATCATTCTGTATTCAGTGAGTGGCTGTGTTAGATCACCTCCTGGCCACCAGAGGAAGCGAAGGAAATCCACGTCCCGCTTTGCCACGTGGACTTGATGGTACATAGCCTTTACATCAGCCATAATTGCTACAGAGTCTAGGCGAAACCTTGTGAGAACTCCAAGCAGGGAATTTGTCAAGTCGGGTCCCTGGAGTAGCTTGGTGTTAAGTGACACTCCCTTGTAGCTTGCTGTACAGTCGAAAACCACTCGCAAGACTTTCTTTTTAGGATGGTGTACCCCGTGGTGAGGGATATACCACACCTTTCCCTCTTTTCCTTCCAACTGGTGCTCTGGCACTCTCTCCGCATAGCCGTTGCTTATGACGTTATTGAGAAAGTTAGTATATTCTTCTTTGAAGATAGGGTTTTTATTTAATTTCCTTTTTAGGCCGAGGACTCTTTGCTCAGCAAGGTGGCGGTTGTTGGGCATAACAACATTGTCCTCTCTAAAAGGCAATGGCAAGCAGTAATGTCCATTCTTTAGTTCGGCTGAAGTGTTGACAATCTGCATGAACTTGAGATCTTCTATGGACATTTCTGGCTTGTCTGCTGTTGATTTCTCATTGAAGTCATGGTTGTATTGTTCAACCAACAATTCTTCTATCTGAGCAATGGAAATGCGGTTGGCTGTGACCGTGGGGCAGCCAATCCCACCGTCACCGCCTTCTCTCAATGGTCCGTTAACAACCCATCCCAACAGAGTTTTAACAGCGTAAGGTCCTTTACCCCTGCTGTTTATCACTTCCCATGGCTCCATTGCGTCTGGAGTGTTAGTTCCTATCAACAACTCCACGTCAGCGTCAATAGCAGGAATTTCCACAGTGTTTAAATATGGCCAAGCATATAAGTCCTTCTGTCGCGGGATGTTAGAGCGAGTCACAGGCATCTTGTGTTGGGTGTACACATCAGGTAATTCAATGTAGGTGTTGCTGTTTAGTGCTGCAACCTCCAGTCCTGAAATGACTTGACTGTTGACGAAGTTTTCTTGGTTCATTGTTTTCATCAGGAATCTAGTGCTCCTTCCTGTCAAGTTGAGCTTCCTCATGAGTTGCTCAGAGCAGAAGGTGGATGAACTGCCGGGGTCTAAGAATGCATAGGTTTCTAAGACTGTATTGCCTTTCTTTGCCTTGATTTTGACAGGTACAATAGACAAGACGCAATTTTGTGCTCCGGCCCCTATGTGGCCACAAGTTTTGGGAGTGGTGACTTGACTCATTCCGTTTTCATCTCGTGTGCCATCTTGTCGTGATCTTAGTTCTTGCCATTCCCTTTCATGAATATGGAGAATGGTAGGATGTCTTAGGTTACATATTTTACAAAACAACCTACTATGGCACTGTGAACTTATGTGCCCGACATGTAAACATCCAAAGCAAGCACCCTTTCTTTTTAGAAAGTCTATTTTCTCACAATGCCGCTTCTTCTCCATTTTAAAACATGTTTCCACACTGTGACCCTCTTCACATAGCAGACAGGATTCTCGTATTGGTTTGTCAAACTCAACGGGTGCCACAAACGTAGCAAAACTGCTTCCTCTCTCCTGCAGGCGATTTGTTTCCAATCTTTAATTTTGACATTGAGACAACATTGTCTAGAATGTCCCCGTACAGTGGGTCAGATGCGATAGACACTTGTCTTTCAATGAAGGTGACAACTTCACTGAAACCTGCTTGACGATGGTGTCTCTCCTGGTATTCAAAAGCGATGTTTCTCCATCTGTCCCTGAGTTTGTAAGGTAGCTTCATAATTATTGCCCGTAGGTTTGATGGCATGTTCATCTCAGACATATAGCTGATGTCTTCCATGGCATTACAACAGATGCGTAGAAACAGCGAAAATGCTTGCAAAGCCTTGATATCCTCTGATTTTATAGGTACCCATCCAAACGCTCTCTCCATATACGCAGTGGCTATTTTCTGCTCATTTCCAAAACGTTCATGCAGAAGAGTTCTTGCCTTGTGATACCCCCTGTCGGATGGCATATGTTGACAGCTCTTTACCAGCTCTTTAGGTTGCCCTCTAGTGTACTGCTCCAGGTAGTACAAGCAGTCCACACTATTAACAACCTTTCCTTCCACTCCATGTTCAAAGGCTCTAATGAATGTGTTGTATTCAAAAGGGTTTCCATCAAAGATTGGTATATCCCTGGGGGGTAATGATAAGGAAACTTGCTGTTGCACAAGTAATGCTGTAATGTCATTTTGCTTCTGCATGATCGTGAGGATATTGCCTTGGTCCTCACTGCTTTGACTGGGTTGCTGCGGTGAACACACAGTAGGAGGTAGGTGTTGAGATCGCTGTGGCATGCTTGCAGTGAAGGCACTTGGTTTTGTTTTGGTTCCGTGAGAACTGATTTCCTTGTGCCGAGTGGCTACAGTGCTGGGCTGTTTAGATAGCTTTTGGTGTGATTGAGTTGGTCCTGCAGGTTTGCTGCCTCCTGTTGGCGGAAATCTGTATTGCTGTGCTGAATCCACTGGCTGTGCATCAATTGTCATTGCAGGTTCATTTCCTCTTATTGGTGGATAGCTGACATGACAATCCGACATTGATGGAATGAATTGTACAGCAGAGGGGTTGAGAACAGCCTTTTCTTTTGATGCATAAGAGTTCATTCCATCTGTAACTCTGCTTTCAATGTCAGACCCTCTGTTCCTGAGAACATTTACCTTAGCTGTCTGGGCAGCAATTTGACTTTGTATTTGCAGCAATTGTCGTCTTTTCCTTATTTGTGCCTCCTGGGCTTCCATTTTTGCTTTTAATTGTACCTCCTGAGCTTCCATTTCATGGCTTTCTTTTAATGCCATTTCCAATACCACAAGTGCCGCCACCTCGGCCTGTGCCAATATGGATGCGGAAATGTTTGATGACATTGAGTGTCGGGTAGAACTACCACGTGACACCCTTGATTGACCCGTATTGGAAACACTGTCATCTGGCCCAATACTATTCACCTCATCGTTTTCATTTGACACAAAGTTGACGTTTGAACCATCGTTATCAAGACCCTCGTTTGCATAGGACGCAGCATTGTTATTTGAACCGTTGTTATTCAGAACCTCATTTGTACTTGAAACAGCATTGTTCTTTGTGTCAACCACACCCACAGTTGCATTGGGCACATCATTTAATTCGTAATCATTGTCATCAACTTGTGTGGGCATGCACTGCTCCCTATTAGCACACACCCATTGCTCCATTTTGTCCATGATTTGATTAACATTGTGCAGGTGACCTTGAAACCATTCTGTTTGTTTACACATTTCGTCGTCGGAATAGAGGTTTTAGTGATTCATGTACCCGGGTAGTTTCACCAACCAACTTCCACAGTGTGTCGTGCTTAATTTGCATGACGGAAATATTTTCATTTGAGCACATCATTTGATCCAACTTGTTACAAAGGATCAGATTAAACCGAATATATATATTTATTGATTGATATATATTGCATAGTATTTATATATTGTTTGATATCCCTTGTATATTCCTTGTACATATACACGGAATATCCCTTTAGCCCAGACCATAATATTTCATTCTCCTATTGGACAGCGGTCCACAGGCGCCAGAGCCATGCCTCCAGAGTCAGGTTCAAGGCCACCGACAAGACATGTCTGTACATGCCCGGCCTTGCCCAGGGATACGAGACAGAAATGAGGTTGGCACTAGATTGTTCGCTGTGCATATAAATATGGCGCAGGTGAATACAGAAGTAGAGTTACCCAATAAGTTGAAGCCTCACCCACGATACTCCGTGCGGTGAAGTATGGCCTGTTTGGCCCCAAATAGAGCATTGAGACCGCGTGCGAATTAATAACTGAATTGTCAGAGTTTGGCGCTATACCGTCGAGTGCGACATATTTCTATTAAGTCAGTAATAGTCTATTTGTGTATAGTGTATCGTGCGGCTAAAGTTCTACAGTGACCAGCATCACCAACGCTTCCTCGTACCAGCTAGAGTGCTTATCCAGGCTGGGCTGCTTTCATGGCGCTTTCACCCGAGGAGACCTAGACGAGAACCGTGTGGACATGTACACTGGATTAATCTACCCGACGACTACATAGCCCTTTGCGGCTGGATTATATTTGTTTTGGTCCTGTGATTTATGGAGCGGAGAATCGCCGACGCCTACACGTGTGGGATTTACCCTGTGAGGAGCCAAGTCGAGTCTGCGCCTCAGAGAGCCTGAGGCCGGCTAGCTTTCTTCACTGTGGAGCTACAGTCTACGGAGAACAGCTGTATTCGTCTGTGGATCAAGAGACTATTGCACCGTCTCCTGTACTTGGAGTCTCCTTAGTCATCGTTGACCAGACTCTCTACTACCGACAGATCCTCTACCCCTGCTGGCTTACAACCGGGGGGACCCTTCCAGTATCTCCCGCTATATATTACTAGTGTACCATAGATATAATTCCCTAAGATTCAGGTTGTATAATTACCTCCTGCGTAACCAGAGAATGGACATTCATTATTGATTTGCCTACGCACATTCCTTTGCCTTATAAGCGCATCCAAAGTATAAATAGAGAAGTATATGATGTACCTTTTGCTGCAATAAATACTTAATTACCACTTGGTGTGGAACCGATTCATTGTGGGAAGTGTTCATCATATTTATATATCATGTACTGTATGGCCAGTGATTAAAGTACATAAAGCGGTAGTGGTTTAATGATACCATACTTATCAATACAGTCAGGGAATTGTACCCCTCAGTTACAATTGGTCCTTCGAGCCGGAGGGTAACTAGTGTAATATTAATATAGTGGTATTAATATTGACATGGCCTATGATGAACACTCCACAAAACGGTTCTCCTAAAGTAGATCGCCCGCAGCGTAGACAGCAGACACCTCAGTACTTAGAGGATTACGTTGCCAATATACTACCTAGCTTTCTACAGACGGTAAACGCGGAAAAAGTAGATAGTAAAATTATGTCCGACCCTATCGACCAGGCTACCCCGCCAATAGAGGCCCTAGTGGGTTCTAACGTAACTGACCAAGCTCACGGTAGGGACCAGGAGGGACCCGACATGACTTTACCCCCCGCCAAGACCGAAGAAGTAGTCCCCGGAGAGCTCCAGGATAAAGACAGCCCTCCAGGGATGGAACTCTACCCGCTACAAGAAGAGGAGAGCACCCCGGAGATGGATCTCCAGGACTCGCCACAGGAGAACAGATCTCCAACGAGTACTGCCAGGAGCGGATCACCTCAACCAGCGTCTTCCCCCAGCGAGGCGGACAAGATGCTGGCACAGGCATTCCTCGCCAGCCTAGCGATTAGTGAGCGCGAACATTCTTCCATGGAAAGAGAACGCCTTCAGGCGCAGCAACGGAGCGACGAAGATCGTATACGTCTAGAGATTAGACGCCTTCAGACGGAAGAGAATATGGTAAGGGACCGGGCCGAAGCCCAGCGCGCCGCTGCCGGTGCCCAAAGAGAAGCAGAGCGCGACCTCGCTCTCACCAAGCGCGAAGCCGAGCGCGACCGATTACAAGCGAAGATAATGGAGCAGCTGATCACCAGGGCAACACCCCCTCCCTCCGCACGGGGTTCCAGGGCCTCGTCAAGACAAGGGTCAAGGGCACCCTCCCCTACCCGATCAAGCGACCCTGAGCCCGACCACCAGAGAGAGCCTATACCCCCCTCCGAACCCCTTCCCCGACCGGTCCAAGTGAGACCCAGCTACAAGGAAGAAACGGTCTACACCGCGGAGAGGCTAAATAGACGACTACAGGATCTAGAGGACCTGCCAGAGGAAGAAGAAGAGGGAGAGGAGGAGAGTCAAGCCCGACAGCAGCACAGTACTCCACAGGACCAGGAGGTCCAGTACAGCCCAGGCTCTACCCCCGCGGCTCTGCGCTACAGACCCCCGACTCAATTCACGGGTGAGCTTGACGCACGACCAGCCCCGAGGAACAGCACCTGGATACGCGGGCCATGGTACCCAGCAGGTACCAGCCCACCAAGAGGCGTAAGAGGAGACTCGCCTAGGAGGCCTCTCTTCCAACGCTCACCGATGTGCCAGCCATCCATGGCATCATACATTGGCACACCGACGTTTCCGGACTCCACCCACGAGAACAGAGCACAGTACACGGAGCTACGAATGTGCTTAGAGACAATGATGTCCGATGTAGCTGATGAACCGTACAAGTATGCTATCCTACTGAAGAACCTCAAGGTGCCCCGAGCGCACAATATAGCGCTGGCCTATGCCACCTCTACTACCCCATACACAGCGGCTCTAGCAGCACTCGACCAAAGATATGGACGCATATGGGACTACGTAATACAAGAGATAAGGCATATTGACCGCCTACCCCCAGCCACAGACAATCGCTCACTAGATGACCTGTCTATCAAGGTACAATCCCTGGTAGGGATGCTGGGGGCGCAAAGAGAAAAGGGTATGCACGAACTGTACGCGAACTCTAATGTCGAGAGGATTTTAGAGAAGCTTCCGCCCGCCCGACAAGAGCGCTTCAGGCGGCAAAGAGACCACCGTGATCCTAACGGTCCCGAGCCATCCCTCCTAGACCTAGCCGACTTCCTGGCGAGAGAAGTCAACAGCCTACGGTTGGATACGTTCATGCGGAGCACCCCAAGCTCCAGAGAGGGACCTAGGAGAGCAAACGATGGCCGAAGATTGGTGACCGTCATGCACCAATCAGAATCAGTACCGAGCAGCAAGAACCACAGTACCCCCTCGATGAAAGAGAAGTGGAAGATGGTGTGCCCGTACTGCGAAAAGGAACACTGGTTGTCACAATGTGACACGTTCAAGAAGATGACCGCCGACGAGGTGAGTCAATGGATAAAGTCCAACCGACGCTGTTACCGATGTGCGCGCAGTCACATGGCAGCCGATTGCCGCTTAAAGAAGAGGTGTAATCGGTGTGACGGAGCCCACCTAGATGTCCTACACGACAGTAACAGAAGAAAGCCTGCACCCTCAAGCAGCACAAAGGCAAGTGTTATGTACATTGACCCCGCCAGCAGCGGGGGCGCCCGGGTGCTCTTAAAGGTGGTCCGCGTAACACTGAGTTACCAAGACAAGGTCATGGACACTTACGCCGTCCTTGACGACGGGTCAGAGAAGACCCTTCTCCTCGCGTCCGCTGCGGCCCAGCTGGGGCTGCGGGGGAGCGAAAACCAGATGACGATTCGGACAATAAGGAGAGATCTAAAGACGATAAAGGGCGAGAATGTCTCCTTCACTATCGCAGCAAGCGGGCAGCCAGAGAGACGGTATAGGATTACTAACGCTTTCACCAGCCAAGAAATAGGCCTGTCGCAGTACACCTACCCCATCGCCAAGCTGATGGATAAATATGTGCACCTGCGTCAACTACCTATACCGCTCATAGACGGTGCCACCCCGACCCTGCTGATAGGCTCCGACCATGCAGACCTCATCGTCCCGATAGACCGGGTCCACACAGGGCCCAGAGGCTGTCCTGCAGCAGTCGAGACCCGCCTAGGATGGACATTACAAGGCCCCCTCGCTAAGTCTCTTAACCGAACAGCAGCCACTAACTGCCTCCACTCCAGAGTGACAGCAGAAGACACCACCCTCCTACAGCATGTCGAGAGGCTATGGACACTAGAGACAATGCCCTTTAAGAACGAAAAGAAAGACATTCGTTCCAAGGAAGACATTTACGCTATAGCCCTCCTCGAGCAGGGGACAAAGAGAGTCAAAGTCAACGGAGTGATGAGATACGCAACTCCACTCCTGAGGCGAGAGGGTATGCCTACCTTCCACGCCCCAAAAGAAGCGACGGAGCGGTATCTATTGAACACAGAGCGGCGCCTAGCCAGAGACCCCGCTCAAGAGACGGTGTACCGCGCTGAGATTAACAAGCTAATCACAGCGGGACACATAAAGAAAATTGACATTAAAGAGGCCGATCAGACGACCGAATCATGGTACGTGACGCACCACAAAGTCCACCACAACGGCAAGGATCGTATTGTGTTCAACTGCAGCTACCAGATCGGATCACAAAATCTGAATAAAGAGCTCTTGCCCGGCCCAACACTCGGCCCCTCTCTACTAGGCGTGTTACTACGTTTCCGCCAAGACAAGGTGGCCATCAGCGGCGACATCAAAGGGATGTTCCTGCAGGTGAGACTAGTGGAGGAGGACAAGCCCCTGCTGCGGTTCCTATGGAGAGAGAGGATCGGGGATGAGCAACCAGCCATCTATCAATGGGAAGTCCTCCCTTTCGGAACCACATGCAGCCCATGCTGTGCTACGTTTGCACTGCAAAAACACGTCGCAGAGGACCCAGCAGCTGATGAAGAGGTCCGACAAAGTGTAGGAAATAGTTTCTACGTGGACAACTGTCTGCAAAGCGGCTCGACGCCAGAAGAAGCCGAGGCCCTTCTACTCAAGCTCCGCGCCTCCCTGATCAAAGGCGGCTTTGATCTCAGGCAGTGGGCCAGCAGCGACCCGCAAGTATTGCGCAGCCTCTCCCCCGAGGACAAGGCAGCAAGCAGCGAGACCTGGATGGCGACCATCCCAGGAGAAGCCCAAGAAATGACATTAGGACTAGTCTGGCGCTTCAAAACAGACTCGCTCCATTATAAACACACACCCCTGACCAAGGAGCAGGGAAGGTCGACTGCACTACCGACCACCAGACGGAGTGTATACAGAACACTCGCCAGACAATATGACCCGTTGGGATGTATTCTACCTTACACCACCAGGGCAAAGATGATTGTAAGAGCGTTATGGGACAAGGACCAGGGCTGGGACGACCCCATACCCGAACACCTTGCATCCACATGGAGAGAGTGGGAGACGGAACTCAGCTCACTCCCAGGTGTCAACATACGCCGCAGCTACTTCCCACCCACAGTGAGGCCGGAGACGTGCCAGATGGACCTGCACGTCTTCAGCGACGCCTCCGAAGTAGCCTACGGTTCGGTGGCCTACTTGCGTGCCCGAGAGGAGGGAGGAGAAATACATACTGCTTTCATCCTGGCTCGCTCAAGAATAGCCCCACGAAAGCAACAATCTATCCCGCGTCTAGAGCTCTGCGCAGCCCTAGCAGGAGCGCAACTCGCCACGTTAATCCAACGTGAACTCACCATTCCGGTGCAAAGAACAATCTTGTGGTCAGACTCCACGACAGTACTCACATGGATCCGGTCTGATTCGTGCAGATACAAGGTCTTCGTGGGAGTCAGAGTCACAGAGATTCAAGATTTAACAGAAGTAGCAAGCTGGAGGTATGTGGACACAAAACACAACCCAGCTGACGTCATCACCCGGGGAATGTCCCTGGATGACCTCACCCGTCACAACCTATACAGTGACGGGCCAGAGTTCCTCAAGCTCCCGGAAGAAGAGTGGCCTACACCCACCCCACGGGAAGCGAGTAAAGAGGAGGCCGAAAACAAGAAATCTATGTTCTGTGGATTGAACACACTCGTCTCCACAGACCCCGACATAGACGATTGCCTCACCCTAGAGAGTGCGCAGCTAAAGACATTCCTGTGGCACCACCCAGAGGTTCAGCTCACTACTGACATTACAGCAGCTGACTACGAAGAAGCAGAACTTCTTCTACTACAACGAGCCCAGAGAGACTCGTTCCCCGATGAGCTAGACTGTCTACAGGGAGCAAAGCCCGTCCCATCAGACAGCAGACTGCTCCACCTAGCCCCCGAGAGCGACGCCAATGGTCTCATCAGAGTGGGTGGTCGTCTGCGGAGAGCTCCAGACTTACCGGATGACGTCAAGTACCCGATAGTCTTAAACAGCCGACACAAGGTCACAGAGCTGATCATAAAGAAATACGACGAGGATGTGCATCACGCCGGGGCAGAGAGAGTCTTCGCGGAGATCAGACGTCGTTATTGGATACTGCAAGGGAGAGAAGCAGTGCGGCGCTTCCAGCGAACCTGTCTAGACTGTCGTAAATGGCGAGCGCAGCCCAGTATACCCCGGATGGCTGACCTACCTCCCTGTCGCCTCCGACTCGGCGACAAGCCTTTTCACTCCACCGGTATGGACTGTTTCGGCCCGCTGTATATAAAGAAAGGAAGAGGAACCGAGAAGCGGTGGGGTATTGTATTCAAATGCATGACCACCCGAGCGATGCATATAGAACTCCTTCCAACCATGAGCACAGACTCATTCCTTATGGCCTTCCGAAGATTCACATCGCGGAAAGGCAAACCGTCTATATTATTGTCTGATCACGGGACAAACTTCAAAGGCGGAGAAAGAGAGCTGAGAGAGAGCTTCCAAGCTATGGGCCCAGAACTTAAGACCCACCTCGCTCCATCCCAGATTGACTTCCAGTTTAATCCCCCGAACGCACCTCACTTCGGTGGAACTTGGGAACGGGAAGTACGTTCAATAAAGACAGCCCTGTACGCCGTGCTTGGGGCCCAGACCGTGGCGGAAGAAGTCCTAATGACAGTCCTCACGGAGATCGAGGGAGTATTGAACTCAAAGCCCCTCGGTTACGTCTCAAGTGATGTAGCAGATGTCGACCCAGTCACCCCCAACAGACTCTTGATGGGGCGGCTGGACCCCGCGCTACCACAGACAATGTACAGGCCTGAAGAAGCGAACGGCCGAAGAATGTGGAGGTACAGTCAAGTATTGGCTGACAAGTTTTGGAACAGCTTCCTACTCCACTATCTACCGTCTCTACAGACCCGCCAGAAATGGGTGAAAGAGAGAGACAATTTGACAGAAGGAACAGTCGTCATGATTATCGACCAGTCACTACCCCGAGCTATGTGGCCGGCTGGCCGCGTAAGCAAAGTGATCACCGGTGCCGACGGAAAGGTCCGAGCAGCCGAAGTGCTCGTCCAAGGACGGATCTACACCCGACCCGTGGCGAGGCTAATAGAACTGCCAAGGCTCCCCGATACTATCGATGACGACCATGACCCCATGACTTTGTGAACTGCCCGACCCCTCACAACAGACATTGAGTAGTGGACAGTGCGGTTAATCTGTCTCTGCTTAGCTAATTAGGTGGGACTAATTAGGAGGCGGCTGTTACAAAGGATCAGATTAAACCGAATATATATATTTATTGATTGATATATATTGCATAGTATTTATATATCGTTTGATATCCCTTGTATATTCCTTGTACATATACACGGAATATCCCTTTAGCCCAGACCATAATATTTCATTCTCCTATTGGACAGCGGTCCACAGGCGCCAGAGCCATGCCTCCAGAGTCAGGTTCAAGGCCACCGACAAGACATGTCTGTACATGCCCGGCCTTGCCCAGGGATACGAGACAGAAATGAGGTTGGCACTAGATTGTTCGCCGTGCATATAAATATGGCGCAGGTGAATACAGAAGTAGAGTTACCCAATAAGTTGAAGCCTCACCCACGATACTCCGTGCGGTGAAGTATGGCCTGTTTGGCCCCAAATAGAGCATTGAGACCGCGTGCGAATTAATAACTGAATTGTCAGAGTTTGGCGCTATACCGTCGAGTGCGACATATTTCTATTAAGTCAGTAATAGTCTATTTGTGTATAGTGTATCGTGCGGCTAAAGTTCTACAGTGACCAGCATCACCAACGCTTCCTCGTACCAGCTAGAGTGCTTATCCAGGCTGGGCTGCTTTCATGGCGCTTTCACCCGAGGAGACCTAGACGAGAACCGTGTGGACATGTACACTGGATTAATCTACCCGACGACTACATAGCCCTTTGCGGCTGGATTATATTTGTTTTGGTCCTGTGATTTATGGAGCGGAGAATCGCCGACGCCTACACGTGTGGGATTTACCCTGTGAGGAGCCAAGTCGAGTCTGCGCCTCAGAGAGCCTGAGGCCGGCTAGCTTTCTTCACTGTGGAGCTACAGTCTACGGAGAACAGCTGTATTCGTCTGTGGATCAAGAGACTATTGCACCGTCTCCTGTACTTGGAGTCTCCTTGGTCATCGTTGACCAGACTCTCTACTACCGACAGATCCTCTACCCCTGCTGGCTTACAACCGGGGGGACCCTTCCAGTATCTCCCGCTATATATTACTAGTGTACCATAGATATAATTCCCTAAGATTCAGGTTGTATAATTACCTCCTGCGTAACCAGAGAATGGACATTCATTATTGATTTGCCTACGCACATTCCTTTGCCTTATAAGCGCATCCAAAGTATAAATAGAGAAGTATATGATGTACCTTTTGCTGCAATAAATACTTAATTACCACTTGGTGTGGAACCGATTCATTGTGGGAAGTGTTCATCATATTTATATATCATGTACTGTATGGCCAGTGATTAAAGTACATAAAGCGGTAGTGGTTTAATGATACCATACTTATCAATACAGTCAGGGAATTGTACCCCTCAGTTACACAACTCTTTAGCTATTTTACACAATTGTTTCAATCCAAAGTTCCTTTCTTTATGTAACAACATGATCTTCGTTTCTAAAGCTTTAAATGTGGGCTTAGAAAGCCTTTTGCCAAGTTCATTGTCTGTTTCATCTTGATTGACAGCTGCCTCCATTTCGACGTTCATTTCCTGATTCCCCACGCTACTCATGTTTACAATGTCAAGCAATAGGCGGAGATTTTATATAGAATTCATGGTAGGATTTGCCTTTATCCATCTGCGCGAGGCGACTCCTTCCACAACTTTATTCCATTCATTCATGAATCCGTCTCACCGTAATTTCTTTGATGTGCTGTTCCGTGTTGTTGATATCGTGGTTGAATCGGCAGAAAACGTCAATGAAAAGGGCCGCTGTTCCTTGAGTCCTTCCGTATCTGTCCGTCTTTGAAAACAATCTTGTTTAGAAGCTTATCTTTTTACTTGTGTAAGGGCAACCTAACAAGAAAATGTTGCCAGTGAGGGAATACTGGGTGAAGCTCTTTCCTACGCGTGATGCTTGTTGATAATAAATGATGTCTTCTCCTTGGTCACTGTTGAGAGTGTTTTATTACTACTTGCTGTGTGGACAAATATAAGCATACAAAATAAACTCAAAAATTGACGCAAAGTAACTGAAAACAAACAAACGAGCACGGTAAAAAGATAGTGTGGCTTCCCTGTGAATATTACCCAAATTCCCTGCCGCTGCACACCTGTGAACTTATACATATAGATTGCACTTGAGCACACGTGAGCCCCGCCTCCTGAGCCCACTGCCTGCTAATTGGTCAACACTTTCATGATGACACGGTGCCTTCATACAGTAATACAAAAACAGAAAATCATTAAATTGGCTACAACACATGGCTTTGTCAGTATTCCAATGTACAGCCCCACCCAACCCCACCCCACCTACCCAACCTCCTCCAATGTACAGTTTCCATGTCAAATGTATGTCAGTACTCCAATGTACAGTGCCCCCCCCCCCCCTACCCAACCCCCCCCCCCCCCCCACACCTCCAATGTACAGCCCCACCCCACCTACCCAACCTCCCCCAATGCACAGTTTCTATGTCAAATGTATACTCTTCTTCTGGATTTTTTTAGTATCACAAACAGTACTGTATTTGAAAATCTGGTATGTCATAAATGTATAGATGTAGCAGTACTGTCTATCTGTATGTCATGTGTGTCATATGATGAATTGAAAATGGGGGACCCTGATGGAAACAAGACGAAAGTCTTTCTCAGGTCTGCATCCTCTTAACAATTGTATGTATTGAGCTGTACTGTACTGTACCCATTCTGCAATCTGTTAATAAACGTTTCAATCAATCAATCAATCAATCAATCAAACTCGTTTCACAATTATGACACAATAATGTGGAAAGCCCTACCCACAACCGTGAAGGAATGTGAATCCCTATCCTCCTTCAAAACCGCTCTCAAATGTCTATACTGAACACTGTGACCTCATTTTTTTTACTTCTAATTTACATACTATACTCTGTTATTTTATTTCATACTTATCTTGTCTTGCACAGTCTCTGGAGCGTAACAGTAAGAAGCATTTTGTATAAAAGTATTCTGTACTTCTGTATGACAACTATTAAAGAAACTTGAAACTTGAAACTTGAACTCAAAGAGCACCTACGGGTGGCTGCAATTACTGGCCCCTGTAAATGTCCAAATCCCCCCCCCCCCCCCCCAATGTACAGTTTCTTCCCCTTCGAATGTATATATATTTTTATGATCTCTTTTTACTACACAGTTCTGTACATCTGTATGTCATAAATGTCCTGATGAATTGAAAATGGGGGACCCCGATGTAAACAAGACAAAAGTATTTTTCTGGTCTGCATCCTCTTAGTGTAACGGATATGTACCGCGATAGTGTGACCAGAGATGTGGCTGGCTCGGTAGCGGTACATGGAAGTAAAACTCACTCCCCAGAGGCATCCAAACTGAGCGCTTAGAGAGGAATTCCTCTCTTGGCGCAGCGGTTTGTGTTGCTTCCCCCCGTGCGGACGCCCGGGGCTCGACTCCCACTCAAGGCACGGTCGAAGTCATGGCAGGTTCTATGTTGAACCGGCTACATTAGCAGTTGTTTTGTATTGAGCCGTACTGTATTGTACCAATTCTGCAATCTGTTAATAAAGTTTTCAATCAATCAATCAATGCAGGAGGGACATCCCTAGTTTCCTGTCTGGTCTGACCTACTCTGCTATCATTAGTCCATCTCCTGCTGTAGGCATGCTGCTGACTCACCGACAGAGGGGAACTGAACTGCTTCACATGTAGGTCATTTCTATGGTTTATCTCCTCACATCACAAGCACCACCACTGATAACGTAAAGAGAATGGATAGCTCTGTGTGGGGAAATTACATCTGGAAACTCCTCTCCTCACTGTGTCTATTTGAGTGAGTCATGCACGGTCTATGGTCATGGATTCTTGTAATTCTTGTACTATGAATTGTACTCCAATGGGGGGGGGGGGGGTTCTTCTTGTAGCTGTCTGAATGCTGTAAACCACGTTTTCCAGCGAATCCACACAAACAGGGGTTTCAGAATATAATTAATGAGAAAGTCTGTAAAGGCTGTTTAGAGAGAGACGAGAGCGACACACACACACCGCACAAATTCAATTCACACATCTGCTTTGTTTTCTAGGTGAAAAACTGATAAAACCATAATCCCATGTAAAGTCAAAAGCAGAACGCTTCTCTCTGTTGACCCGTTCACTATGAATTATAAATGGGGGACCCTGATGTAAACAAGACAAACGTCTTTCTCTGGTCTGCTGCTCCTTAACAATTGTATGTATTGAGCCGTACTGTATTGTACCGATTCTGCAATATGTTAAATAAAGTTTTCATTCATTCATTCACTCATTTATCCGTAGACGCTTCTGGTTACTTGGCAACGCCAAAAGCCATTCGACCAATCAGAGGCCTCGCTCGGCGCATTAATACAAACAAATAGGAGGCACGATTGATCTCAAATTTTTAAGACTTTCAATTCGCACGAGCGTTGAAGTTGGACTCGGGGTAAGTATTTCCAAAACAATGTATTTCCTACCTAACTTAAATACCGACGGGTTCGCTGTCACTTTAGTTGACGCGGCGGGACTGTTAGTTACGAGAGAGAGGGACTGTTGTCGTGCGAGAGAGAGCCGCGCATCTTGTGCTTCAGCGAGTCGTGGTTCGGCTTTATAAGAGCGGCGTGTCCGCGGAGAGGGAACTAGTTCTGCCCGTGTGTGTGAGTCCGCGTGGAGAGAGAGGAACCGGCCTGTATGGAAGAGACTGCTGCACCGAGTTCACATCTTCTTTAGCTGAACGCTTTCAGAGGAGATACCTTCTTTACAACAGCGTACGTACTTGTTCCGACATTCTATCGACAAAACTGTGTGCTAAGTAACCCTGTCGGTGATTATTTCAGTTGTCATTCAGTTTATTCGCTAACTCGCTGTTATTATTATTATTATTATTATTATTATTATTATTATTATTATTATTATTATTATTATTATTATTATTATTATATGATAAAGGAATAACCTTTGACATCCCTGCGAAATGTTCGGCGACGCTAACGCCGTGTTATAATAAGTATCTTGCTCGTAGTTGTGCGTTACTTAGTTAAAAAAAAAAAAAAAAAGGCCACCTGCTTCCATGACTGCGTTTGCTGCTAATCACTATTCCATTCACCGGTCTGCCGGTGTCCATGAACCTATACCACTGTAATCACTTTCTGTTATCATTTTGACACCCGGTTATTTGACATAATCATTGTGCAGCGCATGTGTGCCCGTATCTCTCTCACCAGTTCTCGAATAAAAGGCAGACGAGCGTGTTTTTCTTTTCTAGAAGCTCATGGATCCTATATCCATTGTTGTGTAGCACGGAAAGAGTACATTTTCGTTTGCATTCTGCTTTGGTCATACACTGAATAGTTTCTTTCCATGATGTTACTGCTGCTGTCCCTTTTTGATATTTACATGAGGCAGGCAGTTCAATTGATATGTAAAACAATGTGTCAAAGTCCTATCCACTGTCCAAAGCATCTCAAGTATAATTCTGTCTTGTTTTTAATCTTTTAATTTTCCAGCTCGGGTCATTATTCTGTTTTTTTTCATGTTTGAATTTTCAACTTATCACTTATCGTCTTGTGTCCTCCCTTCTTAGTTGATTCGAACTGAACTATCACGATGGCAACCAAAGCGACGACGAGCGGTGCCCACACTAGTGTCCTGACCTGGGAGCAAGTGTACAGGCTGCACGAGGTGCTGTCGGAGGTGGTGCCAGTCCACGGGCGGGGGAACTTCCCCACTCTGGAGGTGAGGCTGAAGGACATTGTGGCGAGGGTTCGCGCCCGTCTCGAGAGGAGCGGGATCAAGGTGAAGGATGTGCGGCTCAACGGCTCGACGGCCAGCCATGTGCTGGTGCAGGACATCGGCTGGAGCTACAAGGACCTGGACGTGATCTTCAGGGTCGACCTGCCGAGTGAGGCGGAGTTCCAGCTCGTCAAGGACGTGGTGTTGGGCACCCTGCTGGACTTTCTCCCCGAGGGGGTGAACAAGGAAAAGATCAGCCCCATGACTCTCCGAGAGGCCTACGTCCAGAAGCTGGTGAAGGTCCACATGGACCACGACCGCTGGAGTCTCATCTCCCTTTCCAACAACAATGGCCGCAATGTGGAACTGAAGTTCGTGGACTGTAGCCGCCGGCAGTTTGAGTTCAGCGTGGACTCCTTTCAGATTGTGCTGGACTCCATGCTGTCCTACTATGAGCTCTCCAAGGCTCCCATGTCCCACGCGTTCCACCCCACTGTGGTGGGCGAGAGCATGTACGGGGACTTCGCCGTGTCCCTGGGCCACCTCAGGAACAAGCTGATCGCCACCAGGCGGCCCGAGGAGATCCGAGGCGGCGGGCTGCTGAAATACTGCAACCTGCTGGTGCGCAACTTCCGGCCCACTTCCGAGGAGGAGTTCAAGGGCCTGGAGCGCTACATGTGCTCGCGCTTCTTCATCGACTTCCCCGACATCGGCGAGCAGCAGCGGAAGCTGGAGGCGTACCTCCAGAGCCACTTTGTGGGCGAGGAGAAAAGCAAGTACGACTACCTCATGATCCTGCGGCGCGTGGTGAACGAGAGCACGGTGTGCCTCATGAGCCACGAGAGGCGGCAGACTCTCAACCTCATCTCGCTGATGGCTTTCCGGGTGCTGGCGGAGCAGAACGCCATACCGGACGCCTCCAGCGTCACCTGCTACTACCAGCCGGCACCCTATGTCCGAGACCACAACTTCAGCAACTACTATGTGGCTAACCAGAACATTCCAACGTGGCTGCCATGTAATTGACGACACGACAGACGGAAGGACAAAACGGAGATGAATGATGATGACGCTGCTGCATTTGAAAAGACAGAAAAAACAAGATGTTGCCAAAACATAAAAAAATTAATGATTCGGCTATAACTGCTATTTTCCTCTTTAGGCATAAAGGATTCTATTTAAATGGACATGCGTTTTGCTTTGTGTTTGGACTCCCTTCTCCTTTCTCATTCCTTATCTATAGAGGCCTCAAGACTGCTGGAGCCAACGTGATATTTTCCAAGTGTTTGGATTTTTTTATTTTTCTTTCATGAATTTCTTTTTTAAACCTTTTCCCCACGCCCCCTCAAATAATTTGTCTCTCCCCCCATTTATTCAAATCTTATTCAGGAATGAGTTGTCTTTTGTGCCTTAACCCCAGACTTACCCCTATTAAGTTTATCTTTACAGAAAGGGAAGAAGAAAATGTTGTGGCCTTACATTTGGTTTTCTCCTGTGTTTTTGAAGAAATGTAAAAAAAAAAAAAAAAAGTATCTTGGTGAGAAAAAAGCTATAAAAGAATGTGAGACAAAAAAAAGCACAGGTGATTTAAAACCCCAGAACGTATTAGAAAGTTAAGTATGTGTTTGTTTAGTGCACCTGTGTGCAAAGTCATTTGGTGTTTGGGGGAATTTAATAAGACGAGGCATTGGTGACTCGGTCTGTTTCCTTTCAGATGCATCATAGGTGAAGGACGGGTGCAGCTGATTTAGTTTTAATTAATTTTGACGTGTAAATAGAAGTCCTCTGACAAAAATGTATATCTTGCAGACAGTTGTGCTCTTAAGCTGCCCAGAGTGCCTACGCTGTGTGGCCAAAGTAGAGAATGTGTATATTTTATTTTCCACTGTGAATGTCTGTATAGGACAAGTTCCCCCGACACCTCCCCCTCTGTTCAGTTCTTTCAGGCCTTTATTGTTCAGTCAAGACTGGATTTTTGAGTGTTAAGAGATGCAGTGCTGCGTTTCAGGCCTTGTGCTGCACTGAAGGACTGGCTTCTGTGTCCTTAGGAGTTCCTTTTCCTTTTTTTCTTTTTTCTAAAACACCTCCTCCCATGCCTCATGGATGACCTAAAGATGTCATTGTGAGAGAATAGGCCTGCCTCTTTCCAGGAGTGGAGCTGGCTGGTCTTGGGAGTGCATGAGGCCGACCGACTGTCCCTTCCCTTAAAAGGACTAGCACATGGCGTGCATGCGGGTCCCCCTCGCAGGCCTTTGCTGGCTTGACGCTGACAGTGGCCTGAAATGGGATACCGCGCTGGTGTAGCCCAGCCACTGGCTCTCGACTCCGTTCGGTCTATAATTATCTTTCGGGGAGGTACTGTAGAAGCGGATGACTGCATGGTGTGTGTGAGCAACTGGGCTGCCACCTTTAAAATGTGTGAGCCGTTCCACTTCCTCTCCGGGGAGTAGGCAACCCCTTTTCTAGTCATAGGAGGACAGACCAGGGGACGGCATGACTCAGCACATTGTTCCACTTTCAGACTTGCTTCTTGATCTATGTAGCAGAAGCTACTGTCCTGTCCCCCTCCCGTTTAGCTGCGATCCCTTTCCCCTCTGTGACCCTGTTCTTATTGACCTGGATTTCCAGGCATAAACTGTTGTCTCATCTCAAAGTATGTGGACATTATTTTTGGACTGATTGAGCTGGAAATTAAACCCATTGTCTTCTTTACTTCCCTGATGTGAGCGACCCAACAATCGGAAGGTTGCCCTTTAACTCCTTACAGTATGTAAAGCACCAGCAACTGTCGTTCCCCCCCCCCCCGCTGCAGTTTGCAAGCATGTGTATACCAGATAACCAGATATATGTTTCTGTCTCTGTATGTCTATCTCTCATCAGGCTCACTCATAGGTCCTGGTCGGCTAGAGGAGGGTTAGGAGGGGGTCAGCGCGGCCTCTTCTGTAGCAGGTCACACCCTCTGGGTCAGGGCACGTTGAGCTCCGTCAGCAGCAGGTGACTGGCTGCCACAGAGCTTTTTATACTGGGTGGGTTGGCACATTCTGTCTCTGGACCAAGTATTTTCAACCAGCAACTGGAGCACTTAAGTGCCTTCACTTTTGGGTGATTTTACTTTTGGAGATTGTCTTTTCTTTTTTTTGCTTCTTGTGAAGGCAACTTGTCAAGAGTTGACAGGAGGGGTTTTTCCCTTGCTTTGTTTTTCCTCTCATGGAAACTAGTAGATGCCTTAACTCCCAGCACTATGTTGTAAATATTTTTTGGGAAAAGGGGGGTTTGGTTGGATCATGTAATATATTACTTTTGGTTTGAATTTGAGAGCTACATTTCCCAAGATGAAGACACTTGTGTTGGATTATGGATATTGGATTATGGATATAAGCTTTTGAATATTTGTTTGGTGGTTGTTTTTTGTCTTAAGCCCAGTCCCAAACCACAGTTTCCTTGAAACTTAGCTGTCCAGTCATTCCAGTAATTATTTCATGCTCTTGTTCACCCCCTTTTCTCATCGGCCCCCGTGTAGATGCGCTGTAGATAAGTAGTGTTGGCGTTGTTGTCTCCAGTGGCAGCCATGTTGGTGTCACAGTATAGCTTCACGGTCATTGCTAAGTAACTTGGATTCAACAGTGGTTGAAGTTTAAATTAGCTTTAGGTGTTGTGCAGTGCATTGGCTGAATGATCACGAGGCTCAGTTCCTGTTCCCAACCAAAGCAACACTGTTGTCAAAGCGGCGAGATTTGTTCCTTCCACATATTCTTGTTATAAAATTATGTATTAAGCTGATGTTTGCATAGAAATTCTATAAATGTATCTAAAATCGGTGTATGTAAAATTTCCATTTCAGTTTGTCAGTGACATTAGCTTTGAATTGTGCACGGCGAGGTAGGCAGCCAAGGTGAGAGCTTTGCTATCGAGCCTAGTGTTTCTGAATTTGGTGGAAATTGTTAACGTTGATTTGAGACATTAGCACTAAGAAATATAAACATCAGTATAACATAATTGTGGCATTTTATCATCCCTTGGAAGGAACCGATTTCGTGCCCCGGAACTAATTTTGTATGACTACACCCTTAAGTGCACTGACAAGCCATACTATCCTCAGTAATTGTCTCGAGGCCCATTGATATGCAGTAAATAACCCCATTCTTTGGAAGCACTTTAGAGGTCATGTTTTACTCTAAACCCAGCCAGCTGTGAGGAATGTATAAGCTATCAAGGCCAACTGCTGGAGGGAGTTGAGCTGGTTCTCAGGGAGATGGATGTGTATTTAAGGGCTTATTTTGTACTTTGTGGTGTGGGTCAATGGGTAAATTGGCTTGTTGCACTGTGACTCTTGAATTCTGACTTTGAAAATGTCCCCTCCCCCACCTATGTTGACCTTTTTGTATTTGTCACCAACACTATGGTGTAACACATGCATACCCCCCCCCTCATTTATTAGTCATGCTTTAAGTTGGAAGCAGCAAGTGGTCGTCTGACTCTTTGTTCTAAGAGCACTTGGAGTTTGTGCTTCTCCCAGTTTCATTATCGATTTTCATTACTTAGTAGAAAGTCATGTGTGTGTCGTCGTCCCCCCCCCCCCCCCTGGCTGACTTCAGTTTAATCGAGGATAAACGCCAATGCGTATGTCTGCTTTTCTCAGAAGAGTCTTAGCCATGAGATATTTGTAGTCAGCAGTCGAGCATCGGTGTATAGAAGTGTTGAGATCCTTTTGGTCGAGCTGAAGTTGTCGTTCCCTTTTTGTTCTTCTACTCGAGTGATGATTAATCGACGGGTGAACGTTTAGCTGTACTGAAAGCTGCTACTCTGAGCCACAGGTTACAGGCCACTGCTCTTTGATGAGTTGGACTGCATTGGGATCTAGTCGCCTTCCTTCTGCTCTTTAGCCTCCTGACCGTGTCAATCGGCTCTTTTGAGTGAGGTGAAACGGTGACACAGGGAAATTAAAAGGGTTTGTTTCCTAGACAATCCTTCTGAAAAAAAAACAGCCTAGGTATGAATTGTAACCCCCTTGTGTTTTTGTGAAGCTGCCCCGGTGTGTTTTGTGGTGGTTGTCGTTTGTCCTCTTCACTGAGAACATGTCTGCTTGTTAAAAATGGTAAAGGCAGAGAGTGTTGTCTTCGCCCAGAGGAGGGCGGCTGTGGCGGGACTGGCTACCACTTCGCAAATGTGGGTTCTGTGTATGTTGGAAAGAATGATGTGCATTCATTTAGACTTTTTTTCTCTTGCTCCACTGCTTTCTGACTATCTGCTGTAATTTCTTGTTACTTCAGTGTTATTCTCTCCCTGCTTCTTTCACACTCCTTGGTTTTCTTCGTCCCGACCGCTGGGCTTTTCTCTGTATATTAGTACAGTGTGTTTTACAACACCTGTAGTTGTATTTTCTTCGAGGGTGTGTAGAAATGGAGGGATGCTGTTTTTTGGGTATTCTTCAAAGAGCAAGTCTTACACCATGGGAATGTGACGGGAGGCCTTAAAGCTCTCTTCCTTGTTCTGCATTAATAGTTGTGGAATTTGCAGCAGATTGTGTTTACGTTAGTGTGTGTGCGTGTGTGCTTGTTTGCATGTGTGTATGTGGATGCCTGTGGATAGGAGTTAAAAAAGTGAAAATATATTACATTTGTCGCACTATATGTATATAGTGTGTGTATATATATATACACACACACACTATACTATATACATTTTAAACTATATAATTTGTTTCCGTTTTTCTTGAAATAGTTAATGCAAAAGAGCTTATTCACCAGATTTATGATAACGACTATAATGGTGGCTCTGATACAGATGGTTACCATCATACTATTTCATTTTTCAGCACTTTTACCTCACTTTAGGTTTCCTTTTGGGTGGAAATGTACATCAGGAAAATGTGTTTGAAGAGGGGGGGGGGGGGGGGGGGGGGGGTTGAATTAATAATAAAGTATTGAACCCCATATCTGCTTCATGTGATGCTTTTGAAATTGTCTTGAGGCTCATGTTTTTGTAAATGTGCACTTTGCAACCTTTGGGGGATTTGTTTTAAATTGACAAAGCAGTTGGTTTACAAAGCCTTACTCTATTTTATCAGGGTTATTCTGCCTGATGTTGCCATAAATCAAACTATCATTTTGAGGCACTGAACTAAATTTAATCTTGTTATATCTTTGTAAATTAAACGTTGAAATAACGGTGAAGCTGTAACTTTTCAGGAAGCTTTCTAGCTTCAAATGGTTGTTCCAGCAACTCTTTCTAGCTTCAAATGGTTCTTCCAGCAACTAATTTCTACCTTCAAATGGTTGTTCCACCGACTCCATTTCCCTTTTTTGTTTTTTCAGTTATGAAGAATTTTTTCGACTCTTCCAAAGCGACATGTACAACTTTAATTGAACGGTTGAGACTTTCCCCCGTTGCTAGTAGGCTGTCTCTTATGTTGAGTGTGAGTAGACTATACAAAATTTGATGTGACATTTGAATACAATGTGTTAACTATTTGATGAGCAAATCTACTTTCAGGGTCTTTACATCTTATTAGAGGGATTTTGTTAATAAAAAAAGAAACGCTATCCAACATCCACAGCACAACAGTCTGAAACCATAGCTTGATCCCATGATTGACAATGACACATTAACTATCTGGTTGTGTCTTCCATTCTACATACTATTTGTATGTACTTTTCAGTATGGTATGATATACTATGTCACTACTGTATTCAAAGGGGATGAGTATAAATACTAAATGGACAGACATTTTAATTATGGAGCCGGTCGTTGCTGTCTGTTGTTATTCATCTACACGTATCACAATGAGACATATCTGCCCCTGACTATGTCTTTCATGGCCTAGTACTGGGAGTGGACCTGGTAACCTAATGTTCTTCAAAGCCTTGAATGTCTAGGAACCTTAAGTCAAACTACTTATTTTTCAGTGCAGTGCACTGCAAGCTATAGAATAAGTGGAGCCAACTGGATTTAACCTGTTGTTCAACCTGATGCAGAAATACATTCTGCGTGTGTGCATGTGCATGAGAGGGAGGCAGGTACATCTGTGTGTGTATGTAAAAGAGAGCAATAAAGTGTGTATATGTGTAAATGAGAAAGTAATAAAGTGTGTGTGCGTACCAGATGCTAATAGCCCAGGCTCTCACTTAGCCTCGTCACTTTCCACTCCTGGAAGCCTTGGGAGGCCTGGCTGCTGAATCATTCGCTGCCATTCATAAAACAAGGTAAGTTATCATCAGTGGTGACTCATGAATGGCGATGTACTGTACCACAAACCTCCTAATCTCTTTCCATGTTCCACTGTGCTGCCACGTGTTGCCCCATACTATATGAGGAACTGACGTGCTGTTCCATTCAGCCCTCACTTTATTACCACGTTGGTTGCATCCAGAAATGTGGAAACTCTAAACATTTGTCTTTCTCCTTGTACAGATGTCCACAGTCGGGAGTGAACATAAGCCAGTCTGGTCAGTGGCTGGTAAGTCTGTCTATTCTAACTAGACACTGGCAGGAACATGACGACACTCCTTTACATTCTAAAATGTCTGGTAGGATGATGACCGTTTCTGAATTCACTAGCCACCGGCTTATTGTACCTTCTACTGTAATTAACAAGTAGTAGCTCTGTGTGACATGGTTTTATAGACTTCCAATAGGCTCTATTTCTGCATGTGCTCTGGGGACCGACGACAGGTTTATGCTGCCAGTGCTGCCTGCAGCTGCTTGGCAAGTTAGTGAAAAACACTGAAGAGCCGTGGGTTCTTTGCAAATAGAGGCTGCAAAATAGCCTCTGGCCCCTCAGTGTCTGGCTAAGCTGGAGTGCTTGAACAAGCCACTTGGTGCGGCCTAAATGATAGCATTAACCGTCAGCCTCACTCCTAAAGCTGTTGTATTCTTTACCAACAGGACTAACAACGGATCTCCTCTCTGATAAACAAGAATACCCTGAAGACTCTAACAGGAGCACTCATTCAAGGGTACTATGACTATGCTTGCACCTCATGGTACCAAAGCACCTCAAAGGCACTAAAAACAAGATTACAAACATCACAAAACAATCTGGTCAGACTACTGCTTGACCTTACTCCTAGAACCCACCTCACCCCTGACAACCTAGGATGGCTTAGAGTAGACGACAGAGTACACTACAGCAACTTGCAATGGGCCTGGTCTACAAGATGCACTACACCACTAAGGTACCCATGTACATGTCGAAATACTTCCCAAAGGTCAGTGAATACCACGACCACGACACCAGAGGGAGCTCCACAAATCATATTCAACCCAGATTCAGCTCAAACAAGGGACTAAACACGTTTTGCAATTATGCCACATCAATGTGGAACGCCCTACCCACAGCTGTAAAAAAAAATGTGAATCCCTACCCACCTTCAAAACCGCTCTCAAAGAGCACCTACGGGAGGCTGCAATTTGAAACTGGCCCCCGTAAATGTCCAAACCCCCCCTCCCTATGCTTGCACCTTGTCCATTGAAACCATATATATATATATACACGTCATCTGCCTGGTTCTGTATTGTGACACCTCTTTTCAACAGTCACATACAGGTGGGTATTTCTGGTCCCGTGTATGTTAGTGGCAGCAGTACATAGTGACGGGGTTCCATGAGGACATTAGTAAAAACACAATATCCCCCTCCCTGGACACCCAAGCACACATAGATGGCATGCGCACACACACACACACACAAAGACCCCTCCAGCAGTGCATTGCCGGGTCAAACAATGCACGATTTCTGGAATACTACAGATAGAAATATGCAGGGGGAGGAGACAATGGAAAGCTAGCACACAGCAGAATGCCAAGAGGGAGGTGGGGGGAGGGGGGAATTCCATCTCTCTATCTGTTCTAGTCAATCTCGGGCACAGTCAGAATGTTCACATAAGGTGTGTATAGGCGGTTGCTACTGTAGGAATTGTGTTGCTAGGGAACCGCTCGGACCCAAGTTCATTATCCTGTTGCCGTGTTTGTGAACATTGCTAGCTGACAGGAAGTTAAGTGTAGTCCATTCTAGACACTCCTGGTCTGAACGTGAATGCTCCATCTTAGAACGCTCATGTTGTCAAGTTGAAACTGTATAGACGGTGTCACTGGGATTCTGTTGCTAGGGAACAGTTTGGACCCAAATGCATTTGTCAGCTATTGCACTAGCTAACATTGTAACAGGAAATAAACGTTTAGAATATTGTTGTCACTTTGAATCCGTCTATACGGGTAATATATCTGGCAAGAAGAGGTCAAAGTCAGCTTTATTGTCACCTCTCGTAATGTGCAAGACATAGAGACATGAAATTGCGTTTCCCCCTTCCCACAGTGTATATAAAAAACAAGATCTAATATAAACAAAGTAACATAGTACACTATAAACATAAAGTAACATATGAACAGTATACAGGACTATATACAATGTAGACGGTAGCTAAAAGTGAAATGTAAATATAGAGGTAAACGAGAACTTAGTGCAAAACGTTCTTATTAACTAGTTTTTCTTTGTACCTCCTATGCCTTTGTTGTGTAGTGCTGTTGCGACAGTACAGTCTGGATGCACACAGGAACAGAACATTAGATTCTTAACCTCATGTGACCAAGAGATCTTATCTTGGTCACATGAGGAAATTGAACCCAAGACGGGAAGTACAGGAAGCGGAGGCAGATCTTAGGCAAACAGATATTGTAGGTAAATCGTATAAAATGTGTCTATAAAAAGATGGGGACGCGTCCACTGTGTTCAGAGATGGCAACTTTGAGGCATATCATGTCAGGTTTTAAGACTTTCTCAAGGTCGGTATACATGGAGATATAACCAGGTATTGAAATGCTTAACGGCAGGAATTTAAAGTAGAAGAGTATAGGTCAATTCAGGGTGGAAGGTGCAGCCATTTAATATGTCTGTGAGGGAGAGAAATGTAGAGGAGGTAGGTTTTTAGGCAGGCATGAGTCAAGCCACCTAAATGGAGCTACTGCTTGGGAGATGCAGATAGATTTGGGAGGAAAACTTGTTGTTCCATGAGAGATAGTTAGCTTGAGGCCTGACCTAGTAATATAGTCAGCAGTTAGTTTATAGAATTGACTGTGCCTTGGGAGGATTCAGTGGAAGAGGCATATGAAAGGAAAAAGCTTAGATATGCAGACTTGGCAGGATGGAAAGCTAGGGTTTGTCCTAGGGTTATAGCACGATTGACTTGGGGATTCGTGGGCGGAGCTTGTGTCAGAAGAAGCATTGAAAGGGCAGTCAGTGGATTTGATTGAGGAGAAATTATGTCAACTGGGGGTCAAAGTAAACAAATGGTAGAAGTATTGCTTTTCTTCTCTGTTGTTGCTGTTTCATGTGTGATATTGGTATCAGGAATTTATCTATTTTTGACATAGGATAACATAAGGAAGATCGGCGTCTGGATATCATGGAAAAAGGGGAGCTAGGGGTTCTGGGACGCTGGAACTAACTGTTAGGCCTTCCTGAGGTTTCGTGGGCCTAACTTGACAAAACACCAGTGAAGGGAGGTGCCCACTTGATAACCCTGGTGATATGCTGGCTCTCGCTGCCTATCTATCTACATGTTGGGTTGTGGTGGCCATTGGGGGCCATGTGGTAGAGTATGTAGCATCAGTATTGTCAATACCTTGAGCTCACATTTGAACCATTTCCTCCTGCACCCACACCCCTTACCCTAAACCAGGTTCATATCCTATTCCATACCCCCCCCCCCCCACACACACACACACATATGACCTTTTTATTTTACCACTATGAGTAGCATAGATGTTTGATATTTGAGGGGATTTGGTTTCTTCATTGAGCGCCTATCCTTATCATTAGGGCACAAGTATCTTGTGTTTTATTATAAATAAATAAATGGCTGCTTAATTAAGGCTGTCAAAGTTAACGCGATATTAACGCGTTAACTCCTGATTCTATGAATGCCACTAATTTTTTTAACTCTAGATTATTATTATTATTATTTTTTTTAATAGACTTCACTCGGGTGTATTATTGATGCTCTCATTGATACTATGTTTGTTTCTGAAGTGTGTGTGTGTGTGAGATATAGAGAGAGGGGGGTGAGAGAGATGAGGAAGGGGAAAGAGAGCTGGGAGAGTGTGTGTGAGGGAGAGAGGGGGGTGTGATTAATCAGCCCTTGTGTGTGTGAATGTAACAAGTTCCTAACGTTTTCTTTCCCCTATTATTTCATGCACACTTTATTCATTGTTTTAAATTATTATTTTCTTAAGTTATTTTGTGCATCACTGTTTTGAGTTTGATGCAAATTTGCAATGCATGAGGGTCATCCTTTTGTGTTAAATGGCTGCATAAAGCAAGCATTTGTTGACTCGCATGTTGATAAGAGTATTAAAACTTGGAACTTGAAAAAGATCTGTTTAAGATAAAAAAAAAAAAAATGCGATTAATTTGCGATTAATCGCGAGTTAACTATGGACAATCATGCGATTAATCGAGTTAAATATTTTAATCGTTTGACAGCACTAGGCTTAACACATTGGACGCCAAACGACCCCCCCCCCCTTTCCTTCACGCATGATGAAGCATAATGTATACCGATCATATACATTTGAATTTTTTAATATAGCGTGTATAGGAAAGAAACGCCAATCGATAATCTATTATATGCGTCAGGGCCTATAACTCGCGTTTTAGGAATTACTGCAGAAAACCTTAACATACTTATATTCTCGACTGTACTAACACAACAATGTATAAATGAAAAAATATAACGTTCCCACATCCGGAACGATAGGTACCCGATGTTGAATGGGCCATAGTAATGTCGATATAGCTATAATATTTAAAAAGTTATAGCCCTGCAAAGAAGGTAAACATCTCCATATGGTTACAGCACTGGCAGAGACTGGGCATACATTTTCAACCTATGGAAGATATGGGGTATTTCTATCATCTGGGATCATTGATGGATTCAGAGCGCTGGAGATGTTAATTCAGTTCAAAGGGCCAAATGTGCAACATGCAAAGTTTAAAGATTAAAAAAAAAACTGTTTGGCGTCTTTTTAGGACATATTTTCATTTGGTGAATCGGCTGGGTTTTTTTGCAGTCAGGAGGGCTGTACTGTAGCCAACTTCAGTTCAGTTCAACTTTATGATCCCAGATGGGAACATTTACTTGCAGTCAGGGTCACAAGATAAAAACCGCACAAAGTACAAACAATTTCCCATGACATACAATAATTGATTGAAAACTTTATTAACAGATTGCAGAATGGGTACAATACAGTACGGCTCAATACAAACAACTGCTAAGAGGATGCAGACCAGAAAAAGACTTTCGTCTTGTTTACATAAGGGTCCTTCATTTTCAATTAATCAAGACATTTATGACATACAGTACAAGACATACAAGTATATTTGTGAAGAAAAAGAGAAAGAGATCATAAAAAAATATATACATCCGAAGGGGAAGAAACTGTACAGTACATTGGAGGGGGTTTGGGTGGGTGGGGGGGCATTTGGACATTTACCGGGGGGTGCTCTTTGAGAGCGGTTTTGAAGGAGGGTAGGGAACCACATTCCTTTACGGCTGTGGGTAGGGCGTTCCACATTATTGTGGTGAAACGTGTTTAGTCCCTTGTTTGAGCCAAATCTGGGTTGAACATGATTTGCGGAACTCCCTCTGGTGGTTGGTCGTGGAATTCACTGACCTTTGGGAAGTATTTCGACATGTACATGGGTATCTTAGTGGACCAGGCCCATTGCAAGTTGCTGTACTCTGTCGTCTAATCTAAGGTCGCTTTCACATATAGTTTTGGTGGACTCGGTGCGGTGGTGAAGTTGCAACATTGTTGCATTCTTCATTTGGTTCGCCTGCGTTCACATAGAAAACTGTGAGGCGCACCGAACCTTCTGAACAATGTCACACGGTCGAAAAGGGCGCTTGTCTATTGGACAGTGGAAATGTGTGTGTGGCTGCGAGCCTGTGTGTGTGTGGACTGCGCGAGCCCTCCAGATCAGCGGAGGCGAGTTTTGACATGGCATTGATCCATTGTTCTATTGAAGCACATTACCACCATCCTCTGCTAAACAACTTGTAGACCACAGTGTTTTTATGAGTGCCCACAAGTAGCTGTTTTTATTAATAATATAATAAGCCGCGTTTTTTCTTCCTTCTTCCCAAGATGCACAGATATATATATAGATAGAGAGATAGATGCAGTGTGCTTGTTTTGCAGTGAATGAATGCTGCGAGCAGTGGTAAGGTAATAATAGTATTGACGTGGCATTGATCCAATGCCGTGCGCCTCGGTAATAATAATAAGCCGCGTTTTTTCGTCCTTCTTCCCAAGATGCACAGTTAGATAGAGAGATGGAGAGATAGATAGATAGATGGAGAGATAGATGCAGTGTGCTTGTTTTGCAGTTAGTGCTGCGAGCAGTGGTAATAATAATCACTTCCTATATTTGGTTCGCGTTTGGTCCGATGAAGCGAACCGAGACCGACGTTTTCAGGCGGACCAGAGTTCGCCTGTTTGGTCCGCGAACCGAGTTCGACACGCATTCACACAAACCCGAAAAACCGACTATCGAATTCTGGTCCGAAAGTCCGGACCAAACAGCCCCTGTGTGAAAGCGACCTAAGCCATCCTAGGTTGTCAAAATGGGCAGGGGTGGTAAGGTGGGTTTTAGGAGTAAGGCCAAGCAGTAGTCTGACCAGTTTGTTTTGTGATGTTTGTAGCCTTGTTTTTAGGGCCTTTGAGGTGATTTGGTACCATGAGGTGCAAGCATAGTTGTAGTACCCTTGAATGAGTGCTCCTGTTAGAGTCTTCAAGGTATTCTTGTTTACCAGAGAGGAGATCCGGTACAAAAATCTTGTTCGTTGGTTGACTTTTTTTTATTTTATTGGTTGCCAATTTGTCATAGGAAAGATTTGCCTCTAGGATGGAACCCAGGTAGGTAATTTCATCTTTCCTTGTGACAATATTGTCACCCACTGTAACAGAGAAGCTGTTGGCCTTGCTCAGTTTGCTATTTGATCCAAAGAGAATTGATTCTGTTTTACCCAGGTGTAATGATAGTTTGTTATCAGCGAGCCAGGTGCCGATTCTGCAGAGTTCAGAGCTGAGGGCTTTTTCAACCTGCAACTTGTCCCTGTCAGAGACCAGCAGGGCTGAGTCGTCCGTGAACAGGAACAAGTTGCAGTCACAAGCTGATGACATGTCATTTGCATAAATTAGGAACAGTAAAGGTCCTAGTATGCTACCTTGTGGAACACCACAGCTCACTGTGAGGGGGGGGGGACAGTATACCGTTCACCTCTACCATCTGTTCTCTCCCCTCCAGGTAGGATTGCATCCAGCTCACTGATGAACAATCAAAACCAATTGCTTTTAGCTTATCAATCAGAATGGAGTGATTGACGGTGTTGAAAGCCTTTTGGAGGTCCAGCATGACCATGCCGCAGTATTTGCCTGCATCCACCTCGTGGTCGTTCAAATAGAGAAGGCATGTGTCCGTGGAATGGGATGTTCTGAAGCCAGATTGGAATTCGTAGATTCGCTTTTTTTACTTTTCGACCTGTTCGTAGACTATTTTATCCGTAACTTTCGAGATGGAGGTAAGAATAGAAACAGGGCGGTAGTTGCCTGGGTCTAATTTGCTGCCTTTTCTGTGCAGGGGGGTCACTCTCGCAATTTTGAAATCTTTGGGGATGTGTCCCTGTGTCGCGGGTGGGGGTATGTGTGTGTCTGTATGTATGAGTGTTGATGTACCTGCGGGACCCTGAGAGGAGGACACGCCCAGTGATGGTCCTGATGAGGACCTAGATGCTTACCTGGCCGTTTTAACAGGCAAGTGCATATCCGACTATCATATGTATTGGAATCTCCTATCGCAGTACTGCGCCATGCTGTCCCTTCTTCCCTGCTTAGATGAGGTCATGGAGTCCCGGTGAGAGCGTGGGGAGCCATCCTGTGGGGATGGTGATATGTGCTGAGGCCAGTGACAGCAGGCAAGTGCGGGGCCACCAGGGGGGGATAACCTATTTTCAGTCGTGCAGTCTACACATGTGGTCCCTCTTTCTTATGCAGCCGGGGTGTGCCGCTGGAGGGGGCAGGAGTTGGATTGGCTGGCTGGCGTGGAGGGGCGGTGGCCGGAACGACGGGGCGCTGTTGAAAGGAGAATTCGTTTTGGCAGTAGACAGAACAGAGTCGCACGGACAACACCAGGAACGCGGAACTGCGGAGATACGAGGACACGCTACCCTTCTCTTGTGCCTTTTTCCAAGGAAAACACTTACTGCTCCAGCCTGCTGTGTTCACCTTCTCTCTGGGGAATGAGTGGAGCCATGCTACATGCCGTGAGTAACTAAACACAAAGTATCGGAATATCTGCGCCGGATGAATGTACTGTATCTTGAGCTATCAGTGAATGGATTATGTGAACTATGCTATAAGAAACTTTGGATAATACAAACTGTCATTACAATTGAAGAGAATTGAAAACACTGCGTACTGAGACGCTGCTACTATTTACACGGGCCCACTCGTTGGAGAGCAGCAAAACGGGGCGGCCATTGACTAACAAATGAACGTGGGAGCTCGACGTGTGTAATTAACTGTGCTATTTCCTTGCAGCCAGGAGGACACTACTACATTACCCTGGTCTGCTCGGCACTAAGAAGTACCCTATTCTCCGGTCCCAGTCGGAACGCTTTTCAGCCCGGGGCCGTGGGAGAGAGGGAGGGGGGGAGAGATCCTCCCCACCCACGCGCCTCCGGGCCGCGCTATATCCTTTTGTCGTATTGTCTACCAATTGTGGCTAGCGCTTCCACTGCCCCAACATAGGCTAGGATGTGGGAGGAGCATTCTGGCCCCAGACCTAAACCTCATAGTGCCCCATACCCACTACCCTAACATGCCCCCTTATCTTTACTGTGTGCCACCAGTGTGTGTTTTGTTCTTAATATTACTTAATTATGTGCCGTGACTTCCTGAGACCAGATGTGTGGTATTTATATTCTCAGGCTATGTTTGTAGTGTGATTCTGGATTAGTTTGTGACCGTTTCCAGACCTGGGTGCAGTATAGGCACCATTTCCCACGTGTGATAATAATAATAATTGATTCAATTTGTACGGCACTTTATATTCGCGAGAATCTCAGAGTGCTACAGGAGATATAGACAAAGTTAAATGAATAAAACAATTTGAAATCAATAAAAACAATTTAAAAAAGTGAAAATGGAATAACATAAGAGTAAAATAAAATAAAAATAATAATAAAATGAATAGAAGTAGAAATAAAAGTAAAAGAGAAATTCAGGCAAAAGCCTTGTTAAAAAGAAATGTTTTTAGGCCCCTTTTAAAAGCCTCGACCGATTGTGGTGCTCTCAGGTGGATGGGGAGAGCATTCCAAAGTCTGGGTGCGGCAGAGCAGAAGGCGCGATCGCTCATGGTGTGCAGCTTAGTCCTGGGGGCTTTGAGGAGGTAGGCTGTGCCGGAGCGGAGGGAGCATGAGGAGGACTGGGGGGTGAGGAGTTCCTTGAGGTAGGCACCACAGTGTACGCACTGGTGAGTGAGGAGGGACACCTTGTACTCAATCCTGTGTTCCACGGGGAGCCAGTGCAGTGCTTTAGGGGCAGAACAGAAAGTGTGGGTGGGAACAGTAGCTTGGGGTTGGCCTACAGTGCAGAGAAGCGCTTCCTCTTTTAATCACCCTAGGCCTACGGGCACTGGTCTTTTAGATTAGGTTAGTTAGTAGTTATTTATCTAGATTCTGAACTTGTATGCTATATATATATTATCTGTAATAAAGTATTTCTTATTGTTTCTTAAACATTCTCCTGTGTCTGTTTGTGGTCTTGGGGAAATTCATGTATGGTAGTTCAGCTGAGCTCTTTGGGAAGTGCATCTGTGTGTTTGCACACCTTAAACCTAGATCTGGATGCTTCCCATGGGGGTCTGGTGACACCTGTTTTAGGGAGAGGTTTATTATGTGGGTGATTGTGGCTGCTGAGTCTCTGGGGATATTGTCATGGCCAGTGGCCTTGTTAGGTTGGAGGGCGCTCAGTTTTTTGAACACCTAATCAGTTGTTACCATTTCGAGTTTGAAGTCGTCTTTGCGAACCCCTAGGTTTTTGTAGAAGGCTAGGATGTGTTCTACACCAAATGCCCAGAGTGGGAGGGTAGTTTATTAACCAGTGTTGTGGCTATGTTTGTAAAGAAGATGTTTAAGTAATTGGCCACATCCAGCTTGTCTGTGATGAGTGTTTTCTGTCTTGATGTTGATGTTTGTAAATCTGGTTTTCAGTTTCTTACTGCAGCCTAGTTGGTTGTTGAGTAATTTCCAAAGCTCACGGGTTTGTTTTAGTTTTCCTCAGTTTTATCATTGACAAAAAATGTTTGTGCTGATTTGATCATGGTATTTACATAGTTTCTTAGCCTGTTTCGTTGTTGTTTGAGTTTAATCACGTAGGCTTGGAGATCACTGTTGAAGCTTTTGGTAAGCTTTGACTGACTTTTATGAAGTTCAGAGCATTTTTTGTCTCTGGCTCAGTCAATTTTTTAACACTGGTGGTTCTCAGGGGGGCCATGTTGTTTAGTATTGATGAGAATTTGGTTTTGAAGCCAAGCCATGTTTCTTCAACTAGTGTACCACTGAGCTCATCTGACAGTCCAGGCTCTCCAGTTCTTGGTTAAAGGCCTCACTAGAGTAGGTTTTAAGGTCCCTAGTTGTGACTTTTTTGTGACAGCCGGCCTTTTGTTTAAATTTTTTGCGGGTACAGAATATCATAAAATTATCGCTTAGCCCGCATACTATAACCCCTTTCTTGGAGATCCTGGACTTGTCCAAGGTCAAAATGAGATCAATGGTAGTTTGAGTTGAATCACACACCCTTGTGGGTTGGGTGATGAGCTGACTGACAGTGTGCAGATCACAAAACCTACTGAAGGATTTGAAGACCGGTGCTTCTTTACGTTGCATATCCGTGTTCCAGTCCCCAGTAAGAATTCTTTTCTACATCTTCCACCCCAGATAAACAGCCATCAAGTGTATCATAAAATGTTTTAAAACCACTCTGCTCTGGAGGTCTGTAGATGGTGCAGACTAGTACAGTTTTAGCCCTTTCGAACATAATTTCAACCCATACCGTTTCAATTGCATCATGATTCAGGTCAGTACGGGTAATTAATTTGGTATCTTTGTGTATATACATGTAGACACCCCACCCCATACTTGTTTCTATAATTTCTGACTATTTAATCATTTTCTATTTCCACCTCAGGGTCTTTGACTGACTCATCAAGTTTTGTCTCAGAGAAACCTAAGATGTTTGTCTTACCATTTAGAAACATTTGTCTAATTTCAGCCAGTTTAGGTCTTAGGCTGTTAATGTTCAGATGAATTATGTGCAGTCCATTGGAATTAATTAATAATTAATTATGCATTGATGTCTCCAGTTGAGAGGTATTCGTCTGTTCGAAAGTCTGAGATGAGGGAGGGCTGGTCGTTCTTGATTCCTGATGCGTCTCGCGGTCCGGGTGGGGGGAGGGGGGTGCTTCGGCCTTGAGTCCATGTTACAGAACACAACAAGGCAACAAAGCAATACCTAAAGTAAATAACTACTAATGTGCACATTGAGCAGGGTTATTGAGCAGGGTTATTGCACAGGGAATCCTATTGCACTTAAACCGGGGTATGGGGTACCTGTCTACATTATAAGCCTTTAACTTCCTAAGGAAGTACAAACACGGTTGTCCCTTCTTACAGACCACATCAGAATTTGCATCAGATTTCACATTATTGTCAATTACTATTCCAAGATATTTATATTGTTCTATAAAGTCTATGCTAGAACCTATGGTGAAGGTCTGAGATGGTGGCTAAGAATATTTCCTTCTGAAGTCATTGGACACATCCTTGGCCTTTAGTGATATTTAGTTGGTGGAAGGCCTCATCACATCGACAAACTCATCTACAGTACCACTGACTCATGCTCAGATTCCTCTTCATGGAACAGGCTGATCATCTACCACTGGCCCATGCTCAGATTCCTACCAGGCAAGTGTATTGACCTATCCCAAGCTCCACCCTCATTTCATGACCCTCCGATCACAACTACTGCTTTTCTTGGTCAAATTTCTTTTCTCAACCCTCCTTCCTATCACAAGCTTTGTTTTTCTCTGTCAAGTTAGGAGAGGGCAGAGCTTGGGATGAGATTTTGGTTGGAATCAATCTGTATGACATAGAAATGGGGTCTGGGTTGAAAATAACTGGAAATGATCCTTTAACCTCTTAACTTGCACCGACAGGTTTGAGGTTTACTTCTCAGGTTTCTGGCTTTGGGAGAGAGAGGAGCTCATATTCACAAATATTGATTGAACTTTCCTAGGCCATGCACATATATTGGAATTCTTAATTTGGGCGGTGTTCCCCTTTAACACTTTCTGCGCCAATCACGAGTATACTTGTTATTGCCCGCCATCTCTTGAGCGCCAATAACAAGTATACTTATAATTCTTTTTTTCTACTTTAATATCCTATACACAGACCTTAGTGTTATCAAGAGACCCTGAGAGTGCAATACCGGCTGAATCCTGCTAGATCGCCTACCCTTTGAAACATTATTTCACACTGTGTGTTACATTATATATGGGCTGGGCGGAGAATTTGGACTCGGTCAAGTGAAACGCTTAATCCGAGCACCTTGTAACGCACACTTCATGCATATTTTGTGCCATTTCATGTGAGGGACCCGACAGGGACCCGATCAGACAATTGGAATATTGTTTTTTGGATACCTCCTAGTAAAGGTAAGGACTATATGACATCAATCCTACTTTGATCCAACAATGATTTCACATCGATCGCAACGATCAACGTATGTAGTATTTAAAACGTATGCCGTTGCTGACGATCAGAGCATCAAAAAACGACCCCCCCCCCCCCCCCCCTTTGATGCATTCATGATGAAACATAATACCTATTATATACCTTTGATTTGGAAATAGTAATGTGTCCAGGCGAGCAACGCGAACGCCTTTAGCAAAATTCACATAGCTCTCCATAACGCAGCTTCCAGGAATTAGCCCGGATCACTCTGAAACTATACAATATTCACCATGGGATAACACGCAAACGTATACATGAAAAAATTTATTATTTTTTACATGTTTGACAAGAGATAGTGACTGTCAAATGAGCCATAGTATTTTCTCCATAGCTAGAATATAGATATAGCTCTGCAAACTTCGTGCTGCATCGTGAAAATAGGCAATGGAGAGCTGGCGCTAGAGAGCAGAGATGGGGCGTGGCTATGGCGCTGAATGAGTTAAATACATTCCTTGTTATATTTTTCTATATCAGTGCCTATTCCAATTTTTTGATTAAGGTAATTGGGATATTGCTGCTTCGGCTGAGTTCCTTCCACTCTCTAAACTGAAGTTGGTGTAGTCGGGTTCTTATTTGGACCCTGGTATAGATGACCACACTTGATATGAACACTTTGAATGAATTTTACACTTTGAAGGAATTTTACACTGGAGGAAATTTACGCTTTGAAGGAATTTTACACTTTATAGGAATTTTACACTTCGAAGGAATGTTACTTACTCGCAGACGAGTTGTGTAAAAACACATTTTACATTGTAAGCTAACTCCAGGTAACAAAAAAACGATTTGATTCTGTGAACACAATCTACAGCACATTCTACTGCACCGAAAGAGAGGGATGAATTTAAGCGCAACATCTCCGCCATCCTCCTCAGTCACCTCCGTGGCCCTGAGGCCATATGATGCTCCACACCTCCCTCCGCGTGCTCAGGCTGGACTTTGGCCTGTGGCAAAAACTCTTCTGAGAAGTGGAACAGCTCGTGCAAACTGTCCCTCCAGCTCAGGAGATGAACAAGCTGCACAAACACAAGCTGCTCTTCTACCACCCCCCCCCCCCCCCATACACCCTGCAACAGGAACCCTGAAGGAGTGCTATATACGGGAGGACACCAAGGTCCTGGGTGACAGGTGATGGGTGGAGCGCAGTGGAGGCAGATGGGTCTGTGGCTGAAACAGAGAGAAAGACTCAGCAGTCACATACTTTTTCTGTACCCTGTGGACTAATTTCCCAGAAAGGTTTTTATGGCCCCCCCACCCCCTACACACACGCGCGCACACACGCACACGTATGTAATATGTAACCCTGTCACTATGCATACCTTCGCTGACGTATGTCAGCCAACTCATGCACTGGCTCCTCTTTCTAAACCACACCCCCTCAACTCTCACACACACAAACACACACACACACACAGACGCACACTCTCACACACACACTCTCACACACACACATACACGCACACAGAGACACTCACATTCTCCATATAGCTCACACACATGCATCATACACACTCAATAGGACAGATCATATGCCAAGTGTGCATCTGAATATAATATCTGAATATCTTCTAAGAACATTGATGTGTAGTAGGCTCTCATTTGACTGGATGCTTTATGAGTAAAGCACATGTCCTGCAGCGCATTCCCTCGCATGCCCAACCAAGTACATTAGTCTTTAGTCTGAAAATGGCCTAACGTGTTGTCCATATCGGCATCGTGTCCATCTCCCTTGCCTCGTGGACACTTGCATGTTGTTGTACTAATTTATTATATATATATTTTTTTACATTTACTTATTTAGCTGACTCTTTTATCCAGCTTACAAGTTCTGTACAACAAGTTGGCAGGAGGGGTACATCTCTGGCAGCCAAGGGTAAGTGGTATTGTTCGTCTAATGGTGCCAAATTTGAGTGCTTCACTCCGAGTGCATAGTGGTATAGACATAGTAGCAAAATAGATAGTAGTATTAGCATAGTACATAGTAGTAGTATTAGCATAGTACATAGTAGTGTAGACATAGTAGTATAGTCATAGGGGCTTAGTACAAAGTAGTATAGACAGTAAGAAGATTAGTCTTTTAAAAGAGAATTTGATATTGATTGAAAAAGTGTGTTTTTAGTCAACGGTGGAAGATTGGGGCGGGTTTTTGGACTCTGTACTATATCGCTAACATGCTGTTCCCATTATATCCTTCTCAGTCAGATATGAGCCTGGCCTGCGCCCTGACACAGAACTCTACCACAGGTGTCTGATCTGCTTTTAGACAAATAAGAAATTAACCTCTTTCTCTGCCTCAGTCAAACGGAACATCTTTCACACAATGCGAGGGGTTAAATTAAGTAATATGCTATTTGGGGCTATGCAGACTTCCAATTTTGGTTGCCGTAACAACTAGCATATTCTAACCTTGTGCCCTAGACATGACACGTGGCATTGGCGTTAGTTATGGAAATGTTTTTCTTTTGGCCGACTCCCGACACCAGAAGGAGCCTATTAAACTATCGCACTGCTCTCTCAATTGAAGACAACACTGTTGGATGCTTTCACGTCAGTTGCACCACAACAGGGTGTGTGTTTGCCTGTCTAGCTGTTTTGCCTGGATGTTTATGGTGACGGACAATCTGTTTCATTAATGAAAAGTCTATTTATTGAGAATCTAACGGATGTTATCATCAGTTTTTATTTCCATCATCAACCGTGGGTCCATTGAAGTCTGAATTATTGGGTTAAATGAAAGAAAATACACCATAAGCAAGAATGATATAACTTGACTGATAGCCAACAGTGGAGTGAATGAGGTGAAGACGTCCCTGAGTTTGGTAGAGAACAATATATAAAATGATGCCTGGGAGCAGTACAGTCCTCAAACACAACATGTCCACAATTATGTTTTGAAATATCTTTGGTGGTTTGTCATATATATGGGTCTAGCTAGCTAGTTGCCCAGAAACACCAGAGATCTTGGTTTTGATGAGGATGAGAGGGTTTCTATGTTATTGACACAAATTATGAAATTATTTACTAGATTTTAAGGTAATCCCTCAATCCCACCTTTCAAATCGTCCACTGATTTAGATCATCTCTGCCTCTTGTTTTGGATGGATCCAAGATTTGATCACCAAGCCTATTTTTTCCCTCCTTTCCCTTCAATGAAACAACGTAGTCAGATAATAATAATAATACACTTAATTTGTATATTACCTTTCATACAAGAATAGCAGCCCAACGTGCTTCACAGCAGTGATACAAAATAGGGCATAGAATTTGCATACAATTGGCATAATTATAGACAGTGTAGGATATATCAATAGTAGGAAATGAGTCGAATGACTTACTCACTCTGTGGGTCCGGTTAATAACAAGGTTTATTAGCCAGATAGATCAAATATATACAAGGTAGTTAGAGAAAATGGCTGAGGCTTCCGCCCAGGTAATCGGCTGAAATGACCCAGGTAGAGAAGGCTGAATCTTGTGAGGATTGGGTCTTTATAGTGGGGAGGGGGGGACCCTCATATGATGGGTCAAACGAGTTGGGGGGGGGGGGGGGCGGGGGAAGAAACACAGGATAGAGGCCAATGGTGATGGGAGAGGGGACATTTGATATTCACGACAACAGGCATAAAATGAGCAGAGAATTGATATTAAAACCTCCCTGAACATATTTTTTTTTTTTATTATTATCTTTTTCCTCCTTTTTCCGTTTTTCTCCCCTCCCAATGTTAGTCATTATGCCAATTCCCAATCCCCTTCCTGGTCGTTGCGCACTCTACCCCCTACCGTCGGTCTGGGAGGGCGGAGACTATCACATGCTTCCTCCGACACGTGTAGCCAGCCCACTGCTTCTTTTCACCTGGCAGCGCGAACTCTCACTGAGAGAGTGTAACGTGTGGAAGGTCACACTACCTCCCTCCAGATCCTTCCCTCGCTGTGCAGGCGCCCCGACCGAACTGTAGGAGTCGCTGTCCACAATGACCCAGACCCACCCACCGGCTTCCCTCCCGCTGACTCTGCCAATCGAGCCAGTATGACGGCCGGCCAAGCCGGAAGCAACGCTGACGGCTGGATTCGATCCCAGTGTATCTTGCGTTGGTGACGAGCGCCTTGTCCGCTACGCCACCCAGCCCTCCCTGAATTTTTTTTATAGATTTCTGTCATTAAAATCTATAAAGAAGATTGTGATAGATTTCTGTGTTAAAATGTCCAACCGCAAGACGTGTTCCTGCACAGGCCCCGCCCACCTCTAGGGTCTGAGGCCCCGCCCACCTCCAGGCTCTGAGACCCTGCCCACCTCCAGGGTCTGAGGCCCTGCCCACCTCCAGGGTCTGAGGCTCCGCCCACCTCCAGGGTCTGAGGCCCCGCCCACCTCCAGGGTCCGAGGCCCCGCCCACCTCCAGGGTCTGAGGCCCTGCCCACCGCCAGGGTTCGAGGCCCCGCCCACCTCCAGGCTCTGAGACCCCGCCCACCTCCAGGGTCCGAGACCCCACCCACCTCCAGGGTCCGAGGCCCCACTTGTATTAGGATTCGTGCAAAATAAAAGCAATGCATAAAGTGCAGACATAGAATGAGTGACATCCTCCTCATTGCTTTCTTCCATCTTGTTAGTGAGAACAGTGTTGGAGGAGGAGGCAGCTTTAGTCTATTGAGATACCATCATATCCTAGAAGATGTTGTAGAAATATTGAGGTGTTCAACATGATACTGTAACCCACCAGGATGCTAATCTGATTCTCACATATAGGAAGACAAACATCTATCGGTCAACCAAGGAAAGGCTTCTCTAACTGATTGATTATTGAGTTATTGTCTATAAGATTAGATTAGATTCAAATGTATTGTCATTATACAGCACAAGTACAGTACACTGAAAAGAAGTTTGGCATCCAACCAGAGTGCAAATGTAACAGTAAAGTGCAACAGCAATATACAATGTACAGGTGATTAAACTGGGTACACAATATACAAATTAGTACTACTACAGATGTATGTACAGTGATACAGGTATAAAGACAGTATAGTAGTAAGTCATACTGGCCAGCAGCGTAACTAGTAAGAGTATAAGGGATATGTACAGATATAGTATCTACAGATAATGTAAAAGGACTATATGCAGGTAAGTACAGACAGGTGGATATATATATATATATATATATAACTACAGCCAATAAGGTATGGTGGTGATCAGTTAAACCCAATGAACTACTGTCTGCTTGCTCTGTCTTTTTGGATTACAGGAAGTATAATTAAGTTACCAGACTAGCATTTCCTCTCTCAGCTGTAAAAGCTGTTGCAGCCAAGGCCCTTAACCCTTTCACTGCCACACGACAGAAGGTTAACCCTTTACTATCACACAACCGACGGCGATGCTCCATCATTATCATCATTAGCTCCGCAAATGCGGAGCTAATGATGCTAATGATGGAGCATCGCCGTCGGTCGTGTGATAGTAAAGGGCTAACCTTCTGCATTGTCACAGTGAAAGGGTTAATCGGCTGTGGTGTGGCAGTGAAAGGGTTAAAAAATAACACGCTCTGACTGAAACTGCTGCATGGTGAACCTGAAAGCTGCTCCTTCCCCATGGCCAAGAAATAACTAAAAGTTTCATGTTGAAAGAACGATAAAACAACTGGTAGCATAATTTGCATAAACATTCACATGCACACTATTCCTGATAGTCACACGGTTAAGGTCTTATGGTCTTAAGGAAATATACACTATATTCTGAATGTTACTATGGAAACCAGGCCTGTTCAGACCTCAGAAGCCAACAGTACATGTGATGAGGTGCCTTAGCTAGTATCCCAGGCAGTTACTATCAACATATACCACATGTCTTATCTTGGTTTCTCCTTATCAGGATAAGAGCCTTTCTTACTGTAGTTATTGTAAACAGGATTTTAATTACATTGTACCAACACAAAAAGTGAATACTTGAGTACCCTAACGTGAATAATAAGAGGATATTGCATGTAAACACACTCACTGTCAGCCACCATATGTTGATGATAAAGACACAAATGGTACATACAACTTAGGGCTGACCCCTATTAGTCGACTAATCGATCGAAAGGAGCCTTAGTCGAAATCTTTTATCTTTTTTGTATCATTCTTTCCAAAAGAAAAGAGGACTAGAAGCGTGGCTAACGCTAATGGCACGCATACCAGAGGCTAACTGCCTAAGAAAACAGGCACAGAGGCACTGAAAAAGAATTTCACCCATCTAATGAACACACTAGACTAGATCAAGATGTATCCATCAGTGGACCAATTGCATGCTTTTGCAGAGGACAAGAAGCCTTCCGTTGACTCCTTCAGACATTAAGCACCCCCCACAGCCCAAATGTAATGATTAACAAAAAAAAAATTATACAATTTTTTTTTAACAGCTAATTTAGGCCAATCATAGTCGACTATCCAAATCCTTAGTCGGGGACAGCCCAAATACAAATAGAGTAGAAAGGTGCGCTCAGTAGAGACCAAATCTCAACCAGGTGACACCCATTTATTTTCTAGTAGCCTACACTTAAGTGATCTCTGCACATTCGTAGTACAGTATTACACACTATTACACTGGCATACTATGATATTATTACACTATTGCACTATTACACTAGTATACTATTACACACTATTACACTACTACACTACTACACACTATTACACTCTAAAACACTATTACACACTAGGGGTGTAACGGTGCGTGTATTACATGCCGCAAATTTACGGTACAGGCGTCACGGTGCGGTACGTGCAGCTATATGAAGAATACGTCTCATACCACTAGGTGAAACTAGGGTTGCACATTTTACAAATCTATGCTCAATATCTTTACTTTACACTGGCTTACATTGATCTTTAACTTCTTCCGCCCGTGCAGTCCTCCGGCGGACCGCAGATGACATCACGTCATAAATCAATCTCTCTAGACTGTCTGACAAAATTATAATTTTATTTTTCAAACGTATTCAAGTATAAACATCATAACGATGTCACAACAGAAGTTATAATGTATATTATCATCAATACGTTAGTTTACCAATAGGTTGGGCTGGACTGGGGCCAAAAATCGACCCTGGCATTTTTGGCCCAGACCGGCCCACCATAATCGGTCGGACACCACCCACCAGTACACCATCCTTGCGGTTCCCTTAAATATGCGTACCTACTGTACTATTCCCCCAAACCACTACAAAGCTGGGTAGTAAGTGCCATGGACAAGTGTACCAGTGCAAGTGGACCAGTGTACTCACTCGCTCTTGGCTGAATCTTGTTTTGGGTGGTGATGTATGTAAAAACATCTGCATCATAGTAGGCTCAGGATGGGCAAAGTAGTCTATAGCCTGTTCATCCCTGTCTCTCTCCTCCACAACCTGGCTTGACTAGACATAAGGAGAGAGAGAGATGATTACAATTAACTGGTATATTCAGGTCCAGAATTGTTGGAATTCCCTGACAAAGATGTGCAAAAAGCTGTACAATTTAAACAATACCATACAGGTAATGAGCAAATAGTTGTTTATTCAATTAATGCATGGAGCTGTTCCATCTTATTTAATTTGATACTAACTACTCAATTCATACAGATTTCAAGTATTCAAATATCAATGATGAATATTGCATAAGATTTACACAGTTAATAGATCACCCTTTTGTTTTATATTCATGTTCAGAGAGGAGTAATAGTTAGATTTTTGTATGTGATTTATATGGCAATTAAATCAATGGTGTGCTTGTTTGTTTGGGGAGTTTGACCTACAGTTAATGTGCCTACCACGTGAAGGTGCATGCTCAATGGACAGCACAAAACAATTTGGGTAGGTGGAGACTAGAGCTACCACAGATAGTAATAAGTTATAAGAGTAAGTAATCCATACCATTATATCCTAATAGTTACCTTATTACCATACTTGGCTGAAAATAAACTTTGCTGCCTGTTGTGAATGTGTTTTTCCCTGTAGGCTAAATTTGCAGTTGAGTAGGCTATATGTGCTGTGTTTTTATGTCTTCCATTGAGGACCACCTTGGAAATAAGTGTTTTAATTAGGGCTGTCAGTTTATCGCGTTAATTAGATTAATTAATTACACAGCAAATTATCGCGTTATGAAAATTAACTCAAAATTAATTACAATTTTTTTTTTTTTTTTTTTTAATAATATTTTTTTTGTATCTCATTCATTCCATAAGAATGTAGAATACACATTTACAGACTTTTTTATTTTTTAATATGGTCCATTTGCATGTTCTTGGTATCTGATTCTAGGGACATCTATGAATCTCAGGGAATGTATTCCCAGTGTCAGAAATACTGTGGGCTAGATCCACAAAGAATGGATTGCACGGTGCAAGTTGCACCCTGGTCTGCATCCCCTTAATAATTGTGTGCCGTACTGTATTGTACCCATTCTGCAATCTGTTAATAACATTTTCATTCAATCAATCAATCTGCGCTGTGATTGATTGAATGAAAATTTTATTTTGAGTAAATTGTAATGAACCAAATGAGAATATCAATAAATGTTTTTGTATCTTTGACTGTGAATAACACCATGCTCAAATTGACCAGACCTGAAAAATCGAAGCAAATTAATAGATGGAAGATGATTAAACAGAAGGTTTTGTAGATACAGTACTGAATTCTGCCATCCGGACACATGCAATTTGAAATATGATTATATAATATAGAATATCAGGCATAAAATGGTTATGCGATTAAAATGCGATTAATTAGATTAATTAATTACAAATCCTGTAATTAATTAGATACATTTTTTTAATCGCCTGACAGCACTAGTTTTAATTAATGCTTTTAGGTGATATCCTCAGGAATACAAATTGGTCAAGATAATTTGTTTTTATCTGTTTTTAATTTCCAAATACAAATCAAATAAAAAAAGCAGTTTTTGTAGTTGAGCTACAGGTGTTGTATATTATACAGTATTTTTGTGCATCCTAATGATTTTTTAAATAATATTATGATGATACGATATGGACCTAGGTCGGGTCACTCACAGCAACGTGGGCTTAGCTTAGCCAACGCGATGCTGACAAAATAACGTTAGCTAGTTAACTGCATTAGCTAAAAAAAAACAATGCCAATAGCTTATGCTGCACTATTTGACATTGACTGACTGAGAGACCACTAGCAGTAGTTGACAGTCTCACTTTATGATAGCGTTATTACGAGTATGTTATCATTCATATTATTATCGACATTAATTTAATTAATCATCATGGCATGGCACACACACTCCTGCTCACTCTGTCCCTTGGCCCTGTCAAGCTCACATGCCTGCTCCACTGCCTGTGTCTGCTTCTCAGCCTTGCAGTGGGCCACCTGAGGCTGTTGCTGCACTACTGTGGATGACGACGTTGAAGCTGCAGAAAACATTTCTGTTATTTTAGTACATTTGGCAGCATCCGCCTCTAGATTTCATGCAATTTCTCTGCACCCCCCTTACTCTTCTTCTGTTTATCAATTTCTTTTCGCTCTGAGCGGCATCTGTTCTTACACCAGAAACCGGTGAGAGAGAAGGGGGGGGCTTAGTAAGAGATGTGATTGCTGTACCAGCCTAGTGGGGGGGGGGGGGGCTTAGTAAGAGGTGTGATTGGGCCAGCTTGATGGGCCACTGTCCCAGCCTAGTGGTGAGGGGGTTGCTTAGTAAGATATGTGATTGGGCCAGCCCAGTGTCAGTCAGTACCAATGGGCCGCTGTCCCAGCCTAGTAGTGGGCCGGTCGTTGACCAAACTTTTTTATATATAAAAAAAAATGTTTTTTTTTTATAAATCCCTTTTTTTATTTTTATTATAACGGCCCAAAGATGCGTCGGCCCACCGGGAAAATGCCCGGTATGCCAGATGGCCAGTCCAGGCCTGGGTTAAAGTGTTATTAGTGCAATTTTAGTATTTGTTTTTGTGTTGTTTTGATCACGAAAGTCGGCCATTTAAAAAAAGACACCGTTGGTAATTGTAGTCATTTTGACGCCATTTTGAAGAGGACATCCAGAGCTTTCAATGAGCGTTTCAAATAAAAAGAAAAATACGCTTCCCAAAGGCCTCTAGGTGACTTCAAGCAAATTACTTCTGTATGCATTTTTTTAATATCTCTTATTACTCGTATATATATATATATATTGGAGCACAGTTAGTGGACCTTGTAGAAGTGGAGCAATATTCCATTTACTTAGGTATGTATTGTAGGCGGATTTTCAGAAAATAGGGCTTCGGGTTAACGTTGAATATTAAGCTTGTATTGCCAAATTTAGATGATGAATAAAACGTTGAAGCTTGTAAAGGCACGATAACAAGCGGACAGAACAAATTAACAGTGTGCACTGACGCTCTGCAGTGGGCTGTTTCTCCCCTCCCCTCCCGTTTACTACAGGTGTCCCTAAAACAAAAGCATGAATGAATTATATGTTTGTAACACAGCAGGGTCATTACAATTTTACAGTTTTCTTTCGTTTTCTTGTTCACCCAATAATGTTAACCAATGGAAAGACACACACACACACACACAGACTTTCTCTCTGCAGCTGATGAAAAAAAAAAAAAAAAAAAGCACTACATACTTTTCCGGACTATGATCATCTGAGCTCCTCTCCAGTTGAACTGCTACGGTGTTTAAATCCAAAATATTGATAAATCCGCTGCCATTGTTGTCTAACATGTCATCTGTTCTCTAGTCTTCAGTCTCGGCTTCACGTGAAGTTAAATCCTCTCTACAAGTGAAACTGAAACTTAACTATTTGACGGCCATGCCCTTTAACCCCATCTGCACTGACTAGCGCCAGCTTTTCTTGACCATTTTCACGATATTTCACGATCTTTGCAGAGCTATTGTATATTCTATATTATAGCTATGGAGACAATAGTATGGCTCATTTGACCGACACTATTTCTAGTCCAACATGTAAAAAATTGTTTGTTTCTACACACTGTAGTTAGTAGTTTATTACACGCTAAACATCGCTCATTTCCAAAATAATCCAGGCTTTTTCCATAGATCGTGAGATAAAACGTGTTATATGCAATAAGTCCATTCGTTGTGGTTGATCCCATGAAACCCCAAATACTCCCAAATCAAAGGTATATACCATGTACACATGTGCCTTCGGGGTAGTCTTACCCTGAAAATGTGATCGTTAGAAAATTCTTGGTTTAGGTCCGGTAAAGTAAGACACTGTGATCATTACAGAAACATGTTTCAGGTTCGGTAAAATAGACATAGGGGGTCCTTACCTTAGCCAGAAGGTACTCCAAAAAGAATAATTCCAATGATCCCATCGGCGATCACGATTACTTGTTTATATGTAATTACACGTGTTTATGGGAAACTATAGGTTTCGAGGTGAGCAGATCTCCTAGCGATTGCTCTGCAAGAGCTCCTCCCCCTCAGAGTGAGTCTTGACAGTCCAGTTCATTCATTGTCTCTACTGATCCCTTTCTATCAGAGTTAAAAAGGTAGGCGATACTGCCACCTGGTGAGAATCGATTGGCATTGCAATTCCAACATAGGCAAATGAGCCAGGGACGGCTAGAGTGATCAGGATGATCGTTTAGAACGGGGATCAAAGGAAAAATATTAAAGGATCTAAAAACGTATTATTACGTTTTTGGTGCTCAAGCGTTGGCGGTGAAACACGTAATATTACAAGTTTGGCTGTCAAAGAGTTATCAAGCAAATGGCTACAAGCAGTAGGCAATTAATTTACTCAGTGGATGCCTGAACACAGAATGACACCAGTATCACTGACTACCACGGCAAGCCTATAGAAAATTATTCTATTTAATAATAATAATTATTATTATTATTATAAATATATAATAATAATTATAAATATGTTTTTCCTGTTGTACCGAACTCGTACCGAACCGTGACCCCAATACCGAGGTACGTACCGAACCGTGGCTTCTGTGTACCGTTACTCCCCTATTACACACTATTGCATACTATTTCACACTATTACACAATTAAACACTATATTATACTATTACAAATTATTACACTATTGGGTAGAATAAACCTTAACCTCTTAACAGGCACCCAGAAAAGTGGTAATTTTTTTACTTGAACTTGAGGACTGCATACTCTTTTTGAAAACCGTATCTTTATACATTATACTTATAGCACTTATGCATAAGCCTGGTATCTTTTGAAAGATAACATTCTGAAGTTTCTTACTGTGAGGATTGGCCCGTTGCCGCCGCACGCTTCAAGGTCAAGGTACCAATTACCGTCGCGCACCTGATGTGTGTTGTAATCAGCTCTCTGGAGGTCTTCATATACTCTGGGTTTCCTAACGTTCATTGTCGGGTCGTTTTGGATTTCCACTGGCTGCTGCTTGTTTTCCCCGTGTTGTACCTCGCCTTTTTCTCTTCAGGACGTCTGTTGGAAGTCGCCGCTGTTGCTTGCTTGCCATTCTTTGGACCCCTGCCTCGTAGACCGCTTTGCGCAATTGCGCCTTGGTGAGTTTTTGGAACGTTCTTTTTTGGATACTGTTTTTCTCGTAAATTTCGGGACTTTTCTGTTTTTGTGTGTTATGTTAAACACTGAAGAGGAGCCGCTTGTTGTTATCACGGACTCAGCTAGTTAAACACTGAAGAGGAACCGCTTGTTGTTATCACAGACTCAGCTAAGACAATACTGGACTGCTTGTAATCCCGTTTTGCTCGTCTAGTGACATTTTCTCTCTCTCTGTTTCCCGAGTTGGATCGAGGAGTAGCTGCAGAGCAGCAGAGGCAGAGGCGCAACGCCACGGTGCCTCTCTGCCCAGAAGACGTGCTGCAGAGCCGCGGACAACTCTGCCAAGAACATTCTCCCTTGTGTTTCGTTGTTTATTTGCTCATTCCTATTTCATAAATAAATACGCCCTCGTTTTTGGCTAACTCTGAACTACCTGTCTGTGCCGTGCTGTTGCGGTCGGTTTCAAACCATAACATTATGACCCGACCATGACGACCCCAGCCGACACAGACAGAGTTAGGGCAGCGTTGGCGGTCCAGATCGAGTTGACCAACGACCACAGCCTACAGTTAGGTGCGGCTGCGGCTGCTGTGCAGGACCTCCGGGCCCAGGTCCAGCCTATTCAGGAGTCTCTTAGCTCTCTGGCCACCCTGCAGACAGCTCAGGGTAATCAGCAGGCTGATATTCTGCACCAGCTACAGACGCTCAGTGCAGCACTTAACACCCTGCTTGTAACCCCACCTGTTCCAGGAGTCTCAGCCAGATTACCACCCGCAGCCGCGGCAGACCCCGCACCTCCCGACCTCGCACCTCGGGAGCCCCGTCTCTCCGAACCACGTTTGTTCAACGGTAACTTCGAGGATTGTGCCACATTCATCATGCAATATGAGTTGGTTTTCCTTCATCAACCCAGCCGATTTACATCAGAGGGAGCCCGAGTGGCTTACATGACTAACCTGTGTATTGGAATATTTAAGTGTAGCTGTTGAAATAAAGATTTACACGGAAACAAATGGACGTTTCGTTGTTGGTTTTAATTTGGGCAGCCAAGGCTGGACACACACTGACAGACAGCAAAGCAAGATGCCAATATGTGTGTAGACAGATGGATTCCAGGAGCATATATAGTATCCCCCAAGAGTGTGTGTGTGTGTGAGTGTGATTTCAGGAAGTGAAAGTGTGTGTGTGTGTGTGTATGCTTACACGTGCATGTGTGGGCGTGTGTGTGTGTGTTTTCAGGAAGTGAGATGTTGCATTGTTTGCAACATCGCTTGAGGGGAAGGGGTGAACTGTGAACTTGAGACAGTTGAGATGTCGTAAAACATTTGTAGTCAGTTAGTTTCATAGGATGCTTCTGCTTGTCAGATATCGCAAAAAGGTCAAGTGTCTGCCTTGTGTTGTAATGTGGGTCGTGTCATGAGTTTGAACTATTGGCACATATATCAGTCCATTGGAACAAAGGCGATTATGTGGTTTTAACATGAGAATACAAACAGGCCATGGTCTCAGGCATACTACGTTTGTACAATGGGTTATGTGGTTATCATGGGCGCAGAGCTGGGATTGTGGACACAGTATTTAGTCGTATATCAAAAGGCTATCTCATTTGGGGTGTGTTGAATGCCCACGCTCGCTCTTAGGTCAGATCGATAACTTCATAACTCATTGGTCTGCCTATCTACACCTCAAACAGCGTCCTGTGAAGTGGTTGACACGCAGAACCAACCGAGTCTACAAAATGTTGTTGTTACCACTGACCGACAAGAGACAGCGAATGCACCGTTCCGACCCCCGTCAGTCATCGACCTTTAACGTCGAGTGATTGAAGTTGCGGAATCTTTTATTTTATTTGCACTGGGACGGACTCTCTTTAATTAGATGAGGTCCATTTCCCTTATCCGTTACACGTATTTATCACTGTATGGATTTACTTGATAATCCCATTATACAGAATCCACCTTTAGTCCTTAATGCAGGGATAAAGCCACTTATTCTATTTTGCATTAATACATAATCATATGTCTCCTATTACTCTACTTGATAAAGCCTATAGTTATATCCCCATTATAGCTAGGGATAAAGCCACTTACACATATTATCATTAATCAAAAATGCAACAGGGTGAAGTTACAAATGCAGAACACATTTCAATGCTTACCCGGCCGTCTGAGAGTGAAGAAAAGATACAAAGGATATTTATAAAGAGGTAATTTTAATTAGAAAAAGCTAGTTACAAGAAGAGACTGAAGTGGAAAAGTGTCCATTTCAGTTAAAATATGCACAGAACAAAACATCTCATCTCTGCACGGCTTGTGCCCCGTGTCTGGCAGCATTCTTCTCATCTCTCAAAAAAGTCTGATCTGGCACGGCTTGTGCCTCTTCCTCTCTCTCCAGCTCAGTGTAAAAATCCTCCTGTGCTCTCGCCAGTTGGCCCTTATAAAGGGCCCCAGGGTCTCTTCTGCTTATTGGTCCAAATACAGCGCTGTCACCGTGATGTCATTTCACCAGCCAGTCAATGCACGGCTCGTGGGGACTGGCTCTCCTCCCATTTTACTCCACTAGGCCGTAACTCGAAAGTAATTGTAACGTTTTCGCTGGAACAGACTTCCTTTGTTCTCTGCTGTGGAAAGTCCCTTCACTCCCCATCTCACTCAGACCCCACAAAGGGTTAACCAGTTTAATGCGTCTGCCGGCCGGAGAGGAGGGAGAGAGACAGATGCATAGTTCATAAGAATACAATGCCCCTCTGACTGGAGCTCCCTCTTCATGGCCTTTACATTCCAGCCGTTCACTCCCTTACTGCATGGGGCCACTCTCGTTCTGACTCACTCTAACAGTAAGAGAAACAGGCATAACAGGCAAGGGTTATGATACCTTCTGTAGGTATCATCGCCAAGCATATCATTCTTTTTAAGCAGATAATTATGAAACATATAATTAATATAGCATTATATATATATACCTTTATACCAACAGTATATATGTTTCCATAATTATTACATGTGAAAAATAGTTTATACGGCTATAGTGGCCCCTCTCTTCTCCACTCCTTTCTGACTGGGCATTACCAGCCCAGGCCTAGATACTTGTTCAAAGCGTATATGCTTATATATACGTATACACATATATATGTATATATATATATATATGAATACATATCACATCTAGACACCTACAGTAACATATGCCTAGATTTAAAACAGATATATACAATAAACCTATTAAATCATACAAGGGACAGAGAGAACAGGATGTCATTTATACAAAGTGTCACTCGTTGACTGGTGGCACTTAAAATGTGTTTACACATAACGTGTTTCTATTCCATTGTCCAGGAAGAATCTACAGACATTCCCCATAATCATATATAAGATCAGGATGTCATACCCAGTGTCACTTAGTTGGCTGTGACACTTTACACCCCCTCTGTCATCCTGGTCGGTCATTTTCCATTGTCTTAATAGCGTCTGTACTGGGGGACGAGATAGTGATTGTGGGGTCACGTGGCTGTGACTCTCCACACCCCCTCTGCCATCTTGGTACCTTGTTACCCTGGTAGCCGGCGGGAAGACTTGCATCTGTTGTTCCCTGGCTGGACGGCTCGACAGGATAGGGGTCACGTTGTTGCTTGGTATCCGGCGGGAAGACTTGCATCTGTTGTTCCCGGCCGATGCACCCAGGTTGTTGTCGTCTTCGTCATCTTGGTCATCTTGGTCATCTTGGGGTCACCTTGGTCATCTTGGGGTCACCCCCTCTGACCTCTTGGATCTCTCCCATAGTTTGGGGCAGGTTGATTTGTCACTTCTCGGGCGACCCCCACGGGTCCCCGAGAATTGTAGCAGCAGTCCTCTATTGAAGTGTGGTTGGCCTGGTCTTGTGACCCTGTCCGTAGGCCTCGCAGGACATCACAGATACAGTCCACAGAGGACTAATTTCTTTTCTCTCTTTCAGGTCCATTCAGGGCTCTCGTCGCCCTGTAACCCGGGTCCAGGCCGATGTCTCTCTGTCCGGTCTGGGAGGTCTAGGAGGTCTGGGAGGTCTAAGACAGCCTAAGAGGTAAAAAATCTATCAGGAACAAGAGAGGGTTCATAAGAAACGCGCTTTCGGTTACCTAATATTTGATGTAATTGCTATGTATAAACTTGTAAAAGTGATTTATGTTCTGGTTTTGGTACTGAAATTGTTCTGTGTGTAATGACATTAACTCGCCCTGTGTAAAACAGCCACAGTACCGTCGTGTGCTAATCAGTATTCTGTTTGGCAATAACAGGTGGACTGCACGGTGATGATGGTCGCTCACGCCATGTTTTGTGTATGTGCTGTTTTGGTTTGATAACAGGTATGAACCGTTGTTTTTGTATTTCGGTTTAATTAATGCTTACACACTGTCTTTCATTTCATCTTATTTCATATGTTTTTGCTGAAGTTGACTTGTACTGAGTTACATGTATTTGATAGTAGCTAACAATTGTTGTAACTGTGGATGGCGCGCTGTTTTGAATGTGCGCGCGCTCTCTCTCTGAGTTTGCCGTGAACGAGAGCAGAGGTGGACTGCACGGTGATGATGGAAGCTCACGCCATGTTTTGTGTATGTGCTGTTTTGGTTTGATAACAGGAGACCACCAATAAAACAACCATCAATTGAGTACCGTTGTCTGAGTCTACGTCCACCTCACACTAGACACAACGCAGATTGGATCACGCTACAAACTGGTGCCGAGACAACCCGAATCAACTGGTCAGCGGAAGCCGACCACCGGTGTTGCTGGAGAGACGTGGAGGCTTCATGTGCGGCCTAGACGCGTGGATGCTGCCGGCGCGGCCTGGTCACGGGGACGCTGCATTCGCCGTCTGTTCCTGAGGTCTGTTCCTGAGGAGGCTGGAGAGCACTGAATCCTTTGAAAAAGATATGGTCTCTAATCAAGTTTATTGATTTCGAGTGTGTTACCTAAAACACGCTGTGAGTATAACGGTAAAAGTACCATTTGATACTGAAAATGACTTTGAATGTAGGAAACACTCCTACAGGGAACTTGACTGTGGGGAGAGGGAGAGGGGTTCTAAGTTACACACCGGTTATGCAGTCTACTCCGGCGAGTCCAGGTGGTTCAGGTTCCTCTAGTCCTGGAAGGGGGAGTGTAGAGGGTCACTCTGAGAGAAATGCCCAATCGTTACTTTTCACCCCGGTTGTTCCCTCACCTGGTGAAATGAACAACACTAGTGTTGAAACATCCCCCAGCCAAATGGCCAATTTGATAAAATCCATTGGGTCAGAAATAGGGGAAGCTATTAGAATGACGTTAATGCAGAACACAATCATGGGGACTTCACCTGTATTAGCTTCTCAAAATCCCCAACAGACGTTCCAACCTGACCAATGTGGGAATACTGTGATTGATGCATCCAAAATGAATCTTGTGTTACGTTCAGATGCAAATGCCCCACCCTATTTTAGAGGGGACAGCACAGATAAGTGCTCTGTTTTTGAGTGGGAGGAACTCATGAGGACGTATATCAGAAAGAAAAATAACTGTACTGGAGCTGAACAAGTTGAGGAGGTTATGAACAAACTAATGGGGAGGGCCCGGGACGTTACCAAAGTATGGATGCGTAGCAACTCAACTGTCAGTGAGGTGGGTGTTATTTTTAGCATTCTGAGGCAACATTTTGGTGATATTATTCACTCAGATCTTCCATTAGCTGACTTTTATGCAGTCAAAGCATATGCAAGCGAGAATCCTCTTGACTATTGGATTAGGCTTAACAAAGCAGCAGAAGCCACAGAGCAGTGTCTTCTTAGTAAAGGGGAACCTCAGACTAGCCTGAGCCAGCATCTAGTTCTCATGTTCATCCGTAACTGCCCCGATAAGGAGTTGTCCTTAGTGTTCAAAAGTAAGCCATCTCGTGAGTGGACAGCAGGTGAGGTGCAGGGACATTTGGATGAATATTTGAGAGAACATAGAGCGAGTCGAGGTCGGTTGACACAACATGTGGTCGCCATTGAGTCATCACAGGAGAGGGTGGTTGTTAATCACGAACAAAGCGTGTCACTTATGGCTGTCAGTAGTCCAGAGCTAGAGCAGCTGTCGTCTGTATCTGAGAATAACACAATGGATAGAGTTTTGAGAGTGTTAGAAATGGCTTTAGGCAACAACACTCAGTCTGTACAAAATGGTCCTTATGTACAAAATGGCCCCCATAGACAGTTCCCCAAACATTCTCAAGAATGTCAGGTTTGTGGCAGTTTGGAGCACAACACTAGGACGCACTGTAGGACGCACAGGCTGTGTTTCAAGTGTCTGGGTCCAGGGCATATTGGTATCTATTGTGGGCAGACCACTCCTAGACAGCCCCCTGGTCAGAGACAGGCTGGTCCTCCTCAGGAAAACTAGCTGGCCCTCATTCAAAGGAGGACAATGTGGGCCCCTATGGTTTTTCCTCCAATTGCAATGATGATATTCAGTCTGTATATACGTCCGTTTGTGAAGCAGCACCCAAAGACAAGACAGTAATTATGCAGAATGTGACCAGAACATCCCAAAGTGACAGTTTATTTTTCACCACCGTATTAACAGGAGACAAGGTTGAGTTACAGGGGATGTTAGATAGCGGATCCATGGCTACTTCTCTGCGCGCTGATGTGATTCCTCGGCTGAGGGAGGCAGGAGTAGTGACGGGTGATTTGATATCGACTACCAATGTTGTTCTTGTGGGGTGTGGTGGGAAACAGACTAGTCCGGTGGGAACGTGTGAGCTGAAACTTAAGCTTTACGGTTTTGAATACATAGTACCAGTCTTGATAGTGGAGGGTCAGGTTGATGAGCTCATTATAGGCACCAATGTGATGAAGCCCTTAATCAGACAGTTCAAATCCACGGGGGCCTACTGGCGCATATTGGGAACAGCTGAGTCACCATGTCAGGACGAAAACAGTCAGTTTATCAGGTTCATGGCCAACCTTGAGAGATGGAGGGGGGAGGAAATTCCTGACAAAGTGGGAACAGTCAAGTTGAAACAGGCCGTAACACTTGAACCGATGAGTGAGCATGTAGTGTGGGGTCGTCTCCCACCCAGGACAAAACTTTCTATGGGAAGTACTGTTATTGTTGAGCCCAGCGCCTCTCGTTGTGTGCACCGTAACATACTAGTCAGTTGATGACTGTCAGGTCTCACCAGTCTGGAAAGATAGACTGACTGACCTAATTGAGAACTATGAGGATGTGTTTTCTAGACACCGGTTGGATTGTGGTGAGGCTAGTGGCTTCTGTCACCGTATCCGACTGACTGACGATCGGCCCTTTCGGTTACCTTACCGGAGGCTCTCCCCCGCCCATTACCAAAAGTTGAGAGAGACTCTGAACGAGATGGAGGACAGGGAGATAATTAGGAAGTCGAGTAGCGAGTATGCATCCCCCCTTGTTCTTTGTTGGAAAAAGAATGGGGACTTGAGACTGTGCACAGATTTCAGGTGGTTAAACGCTCGCACAGTGAAAGATGCACATCCATTACCTCATCAAGCAGATGTACTTGCAGCGTTGGGAGGCAATGCCTTTTTCAGTTCTATGGATTTGACATCCGGATATTACAATGTCCCACTGCATGAGGATGATAAGAAATACACTGCGTTCTCCTCTCCTCTCGGTTTACATGAATATAACCGTATGCCCCAGGGGCTTTGTAACAGTCCAGCTACGTTCATGAGAATGATGCTCACAATCTTTGGTGATCAGAACTCACTGAGTCTTCTCTGTTATTTAGATGACCTTCTGGTCTTTGGCAAGTCTGAAGAAGAGAGCTTGCAGAGGCTGGAGATGGTATTTCAGCGTTTACGAGAACACAACCTGAAGTTGTCTCCGTCTAAGTGTCAGTTTCTGAGAAAGTCACTGAAGTTTTTGGGACACATTGTTTCTCGGGAAGGGATAGCCACAGACCCCGATAAGGTGCAGGCTATAGTGGGTGTGACGGAGAGCGATATTATGGAGTCGGATGGGGTCACCCCGTCTGCCAATAAGATCCGGTCATTTTTAGGAATGGTGGTGTATTATCAACATTACATTGAGAACTGCTCTGTAGTTGCAAGACCACTGTTTCAGTTGACCACGGGTGTGAAAAAGCCACGGAGAGGCAAAGTAAAAGGGAAGAGAGCTGCCCCCCTTCGTAGGCTTAGTGCAGCAGACTGGACTGTGGAGTGTAGGGAGGCCTTTGAGGCGTTAAAAGCCGCATTGGTGGGACAAGCTCTGTTGGCTCACCCTGACTTTTCTCAGCCATTTTTATTGTCTGTAGATGCACCCACTAGTGGACTGGGAGCTGTGCTTTCACAAGTGCAGGAAGGGTGTAGCACAGCCAGGCCCATAGCTTTTGCTAGTAAATCTTTGAATCATGCTCAGTCTAAATATCCAGCTCATAGGCTTGAGTTTCTCGCCATGAAATGGGCTATACACGACAAGTTTAGCCATTGGCTGCGAGGACATAAATTTACAGTGTGGACAGATAATAATCCACTTAAGTACATCCTCACAAAGCCAAAACTCGATGCATGCGAGCAGAGATGGGTGGCTAAGCTGGCACCTTTTGATTTTGACATTCAGTACATTCCTGGGCCTAAAAATACAGTAGCTGATGCACTGAGCAGGGAGCCTTTTACTAAGCCTAGGGTGATGCACAGGCTGACAAGGACCTCGTACGATGTCTTGTTGGGGGAGGCTAAAGGTTTGGAGGTGGATGACGTGCAGAACATGTTCCGTCTTACCTGTGAGGAACCAGAGGTGAGGAGGAAGGGCCTAGGGTTGTCCACCCAGAGTTCCCTTAAGGCCAGTGGTGAGGTGGGTAGTGACAGTGGGAGCATATCCCGTGAAGAGGTATCTGCTGTACTCCACACACATCGCTGTTGGGAGGATGGCGCAGCTATGAGAGCAGTCTCTCATGTGCAGCAGTTAGAAAGGTTGGTGTCCATGGGACAGAGCCCATTGCCTGTCCTCACGCATGAGGAATTGTACGACAAGCAGTGCCAGGACCCTGTTACTGGTAGAGTCAAATTCTTTGTAGATAGAGGCCGCCGCCCATCTCGAAGAGAGAGAGTTCATGAGTCGAAAGAAACAAACCGCACATTGAGACAGTGGGGAAAACTCACAACCAAATTAGGAGTGTTGTACCGTGTTTCAAAACACGTTGTGAGTAAGAAGAAGGTCTTTCAATATGTTGTACCGAGCGCTCTGAGAGGACAGGTGCTGAAAGGGGTACATGATGAGGCTGGTCACCAGGGCCAGCAGCGCACATTGTGGCTCACTAGACAACGTTTCTATTGGGACTCCATGGAAAAGGATGTCAAAGAATATGTGAGTCATTGTAAGAGATGTGTACTGAGCAAAGCACCTGAGCCGGAGGCTAGGGCTCCGCTGGTATCTATAGTCACCACTGCACCACTGGAGTTGGTGTGTATTGACTTTTGGTCGGCTGAGGATGCCAATAATAAGTCCATTGATGTGCTTGTTATAACTGACCATTTTACCAAACTAGCGTGTGCTTATCCGTGTCCCAATCAATCTGCAAAGACGGTGGCCAGAGTGCTCTGGAATAATTTTTTTTCTGTTTATGGTTTTGCAGCCTGCATTCATAGCGACAGAGGGGCTAATTTTGAGAGTGCACTCATAGCAGAAATGCTTCAGATGGCAGGGGTTGAAAAATCCCATACCACGCCATACCATCCTATGGGAAATGGACAAGCAGAACGTCTAAACCGCACTTTAGGTAGTATGATCCGTGCTTTGCCACCTCGTTCCAAGGTGAAATGGCCTCGGATGTTGAACACATTGACGTTTGCTTATAATTGCACGGTGCATGAGACCACAGGGCTCCCACCCTTCTTTTTGATGTTTGGCCGCACCCCAAGATTACCTGTCGATGTTATGTTTGAGAGTGTCCTTTTGGATGGAGATACGGTGGATGTGGATAAGTATGTCCAGTCACTGGGAAAGGATCTGAGGGAAGCAATGGCACTTGCTCAAAAGCATGCTGAGAAGCAACAGACCAGGCAAGCTGAGGTGTATAATAGACAGTTAAAGGGACATGCGGTAGAGAAGGGGGATCGGGTCTTGCTGGCAAATAAGGGGGAGCGAGGCAAGAAAAAGCTAGCTGACCGCTGGGAGAGTGCAGTCTATACTGTAGTGTGTAAAAACAGTGTGCTGAACATATACAGTATCCGTCATCCTGTCACAGGGAGGATTAAGACTGTTCATAGGAACTTGATTATGCCCGTCAATTTCCTGCCTCTGCCGTCATGGGATGAGCCAGAGATTGAGGTGTCTATTCCTGGCACTGTTCCGAGTGAGGAAATGACAGATGATTCTGATCAGGATGAGCTGAGAACTGCCCGGTGGGTTGCTCATCTTCCTGAGTCCAGTGTGGAGGGGGTAGTGGATACCATGACAGAGACAGGTATATCAGAGCCAGCAGAGGTGCAGGTGGGAAGTAAGGATAGTGATCAACATCATAGAATTACACTTGAGACACATAATGGTGAGGAGCAGGAGTGTAAACTGAAGAAACCACGCCACTTTTGGATGGAGGGACCAGATGCAGATGTTGAATCAGAGGAGTCATACTCTGTAATTGTTTATCAGGATAGTGATCAGTCGTCAGACACGACAACTGTGGAATCATTTACTGGAGACATGATGGCTTCGGAGGAGGCCCCTTGTAGTGCATCCTTATTTGTACCAGTGAGTGAACCTGAATCGGCCATTGTCACTGTCACACCGAGTGTAGTTGAGGTACCTCAAGGGGTTTACACTAGGCTGGGGAGGCTCATCAGGCCAGTTAACAGGCTTATTCAGACGATGGCTGTACAAAGAGTCAGGGCTCTGCTGTCATCTTAAAAGATGACAAATTTTTTTTTGTTTTCTGTTGAGTAATTCTTTTTATTACTAAATTTTTTTTTTTCTTTTCTTTCATTGATTTTGCTGGTTGATTTTCTTTGAGTCATACTGGTAGTTACGGTTGTCTATTGCATTAGACATGATTTGGTAATTTTGGTGTATTCCATGGTATAAATATGTAAATGGCATGTTTTTTTTCTATGGTTAGATGAGGGATTAGCTACCCTTTATTTTTCCTGATCCTTCATCGGATAGCTTTTGAGCTGGTCAACCTATTTTCTAGGTTTGGAATTAAGGGAATACACCGAGTTACATGTGACGCGTTGACTCATTGTAATTTTTTTTTTTTTTTTTTTCTATTTCTTTGGTTTATACTTACGCTGTTGAGTTGATTGAAGGGAACACTGTCCATGATCTGGCATAAAACAGTAGGGGAGAATGTAGCAAAGTGAAGTTGTTATGCTAGAATCATGGACAGAAACTGTTATCTTTCATCTTAAATAAGTAGGCCAAGACGGAAACACTCTTACTTTGAAGGAACAAAGTGGACCGAGCTCACTCTAGTGTTTTTGGAGGGGTGCCTTGGTTACTAGTTTATATTAATTTCCTCATATTGAGTTATTGATTCTCCAAACGAAATCCCTTTTGGTCTTTTATAATGGGTTTAGAGAGGATAGGATATCTTTCCAGTTGAGTATTTGTTGTATTGTAAATACTTTCAACCAATGCACATAATGGTTTAGCCGGTTTGTCGGCAAGGGAGACGCCGGCGGAAGTGGTCGCTCTCTCTGAGTTTGCCGTGAACGAGAGCAGAGGTACGCGCTTTCGGTTACCTAATATTTGATGTAATTGCTATGTATAAACTTGTAAAAGTGATTTATGTTCTGGTTTTGGTACTGAAATTGTTCTGTGTGTAATGACATTAACTCGCCCTGTGTAAAACAGCCACAGTACCGTCGTGTGCTAATCAGTATTCTGTTTGGCAATAACAGGTGGACTGCACGGTGATGATGGTCGCTCACGCCATGTTTTGTGTATGTGCTGTTTTGGTTTGATAACAGGTATGAACCATTGTTTTTGTATTTCGGTTTAATTAATGCTTACACACTGTCTTTCATTTCATCTTATTTCATATGTTTTTGCTGAAGTTGACTTGTACTGAGTTACATGTATTTGATAGTAGCTAACAATTGTTGTAACTGTGGATGGCGCGCTGTTTTGAATGTGCGCACGCTCTCTCTCTGAGTTTGCCGTGAACGAGAGCAGAGGTGGACTGCACGGTGATGATGGAAGCTCACGCCATGTTTTGTGTATGTGCTGTTTTGGTTTGATAACAGGAGACCACCAATAAAACAACCATCAATTGAGTACCGTTGTCTGAGTCTACGTCCACCTCACACCAGACACAACGCAGATTGGATTACGCTACACCTCCACCCTGCTACCTCCACCCTGCTGCAGCTTGTTACCTGCTGCCTCCACCCTGCTGCCTCCACCCTGCTGCAGCTTGTTACCTGCTGCCTCCACCCTGCTGCCTCCACCCTGCTGCAGCCTGTTACCTGCTGCCTCCACCCTGCTGCAGCTTGTTACCTGCTGCCTCCACCCTGCTGCAGCTTGTTACCTGCTGCCTCCACCCTGCTGCAGCTTGTTACCTGCTGCCTCCACCCTGCTGCCTCCACCCTGCTGCAGCTTGTTACCTGCTGCCTCCACCCTGCTGCAGCTTGTTACCTGCTGCCTCCACCCTGCTGCCTCCACCCTGCTGCAGCTTGTTACCTGCTGCCTCCACCCTGCTGCAGCTTGTTACCTGCTGCCTCCACCCTGCTGCAGCCTGTTACCTGCTGCCTCCACCCTGCTGCAGCTTGTTACCTGCTACCTCCACCCTGCTGCCTCCACCCTGCTGCAGCCTGTTACCTGCTGCCTCCACCCTGCTGCAGCTTGTTACCTGCTGCCTCCACCCTGCTGCCTCCACCCTGCTGCAGCTTGTTACCTGCTGCCTCCACCCTGCTGCAGCTTGTTACCTGCTGCCTCCACCCTGCTGTAGCTTGTTACCTGCTGCCTCCACCCTGCTGTAGCTTGTTACCTGCAGCCTCCACCCTGCTGCAGCTTGTTACCTGCTGCCTCCACCCTGCTACCTCCACCCTGCTGCAGCCTGTTACCTGCTGCCTCCACCCTGCTGCAGCTTGTTACCTGCTGCCTCCACCCTGCTGCAGCTTGTTACCTGCTGCCTCCACCCTGCTGCAGCTTGTTACCTGCTGCCTCCACCCTGCTGCAGCTTGTTACCTGCTGCCTCCACCCTGCTGCAGCTTGTTACCTGCTGCCTCCACCCTGCTGCAGCTTGTTACCTGCTGCCTCCACCCTGCTGCAGCTTGTTACCTGCTGCCTCCACCCTGCTGCAGCTTGTTACCTGCTGCCTCCACCCTGCTACCTCCACCCTGCTGCAGCTTGTTACCTGCTGCCTCCACCCTGCTGCAGCTTGTTACCTGCTACCTCCACCCTGCTGCAGCTTGTTACCTGCTGCCTCCACCCTGCTGCAGCTTGTTACCTGCTGCCTCCACCCTGCTGCAGCTTGTTACCTGCTGCCTCCACCCTGCTGCAGCCTGTTACCTGCTGCCTCCACCCTGCTGCAGCTTGTTACCTGCTGCCTCCACCCTGCTGCAGCTTGTTACCTGCTGCCTCCACCCTGCTGCAGCTTGTTACCTGCTGCCTCCACCCTGCTGCAGCTTGTTACCTGCTGCCTCCACCCTGCTGCAGCTTGTTACCTGCTGCCTCCACCCTGCTGCAGCTTGTTACCTGCTACAGCTTGTTACCTGCTACCTCCACCCTGCTGCAGCTTGTTACCTGCTGCCTCCACCCTGCTGCAGCTTGTTACCTGCTGCCTCCACCCTGCTGCAGCTTGTTACCTGCTGCCTCCACCCTGCTGCAGCTTGTTACCTGCTGCCTCCACCCTGCTGCAGCTTGTTACCTGCTGCCTCCACCCTGCTGCCTCCACCCTGCTGCAGCTTGTTACCTGCTGCCTCCACCCTGCTGCAGCTTGTTACCTGCTGCCTCCACCCTGCTGCAGCCTGTTACCTGCTGCCTCCACCCTGCTGCCTCCACCCTGCTGCAGCCTGTTACCTGCTGCCTCCACCCTGCTGCCCCCACCCTGCTGCAGCTTGTTACCTGCTGCCTCCACCCTGCTGCCTCCACCCTGCTGCCTCCACCCTGCTGCAGCTTGTTACCTGCTACCTCAACCCTGCTGCAGCCTGTTACCTGCTGCCTCCACCCTGCTGCAGCTTGTTACCTGCTGCAGCTTGTTACCTGCTGCCTCCACCCTGCTGCAGCTTGTTACCTGCTGCCTCCACCCTGCTGCAGCTTGTTACCTGCTGCCTCCACCCTGCTGCAGCTTGTTACCTGCTGCCTCCACCCTGCTGCAGCTTGTTACCTGCTGCCTCCACCCTGCTGCAGCTTGTTACCTGCTGCCTCCACCCTGCTGCAGCTTGTTACCTGCTGCCTCCACCCTGCTGCAGCTTGTTACCTGCTGCCTCCACCCTGCTGCAGCCTGTTACCTGCTGCCTCCACCCTGCTGCCTCCACCCTGCTGCAGCTTGTTACCTGCTACCTCCACCCTGCTGCAGCCTGTTACCTGCTGCCTCCACCCTGCTGCAGCTTGTTACCTGCTGCCTCCACCCTGCTGCAGCTTGTTACCTGCTACCTCCACCCTGCTGCAGCTTGTTACCTGCTGCCTCCACCCTGCTGCAGCCTGTTACCTGCTGCCTCCACCCTGCTGCAGCTTGTTACCTGCTGCCTCCACCCTGCTGCAGCTTGTTACCTGCTGCCTCCACCCTGCTGCAGCTTGTTACCTGCTGCCTCCACCCTGCTGCAGCTTGTTACCTGCTGCCTCCACCCTGCTGCCTCCACCCTGCTGCAGCTTGTTACCTGCTGCCTCCACCCTGCTGCAGCTTGTTACCTGCTGCCTCCACCCTGCTGCAGCTTGTTACCTGCTGCCTCCACCCTGCTGCAGCTTGTTACCTGCTGCCTCCACCCTGCTGCAGCCTGTTACCTGCTGCCTCCACCCTGCTGCCTCCACCCTGCTGCAGCCTGTTACCTGCTGCCTCCACCCTGCTGCCCCCACCCTGCTGCAGCTTGTTACCTGCTGCCTCCACCCTGCTGCCTCCACCCTGCTCCCTCCACCCTGCTGCAGCTTGTTACCTGCTACCTCCACCCTGCTGCAGCCTGTTACCTGCTGCCTCCACCCTGCTGCAGCTTGTTACCTGCTGCAGCTTGTTACCTGCTGCCTCCACCCTGCTGCAGCTTGTTACCTGCTGCCTCCACCCTGCTGCAGCTTGTTACCTGCTGCCTCCACCCTGCTGCAGCTTGTTACCTGCTGCCTCGACCCTGCTGCAGCTTGTTACCTGCTGCCTCCACCCTGCTGCAGCTTGTTACCTGCTACCTCCACCCTGCTGCAGCCTGTTACCTGCTGCCTCCACCCTGCTGCAGCTTGTTACCTGCTGCCTCCACCCTGCTGCAGCTTGTTACCTGCTGCCTCCACCCTGCTGCAGCTTGTTACCTGCTACCTCCACCCTGCTGCAGCTTGTTACCTGCTGCCTCCACCCTGCTGCAGCTTGTTACCTGCTACCTCCACCCTGCTGATGACGTAGCGCCCCTAGCAACACGCAGCGTTCGTCCTGTGAACCCCTCCCGCTGGCTTGACAACAACATCTGTGAGCTCAGGCGTAACTGCCGCAGAGTAGAGAGACGCTGGAAACCTCTCATTTAGAAGTTCATCGGCTATACCTCAAAGAGCTGAGGGCTGAGTTTAATAACTCAGTAAAGTCCGCCAGGGCTACCTATTTCAGTAATTTAATCTCATCCAACAAGCACAATCCCAGAGTATTATTTAAAACCATTAACACACTTGTCAGCCCCCCCCCCCCCCCCCCCTACACCAGTGCTGTCAAATGAGGACTGTAACCGCTTTCTTCAATTTTTTGTCACCAAGGTTGCAAACATAATGGCAAACATCACTCCTTCTCTATCCCCCCTTCCCCTCCATCCCACCACTCAAGCATCCCTGAGCGATTTCTCACCTGTCTCTCTGGATGATCTCACCATCTTAGTCACCTCCATGAAGACCTCCTCGAGCCCCCTAGACATCCTTCCTACATCCATGTTTAAGGAAGTTTTCTGCTCTGTTGGCCCCAGTCTAGTCACTATCATTAACTCATCCCTAGCCTCTGGTTCTGTCCCAATCTATTTTAAGGAGGCAGTCGTACAGCCACTCCTAAAAAAGCCCAACCTAGACCCCACCATCCATAATAATTTCAGACCCATCTCCAAGCTGCCCTTTGCATCAAAGGTGTTAGAAAAGGTTGTAGCCAACCAGCTCACCACCCACATGTCACAGAATAACATCTGTGACAAATTCCAATCTGGCTTCCGCAAACTCCACTCCACTGAATCTGCCCTTCTCAGAGTATCCAATGATCTCCTGATGTCTGCTGACTCTGGTGAATGCTCTGTTCTGGTCCTGTTAGACCTGAGCGCAGCGTTTGACACGGTCAACCACAACATCCTTTTGGACAGGCTCAGGGAGTGGGTGGGCATCTCTGGGAGCGCTCTAAACTGGTTCGCCTCTTATCTGAGGGAGAGAACGTTCTCGGTGGCTGTGGGTCCTTTTAAATCTGACCCCACCCCTCTCTCATGTGGGGTACCACAGGGATCGGTGCTAGGACCACTCCTCTTTGCCATTTATATGCTTCCCCTAGGCCTCCTCATCAATAAATTCACTGGCATTAAATATCACTGCTACGCAGACGACATACAACTACTCTGCTCTTTTAAACCCGACAACTTGGAGAAACTCAGCCTTCTCCAGGAGTGCCTGCTCGGCATTGAGAGCTGGATGGGGAGTAACTTCCTCCAGTTAAATGCAAATAAAACGGAGGTGCTGATCGTAGCAGCTGAAAAGACTGCAGCTAGAGTGGCCACTCACTTGGGGTCCCTTAAAGACAACATACATCCCCACCTGAGAAACCTGGGTGTTGTCTTTGACCAGGCCATGAACCTAGACAAACATGTCAAAACACTCACACGCACCTGCTTCTTTCACCTCAGAAACATTGCAAAACTGCGCACCATCATATCTCACTCTGAACTAGAACTATCCGTGCATGCAGGCTTGACTACTGCAACTCACTTTTCACCTGTCTCACCAAATCATCCACAGATAAACTACAAATGGTCCAAAATGCTGCAGCCAGGCTACTCACAAGGTCAAAAAAATCATGTCACATCACTCCCATTTTGGTATCCCTGCACTGGCTCCCGGTACACTATAGAATTCACTTCAAAGTCCTCACTTTCACTTTCAGAGCACTTCACGGTCAGGCCCCTATCTACATCACGGAACTCATCCATCCCTACACCAACACCCGCTCACTCAGATCTGCCGATCAGCACCTCCTAGTGATCCCCAGGACCAGGCTAAAAACAAGGGGTGATAGAGCCTTCGAGGTGACAGCACCAAGGCTCTGGAACGCTCTCCCCCTGGACCTGCGAACTGCCCCCTCTGAGAACTCTTTTAAAAAACAACTAAAAACACATTTGTTCAGGCAGGCTTTTGATCACACATAGGCGCCTTTTTCTTGTCCTCACTGTTCTATAGTGTTGTTTTAATTAGTGACTCATGATTTTATCCAAATTCTTTTATTCTACTTTTTCTATCTGGTTTCACTGTTTTTAACTGCTGTTTGTCTGTTGTCATTTATTTCTGATTTTGTTTTATTGTGTTTTTATATTAAGCTGTAGTGTAAAGCACCCTGTGCATTCGTGCTGTGAAGGGTGCTATATAAATAAAGGTCATTCATTCATTCATTCATGCAGCCTGTTACCTGCTGACTCCACCCTGCTGCCTCCACCCTGCTGCAGCTTGTTACCTGCTGCCTCCACCCTGCTGCAGCTTGTTACCTGCTGCCTCCACCCTGCTGCAGCTTGTTACCTGCTGCCTCCACCCTGCTGCCTCCACCCTGCTGCAGCTTGTTACCTGCTGCCTCCACCCTGCTGCAGCTTGTTACCTGCTGCCTCCACCCTGCTGCAGCTTGTTACCTGCTGCCTCCACCCTGCTGCAGCTTGTTACCTGCTACCTCCACCCTGCTGCAGCTTGTTACCTGCTGCCTCCACCCTGCTGCAGCTTGTTACCTGCTGCCGCCACCCTGCTGCCTCCACCCTGCTGCAGCCTGTTACCTGCTGCCTCCACCCTGCTGCAGCTTGTTACCTGCTACAGCTTGTTACCTGCTACCTCCACCCTGCTGCAGCTTGTTACCTGCTGCCTCCACCCTGCTGCAGCTTGTTACCTGCTGCCTCCACCCTGCTGCAGCTTGTTACCTGCTGCCTCCACCCTGCTGCAGCTTGTTACCTGCTGCCTCCACCCTGCTGCCTCCACCCTGCTGCAGCTTGTTACCTGCTGCCTCCACCCTGCTGCAGCTTGTTACCTGCTGCCTCCACCCTGCTGCAGCTTGTTACCTGCTGCCTCCACCCTGCTGCAGCTTGTTACCTGCTGCCTCCACCCTGCTGCAGCCTGTTACCTGCTGCCTCCACCCTGCTGCCTCCACCCTGCTGCAGCCTGTTACCTGCTGCCTCCACCCTGCTGCCCCCACCCTGCTGCAGCTTGTTACCTGCTGCCTCCACCCTGCTGCCTCCACCCTGCTGCAGCCTGTTACCTGCTGCCTCCACCCTGCTGCAGCTTGTTACCTGCTGCCTCCACCCTGCTGCAGCTTGTTACCTGCTACCTCCACCCTGCTGCAGCTTGTTACCTGCTACCTCCACCCTGCTGCAGCTTGTTACCTGCTGCCTCCACCCTGCTGCAGCTTGTTACCTGCTACATCCACCCTGCTGCAGCCTGTTACCTGCTGCCTCCACCCTGCTGCAGCTTGTTACCTGCTGCCTCCACCCTGCTGCAGCTTGTTACCTGCTGCCTCCACCCTGCTGCCTCCACCCTGCTGCAGCCTGTTACCTGCTGCCTCCACCCTGCTGCAGCTTGTTACCTGCTACAGCTTGTTACCTGCTGCCTCCACCCTGCTGCAGCTTGTTACCTGCTGCCTCCACCCTGCTGCAGCTTGTTACCTGCTGCCTCCACCCTGCTGCAGCTTGTTACCTGCTGCCTCCACCCTGCTGCAGCTTGTTACCTGCTGCCTCCACCCTGCTGCAGCTTGTTACCTGCTGCCTCCACCCTGCTGCCTCCACCCTGCTGCAGCTTGTTACCTGCTGCCTCCACCCTGCTGCAGCTTGTTACCTGCTGCCTCCACCCTGCTGCAGCTTGTTACCTGCTGCCTCCACCCTGCTGCAGCCTGTTACCTGCTGCCTCCACCCTGCTGCAGCCTGTTACCTGCTGCCTCCACCCTGCTGCAGCTTGTTACCTGCTGCCTCCACCCTGCTGCAGCTTGTTACCTGCTGCCTCCACCCTGCTGCAGCTTGTTACCTGCTGCCTCCACCCTGCTGCAGCCTGTTACCTGCTGCCTCCACCCTGCTGCCTCCACCCTGCTGCAGCCTGTTACCTGCTGCCTCCACCCTGCTGCCCCCACCCTGCTGCAGCTTGTTACCTGCTGCCTCCACCCTGCTGCCTCCACCCTGCTGCAGCTTGTTACCTGCTACCTCCACCATGCTGCAGCCTGTTACCTGCTGCCTCCACCCTGCTGCAGCCTGTTACCTGCTGCCTCCACCCTGCTGCCTCCACCCTGCTGCAGCTTGTTACCTGCTGCAGCTTGTTACCTGCTGCCTCCACCCTGCTGCAGCTTGTTACCTGCTGCCTCCACCCTGCTGCAGCTTGTTACCTGCTGCCTCCACCCTGCTGCAGCTTGTTACCTGCTGCCTCCACCCTGCTGCAGCTTGTTACCTGCTGCCTCCACCCTGCTGCAGCTTGTTACCTGCTACCTCCACCCTGCTGCAGCCTGTTACCTGCTGCCTCCACCCTGCTGCAGCTTGTTACCTGCTGCCTCCACCCTGCTGCAGCTTGTTACCTGCTGCCTCCACCCTGCTGCAGCTTGTTACCTGCTACCTCCACCCTGATGCAGCTTGTTACCTGCTGCAGCTTGTTACCTGCTGCCTCCACCCTGCTACAGCTTGTTACCTGCTACCTCCACCCTGCTGCAGCTTGTTACCTGCTGCCTCCACCCTGCTGCAGCTTGTTACCTGCTGCCTCCACCCTGCTGCAGCTTGTTACCTGCTGCCTCCACCCTGCTGCAGCTTGTTACCTGCTGCCTCCACCCTGCTGCAGCTTGTTACCTGCTGCCTCCACCCTGCTGCCTCCACCCTGCTGCAGCTTGTTACCTGCTGCCTCCACCCTGCTGCAGCTTGTTACCTGCTGCCTCCACCCTGCTGCAGCTTGTTACCTGCTGCCTCCACCCTGCTGCAGCTTGTTACCTGCTGCCTCCACCCTGCTGCAGCTTGTTACCTGCTGCCTCCACCCTGCTGCAGCCTGTTACCTGCTGCCTCCACCCTGCTGCCTCCACCCTGCTGCAGCCTGTTACCTGCTGCCTCCACCCTGCTGCCCCCACCCTGCTGCAGCTTGTTACCTGCTGCCTCCACCCTGCTGCCTCCACCCTGCTGCAGCTTGTTACCTGCTGCCTCCACCCTGCTGCCTCCACCCTGCTGCAGCTTGTTACCTGCTGCCTCCACCCTGCTGCAGCTTGTTACCTGCTGCCTCCACCCTGCTGCAGCTTGTTACCTGCTGCCTCCACCCTGCTGCAGCTTGTTACCTGCTGCCTCCACCCTGCTGCAGCTTGTTACCTGCTGCCTCCACCCTGCTGCAGCTTGTTACCTGCTGCCTCCACCCTGCTGCAGCATGTTACCTGCTGCCTCCACCCTGCTGCCTCCACCCTGCTGCAGCTTGTTACCTGCTGCCTCCACCCTGCTGCAGCTTGTTACCTGCTGACTCCACCCTGCTGCCTCCACCCTGCTGCAGCTTGTTACCTGCTGCCTCCACCCTGCTGCAGCTTGTTACCTGCTGCCTCCACCCTGCTGCAGCTTGTTACCTGCTGCCTCCACCCTGCTGCAGCATGTTACCTGCTGCCTCCACCCTGCTGCAGCTTGTTACCTGCTGCCTCCACACTGCTGCAGCTTGTTACCTGCTACCTCCACCCTGCTGCAGCCTGTTACCTGCTGCCTCCACCCTGCTGCAGCTTGTTACCTGCTGCCTCCACCCTGCTGCAGCTTGTTACCTGCTGCCTCCACCCTGCTGCAGCTTGTTACCTGCTACCTCCACCCTGCTGCAGCTTGTTACCTGCTGCCTCCACCCTGCTGCAGCTTGTTACCTGCTACCTCCACCCTGCTGATGACGTAGCGCCCCTAGCAACACGCAGCGTTCGTCCTGTGAACCCCTCCCGCTGGCTTGACAACAACATCTGTGAGCTCAGGCGTAACTGCCGCAGAGTAGAGAGACGCTGGAAACCTCTCATTTAGAAGTTCATCGGCTATACCTCAAAGAGCTGAGGGCTGAGTTTAATAACTCAGTAAAGTCCGCCAGGGCTACCTATTTCAGTAATTTAATCTCATCCAACAAGCACAATCCCAGAGTATTATTTAAAACCATTAACACACTTGTCAGCCCCCCCCCCCCCCCTACACCAGTGCTGTCAAATGAGGACTGTAACCGCTTTCTTAAATTTTTTGTCACCAAGGTTGCAAACATAATGGCAAACATCACTCCTTCTCTATCCCCCCTTCCCCTCCATCCCACCACTCAAGCATCCCTGAGCGATTTCTCACCTGTCTCTCTGGATGATCTCACCATCTTAGTCACCTCCATGAAGACCTCCTCGAGCCCCCTAGACATCCTTCCTACATCCATGTTTAAGGAAGTTTTCTGCTCTGTTGGCCCCAGTCTAGTCACTATCATTAACTCATCCCTAGCCTCTGGTTCTGTCCCAATCTATTTTAAGGAGGCAGTCGTACAGCCACTCCTAAAAAAGTCCAACCTAGACCCCACCATCCATAATAATTTCAGACCCATCTCCAAGCTGCCCTTTGCATCAAAGGTGTTAGAAAAGGTTGTAGCCAACCAGCTCACCACCCACATGTCACAGAATAACATCTGTGACAAATTCCAATCTGGCTTCCGCAAACTCCACTCCACTGAATCTGCCCTTCTCAGAGTATCCAATGATCTCCTGATGTCTGCTGACTCTGGTGAATGCTCTGTTCTGGTCCTGTTAGACCTGAGCGCAGCGTTTGACACGGTCAACCACAACATCCTTTTGGACAGGCTCAGGGAGTGGGTGGGCATCTCTGGGAGCGCTCTAAACTGGTTCGCCTCTTATCTGAGGGAGAGAACGTTCTCGGTGGCTGTGGGTCCTTTTAAATCTGACCCCACCCCTCTCTCATGTGGGGTACCACAGGGATCTGTGCTAGGACCACTCCTCTTTGCCATTTATATGCTTCCCCTAGGCCTCCTCATCAATAAATTCACTGGCATTAAATATCACTGCTACGCAGACGACATACAACTACTCTGCTCTTTTAAACCCGACAACTTGGAGAAACTCAGCCTTCTCCAGGAGTGCCTGCTCGGCATTGAGAGCTGGATGGGGAGTAACTTCCTCCAGTTAAATGCAAATAAAACGGAGGTGCTGATCGTAGCAGCTGAAAAGACTGCAGCTAGAGTGGCCACTCACTTGGGGTCCCTTAAAGACAACATACGTCCCCACCTGAGAAACCTGGGTGTTGTCTTTGACCAGGCCATGAACCTAGACAAACATGTCAAAACACTCACACGCACCTGCTTCTTTCACCTCAGAAACATTGCAAAACTGCGCACCATCATATCTCACTCTGAACTAGAACTATCCGTGCATGCTTTTATTTCCTCTAGGCTTGACTACTGCAACTCACTTTTCACCTGTCTCACCAAATCATCCACAGATAAACTACAAATGGTCCAAAATGCTGCAGCCAGGCTACTCACAAGGTCAAAAAAATCATGTCACATCACTCCCATTTTGGTATCCCTGCACTGGCTCCCGGTACACTATAGAATTCACTTCAAAGTCCTCACTTTCACTTTCAGAGCACTTCACGGTCAGGCCCCTATCTACATCACGGAACTCATCCATCCCTACACCAACACCCGCTCACTCAGATCTGCCGATCAGCACCTCCTAGTGATCCCCAGGACCAGGCTAAAAACAAGGGGTGATAGAGCCTTCGAGGTGACAGCACCAAGGCTCTGGAACGCTCTCCCCCTGGACCTGCAAACTGCCCCCTCTGAGAACTCTTTTAAAAAACAACTAAAAACACATTTGTTCAGGCAGGCTTTTGATCACACATAGGCGCCTTTTTCTTGTTCTCACTGTTCTATAGTGTTGTTTTAATTAGTGACTCATGATTTTATCCAAATTCTTTTATTCTACTTTTTCTATCTGGTTTCACTATTTTTAACTGCTGTTTGTCTGTTGTCATTTATTTCTGATTTTGTTTTATTGTGTTTTTATATTAAGCTGTAGTGTAAAGCACCCTGTGCATTCGTGCTGTGAAGGGTGCTATTTAAATAAAGGTCATTCACTCATTCATTCATGCAGCCTGTTACCTGCTGCCTCCACCCTGCTGCCTCCACCCTGCTGCAGCTTGTTACCTGCTGCCTCCACCCTGCTGCAGCTTGTTACCTGCTGCCTCCACCCTGCTGCAGCTTGTTACCTGCTGCCTCCACCCTGCTGCAGCTTGTTACCTGCTGCCTCCACCCTGCTGCAGCTTGTTACCTGCTGCCTCCACCCTGCTGCCTCCACCCTGCTGCAGCTTGTTACCTGCTGCCTCCACCCTGCTGCAGCTTGTTACCTGCTGCCTCCACCCTGCTGCCTCCACCCTGCTGCAGCCTGTTACCTGCTGCCTCCACCCTGCTGCAGCTTGTTACCTGCTACAGCTTGTTACCTGCTACCTCCACCCTGCTGCAGCTTGTTACCTGCTGCCTCCACCCTGCTGCAGCTTGTTACCTGCTGCCTCCATTTACATTTACATTTTACATTTAGTCATTTAGCTGACGCTTTTATCCAAAGCGACTTACAAGTTCTGTACGACAAGCCATCAGGAAGGGCACAACTCTATCAGCTGAGCAACAATGTTCATCAAAGTGTTGAGTGCTACAGTGTAGGTTAGTTTATTAGGACAAGTGCATGACAGTACGGTTAGTTAGGGTTAGATTATTATTTTTTTTCTTTTTTTTTTTTTTTTTAATTCAGATAATGGTTGAAGAAGTGCGTCTTTAGCCGACGGCGAAAGATTGGACGTGATTCGGCTGTCCTAACTGGGGTGGGTAGTTCATTCCACCATTGTGGGGCAAGGACTGAGAATAGGCGACTTCTCTTTGATGACCCTCCCGGAGCTTGGATAGGAGTAGGTCTGAGGCGGCCAGAAGATGCAGAGCGTAGGGGTCTTGAGGGTGTGTAGTTAGAGACCATTGACCGGAGGTAGGCGGGAGCGGTTCCCTTTGCCGCACGGTATGCTAGGTCGAGGGCCTTGAAGCGGATTCGTGCAGCAATGGGGAGCCAGTGCAGGTCCCTAAGAAGTGGGGTGACATGGGCCGACTTCGGTAGGTTTGAGATCAGGCGGGCCGCTGCGTTCTGAATGAGTTGAAGAGGCTTAGTGGCAGTGGCCGGGAGGCCAGCGAGCAGTGCATTGCAGTAGTCGAGGCGGGAGATGACTGTTGATTGGACGAGGAGTTGGGTGGCTTCTTTTGTCAGGAAGGGGCGTATCCTTCTGACGTTGCTCAGGAGGAATCGGCAGGTTCTGGTCGTCGCTGCGATGTGAGCAGAGAAGTTCAACTGGTCGTCGAGGACAACACCAAGGTTCTTGGCGGTCGGGGACGCAGTCACAGCTGCATTCTCGACTGTGATTGAAAGGTCGGTTAGGGGGGAGGATTTGGCCGGCAGGTGGAGCAATTCTGTTTTGCTTAGGTTCAGTTTGAGGTGGTTGGACGTCATCCAGGCTGAGATGTCGGACAGACAGGCCGAGATCCGCACAGAGACGTGGATATCTGAGGGAGGGAAGGAGAGGAAGAGTTGAGTATCGTCGGCATAACAATGGTAGGAGAAGCCATGAGACGTGATAATGTTACCCAGTGATTTAGTGTAGAGGGAGAAGAGAAGGGGTCCTAAAACCGAGCCCTGGGGGACACCCGTCCGCAGGGGGCGGGTGGCCGACAGGGTCCCTCTCCATGACACTTGGTAGGAGCGGTCATTGAGGTATGATGACAGCCATGTCAGCGCAGAGCCAGCCACTCCCATTCCTGCGAGGGCCGCAAGGAGGATCTGGTGGTTGACTGTGTCGAAGGCTGCAGATAGATCTAGGAGAATCAGGACAGAGGAGAGGCCTTTCGCTTTTGCTAAGTGAAGTGCCTCTGTGACCGCAATGAGGGCTGTCTCTGTGGAGTGACCAGTCCTGAAGCCTGACTGATTAGGGTCTAGGAGGTCATTCTGTAAGAGATAAGTAGTAAGTTGGTTGGATACAGCACGTTCAAGTGTTTTAGAAAGGAAGGAGAGAAGAGAGACAGGACGGTAGTTGCCTATGACAGTAGGGTTCAGGGTTGGTTTTTTTATGAGCGGCGTGACTCTGGCTTGTTTTAGGGAGGTGGGGACCACCCCCGAGTTGAGTGAGGAGTTGATGGTTGCAGTTAGGAATGGGAGGATGTCTGGTGCTATGGTCTGGAGGAGTGGGGAGGGTAGCCGGTCCAGCTGGCAAGTAGTCGGACGGTTTGACGTTACCAGTGTCAGGGTCTCTGCTTCTGTAATGGGAGAGAAAGATGACAGAGTGAAGGATGAGGTTCTCGATTCAGCATTTGGAATGGGTGGGGGTTGGGAGAAGGAGCTGCGGATGTTCTCCACTTTTTCCTCAAAGAAGATCGCAAAGTCTTCGGCAGAGAAAGATGAGGGAGGGGGGGGTGGGGGGGGAGTGAGGAGGGAGGACATGGTAGCATGCAGTTTGCGAAGATTCTTGGCAGAGGCCTCGATCCTATGGTGGAAGAAAGAAGCTTTGGCATTAGTGATGGTTTTGGAGAATGTTAACAAGAGGTTGTGATATGTGTCGATGTCAGCAGTGAGGCGTGACTTTCTATACTTCCTTTCAGCTGCTCTCAGGACCTGTCTTTGTTCTCTCACTGGATCTGTCAGCCATGGACTGGGTGGGGAACGGCGGGCAGGTTTCTCAACGAGGGGACAGAGCTTGTCGAAGGAGGTTGCAAGGGCTGAGAGGAGGGTGGAGGTTGCCATCTCTGTGGAGAGAGCAGAGAAGGTGTCACTCAAAGGTAGAGCGGATAGTATGTCAGAGGAGAGGGTGGAGGGGGATAGGGAGGGCAGGTTGCGTCTGAGTGAGACTGTTTGAGTTGGGGTGAAGACCTTTCGGTTAAGCATGAGAGTTAGTGAGAAGGATATGAAGGAATGGTCAGATACATGTAGGGGAGTTACCGTGGTGTTAATGATGCTGGAGTTACGGGAAAATATGAGATCCAAGGAGTTGCCTGCTTTGTGGGTGGGAGGCATGGGAGTGGGAGTCAGGTCAAACGATTGTAGGAGGGAGACTACTATGACTGACTGAGATGAGTCAGGCAGGTTGAAGTCGCCCAGTAGAAGGAGAGGGGTACCATCTTCCGGTAAGGAGCTAAGAAGCATGTCCAGCTCATCTGTGAAGTGATCGAGCGGACCTGGAGGGCGGTAGAGTGTAACAATGGTGAGATTGAAAGGATTAGAGACAGATACTGCATGATATTCGAGAGAGGAGAGTGACAGTTCTGGGAGTGGTGTTACGTTTGTAGCCTCCACCCTGCTGCAGCTTGTTACCTGCTGCCTCCACCCTGCTGCAGCTTGTTACCTGCTGCCTCCACCCTGCTGCAGCTTGTTACCTGCTGCCTCCACCCTGCTGCAGCTTGTTACCTGCTGCCTCCACCCTGCTGCCTCCACCCTGCTGCAGCTTGTTACCTGCTGCCTCCACCCTGCTGCAGCTTGTTACCTGCTGCCTCCACCCTGCTGCAGCTTGTTACCTGCTGCCTCCACCCTGCTGCAGCCTGTTACCTGCTGCCTCCACCCTGCTGCCTCCACCCTGCTGCAGCCTGTTACCTGCTGCCTCCACCCTGCTGCCCCCACCCTGCTGCAGCTTGTTACCTGCTGCCTCCACCCTGCTGCCTCCACCCTGCTGCAGCCTGCTACCTGCTACCTCCACCCTGCTGCACCTACACCCTGCTGCAGCTTGCGATCTGCTGACTCCACCCTGCTGCTGCTACTTGGTACTTGTTTTTGCTCCTACCACCACCCTAGCATCCACCTATGGGCTACCTATGCCAAAATAAAATCAGTTTGTATTAGGGATGCTCGATATTGGCTTTTTTACCGATACCGATATTCCGATATTGTCCAACTCTTAATTTCCGATACCGATATCAACCAATATCAACCGATACCGATATATGCAGGGTTTCCCACCCCAAAAAACTGAATAATTTCAGGTAACTAATAATTTCACTGGATATATATATAACAAATATTGTTATTGTTTTTTTCTTTTTTTAAACAGATACCGATATTTTCCGATATCACATTTTACTGCCGATATCGGCCGATAATATCGGTCGGCCGATAATATCGGACATCCCTAGTTTGTATTCATGCTCAGTGAAATTCCTGTCCGACAGAACTGTCTATAGTGCTCATTCTTCGCTGAGGGATGTAGATTAATGTACACAACACATACAGTACCTGTATGTGTGACTCTCTATTGGTTCACATAGAATGCAATTAGTTACAACTAAGTACTCAGTGATCTGAAAAAACCCATCATGACAATATGCACATGCACACACACACACACACACACACACACACACACACACACACACACACCTGAAAATCTGGTCTCATCATCTGCTCCGTTGAGCTTCCATGTGGGTTTAATATCATAATGATGGACGACACTCTGTGTGTACTGTAACTAATGCTAGTATATGGACACTGTTGCATTTCATCATCTGGTGATCAGACCTGCTTCAGCCCACTGAGGAATCAAGACAGTACAGTCCCGACATCAAAGGGAATCACTGAGGTCTAATGGCCTCAAGCACATGTTGGTCATAGAAAATACTGATTGCATTCACAACCAGGACGCTGTCCATGGCAATAGGAGTTTATTGTTTGAACCTTTGTGGCCCTGTTGAAGTCTGCCTTTCATTTGATGTTATAGACTATGGTTGGGGTGGGGGTGGCTCATTCCATCATATCCACTCACCTGCATATGCAGTAGTGCTATGTGATTGTGTGTGAAGCAGAAGACTTGGCCTTCTGGCTTGCAGTGACCTCGGTTTGAACAACGCCATTGTACCTTGACCTTCAATCGCACAACTGGTTCTCATTTCCCCTTTGCAACACTGAAAACACTGCGTTGTGAGATAATGCTGTCATGTACCGTAAAACAGCTGTAGCCTACCAGCGCATGCCTGGATCTGCCTGGAGAGTGTGGGCGTGTTGCAGAGGAGACCGGGAAGCCACTTTGATTTTTTAGATGTTTCACCATAGCTACATGGTGTTTATTAACTCTAATCTTAACCTCACTGAAGACATCAGGTCCCACCTTAACCTAAATCAATGTGACCATTGATTCTTTCAAAGTTATAATGCATTTAAACAAAATGCCTTTTAGCCATGACCCTTTGTTGCAGACAGGATATAGTATGGCTACCCCTATGTTTGAAGCCATCAAAAAGTATCCATCTATCCCACAATGTAAAGTGTCTTAACATCCTCTTTGGCTGTTAGCAAGCATTAGTGCTAACATTAGCTACCAAACATTAGCTACCTAACATTAGAGCTGCTATGTCAGCTACCAAATGTTATCTAACGCTAGTTGGTTGGTGTAAATCAAAGATGATCTTTGGCTCAACTAGAGAGGATACATTTTATTTTTTATTGTATTTTTAAACTGGCGGTGCCATTTATTACAGAGCAATTAACACATATATTCAGTCTTTCTATCTCAACAGGCAGATTCCCTAGTATCTGGAAATCAGCACACATATTTCCATTACATAAAGGAGGTGATAGAAATTATCTAAATAATTACAGACTAATCTCCAAGTTACCATACCTAGCTAAAATCCTGGAATCTCTGGTAAATAACCAACTCAAGGCATTTCTTTCTAGTCACTCTGTTTTAGATCCAATATGAATTTAGAGCCAATCACAGCACTATTTCAGGTGTTGCATTAGTTACAAATAATAAGTATCCGCTTTAGACAATAAGAAACATTGTGCTGTTCTTTTTGTGGATCTGTCAAAACCAATTGATACAGTTGAGTATCCTTTGCTGAATGAATGAATGAATGAATGAATGAAAATTTTATTTAACAGATTGCAGAATGAGTACAATACAGTACGGCTCAATACACACAATTGTTAAGGGGATGCAGACCAGAGAAAGACGTTTGTCTTGTTTACATCAGGGTCCCCCATTTTCAATTCATAGTGACATTTATGACATGGTGACATACATGACATACAGCTAGTACTGTTACATTTGTGACATATACGATATGCAAATATACAGTACTGTTACCCAGAGATCCTAACAGAAAATATATAAATATGATGGGGAGGAGACTGTACATTAGGAGGGGGGGGGGGGGGGGGGTGGGTGGGAGAAAATATATACATACGGTGGGGTGCTCTTATGGAGGTTGTGTAATATTGTTTTAGATGGAAAGACTTGTGATTGGTTTCAGAATTATTTGTATTTTTTCTAGAGATGTCAATATGGCGCTTATATCTGTTTTACTCAAGAAGGATAAGGACCCCACCGAATGTGGCAGCTACAGGCCCCTAAGTCTCCTCGGAGCCGATCTTAAGCTATATGCCAAGGTTCTAGCCACCAGACTTCAAAAGCACATGACATCTCTAGTTCACCCTGATCAGACCGGCTTCATAAGAGGCCGCCTGGTTACTGACAACATCAGACGGTTACTGCACGTGATTAATGCCAGCAAGGATATTGCAGCCCCTACAGCGGTCATGTCCTTGGACGCAATGAAAGCATTTGACAGATTGGAGTGGTCTTACTTATGGGCAGTTCTCAGAAGGATGGGGTTGGGTGATGGTTTCATTCATATGATCAAAGTTCTATACACTGAGCCTTCGGCCATGATCTTAACGGGAAAGTTCTGTTCGCCACTCTTCTCTGTCTCGCGCTCTTCTAGACAGGGTTGTCCTCTTAGTCCCGGACTCTTCGCTTTATCCCTCGAACCTCTAGCTCAATACATAAGACAATCCCAAATTATATCTCCTATTTCAATTCAGGGCACCCATCACCATATTAGCTTATACGCAGATGATGTACTTCTGTTTATGCAAAATCCCTCCGTCTCTCTACCTCATCTGCTCGGCGTGATAGATGAATTTGGCAGCCTGTCCGGCTTTAAGATCAACTGGCCAAAATCTGCTTTTCTTCCACTTAATGAGTTTGCGAAGGCTACCATCCTACCGGCAAACATACTTATGGTGGAGCACTTTAAATGTCTCGGGATTGAAATATTCCCCACTATTAGCCAGACGGTAAGGTATAATTACTCCAGCTTGGGTGACAGGATTACGAATGACTTTAACAGAGGTCCAAATTTAAAAATTCATTACAGGCCCGTGCGTCAATAATTAAAATGAATATCTTACCCAGAATTAACTTTATCAGCTCCATGCTCCCGTTACCTCCTCCTGTTGGTTACTGGCAGAAATTGCACTCTGCCTCGTATAAATTCGTTTGGAACAATAAACGCCCGCGCTTGAAGAGATCAACTGCCCAAAGGAGTAAACTCGATGGGGGCTTAGCATTTCCAGACTTTAAATATTATTTTCAAGCTTTCTCTCTGAGACCTTTGATCACTTGGTTTGACGCTCAAGCAGCTGTATCTTGGCGACCATTGGAGGAGAAGTTGGTGTCCCCATATAGACTTCAGGATATTGTGTATACCAACATATCAATTAAACAATGTAAATTAAGATTTGGCCCTCTAATCACACATGTGATCCAAACTTGGCGTGACACTCAGAAAGTGGGTACAAACCGCCATCAATGGCACACGCATTCCCCTCTATTTAATAACAATCTTCTCCTTATTGGACAACAACCTATTAGGTACCCTAGATGGGAAAAGAAAGGCATCCACACATTGGGGGATATCTTCGATAACTCTGGTCTCCGCTCTTTCCAGGATATATCCAACGGATATGATCTCCCCGGAACCTCCTTTTTCTTTTATTTACAAATAAGAGCAGCTCTGAAGGCTCATGGCGTGCCATGGGACGCTCCACTAGTGCATCACCACTTTCACAAATTATTTTATGACAAAGAGACATCGAGAGGCTTCGTTTCTGACTTCTATCGCCATTTACTCATGACCTCGTATAAAGAGCTCCCCCTGGATACGATTTGGAGTTGGATGTAGATTTTGATTGGGATGCAGTCTGGGAAAATGTTCGGTTATCCTCACACAACCCAGATCACCAACAGATTCATCAAAATTTTATTCACAGGACTTATTTAACCCCTAGACGATTGAATTCAATGGGTCTCAGACCTGACTCTCTATGTACCTTGTGTCCAAATGGCGCCACAGGTACATTTATGCATATGTACTGGGAATGCCCTCCTGTTGTGATTTTTTGGGAAAATGTTACATATCAGCTCTCAGACATTTTCTCTCTAACCATACCTGTATCTCCTTCTGTATTATTATTGAATGATCTCTCTAAATTACCGACCTCTATACAAGTGAAAAAACTCATTTTTGCCTCCACCCTGCTGCCCCCACCCTGCTGCAGCTTGTTACCTGCTGCCTCCACCCTGCTGCCTCCACCCTGCTGCCTCCACCCTGCTGCAGCTTGTTACCTGCTACCTCCACCCTGCTGCAGCCTGTTACCTGCTGCCTCCACCCTGCTGCAGCTTGTTACCTGCTGCCTCCACCCTGCTGCAGCTTGTTACCTGCTGCCTCCACCCTGCTGCAGCTTGTTACCTGCTGCCTCCACCCTGCTGCAGCTTGTTACCTGCTGCCTCCACCCTGCTGCAGCTTGTTACCTGCTGCCTCCACCCTGCTGCAGCATGTTACCTGCTGCCTCCACCCTGCTGCAGCTTGTTACCTGCTGCCTCCACACTGCTGAAGCTTGTTACCTGCTGCAGCTTGTTACCTGCTGCCTCCACCCTGCTGCAGCTTGTTACCTGCTGCCTCCACCCTGCTGCAGCTTGTTACCTGCTGCCTCCACCCTGCTGCCTCCACCCTGCTGCAGCTTGTTACCTGCTGCCTCCACCCTGCTGCAGCCTGTTACCTGCTGCCTCCACCCTGCTGCAGCTTGTTACCTGCTGCCTCCACCCTGCTGCAGCTTGTTACCTGCTGCCTCCACCCTGCTGCAGCTTGTTACCTGCTACCTCCACCCTGCTGCAGCTTGTTACCTGCTACCTCCACCCTGCTGCAGCTTGTTACCTGCTGCCTCCACCCTGCTGCCGCCACCCTGCTGCAGCTTGTTACCTGCTGCCTCCACCCTGCTGCAGCTTGTTACCTGCTGCCTCCACCCTGCTGCCTCCACCCTGCTGCAGCCTGTTACCTGCTGCCTCCACCCTGCTGCAGCTTGTTACCTGCTACAGCTTGTTACCTGCTACCTCCACCCTGCTGCAGCTTGTTACCTGCTGCCTCCACCCTGCTGCAGCTTGTTACCTGCTGCCTCCACCCTGCTGCAGCTTGTTACCTGCTGCCTCCACCCTGCTGCAGCTTGTTACCTGCTGCCTCCACCCTGCTGCAGCTTGTTACCTGCTGCCTCCACCCCTCTGCAGCTTGTTACCTGCTGCCTCCACCCTGCTGCAGCCTGTTACCTGCTGCCTCCACCCTGCTGCCTCCACCCTGCTGCAGCCTGTTACCTGCTGCCTCCACCCTGCTGCCTCCACCCTGCTGCAGCTTGTTACCTGCTGCCTCCACCCTGCTGCCTCCACCCTGCTGCCTCCACCCTGCTGCAGCTTGTTACCTGCTACCTCCACCCTGCTGCAGCCTGTTACCTGCTGCCTCCACCCTGCTGCAGCTTGTTACCTGCTGCAGCTTGTTACCTGCTGCCTCCACCCTGCTGCAGCTTGTTACCTGCTGCCTCCACCCTGCTGCAGCTTGTTACCTGCTGCCTCCACCCTGCTGCAGCATGTTACCTGCTGCCTCCACCCTGCTGCAGCTTGTTACCTGCTGCCTCCACCCTGCTGCAGCTTGTTACCTGCTGCCTCCACACTGCTGCAGCTTGTTACCTGCTACCTCCACCCTGCTGCAGCCTGTTACCTGCTGCCTCCACCCTGCTGCAGCTTGTTACCTGCTGCCTCCACCCTGCTGCAGCTTGTTACCTGCTGCCTCCACCCTGCTGCAGCTTGTTACCTGCTACCTCCACCCTGCTGCAGCTTGTTACCTGCTGCCTCCACCCTGCTGCAGCTTGTTACCTGCTACCTCCACCCTGCTGATGACGTAGCGCCCCTAGCAACACGCAGCATTCGTCCTGTGAACCCCTCCCGCTGGCTTGACAACAACATCTGTGAGCTCAGGCGTAACTGCCGCAGAGTAGAGAGACGCTGGAAAACCTCTCATTTAGAAGTTCATCGGCTATACCTCAAAGAGCTGAGGGCTGAGTTTAATAACTCAGTAAAGTCCGCCAGGGCTACCTATTTCAGTAATTTAATCTCATCCAACAAGCACAATCCCAGAGTATTATTTAAAACCATTAACACACTTGTCAGCCCCCCCCCCCCTACACCAGTGCTGTCAAATGAGGACTGTAACCGCTTTCTTACATTTTTTGTCACCAAGGTTGCAAACATAATGGCAAACATCACTCCTTCTCTATCCCCCCTTCCCCTCCATCCCACCACTCAAGCATCCCTGAGCGATTTCTCACCTGTCTCTCTGGATGATCTCACCATCTTAGTCACCTCCATGAAGACCTCCTCGAGCCCCCTAGACATCCTTCCTACATCCATGTTTAAGGAAGTTTTCTGCTCTGTTGGCCCCAGTCTAGTCACTATCATTAACTCATCCCTAGCCTCTGGTTCTGTCCCAATCTATTTTAAGGAGGCAGTCGTACAGCCACTCCTAAAAAAGCCCAACCTAGACCCCACCATCCATAATAATTTCAGACCCATCTCCAAGCTGCCCTTTGCATCAAAGGTGTTAGAAAAGGTTGTAGCCAACCAGCTCACCACCCACATGTCACAGAATAACATCTGTGACAAATTCCAATCTGGCTTCCGCAAACTCCACTCCACTGAATCTGCCCTTCTCAGAGTATCCAATGATCTCCTGATGTCTGCTGACTCTGGTGAATGCTCTGTTCTGGTCCTGTTAGACCTGAGCGCAGCGTTTGACACGGTCAACCACAACATCCTTTTGGACAGGCTCAGGGAGTGGGTGGGCATCTCTGGGAGCGCTCTAAACTGGTTCGCCTCTTATCTGAGGGAGAGAACGTTCTCTGTGGCTGTGGGTCCTTTTAAATCTGACCCCACCCCTCTCTCATGTGGGGTACCACAGGGATCTGTGCTAGGACCACTCCTCTTTGCCATTTATATGCTTCCCCTAGGCCTCCTCATCAATAAATTCACTGGCATTAAATATCACTGCTACGCAGACGACATACAACTACTCTGCTCTTTTAAACCCGACAACTTGGAGAAACTCAGCCTTCTCCAGGAGTGCCTGCTCGGCATTGAGAGCTGGATGGGGAGTAACTTCCTCCAGTTAAATGCAAATAAAACGGAGGTGCTGATCGTAGCAGCTGAAAAGACTGCAGCTAGAGTGGCCACTCACTTGGGGTCCCTTAAAGACAACATACGTCCCCACCTGAGAAACCTGGGTGTTGTCTTTGACCAGGCCATGAACCTAGACAAACATGTCAAAACACTCACACGCACCTGCTTCTTTCACCTCAGAAACATTGCAAAACTGCGCACCATCATATCTCACTCTGAACTAGAACTATCCGTGCATGCTTTTATTTCCTCTAGGCTTGACTACTGCAACTCACTTTTCACCTGTCTCACCAAATCATCCACAGATAAACTACAAATGGTCCAAAATGCTGCAGCCAGGCTACTCACAAGGTCAAAAAAATCATGTCACATCACTCCCATTTTGGTATCCCTGCACTGGCTCCCGGTACACTATAGAATTCACTTCAAAGTCCTCACTTTCACTTTCAGAGCACTTCACGGTCAGGCCCCTATCTACATCACGGAACTCATCCATCCCTACACCAACACCCGCTCACTCAGATCTGCCGATCAGCACCTCCTAGTGATCCCCAGGACCAGGCTAAAAACAAGGGGTGATAGAGCCTTCGAGGTTACAGCACCAAGGCTCTGGAACGCTCTCCCCCTGGACCTGCAAACTGCCCCCTCTGAGAACTCTTTTAAAAAACAACTAAAAACACATTTGTTCAGGCAGGCTTTTGATCACACATAGGCGCCTTTTTCTTGTCCTCACTGTTCTATAGTGTTGTTTTAATTAGTGACGCATGATTTTATCCAAATTCTTTTATTCTACTTTTTCTATCTGGTTTCACTATTTTTAACTGCTGTTTGTCTGTTGTCATTTATTTCTGATTTTGTTTTATTGTGTTTTTATATTAAGCTGTAGTGTAAAGCACCCTGTGCATTCGTGCTGTGAAGGGTGCTATTTAAATAAAGGTCATTCACTCATTCATTCATGCAGCCTGTTACCTGCTGCCTCCACCCTGCTGCCTCCACCCTGCTGCAGCTTGTTACCTGCTGCCTCCACCCTGCTGCAGCTTGTTACCTGCTGCCTCCACCCTGCTGCAGCTTGTTACCTGCTGCCTCCACCCTGCTGCAGCTTGTTACCTGCTGCCTCCACCCTGCTGCAGCTTGTTACCTGCTGCCTCCACCCTGCTGCCTCCACCCTGCTGCAGCTTGTTACCTGCTGCCTCCACCCTGCTGCAGCTTGTTACCTGCTGCCTCCACCCTGCTGCAGCTTGTTACCTGCTGCCTCCACCCTGCTGCAGCTTGTTACCTGCTGCCTCCACCCTGCTGCCTCCACCCTGCTGCAGCCTGTTACCTGCTGCCTCCACCCTGCTGCCCCCACCCTGCTGCAGCTTGTTACCTGCTGCCTCCACCCTGCTGCCTCCACCCTGCTGCCTCCACCCTGCTGCAGCCTGCTACCTGCTACCTCCACCCTGCTGCACCTACACCCTGCTGCAGCTTGCGATCTGCTGACTCCACCCTGCTGCTGCTACTTGGTACTTGTTTTTGCTCCTACCACCACCCTAGCATCCACCTATGGGCTACCTATGCCAAAATAAAATCAGTTTGTATTCATGCTCAGTGAAATTCCTGTCCGACAGAACTGTCTATAGTGCTCATTCTTTGCTGAGGGATGTAGATTAATGTACACAACACATACAGTACCTGTATGTGTGACTCTCTATTGGTTCACATAGAATGCAATTAGTTACAACTAAGTACTCAGTGATCTGAAAAAACCCATCATGACAATATGCACATGCACACACACACACACACACACACACACACACACACACACACACACCTGAAAATCTGGTCTCATCATCTGCTCCGTTGAGCTTCCATGTGGGTTTAATATCATAATGATGGACGACACTCTTTGTGTACTGTAACTAATGCTAGTATATGGACACTGTTGCATTTCATCATCTGGTGATCAGACCTGCTTCAGCCCACTGAGGAATCAAGACAGTACAGTCCCGACATCAAAGGGAATCACTGAGGTCTAATGGCCTCAAGCACATGTTGGTCATAGAAAATACTGATTGCATTCACAACCAGGACGCTGTCCATGGCAATAGGAGTTTATTGTTTGAACCTTTGTGGCCCTGTTGAAGTCTGCCTTTCATTTGATGTTATAGACTATGGTTGGGGTGGGGGTGGCTCATTCCATCATATCCACTCACCTGCATATGCAGTAGTGCTATGTGATTGTGTGTGAAGCAGAAGACTTGGCCTTCTGGCTTGCAGTGACCTCGGTTTGAACAACGCCATTGTACCTTGACCTTCAATCGCACAACTGGTTCTCATTTCCCCTTTGCAACACTGAAAACACTGCGTTGTGAGATAATGCTGTCATGTACCGTAAAACAGCTGTAGCCTACCAGCGCATGCCTGGATCTGCCTGGAGAGTGTGGGCGTGTTGCAGAGGAGACCGGGAAGCCACTTTGATTTTTTAGATGTTTCACCATAGCTACATGGTGTTTATTAACTCTAATCTTAACCTCACTGAAGACATCAGGTCCCACCTTAACCTAAATCAATGTGACCATTGATTCTTTCAAAGTTATAATGCATTTAAACAAAATGCCTTTTAGCCATGACCCTTTGTTGCAGACAGGATATAGTATGGCTACCCCTATGTTTGAAGCCATCAAAAAGTATCCATCTATCCCACAATGTAAAGTGTCTTAACATCCTCTTTGGCTGTTAGCAAGCATTAGTGCTAACATTAGCTACCAAACATTAGCTACCTAACATTAGAGCTGCTATGTCAGCTACCAAATGTTATCTAACGCTAGTTGGTTGGTGTAAATCAAAGATGATCTTTGGCTCAACTAGAGAGGATACATTTTATTTTTTATTGTATTTTTAAACTGGCGGTGCCATTTATTACAGAGCAATTAACACATATATTCAGTCTTTCTATCTCAACAGGCAGATTCCCTAGTATCTGGAAATCAGCACACATATTTCCATTACATAAAGGAGGTGATAGAAATTATCTAAATAATTACAGACTAATCTCCAAGTTACCATACCTAGCTAAAATCCTGGAATCTCTGGTAAATAACCAACTCAAGGCATTTCTTTCTAGTCACTCTGTTTTAGATCCAATATGAATTTAGAGCCAATCACAGCACTATTTCAGGTGTTGCATTAGTTACAAATAATAAGTATCCGCTTTAGACAATAAGAAACATTGTGCTGTTCTTTTTGTGGATCTGTCAAAACCAATTGATACAGTTGAGTATCCTTTGCTGAATGAATGAATGAATGAATGAAAATTTTATTTAACAGATTGCAGAATGAGTACAATACAGTACGGCTCAATACACACAATTGTTAAGGGGATGCAGACCAGAGAAAGACGTTTGTCTTGTTTACATCAGGGTCCCCCATTTTCAATTCATAGTGACATTTATGACATGGTGACATACATGACATACAGCTAGTACTGTTACATTTGTGACATATACGATATGCAAATATACAGTACTGTTACCCAGAGATCCTAACAGAAAATATATAAATATGATGGGGAGGAGACTGTACATTAGGAGGGGGGGGGGGTGGGTGGGAGAAAATATATACATACGGTGGGGTGCTCTTATGGAGGTTGTGTAATATTGTTTTAGATGGAAAGACTTGTGATTGGTTTCAGAATTATTTGTATTTTTTCTAGAGATGTCAATATGGCGCTTATATCTGTTTTACTCAAGAAGGATAAGGACCCCACCGAATGTGGCAGCTACAGGCCCCTAAGTCTCCTCGGAGCCGATCTTAAGCTATATGCCAAGGTTCTAGCCACCAGACTTCAAAAGCACATGACATCTCTAGTTCACCCTGATCAGACCGGCTTCATAAGAGGCCGCCTGGTTACTGACAACATCAGACGGTTACTGCACGTGATTAATGCCAGCAAGGATATTGCAGCCCCTACAGCGGTCATGTCCTTGGACGCAATGAAAGCATTTGACAGATTGGAGTGGTCTTACTTATGGGCAGTTCTCAGAAGGATGGGGTTGGGTGATGGTTTCATTCATATGATCAAAGTTCTATACACTGAGCCTTCGGCCATGATCTTAACGGGAAAGTTCTGTTCGCCACTCTTCTCTGTCTCGCGCTCTTCTAGACAGGGTTGTCCTCTTAGTCCCGGACTCTTCGCTTTATCCCTCGAACCTCTAGCTCAATACATAAGACAATCCCAAATTATATCTCCTATTTCAATTCAGGGCACACATCACCATATTAGCTTATACGCAGATGATGTACTTCTGTTTATGCAAAATCCCTCCGTCTCTCTACCTCATCTGCTCGGCGTGATAGATGAATTTGGCAGCCTGTCCGGCTTTAAGATCAACTGGCCAAAATCTGCTTTTCTTCCACTTAATGAGTTTGCGAAGGCTACCATCCTACCGGCAAACATACTTATGGTGGAGCACTTTAAATGTCTCGGGATTGAAATATTCCCCACTATTAGCCAGACGGTAAGGTATAATTACTCCAGCTTGGGTGACAGGATTACGAATGACTTTAACAGAGGTCCAAATTAAAAAATTCATTACAGGCCCGTGCGTCAATAATTAAAATGAATATCTTACCCAGAATTAACTTTATCAGCTCCATGCTCCCGTTACCTCCTCCTGTTGGTTACTGGCAGAAATTGCACTCTGCCTCGTATAAATTCGTTTGGAACAATAAACGCCCGCGCTTGAAGAGATCAACTGCCCAAAGGAGTAAACTCGATGGGGGCTTAGCATTTCCAGACTTTAAATATTATTTTCAAGCTTTCTCTCTGAGACCTTTGATCACTTGGTTTGACGCTCAAGCAGCTGTATCTTGGCGACCATTGGAGGAGAAGTTGGTGTCCCCATATAGACTTCAGGATATTGTGTATACCAACATATCAATTAAACAATGTAAATTAAGATTTGGCCCTCTAATCACACATGTGATCCAAACTTGGCGTGACACTCAGAAAGTGGGTACAAACCGCCATCAATGGCACACGCATTCCCCTCTATTTAATAACAATCTTCTCCTTATTGGACAACAACCTATTAGGTACCCTAGATGGGAAAAGAAAGGCATCCACACATTGGGGGATATCTTCGATAACTCTGGTCTCCGCTCTTTCCAGGATATATCCAACGGATATGATCTCCCCGGAACCTCCTTTTTCTTTTATTTACAAATAAGAGCAGCTCTGAAGGCTCATGGCGTGCCATGGGACGCTCCACTAGTGCATCACCACTTTCACAAATTATTTTATGACAAAGAGACATCGAGAGGCTTCGTTTCTGACTTCTATCGCCATTTACTCATGACCTCGTATAAAGAGCTCCCCCTGGATACGATTTGGAGTTGGATGTAGATTTTGATTGGGATGCAGTCTGGGAAAATGTTCGGTTATCCTCACACAACCCAGATCACCAACAGATTCATCAAAATTTTATTCACAGGACTTATTTAACCCCTAGACCAGGGGTGGCCAACCCGCGGCTCGCGAGCCGCATGCGGCTCTTTGCCCGTCAATGTGCGGCTCTTCCATCCATAAATTTTTTTTTTTTTTTTTTTTTTTTTTTTACTTTTTTTTTTTTTTTTTTACTTTTTTTTATGTCACTCATTCCATAAGGACGTAGAATAAACATTTACAATTTTTTTTTAAATGGTCCATTTGCATGTTCTTGGTATCTGAATCTAGGGACATATGGATCAGTGTCAGAAATAGTGTGTCTGTTACTAGGCTTGAGTAAATTGTAATGAACCAAAGGAGAATATCAATTCTATTTAAAAAAAAATATCTTTGACTGTAAATAACACCATGCTAAAATTGACCAGACCTGAAAAATCTAAGCAAATGAATAAAGGGAAGATGATTAAACAGAAGGTTTTGTAGATACAGTACTGAATTCTGCCATCTTTTTTATAATGTAAATTTCTCCACCATTTTTCATCATATTGCAACACCGTTTTTTGCAAGACGTTCACAGAAAGGTAGAGAAACTAACTGCGTTCTGTTTTATGGCAATAACGTTCAGGTTTGTGGGAGATAATCCCAAAAAATAAGAGAAATTAAAAAGTAAATCCAGAAGTCAGATGATTGACAGGGGCTGGTGTGAGCTGGGTAGGGTAGTTTTTCGAAATTTGAAAGCCCTGAGTCTCTTCCTTCAAAAGACTACACTCACTTTTGGCTGTGCCACTTCCTCCTGTCAATATGCGCCGGTTTCCGACTCAATGCCCTGAGATTTCTATAATCTTATATTTCACTAATAACAGTTAAAATAATTGGTAAACAAACATAATGCTGAAAATATACACTTTTACTGTATATCTCGGGCTTAAGAGGTTAACCCTGTGAGGCCCAAATTAAAAAGAAATTAGCAACTTCAGAGGCCAGAGGGTGGGACATATAAACACATTTACTATCAAATAGCATTGTGAGGCTGAACAACAGGACCAATTGACTATACATGTGCTTAAAGGGGAACTATCTTATAAATGGCTTTTTTCAGTGTTTATCATTGTTTCTTAGCTATGTGGACTTATATTAATAGGATATATGTCTCTAATTCTCATATTGGCGAATTCTTCCAATTCTCCTCTCACAATATTCACCCTCACTGAACTGAATCATCTGAAAATGTGCATATCTGTGATGTCAGAGATTTCTCAGCTGCATAATAATGTGGCAGTTGGCACCAGGCCACACAGTGGTTGGAGCCCAGCCTCAAAACGGCTTAAGATCTTGAGGTAGAAAAATGCGGTTTTTAGTACTTGATTAGAAATACAAAACAATGCATTTTTTTGGAAAAAAAACCTAGGTGTTCCATAGACTCACAGGAATTGTGTAAAAGTGCCCAAATAGTGAAAGAAATAGTAAATAGTAGTATAATAGTTAATAGTTCCCCTTTAACATTTTTTAAATAAACATTATTTTTTTAAATGGCTAAAAGTGATTTTGTAATTTTGCAACCGTGGGTCTCACAGGGTACTTTTAACCCTGTGAGGCCCAAATAAAAAAGACATTAGCAACTTCAGAGGCCAGAGGGTGAGACCTATAAACACATGAAGGGTGCCGTGACTGAAAAAAAAGGTTGAGAAACGCTGGTGTGGCTCTTTGTGGTACCACAGTCATTTTTTTGTGGCTCTTAGTCTCTGACTGGTTGGCCACCCCTGCCCTAGACGATTGAATTCAATGGGTCTCAGACCTGACTCTCTATGTACCTTGTGTCCAAATGGCGCCACAGGTACATTTATGCATATGTACTGGGAATGCCCTCCTGTTGTGATTTTTTGGGAAAATGTTACATATCAGCTCTCAGACATTTTCTCTCTAACCATACCTGTATCTCCTTCTGTATTATTATTGAATGATCTCTCTAAATTACCGACCTCTATACAAGTGAAAAAACTCATTTTGGCCGGCCTCACAGCCGCAAAAAAATGTATTGCCTCACGCTGGTTTCACCCAGACAGACTCTGTCCAAAGGTATGGTTTCTCACCTACCTTGACGTGATCTATTTGGAGATATCCACGGCACGTGTTATAGGGGTTAAGGAATCTGATATCGCAATTTGGTTGGCTGCAGTGGCAAAGTTGAGGGAACGCATATAAGTTTGGAAATTTTTGTTTTGATTCTTGTTTTTTGCTGAGTGAGGTATTGTGAGTGTGACTCATGTTGAGGTCCTGGGGTGAGCGGGGGGAGGGGGGGGGGAAGAGAACGAGCGAGTGTCCATGTAGGATGATCACTTTACAGTTTGTATCAGTTGTTGTCTTGTCATGTGGTGTTGAGTTATTGTCTTGGGAAGTCTTTTTATGTATTGTTGTTGTTGTATTGTGATATGTTTTGTTTCATGTTGGAAAAAAGAAAAAGAAAATAAAAATATTTGATAAAAAAAAAAAATGTATTTGTATGAGAGACTTTGTGTGAAGAACTTCCCAGTCTTGAGTTCCTGCTGGTTACAAAGGGTCAAAGTCATGTTTATTGTAATTTGAATATTGAAATACAGTACTCATGTCTCGGTTATAGCCATTATACTAAATAACTAGAATAAATACTAAAATAAATGCTGATCCTCATGATAGACATGCAAACTGATTCAATAAAAATCCAATACAAACGAATCATTCAATAAAGAAAACCCAAAATGAATTCAATAGAAAACGAATCCATTCAGTAAAAACCTAATCTAATTCAATAAAACTGATTAGGTCAATAAAACGAATTTAATTAACTGATTAAAGAGAAGTGTCATAGGTGCCATAAAGTGCTGAGGTGCAGTGTGCAGAGGCATGGCATTGATGAGCTGCGATGAACTGTTCAGTAGCCTCACATCATCCGGGAAGAAGCTATTCTTCAGCCTGGTGGTTCTTGCCCGGATGCTGCGCAGCCTCCTGCCTGAACAGTCCATGTGCAGGGTGGGTGGGGTCATGATGTGGATTGCTCTGTCCGTGCATCGGTTGGTGTAAATGTCTGAGATGTCTGGTAAGCTGCATCCGGTCTGGTGTTCCGCAAGGATACATTTTGGGTCCTGTCCTCTTCACCATCTATATGATATTATCTCTTCATTGAGTGGCTGCCCAGTCCATCTCTATGCTGATGACACTATTGTGTATTATATTCCTGATTCTGTACAACTATCCATTGAGTTTCCTTTTATGCTCTATAGGCATAAGGGCACTCTATAGGCACCATATTATATCTATTTATTAAAGAGATTTGCTGTTACAGCCACAGCCAGGGCTTTTCTCTCCCCTGTCTGTCAGCAGGTTCCCATGCTCATACATGGTCCTCTTCCTGTTCCCATCTCACCATCAACCAACTCACCTGTGCCAGACGACACACCTGCCGGCTATCACCCAATCACCGAACCTGGATAAGAGGCCTGCACTCCTGCCACGCCTTATCAGTGTTGTTTACACCTCCCGTGGTATAGGACTCTCTTCAAGACCTTAGCGTTCCTGAAATTATGTTTTTGTGTGCTCAGTGACCTTGCTCTATACTAATCTGTGTTCTCCGATGTCCAGGACCTCACCTCTCTGGCCAACACCTCGACCACAGATCCTCACCAGCCTGCACTCTCATGGACCTCACCTACACACACCATCGACCTGTCACTCTTCCACTCCTTGTTCCCTGTCTCTAGCTCCTCTCATGACCCTTGGACCCTGCTTCCCCATACTTTAATTAAACATTCTAAACCGCTCTATTCTTCTGTGCCTATGTGTTTGTCGCGGGTGGGGGTATGTGTGTGTCTGTATGTATGTGTGTTGATGTACCTGCGGGCAGGGGTGTAGCTCCAGATTCTGGGCCCCATGAAAGAATGTATTTGTAGGCCCCCAGTGAATACGAGCGCGCGTAAGCAGTTCAGCACCTGCACTGTTGGTGGGTGAGCCTAGTAAAGGATGTCGCATTGCATTCATCTTCAATGAATGGACCAATGCAATAGTCTACCAAAGCCCCCCCTCTCTCTCTATATATCTCACACACACACACACACACACACACACACACACACACATACACACACACACACACACACACACACACACATACACACACACACACACACACACACTTCAGAAACAAACATAGTATCAATGAGAGCATCAATAATACACCTGAGTGATGTCTAGTAAAAAAAAAAAAAAGAAAAAAAAATATAAGTTTTGGGCCCCCCCCCCCCAGTGCTGGGCCCTTGGAATCATCCTAAGCTACCCCCCCCCCCAAGCTACGCCCCTGCCTGCGGGACCCCAAGAGGAGGACACGGCCCGTGATGGTCTTGATGAGGACCTAGATGCTTACCTGGCCGCCTAAATATTAAAGGCAACAACTTGTGTCTAGCCACGCCCAACTTGCGTCTAGCCACGCCCCCGCGGCGACGTGGCAGCAGCAGAGCTCTGTCGCGGCAGCATTATGTAGCAGTAATCCCCCCTCTTTTAACATCGACAACTAGCTCAACTGGTGGCGCCGCCTTGCTGTGGATCCTGCGGTCTGTTGGTGACAAGTTTGATTCCCTTCAATTTTTTTATTTAAATTTTTTTTAACATGCATTCTTTCGCCGGTTAAGTTTAGGCATGTTAACTTTAAGCATTGTTTCGGAGTTGGTTAAGGTTAAGGTTAGGCATTGTTTCGGAGTTGGTTAAGGTTAGAAGGGTTAAGTTTAGGCGCTGTTAAGGAGCTGGTTAAGGTTAGAGTTTGTCTTAGAGAATGGCAATAGACAGCCTATTTCCGCGCTGCAGCTCACTCGCGCTGCCGCGGTCACATGGGCGTAGTGGCCAATCAGAGAAGCCCAAAATATTCACGCTACCTGGCCGGTTTAACAGGCAAGTGTATATCCGAATATGATGTGTATTCAAATCGCCTATCGCAGTACTGCGCCATGCTGTCCCTTCTTCCCTGCTTAGATGGAGTCGATGAAGTCCCGGTGGGAGCGTGGGGAGCCGTCCTGTGGGGATGGTGATTTTGTGCAGAGGACAGTGACAGCAGGCGGGTGCGGGGCCACCAGGGGGGGATAACCTAATTACCGTCATACCATCTACACATGTGGTCCCTCTTTCTTACGCAGCTGGGGTGTGCCGCTGGAGGGAGAAGAGATGGATTGGCTGGCTGGCGTGGAGGGGCGGTGCCCGGAAGGACGGGGCACTGTTGAAAGGAGGATCGATGTTTGACAGTAAATAGAACAGAGTCGCAGGGACGACACGAGGGACGCGGAACTGCAGAGATACGAGGACACGCTACCCTTCTCTCATACCTTTTGCCACGGAAGACGCTTACTGCTCAACCTGCTGTGTTCACTTTCTCTCTGGGGAACGAGTGGAGCCGAGACCAAGAGCGAGACATTGTAGCCATGCTACACGCCGTGAGTAAATACCCAGTATCGATATATCTGCACCGGATGAATGTACTGTTTCCCGAGCTATCAGTAAATGGAGTATATGAACTGTGCTATAAGGAACTATGGATAATGCAAACTGACATTACAAACGGTAGAGAAATTGAGAGCACCGCATGCGGAAACGCTGTTACTATTAACCTGGGCCCATTGGAGAGCAGTACAACGGGGCAGCCAATTGACTAAACAAAAGAACGTAGGAGCTCGACGTGTGTAATTAACTGTGCTATTTCCTTGCCGCTAGGAGGACACTACCGCATTACCCTGATCAGCTCTGTACCGAGAAGTACCCTGTTCCCCGGTCCCAGTCGGAACGCTTTTCAGCGCGGGGCCGTGGGAGAGAGATGGAGGGGGGGAGAGACCCTCCCCGCCCACGCGCCTCCGGGCTGCGTTATATCCTTTTTGTCATATTGTCTACCAACTATGACCAGCGCTTTTCACTGCCCCAACCTAGGCTAGGATGCGGGAGGAACATTATGGCCCCAGACCTAAACCTCGTAGCACCCCATACCCACTACTATAGACATGCCCCCTTATCTTTGCTGTGTGCCACCAGTGTGCATTGTTCTTAATAGTACTTGATTATGTGCTGTGACACCCTGAGACCAGATGTGTGGTATTTATATTCTCAGGCTATGTTTGTAGTGTAGTGTGCAGTGTGATTCTGGATTAGTTCGTGACCATTTCCAGACCTGGGTGCAGTTCAGCACCATTTCCCACGTGTGCAGTGTTTTAGGAGCAGAACAGGTAGTGGGGGTGGGAGTAGCAGCCTGGGGTTGGCCTACAGGGCAGAGAAGCGCTTCCTTTTAATCACCCTAGGCCTACGGGCACGGGTCTTTTAGAATTAGGTTAGCTAGTAGTTATTTATTTAGAGTATAAACTTGTATGCTATATATCTATTTTCCTGTAATAAAGTCTTTCTTATTGTTTCTCAAAGCATTCTCCCGTGTCTGTTTGTGGTCTTGGGGAAATTCATGTGTGGTAGGTCAGCTGAGCCCTTTGGGAAGTGTATCCGTGCGTTTGCACACTTTAACCCTAGATCTGGATACTTCCCATGGGGGTCTGGTGACATATTTTGGCGTAGTCGGTAGGATTTCCCCATAGTCCACAGCAAACATGGTCGATGAGAATGCTAGAGAAACTTGGATGCAAGCAGTCATGATGCCCTGGTACTTGGGGTTGCATTGGGTTCCTAAGTTTAGTGGAGAAAAGGGGACCACTAAATTTAGTCAGTGGCTAACCCAGGTGGAGGCCTTTTTGCGAGCGCAAACTTTACCACCCCCACAGGGAATAGACTTCCTGTTTAGCTCCCTTGATGGCCCTGCACATAGAGAAGCCATGCTCCCCTCAGCAGCTATTAAATATTCCCCCCAGGAAGTAATCAAGGCATTAACCCTGAAGTACGGGGACCATAGGTCTTCTGATACCCTTCAAGAGGGGTTTTTCAATTGTAGGCAGGCTGAGAAGGAAGGGATAGAGGAATTCACCCTGCGCCTTAGAGAGTGCCTTTACACATGGCGAGTTAGTGACCCCGATAGTGCAGGGAAGGGTATGTGTGTGTCTGTATGTATGTGTGTTGATGTACCTGCGGGACCCCAAGAGGAGGACACGCCCCGTGATGGTCTTGATGAGGACCTAGATGCTTACCTGGCCGGTTTAACAGGCAAGAGTATATCCGACTATGATGTGTATTCGAATCGCCTATCGCAGTACTGCGCCATGCTGTCCCTTCTTCCCTGCTTAGATGGAGTCCATGAAGTCCCGGTGGGAGCGAGGGGAGCCGTCCTGTGGGGATGGTGATTTTGTGCAGAGGACAGTGACAGCAGGCGAGTGCGGGGCCGGGGCCACCAGGGGGGGACAACCTAATTACCGTCATACCGTCTACACATGTGGTCCCTCTTTCTTACGCAGCTGGGGTGTGCCGCTGGAGGGAGCAAGAGATGGATTGGCTGGCTGGCGTGGAGGGGCGGTGCCCGGAAGGACGGGTACTGTTGAAAGGAGGATCGATGTTTGACAGTAAACAGAACAGAGTCGCAGGGACGACACGAGGGACGCGGAACTGCGGAGATACGAGGACACGCTACCCTTCTCTCATACCTTTTGCCACGGAAGACGCTTACTGCTCAACCTGCTGTGTTCACTTTCTCTCTGGGGAACGAGTGGAGCCGAGACCAAGAGCGAGACATTGTAGCCACGCTACACGCCGTGAGTAAATACCCAGTATCGATATATCTGCACCGGATGAATGTACTGTTTCCCGAGCTATCAGTAAATGGAGTATATGAACTGTGCTATAAGGAACTATGGATAATGCAAACTGACATTACAAACGGTAGAGAAATTGAGAGCACCGCATGCGGAAACGCTGTTACTATTAACCTGGGCCCGTTGGAGAGCAGTACAACGGGGCGGCCAATTGACTAAACAAAAGAACGTAGGAGCTCGACGTGTGTAATTAACTGTGCTATTTCCTTGCCGCTAGGAGGACACTACCGCATTACCCTGATCAGCTCTGTACCGAGAAGTACCCTGTTCCCCGGTCCCAGTCGGAACGCTTTTCAGCCCGGGGCCGTGGGAGAGAGATGGAGGGGGGGAGAGACCCTCCCCGCCCACGCGCCTCCAGGCTGCGTTATATCCTTTTTGTCATATTGTCTACCAACTATGACCAGCGCTTTTCACTGCACCAGCCTAGGCTAGGATGCGGGAGGAACATTATGGCCCCAGACCTAAACCTTGTAGCACCCCATACCCACTACTATAGACATGCCCCCTTATCTTTGCTGTGTGCCACCAGTGTGCATTGTTCTTAATAGTACTTGATTATGTGCTGTGACTCCCTGAGACCAGATGTGTGGTATTTATATTCTGAGGCTATGTTTGTAGTAGGGATGCCCCGATCACGTTTTTTGCTACCGATACCGAGCCATATCGGCCGATACCAATCCGATACCGATCGTTTTTGATTAAAAAATTAAAAATACAAAATCATTTTATATAATTTTATTTTTTATTTTTTATAAAATATATATATTATATAATTAGACTTGTACTTGTAGTTGTATTATCTGCGAGACAAGTCAAAATGCTCGCTATCTGCAAACACCTCCACTGTCTGTGTGTACTCGAGTAGCCTCCAGCTACGGCCAGGATTTTCCGGCGCTGCAGCTGGGCCCTATTGGTATACTGTGCTTTGGTCAGATCATATTCAGCATGCCCTCAGCTCGAATACGCATCAAATCAATGTTATAAGACATTGATATCAGGAGCTATCTGTAGCTACTGCTAGCCGGCTAGATAACGTTAAGACAACGCCTCAGTGAACTATTTAGTTTAGAGCTAACGTGAGCTACCGAGTCAACGGAGGTAACTTATCATGCACTCGACTATTGCTGGAGCATTTGTTGATATCAGCAGCTAGCAGTAGCTAGCCAGCTAGATAACGTTAGACAATGCCTCATGTAGTCACTGGGTCATTTAGTTTAAACAGTAATGTTAGCTCGGTAGGTAGCCAACGGTAGCTCACGTCGCATGCACCAGACTATAGCAGACTGCGAGGCATAGTGAGCCTCTTGTTTACACGAGTGCGGGAGGGGCTGGGGAGGAGGAGGGGCCTTACGCTGCAGGCAGCTGTGTGTCTGAGAGAGAAGTCAGCAGTGAGATCTCCGCTAAGAATTGGATCATGTTTTTCGATCGGTTTTAACGATCGGCGAAAATAAAGCATTATCACCGATCACCGATCTCATATTTATACTGAATATCGGCCGATACCGATCGCTGGCCGATCGATCGGGGCATCCCTAGTTTGTAGTGTAGTGTGCAGTGTGATTCTGGATTAGTTCGTGACCATTTCCAGACCTGGGTGCAGTTCAGCACCATTTCCCACGTGTGCAGTGTTTTAGGGTCAGAACAGGTTTTTTATCCACCCTAGGCCTACGGGCACGGGTCTTTTAGAATTAGGTTAGCTAGTAGTTATTTATTTAGAGTATAAACTTGTATGCTATATATATATATTTCCTGTAATAACGTATTTCTTATTGTTTCTTAAACATTCTCCCGTGTCTGTTTGTGGTCTTGGGGAAATTCATGTGTGGTAGGTCAGCTGAGCCCTTTGGGAAGTGTATCTGTGCGTTTGCACACTTTAACCCTAGATCTGGATACTTCCCATGGGGGTCTGGTGACATGTTCTGCTCCTGGGTTCTAGAAAACACCCCACCCTAACATTTGCACTACATGCATACCTAATTTTAGAATACATTTTTTAAAGTTTGCATTTGTGTACCTCATTGTCTGCATGACTACCTTGCAATCTGTGCTACGAATAAAGACTTCTTCAAGTCCAGTGAATCTTTAAGTGAATCAGCAGAAAAAAAGAAGGGTCTTGATTTTTTGTATCAAGTAAAAGTTACAAGGAAGGTGAAGGGAGTGAAGGAGGAAAGAAAGTCAAATATTTTGGTCTAGTGGTTTAATAATAATATAATAAAAACCACTGGTAACATAACAACGTCAAAAATATTATATTTGCTTCATTGAACCTTGATTTAATGAGCTGCTTATAATCAAACATTTTCCTCCAAGTTATTTCAAGTCAAGCAGGTCATTGTTTATGCTGGCACTCTTGAACATTGAGGGCTTTGTGAGATTTATTACATTATATATTACTCAACAATTTGGTGTGCCTTAAAATGTGGATGTTCTTACTGAAGTGTTCCTTGGCACCGAAGAGGCTGACAAACCCATTTTCAGACAATAAAAATGTGACACACACACACACGCACGCACACACACACACACACACACACACATGCCTGCCTTACCTATAAAATCCTACATGGCTTGGCTCCTCCCCCCCTCTGTACTTTCATAAAACAGAAAGCATCTGCTGACAGATATACCAGGTCTGTAGTCAGAGGGGACTGTGTAGTCCCAAACAGGAGGTCTGCTTTTAGTCAGACAGCCTTTTCCGTGAGAGTAGCCCACACCTGGAACAGTCTGCCAACACGGCTCAGGGAGTATCAAAGTTACATTTAATTTAAAACTAACTTAAAATCATGGTTGAGAGATGGTCAAGTGTGCGACCATTTTAACTGAGGGGTTGTATTGTAATGTATTTATTTGTATGTATTTTAGTGTATTGTAACCTATACTGATTCCTACTGTGTTTTAATTATTGTACTATGTTTTAATTATTGTTGTGCTCATGTCACCTGCCCCAGAGACTACAGTTGAAAATTAGCCAATTTGGCTAAACTGGCATATTTACAGTCAAATGTTCCTTAATATGCACTGTCTCTGTATTTTAAACCAATAAATACAAAAAAATACACACACACACACACACACACACACACACACAAACACACACACACACACACACACACACAGACATACGTAAGTCAAGTCAAATTGTATTTGTATGTAACAATTCATACACAAGGTAACTCAGTCCTTCACAAGAGAGAGACAAAAAATGGAAATGGTGCTTATCTCCATACAATTAGAAGAATACCTAAACACATAGAAACATACTGTACTCACATGCATGTGCACTGCACACAGACACATACTGAGAAAACAAATCTCTGTTCTTCTGGTTTACTTTATGCTCTGTGGCTGTATTGCAGCGGACCCAGGGGAGTGCTGTGTCCGATTTAGTGCCATTTGGTGGTGCTATAACAACAAACTTTATGCCATTTGGCCAGATGGTGGCACCATACCTTCCTTCCATACCTGTCCATTGCATATCTATAGTGCGTACCTGTCCATTGCATATCTATAGTGCGTACCTGTCCATCGCATATCTATAGTGCGTACCTGTCCATCGCATATCTATAGTGCGTACCTGTCCATTGCATATCTATAGTGCGTACCTGTCCATCGCATATCTATAGTGCGTACCTATCCATCGCATATCTATAGTACGTACCTGTCTATCGCATATCTATAGTGCGTACCTGTCCATTGCATATCTATAGTGCGTATGTGGTGATATTGACCTTGAATTCCATAATTAAAATGTGTGAATAATTAGGAAACCATAACATTATGCCTTGTATACTGTTTAGCAGCAGAGTGGGCTGCAGGGCGAAATGAGGAACGATTCTAGAGACAGTTGCATCAGATAACAGCAGGGAGTTATTTCAACCCCCACTAGAACAAAGAAACTGAAAAGTCACACCCAAATGGTAGGAGATGTCTGCACTGACAGTAGAGACCAGATAGCTGGCTCTGATAAGTATAAGACAGAGCTAAAAGATCATTAATCAATAAATACATGGTTTAAAGCTAAATGAAAAAGCATGATACTTGATTGGCTTTGATTAGATAAAGAAACCAATAAAAACATCTATATAGATATTTAGAGTTATCACAGCTATATGATCTGGTCACTAATGGTACACACAGGAATGTTTATTCAGTCAGAGGAGATTTGAGCAGCCAAGGAGGGGGGCCATCAAAAGCACCCTCCGCTGTACTCATCAAAGGAACCACACCGACGGGGGGCCATCGGCGGGCCCCCTCTGTTTACTGAGCCAAGACCCACACAGGAGATTGAGAAAGTGGGGGCAGCCAGCCCCCACAGAGTAAACCAGGGGGAGGGGCGGACCGCCCTTCCAGAAGAACCAATCGGATTGGACCAAACGTATTAGTAACATGTGCTATTATTGGTGGGAAATGATAGTACTTAAGAGCAAAATATAGTGTTATTCAGGAGCCCAGACCGCTCCCCAGGTCTGTGGCTCCCCCGCTACCCACCCAGAGAAATGCTGTCGGCTGATGTTCATGTAAGTAGGCTGGATGGACCCATTATGTTGGTTAGAATAGAATATAAAGATACTTATCTTAGAAACCAGGCTTACTTATATGAAAAGCGGCTTACAGTAAATTCTCTATGTTCATTGATGTTAACAATGACTGTTGTATGTACCTACATGTTGGGGTTTTAATAATAATAATAATAATAAATCAAATTTATATAGCGCCTTTCATAGAACCCAAGGTCGCTTTACAATCAGGACAAAAAATAGGGCAAGGAAAGTAGGGAGGGAGGGGGAAGAGATGCAAACCTTGTTGATCCTGTGTACAAAACAGACATGTTAATGTATTCTGATAATCCTTGTATGTGAAAAGCAACCTTTTTATTCACTCCTGGCCGCCGAGACAAATAAATCCAGGAGTTTGAATTCGAACTCTCTTGTCTGGACTGCACTTTTATTCCTTGCTGGCTATATTGGAAGTCAGATGAGGAGACCAAATTCTATCACTTATGATCCTTTTTCCTCCTTCCAGTTAGCGACCTCCTTGTACTGTACAATAACCTTAGATTATTGTTAGGATTCTACTACAGAAATGGTGCCGTTTCACCCGCCCTGTTGTGCCCCCCCCTGAAGATGTGCAGTGAGGTTTGTGTGGCTGGCTGCTCAGAGCCACGGCCCTGCTTGCATGTTGGGGACATCCAGGAAAAGAGCCGGGGGTTGATGCGTTTCATTAAGGGGTTGCAGTGCAGGATTTTGCTGTCTGGATGGAGGACAAAGGGACAGGATGGAGGCTGGTTGTGTAGGCCACTAGTTGGGGCCCGGGGTGAATATAGCCTTTGCGTACAGGAATGGGGGAGCGGTGTTTAGGTTAGACTGTCCAACGGTAAAGGGATCGCGCTTGTTGTGCAGTGAATATACAATCATGAGCTTTTGATGTATTGTGTGGTTATTTAGACACAGGAGGCCGTTCCCGGCCTGTTCGCTTGAGGTTTATGGCAATAAGTACGGGCAGCGTATTTGGTGCCAGGCCCTTGCGGACAGGGGGATAGTACTTTTTTTTATTTTTGTTGAAAGTAATAGCTTAGGGGGATAGGTTAAGGATAGGTAATTTACTTGAGGGGACACGGCGTGGAGCGGTAGAACGTGGATTATAGTTGCAGAAAGGCAGGAAGTGGGACTGTGAGGTGACTATGGACAGTGATGGACAATGCAGAGTAGTCAGATCTTAAAGAGAAGATTATAGGGTAAGGTAAAGAGTGTGATGAGAGAACTATGATTGTAGTACAGGATGTTATGAGCCCTGGTACCACGGAGAGAACAGAGTACAGGGAATATGAGCCCTGATACCACGGAGTGATGAACATACCACAGAGTGATGATACCATAGAGAACAATGAGACAGAGTTACAGAGTATAGAGCACAATGAGACAGAGTTACAGAGTAGACAGAGTAGACAGAGTTACAGAGTATAGAGTACAATGAGACAGAGAACAGCGTACAGAGAACAGAGAACAGAGAACAGAGTACAGATAACATAGAAACAGAGAACAGAGTGATGATAAAATAAATGATAGCGTTGCGCCATGTAATCGATGTCTCGTACGGGGGGTCGGTTTGTTTGTATTTATGTTTTTATGTATTTATGTATTTGTGTAACCATGTATGATCATAGCAAACTCGGCCGGGTTGTTGTGTTGTTTAACGTGGATCAGGGCGGTATACGAGTCTGAAGCTAATCATATTGGATGTTGGGGCTAACTGGCTTAGCTCTGTGGAAGAGCCGCGGTAAATCTAGGGACGGTAAGGCGGCGAGGTGAGAGAATTGACGGAACACTGTGGAAGAAATTGTTGTTAGGAAGCGAATCGAGTGGTTCGTTGATGTGATTATGGCCGTATTAATGGTTATATTTAATGCGGTATTCAATGTGGACAACGATGTTGTTATGGAGAAGCAGTCGCCGGTTGATGACGTCATAGTGTTGAGTGGAGTGTGTGAACGTCCTGGCTGTGTGGGGAGCCGGGCGAAGAAAGGGTAGGAGAATTGGTTTATGATTCGTGTTGGACTGTGTAGACGGCGTTGGTATATTAGAATGTTTTAAATTCTTTTCTTTTAAAGTAGTTTGTTGTTTAAACATGTGTGAGTTGGGTTAGAATTAGATTGGTGACGAGCGGACTGAATGGAATGTACGGATCTCGAATGGCACATAGCGCGTGGCTCCCGGGAGCGCATTGAACATCACATCAGGTTGGCTAGCTACTTAGCTGGTATGAGCGTTTGGGAGATAACGCCGGGGAAAGGGCTCGTGCAATATTATGGTTAGAAGCGGCGTAGTGGCGTTGAGTGAAGCGTGTTTGTGTATGGAGCGATTGTGTTATAATAACGTTGATTGGGAGTTATTTGCAAAAGTTGGTCGCTTCTGACGTCATATTGTGGGACCTAGAAAGGGGAGCATCAGGCTGGCTAGGTTGTTAGCTTGCGTGCGGTTGTTTTGTGAGTTTGCGGGCGACATGTGTTATGATTAGAGTTTTGAGAAGGATAGTTAGGAAGTGTTAGAGGACGCTGTGGTTGTCGTGGCATTGTATTAGGACGAAATGGAGTGTTTTGTGATAATAGTTGTACGTTGTCGCGGTATACATTGGTTGCTGTGCGTTTGCGCTACTGCGCATGCACGTTACAACGCGGATCGCTGCATTCATTTTCGTTCGCTCTGAGGATGAATAACGGGTGAGGAAATATTTGACAATGTATTGATATGTTTGTATTTGTAGATTGATATTGTATGTTTGTGTAACAAGGGGGACAGATGTGTAATGTATGATGATTAGATTATGGGAGGAAGTCAATAAAAGGTTTACTTAGACTGCAAACAAGGCAGTGGCCTATCAAGGGAAATTCAAAAATGAATACATGGCCTATACAAGGCTGGGATTCACAGCCTGGCTGCTCTGGGTTATTGTATTTGATGGAACCATACATATACACATTAGACACAAGGGTATATTTTTGACCAAGGGGGGTTTGATTGATTGAAAGCAGTACAGCTAAACACATACAATTGTTAAGGGGATGCAGACCAGAGACAGGGTTCCCCCGTTTTCAATTCATCATAATGTTTAACCACTAAGGATGTCTATCCACATGTGTGATGCTTATATCTGTGATATGCAGTCTGTTTACTTTTTGTTGAAATTTTTAATAACATTGTTAACTTAAATAGAGTCACACTGTTGAGTTGAAACTGTTTAGGTTGTGCACGTGTGTGGATAATTGATATGGTGTTTATGTATGTTAAATCTTTAATGCCATTGGTTTACATAGGCTGTTTTTTAATGGTTATGATTGTGTTTACAGTAGTTGAAGTGATTGTTTTTCTTTAATGCCATTGGTTTATATAGGCTGTTTTAATTTTGATATGATTGTGTTTACAGTAATTGAAATTATTGTTTTTATTTGGTGGTTATCTGTACTTAGGACACTGTCTGTGACTAGGTGAAATTGCAAATAGGTGCTACTTAACCTCTGAGGGAAGGGTGTTTAGCCTTCCCCTGGAAGCAGTAGGAATGTGTGTTTTATTCAAACCTAGGAGGTGGCTTGCCTCTGGGGGGATGACGAGATGTTTTGATTAACTTTTTAATGATTTACAGGGGGCCTATATTCATGAAGTGAGGAGATAGGGTCTTTGTGTCAAAAGCCTTTATGCTCAGGGGAGACTGTATGCATAGATCACGAAGGAGACAAAAGTGGAGAAGGTTATATTGCCCAGGGGGGTAGAAATCCTTTTGAGACAGGTCACGGGAAGCCACAGGGGTTGCTAAAACCTGTTGTTTATGATCGCTGTTACACTCACGAGAGGGACCTAGAATATCTTTACAGCAGGAAGTTGATAACGTTATATGCCCAGGCGGGGTCAAGCGGGGCAGCTGTTGCTTACAGTGACTGTGTTTTATGACAGGATGACGGCGCAGGCCTGGTCAGATTAGATGCGCCAGGAGAGAGGTCACAGCTGGTGGAGATAGGGAGCGAGGGTCAGAGTGTGATAACAGATGACAGCTATGTTTACAACAGGGGCACAGGACGTGGTTTTAAGGGGTCTATACAGGATCAAAGGCAGCATGAGGGAGATAGGAAGTGACAGAGAGGTGTGACAGGAGGAGCGCTAATACAGAACACAGCTGGGTGAGGGAGTGAGAAAATCAATAAGGTAATCATTCAATTGGATTATGACTTTTGAATGGCTAGCTTTTTGATTAGAGGGAATAGCGGTAGACTCTCAAGGTACTAGGAATGCTTTGAGGTTCTATCGTTGAGAGAGAGTTCCTAGACTCTTTCTGGCAGTGGGTAGGAGTGTAGAGGTTGGTGTAGATTGTGTTAGCCTGAGGTTGAGTACAGAGAGAGCTGAGGACAGGAAGGGAGGAACAGCTAACAAAACTGGATGAATGATTAATGAGTTATGTGTGTTAAATAAGAGTGGTTTGATGCATGAGTGAGACAAGCGTGAATGGCTTTGTCTTTGAGTGGTTACCTGGTAATGTGAGGATGAATTGAGTGGGGTGTGAGTGCATGTCTGAGTATCTTTTGATTTTAGTGGGTGCTTGAGGCTGTGAGATATTGAATGAAAGAGTGGATTTTGTTTTTTTAAGGAGAGAGGTTTTAAAAGCGGTGGTGGTTTTGATACACTGCTTTCATTCAAGTTTATTTCTTTTGAATGTCTTGGAAGTTAACAGACACTGTTATGTGTGGATGAGCGTTTGAGTCTAGATTTTTAGGTTTCTTTTCTATTTTTTATTCTGTAAATTTCTGGACTGAAAATGATGAGTTAAAAGGTGGTGTGCATGTGAAGTTTGAAGCTTGTTGTTTTTATTCCTTTAATGTTTTCTTGGTATGCATGGAGCATTCACAAGTGGTCTGCCACGTAGGTGATAGAAAAATGTGTTTGGTTTATTTTGGGTTTTTCTTTCCTTTCTAAAAACCTTTAATTTTAATGTTTGGTGCTTGTTATTTTTATTGCTTTACTGTTGTATGCAAAACATGTGGTTGAAGGATGAGTTTATTGGGCGATTTTGTTAATTATTTGTCTTTTGTTTTTATTTCTAATCTGCTTTTCATGGTCTGGGTGTGAGAGGAGAGAGCTGGTGGCAGGAGTAATGGCGTCAGGACTGAATGTCAACAAAAGCTAAGTGGCTCCATCACATTTGCATATGATTAACATTGGCTTCTCTTTAAAGTATTTGACGTAGTGTGTAAAAGGATTTGCTTTGTGTTTTTTTCCCTCACAGATTCAGTCGAGGGGGGGAAGCGGAACGACACATGTAGAGGAGTCATAAATGTTGAGTATGAATACATTTCATTAGATTATGACACAGTGGAGTGAACCTGTTCAGTTATTTCCTGTGGGAAATTGTTAGATTGTGGAAAGAGGTCGCTTGTGGACGCTAGCCCCTCCTTCATCATAGCCCCGAGAACAGAGGCCAAAACAGACACAGGTTTGGGAAGCATCCAGACTGGGAGAGCCGTCAGTAAATCCGAGGAAGGACAGTCATAGGTCAAAATGTGACGGGGTCACAGGCCTACAAACAGTTGCTACGGCTGAGGCTGGCTAGCAAGGGGGAAGGGGGAGGCAAGGCCGGTCTGGAACTGTGCAGAATAGGTGAGCAAGGGCCTCTGTGGAATGTGAAATTTGATTGGTGTGGAGGACGGGAGGTAACTGAACGGTAGCAACTGATGGACTCTGTTTGTGCACATGTGATTTGGTAGAAGGCACAGACAGAGGGCAGATAGATTGACACAACGCAGGGTAAGACGCATACACATAGATTATGGCCAAAGTGAGGAGGTGGTGAAACTTTTTTTCTCTCCTTGAGTGTTTCTCCGCCTTCCCTGCCCGACTGGTGACGACGAGGTGGTAAGGTTATATGACCATGATATGGTCATAAGGGGGGTGGATAGATGAGAAGACCAATTGAGGGATTATGCAGATGTGATTGTGCTGTTTTAGGAAAGAAAAGAATTAGCAGGAGAAGAAAAAAATTTATGTAAAATGAATATTGTGATAATAATGTATGTTTCTCTCAACCAGATCATCTAAAAGAATGTGGAAACAAACTGTCATGTAGATTAAGAAAAATGGGTTTTAAATTTGTGATTTATTATATTTTAATGTATAATTGGTAGATTAAAAAAAATTGTTTTATTGTTTTCAAAAAGCCCAAAAGTTGTTGTTTAAAAGGTGGGCCTCTGGCTAATGAGCCTTGAGGAGCAAAAACTCATTGATGATATGTACCAAAGAATAATGGAAAAAGAAAAATGTGAGAAAAAAGAAAAATTGAGAAATTTGAAAAAAATTATGAATTTGTTATTATGTTGCATGGTTAGTATGTATAGAAAATCAAGTCAATATACTGTATATGACAATAATGATTGCCAAAGTGAGGACTGTGGTGATATTGACCTTGAATTCCATAATTAAAATGTGTGAATAATTAGGAAACCATAACATTATGCCTTGTATACTGTTTAGCAGCAGAGTGGGCTGCAGGGCGAAATGAGGAACGATTCTAGAGACAGTTGCATCAGATAACAGCAGGGAGTTATTTCAACCCCCACTAGAACAAAGAAACTGAAAAGTCACACCCAAATGGTAGCAGATGTCTGCACTGACAGTAGAGACCAGATAGCTGGCTCTGATAAGTATAAGACAGAGCTAAAAGATCATTAATCAATAAATACATGGTTTAAAGCTAAATGAAAAAGCATGATACTTGATTGGCTTTGATTAGATAAAGAAACCAATAAAAACATCTATATAGATATTTAGAGTTATCACAGCTATATGATCTGGTCACTAATGGTACACACAGGAATGTTTATTCAGTCAGAGGAGATTTGAGCAGCCAAGGAGGGGGGCCATCAAAAGCGCCCTCCGCTGTACTCATCAAAGGAACCACACCGACGGGGGGCCATCGGCGGGCCCCCTCTGTTTACTGAGCCAAGACCCACACAGGAGATTGAGAAGGTGGGGGCAGCCAGCCCCCACAGAGGAAACCAGGGGGAGGGGCGGACCACCCTTCCAGAAGAACCAATCGGATTGGACCAAACGTATTAGTAACATGTGCTATTATTGGTGGGAAATGATAGTACTTAAGAGCAAAATATAGTGTTATTCAGGAGCCCAGACCCTCCCCAGGTCTGCGGCTCCCCCGCTCTCCACCCAGAGAAATGCTGTCGGCTGATGTTCATGTAAGTAAGCTGGATGGACCCATTATGTTGGTTAGAATAGAATATAAAGATACTTATCTTAGAAACCAGGCTTACTTATATGAAAACAGTAAATACAGTAAATTCTCTATGTTCATTGATGTTAACAATGACTGTTGTATGTACCTACATGTTGGGGTTTTGAGATGCAAACCTTGTTGATTCTTTGTACAAAACAGACATGTTAATGTATTCTGATAATCCTTGTATGTGAAAAGCAACCTTTTTATTCACTCTGGGCCGCCGAGACAAATAAATCCATGAGTTTGAATTCGAACTCCCCTGTCTGGACTGCACTTTTATTCCTTGCTGGCTATATTGGAAGTCAGATGAGGAGACCAAATTCGATCACTTATGACCCTTCCTTCCTCCTTCCAGATAGCGATCTCATTGTACTGTACAATAACCTTAGATCTTGATAGGATTCTACTACACGTACCTGTCCATCGCATATCTATAGTGCGTACCTGTCCATTGCATATCTATAGTGCGTACCTGTCCATCGCATATCTATAGTGTGTACCTGTCCATCGCATATCTATAGTGCATACCTGTCCATCGCATATCTATAGTGCGTACCGTACTACCTGTCCATCGCATATCTATAGTGCGTACCGTACTACCTGTCGATCGCATATCTATAGTGCGTACCTGTCCATCGCATATCTATAGTGCGTACCTGTCCATCGCATATCTATAGTGCGTACCTGTCCATTGCATATCTATAGTGCGTACCTGTCCATTGCATATCTATAGTGCGTACCTATCCATCGCATATCTATAGTGCGTACCTGTCCATCGCATATCTATAGTGCGTACCTGTCCATTGCATATCTATAGTGCGTACCTGTCCATCGTATATCTATAGTGCGTACCTGTCCATCGCATATCTATAGTGTGTACCTGTCCATCGCATATCTACAGGGCGTACCTGTCCATCGCATATCTATAGTGCGTACCGTACTACCTGTCCATCTCATATCTATAGTGCGTACCTGTCCATTGCATATCTATAGTGCGTACCTGTCAGGCCATGTGAGCGGCGCGGCACGTGAGCGGCGCGGGGCGCGGAGCGGGCGGTTTTGACGTGAGCGAGGAGTGGGATTTAAAATGAGTCGGCGCGACGTCCGGAGCGAGAGTTCTCCTCCGCTCCAATCCACTCCAGGCCGCTCACAGTGGTTTAACACTGTTGATGTAATATATACATGCAGTACAATGCCAAAGCAACAGATGGCGATGTACAAACATGAAGGCCATTTTCAACCAATGAGAAGGGTGAACCTGTGATATCCTGTTCAGGCTTTGTCACTGTAGAGACGCCCACACTCACTCCTGTTAGAAAAAGTATCGACGCCATTGTTGTTGACGTTAGCTTACATGCTAACGTTAATGGCAGCGACCATAGCATTGTGGCTCGGCTAGCCTATCATCGCTTAATAGAGCTAGTGAATGGATAAACAACGTTATTTAACATTGCAGAATGGCTACAATTACAATGCGGCTCAATACAAACAATTGTTAAGGGGCCCAGGGGGTGTAGACTGTTGTAGTTTGAGCTAATTTACACCATGCTCCAAAAAGAAAAGAAAAAAAACTGCCGAGCGATCTGGCGCGGGGAGCGGGGAGCACTCGATTCAAGGTGAGCGGGGAGCGAACGGAGAGCGACTTGGGGGCGGGGTCAACATGAGCGATTAGCGGAGCGGACTAAGCTTTAAAGAGCGAAGAGCGGATTTCTCGGCCGCGCCGATCCGCTCACGCGGCCTGGTACCTGTCCATCGCATATCTATAGTGCGTAACTGTCCATCGCATATCTATAGTGCGTACCTGTCCATCGCATATCTATAGTGCGTACCTGTCCATCGCATATCTATAGTGCATACCTGTCCATCGCATATCTATAGTGCGTACCTGTCCATCGCATATCTATAGTGCGTACCTGTCCATCGCATATCTACAGTGCGTACCTGTCCATCGCATATATATATTGCGTACCGTACTACCTGTCCATCACATATCTATAGTGCGTACCTGTCCATCGCATATCTACAGTGCGTACCTGTCCATCGCATATCTATAGTGCGTACCTGTCCATCGCATATCTATAGTGCGTACCGTACTACCTGTCCATCGCATATCTATAGTGCGTACCTGTCCATCGCATATCTATAGTGCGTACCTGTCCATCGCATATCTATAGTATGTACCTGTACATTGCTTATCTACAGTGCGTACCTGTCCATCGCATATCTATAGTGCATACCTGTCCATTGCATATCTATAGTGTGTACCTGTCCATCACATATCTATAGTGCATACCTGTCCATCGCATATCTATAGTGCGTACCTGTCCATCGCATATCTATAGTGCGTACCTGTCCATCGCATATCTATAGTGCGTACCTGTCCATCGCATATCTATAGTGCGTACCTGTCCATCGCATATCTATAGTGCGTACCTGTCCATCGCATATCTATAGTGCGTACCTGTCCATCGCATATCTATAGTGCGTACCTGTCCATCGCATATCTATAGTGCGTACCTGTCCATCGCATATCTATAGTGTGTACCTGTACATTGCATATCTACAGTGCGTACCTGTCCATCGCATATCTATAGTGCATACCTGTCCATTGCATATCTATAGTGTGTACCTGTCCATCACATATCTATAGTGCGTACCTGTCCATCGCATATCTATAGTGCGTACCTGTCCATCGCATATCTATAGTGCGTACCTGTCCATCGCATATCTATAGTGCGTACCTGTCCATCGCATATCTATAGTGCGTACCTGTTCATCGCATATCTATAGTGCGTACCTGTCCATCGCATATCTATAGTGCGTACCTGTCCATCGCATATCTATAGTGCGTACCTGTCCATCGCATATCTATAGTGCGTACCTGTCCATCGCATATCTATAGTGCGTACCTGTCCATCGCATATCTATAGTGCGTACCTGTCCATTGCATATCTATAGTGCGTACCTGTCCATCGCATATCAATAGTGCGTACCTATCCATCGCATATCTATAGTGCGTACCTGTCCATCGCATATCTATAGTGCGTACCTGTCCATCGCATATCTATAGTGCGTACCTGTCCATCGCATATCTATAGTGTGTACCTGTACATTGCATATCTACAGTGCGTACCTGTCCATCGCATATCTATAGTGCATACCTGTCCATCGCATATCTACAGTGCGTACTGTACTACCTGTCCATCGCATATCTATAGTGCGTACTGTACTACCTGTCCATCGCATATCTATAGTGCGTACCTGTCCATCGCATATCTATAGTGTGTACCTGTCCATCACATATATATAGTGCGTACCTGTCCATCGCATATCTATAGTGCGTACCTGTCCATCGCATATCTATAGTGCGTACCTGTCCATCGCATATCTATAGTGTGTACCTGTCCATCGCATATCTATAGTGCGTACCTGTCCATTGCATATCTATAGTGTGTACCTGTCCATCGCATATCTATAGTGCGTACCTGTCCATCGCATATCTATAGTGCGTACCTGTCCATCGCATATCTATAGTGCGTACCTGTCCATCGCATATCTATAGTGCGTACCTGTCCATCGCATATCTATAGTGCGTACCGTACTACCTGTCCATCACATATCTATAGTGCGTACCTGTCCATCGCATATCTACAGTGCGTACCTGTCCATCGCATATCTATAGTGCGTACCGTACTACCTGTCCATCGCATATCTATAGTGCGTACCTGTCCATCGCATATCTATAGTGCGTACCTGTCCATCGCATATCTATAGTATGTACCTGTACATTGCATATCTACAGTGCGTACCTGTCCATCGCATATCTATAGTGCATACCTGTCCATTGCATATCTATAGTGCGTACCTGTCCATCACATATCTATAGTGCATACCTGTCCATCGCATATCTATAGTGCGTACCTGTCCATCGCATATCTATAGTGCGTACCTGTCCATCGCATATCTATAGTGCGTACCTGTCCATCGCATATCTATAGTGCGTACCTGTCCATCGCATATCTATAGTGCGTACCTGTCCATCGCATATCTATAGTGCGTACCTGTCCATCGCATATCTATAGTGTGTACCTGTACATTGCATATCTACAGTGCGTACCTGTCCATCGCATATCTATAGTGCATACCTGTCCATTGCATATCTATAGTGTGTACCTGTCCATCACATATCTATAGTGCGTACCTGTCCATCGCATATCTATAGTGCGTACCTGTCCATCGCATATCTATAGTGCGTACCTGTCCATCGCATATCTATAGTGCGTACCTGTCCATCGCATATCTATAGTGCGTACCTGTTCATCGCATATCTATAGTGTTTACCTGTCCATCGCATATCTATAGTGCGTACCTGTCCATCGCATATCTATAGTGCGTACCTGTCCATCGCATATCTATAGTGCGTACCTGTCCATCGCATATCTATAGTGCGTACCTGTCCATCGCATATCTATAGTGCGTACCTGTCCATTGCATATCTATAGTGCGTACCTGTCCATCGCATATCAATAGTGCGTACCTGTCCATCGCATATCTATAGTGCGTACCTGTCCATCGCATATCTATAGTGCGTACCTATCCATCGCATATCTATAGTGCGTACCTGTCCATCGCATATCTATAGTGCGTACCTGTCCATCGCATATCTATAGTGCGTACCTGTCCATCGCATATCTATAGTGTGTACCTGTACATTGCATATCTACAGTGCGTACCTGTCCATCGCATATCTATAGTGCGTACCTGTCCATCGCATATCTACAGTGCGTACTGTACTACCTGTCCATCGCATATCTATAGTGCGTACTGTACTACCTGTCCATCGCATATCTATAGTGCGTACCTGTCCATCGCATATCTATAGTGTGTACCTGTCCATCACATATATATAGTGCGTACCTGTCCATCGCATATCTATAGTGCGTACCTGTCCATCGCATATCTATAGTGCGTACCTGTCCATCGCATATCTATAGTGTGTACCTGTCCATCGCATATCTATAGTGCGTACCTGTCCATTGCATATCTATAGTGTGTACCTGTCCATCGCATATCTATAGTGCGTACCTGTCCATCGCATATCTATAGTGCGTATCTGTCCATCGCATATCTATAGTGCGTACCTGTCCATCGCATATCTATAGTGCGTACCTGTCCATCGCATATCTATAGTGCGTACCTGTCCATCGCATATCTATAGTGTGTACCTGTCTATTGCATATCTATAGTGCGTACCTGTCCATTGTATATCTATAGTGCGTACATGTCCATCGCATATCTATAGTGCGTACCTGTCCATCGCATATCTATAGTGTGTACCTGTACATTGCATATCTACAGTGCGTACCTGTCCATCGCATATCTATAGTGCGTACCTGTCCATCGCATATCTACAGTGCGTACCTGTCCATCGCATATCTATAGTGCGTACCGTACTACCTGTCCATCGCATATCTATAGTGCGTACCGTACTACCTGTCCATCGCATATCTATAGTGCATACCGTATCTATAGTGCGTACCTGTCCATCGCATATCTATAGTGTGTACCTGTACATTGCATATCTACAGTGCGTACCTGTCCATCGCATATCTATAGTGCGTACCTGTCCATCGCATATCTACAGTGCGTACCTGTCCATCGCATATCTATAGTGCGTACCTGTCCATTGCATATCTTTTTTTTTTATCCACTTTTTCTCCCATTTTCTATATTTTTCTCCCATCCCAATTTCGTATCATCCAATTCAACCCTCCCCTGTCACGAACGCTGTTTCTTGCCTCCCACAAGCCGGCTGCAATGTGGACTAAGTCATACATAGCACAAGTCCCCTCCGGTACTTGAGGTAACAGCAGTCGCATCTTTTCACCTGCACAGCTCGATCTCTCAGTGGCGAGGAGTAACGCGTGGGAGGCTCACGCTGCCCCCGACACTTCCTGATTCTACTGCGCAGGCGCACCAACCGACCTGTAGGAGTCGCTGTCCACAATGCCCGATCCCCACCCATCAGTTTCCCACCCCCTAATACGGCCAATGTGTATTAGTACGGAGGACCAGCTAAACTGAAAGCAAATGTGGAGCGCTGGGCTCGAACAGGCAAGCCCAGCGTCTCCAGATTTCGTGGCGAGTGCCTTGCCCATTACGCCACGTAGCCGCCCATCCATTGCATATCTATAGTGTGTACCTGTCCATCACATATCTATAGTGCGTACCTGTCCATCGCATATCTATAGTGCGTACCTGTCCATCGCATATCTATAGTGCGTACCTGTCCATCGCATATCTATAGTGCGTACCTGTCCATCGCATATCTATAGTGCGTACCTGTCCATCGCATATCTATAGTGCGTAGCTGTCCATCGCATATCTATAGTGCGTACCTGTCCATTGCATATCTATAGTGCGTACCTGTCCATCGCATATCTATAGTGCGTACCTGTCCATCGCATATCTATAGTGCGTACCTGTCCATCGCATATCTATAGTGCGTACCGTACTACCTGTCCATCGCATATCTATAGTGCGTACCTGTCCATCGCATATCTATAGTGCGTACCTGTCCATCGCATATCTATAGTGCGTACCTGTCCATCGCATATCTATAGTGCGTAGCTGTCCATCGCATATCTATAGTGCGTACCTGTCCATTGCATATCTATAGTGCGTACCTGTCCATCGCATATCTATAGTGCGTACCTGTCCATCGCATATCTATAGTGCGTACCTGTCCATCGCATATCTATAGTGCGTACCGTACTACCTGTCCATCGCATATCTATAGTGCGTACCTGTTGTGATGAGGGATTCACCAGGCCATAGCACCCCACAGCAGAGAGCTGGGAGAAACAGGCAGCATGGCAATCAGCACCCACAGCTGGTGAATCACCCACACCAGGAACTCATCAGGCCTCGTTAGCAGCCACACAAAAGGAGGCCTCTGACAGCACATGGGGAGGTTAGTCTGACTCACCTCAACCGAGAGCTCACATTTTTGCCCTAGATGGAGAAGACGGAGAAAACTGACCGCTGCCCACAACGTGATGACCGCTGGGACAACATGCCTGGACCGGCTGCCCCCCCACTTTCCCTCACGGAATACCTTGGGGTTCACCACAGGCCAGGCAACCCCCTCTAACACTCTTCTCTCTCCCTATGGACAATAAACATGGTGTTGTGTTGCCCCAAACCGCGTTTCCCCAATGCCACACTGTCCATTGCATACAGTATCTACAGTGTGTACCTGTCCATTGCATATCTATAGTGCGTACTGTACCTGTCCATCGCATATCTACAGTGCGTATGTCGTATATTCCTATATGAATATCTACTTTTAATTATAGCACAGTGAGGTTGCTAACTGGAGGAAGGGAAAGATCACAGTGTGATAGAAACATGGTCCTCATCTGGACTCCCAAAAATAGCCAGTAGAGAATAAGTTTGTACAGCCAGACAACCAGGAGCTATGGTCCAATATTCATTTAATTGCAGCGTGGCCGAGAGTGGATAATGCATTCGTTACATACAGGAAACTTCAAGCATAATACATGATTGTACAAAAGGATTTGATGAGGTAAATCACAATAGCCCTTCCATGTTGGCTCTCTACATCAAGACAGTATTGCACATAAATATTAGTCATGTTATGTTAATGAACTGAGAATGTACTAAGCCATACACATGAGCACAACCTGGTCCTAAGGTAGGAATCTGTACATTTTACTCTAACCAACAATAAGAGTCCATGATTCTACTCACATGTATAACAGCACATTCTCTGGTGGATCGATGGAGGCGCAGCCGGACCCCCCTGGAGACGGGTCGGTGGGCTGGCCTGCTCCTCTATCCTTACTGTTCCAATACTTATAGATTTCATGACCTCACTATTCTTAACCTAGTTACACCAATCACAAGTATCTTAAAAACAGGCAGTCCTCTTTGGGGCTATATGACCCAACATGTCCTGGTGTGTGGGTGCCTGTAGCAGCAGGGGGGCGGTGGCCCCCTCCTTTTTGGACAGAGGGGGGTTTTGACTGTGGCCCCCTCCTTTTTGGACAGAGGGGGGTTTTGACTGTGGCCCCCTCCTTTTTGGTGTGTGGTTTTGTTTCACCGTTCCCCAACTGTCTTCAAGTCACTCTTCTTTTGTTACGAGAACTAGAGGGGTAGCCATAGTCGTCAGACGCAAATTAAATATCGAATTGAAAGGGGTATGGTCGGATGCTGAGGGGCGCATAACTATAGCTAGGATTATACACAATAACAGGAAAATTGCGTTGGCAGCGGTATATGCCACAAATTTGTACGAAGTGGGTTTCTTCACTTCACTAACCGGAGAAATGTTAAACCATCCCGAGTACTCATATATAATAGGTGCGGATTTTAATGCCATTTGGAACCCAAGGATGGACAAAACGTACCTTGCCTTTTCCAGCGAACAAAAAAATTCATCTAAAGCATTAAAAGATTGGTCAAAATCAACAGGGGTAATTGATTTATGGCGTTCACTTAATCCCATGACCCGTAAGTACTCCTGTCGTTCGGCGAGACACAACACACTATCCAGAATTGATTACGTCTTTGCATCCCCGAGAATATTTGATAAATATGAAGTGGAAATGACACCCAATGCGCTATCAGATCACTGCTACTTAATCCTGAAAGCAACATTTGGTACACTATCTTCCCGGGCCCCAAGATGGCGTTTTAATTCTATGCTGCTTAACAACAAGGAATTCATTACACAAATTAAAGAAGCTCTCACAGTATTCCTACGGGATAATGCAAACTCGGTGCAAGATCCCAGAATATTATGGATGTCGGTAAAGAGTATGATCAAGGATTTCACGGATAGATTTTCCTCCATATTGCGCAAAAATCAATGCACAAAACTGTCTGAAATGGAAACGCTTTACTCAACGCTTTTTAATTCTTTAAAATACAACAACTCTACTAGACTAGAAAACCAAGTTAACATTCTAAAGACAGAGATCAAAGCAATATACAGACACAAATCGGAATTGCAAATACGCAGCACAAGACAACAGCAGTACTTCCAAGGATCTAAACCTAGTCACCTATTAGCCATGCGACTAAGAATTAATGCAAAATTTGCAGATATAACTGCCATTAGGAAACAACAAGCTCTAGTAACAGAACCCAAAATAATAAACGATACATTCAAAGAATTCTACTCCGATTTGTATAATTCAGAAACGACCTTTGATCAAGACAAATTAGACACATATCTTAATCAAATTACTCTCCCTAAACTTTCGGAGGACGACGCTAAACAGTTAGAAGCACCGATCACATTAGAAGAACTCAAGAAGGCCATATCCGGAATGAAAAACGGCAAGGCTCCGGGAATTGACGGTATCCCATCAGAAATGTACATTTCTTGCTGGGACATATTTGGACCCTTATTACTAAATATGATCTTATACTCAGTCAAAGAGGGAAGCTTCCATAAACACCAAAATATCGCACTCATTTCAGTTCTTCACAAAAAAGACAAAGACCCCACTGAGTGCGGTAGTTACCGACCTTTAAGCCTCCTCGGAACCGATGTCAAACTGTACTCTAAGATATTAGCCATCAGATTGCAAAAGCATATGACGTCTTTAGTTCATCCGGACCAAACAGGCTTCATAAAAGGTCGCCTGTTCAATGATAACATAAGGCGAATACTGCACGTACTAGATGCAGACAAAGAGGACACCACACCTAAGGCGATGCTATCCCTGGATGCTATGAAAGCATTTGACAGGTTGGAATGGTCGTTTCTATGGGCAGTATTAGAAAGGATGGGGTTAGGAAAAGGATTCATTGATATGATTAAAGTACTATACAAGGACCCATCGGCCAGGATTACAACAGGCACATTCATCTCCGATATCTTTCCGGTATCACGCTCAGCCAGACAGGGTTGCCCTCTTAGTCCCGGACTATTCGATCTATCATTAGAACCTTTAGCACAATTTATAAGACAATCCCAACACATAGAACCAATAGTAATCAAGGGCACACAACATAAAATTAGTTTATATGCGGACGACGTAATATTGTTCATGCAAAACCCCAACAACACATTGCCGCATATACTCAAGTTGATAGAGAACTTTGGTGATTTATCGGGATTTAAAATAAATTGGCCTAAGTCGGCTTTTCTTCCTCTTAACATCAGTGCAAAAAAAGACACAACCCTCCCAGGTGCGATACCCATGGTCAAACATTTTAGATGCTTGGGTGTGGAAATATTTCCCACCATAAGACAAACGGTGAAGCACAATTACACAAAAATACAGAACAAAATCAAAGACGACCTGGACAGGTGGGCAAAACTTAAAAACTCAGTACAGGCAAGGGTATCAATAGTTAAGATGGATGTATTACCAAGAATCAATTTCTTCAGCTCAATGCTTCCGTTACCTCCTCCAGAGGGCTACTGGAAAAGATTACAAACCTCCACATACAAATTTATTTGGAATAACAAACCACCTCGCATAAAAAGATCCACCGCACAGAGAAATAAAGCAGACGGTGGCATGGCAGTTCCAGATTTTTTACAATATTTTAAGGCTTTCACATTAAGACCATTGAAGATATGGTTTGACCCCCAGGCTTTGGTATCTTGGAGAGAATTAGAAGAAAACATAGTAGCCCCACAGAGACTGAAAGACATAGCACACACTAAACTTTCAATCAAGCATTGTGAGCGAGAATTTGGCCCAATAATTACTCATGCAATCAGAACATGGCGGGAAACACAAAAGAAATATCCTAACCCTCAAGAATGGCATAATCACACTCCCATATTCAATAACAATGCACTCTTAATGGGAAAACGCCCTATAAGATTCCCTATATGGGAAGAGCAAGGCATACACTCATTAGGGGATATTTTTAATAACCAGGGCCTCTGTAGTTATGTCGAAATATGCACAAAGTTTAACCTTACCGAGTCCACATGGCTTTTTTACATACAGTTACGACTTTGTCTGAGGTCTCACGGTGTTCCATTACTCATACCAATTGAACACCACAGATACCACAAATTTTTCTATGAAAGAGAAACATTGGGAGGTTTTGTATCAGGTTTTTATTGTCAATTACTAACGTCCTCGTATGAAACCCTTCAACTAGACACTGTCTGGAGGAGGGATATACCAGACCTGGAAAATGACTTTGATTGGCAAGGAGCCTGGGCAAATGTCCGACTTACATCAAGGAACCCGGATCATCAACAAATCAATCTGAACTATATTCACAGGACATACTTGACTCCTATAAGGCTGTGCAAAATGGGGCTTAAACAAGACTCCAAATGCTCCCAATGTACAAATGGGGACGAAGGAACATTTATGCACATGTATTGGGACTGCCCACCAGTTAAGGCATTCTGGAAAGATGTGTCCCAACAATTATCAATACTCGTATCTTGGAATATACCTGTACACCCCTCGGTATTACTATTGAATGATGTTTTTGAGTTTGCAGTGAATCCACAACTAAAGAGATTGGTTTTATCGGGTATCACAGTAGCTAAAAAACTGATCGCATCACGTTGGTTTCAACCGGAAAAAATGTGCCGAAAAGTGTGGTTTCTTACATATCTCGATGTGATATATCAAGAAATATCTACAGCAAGAATTCTGGGTCTCAATGAATCCAAAATGTCAATGTGGTTAGAAGTGGTGGAGAGAATAAAAGCTAGCTTATAATGGTAGTGTCTGGTTAGGAGTGAGGGATAATGGAGGTACTATCCAAGAGGGGGTCCGGGAGGGGGGGGTTCGAGCTGGAGCATATGTGTGTAGGGTTTTAGAAAATAGGTATTAGGGGTATATTATATACTAACATTTATATAATTGTAATTTCGCTGGATATACACTGTATACGGTTAAAATGTTATTATAGACTATTTTTGTTTTATCTTGTTTCTGTACTTGCATGTATTTTAACCACCTTTACTGAAAGTTTCATTATGCATTGTGTGTTGAGTACTGACTTTTAATAATTTTTGTTTTGCAATAATAAAAAAAATATAAAAAAAAAAATACTCCTTGTATGTGTCACAGACAGTTTTAGCATGAGGGGGCTTTTATGACCTGCCCCCGGTGTCTCCAACTGTTTTCTTCTAAATACCGTTGAGTTAGTCGTTTTAACATGGGGGGTTTGCCTGAAGGCTCCCCAGAATGTCACACAACCCTGCTGCCTGCTACTGTTTGTTCCATCACTCTGAGAGTCCATGTAATGAACTATTTACCATAGATATTTTCAGTTTTCAGGGTTAATCTAACATTTTGATTATGAAATCTCAGTCAAGGGTACCACACAGACCTGGCCATTGCATATCTACAGTGCATACTGTACCTGTCCATTGCATCTCTACAGTGCGTACCTGTCCATTGCATATCTATAGTGCGTGCCTGTCCATTGCATATCTATAGTGCATACCTGTCCATTGCATATCTATAGTGCGTGCATGTCCATTGCATATCTATAGTGCGTGACTGTCCATTGCATATCTATAGTGCGTACCTGTCCATTGCATATACAGTGTGTACCTGTCCATTGCATATCTATAGTGCGTACCTGTCCATTGCATATCTATAGTGCGTGCCTGTCCATTGCATATCTATAGTGCATACCTGTTCATTGCATATCTATAGTGCGTACCTGTCCATTGCATATCTATAGTGCGTACCTGTCCATTGCATATCTATAGTGCGTGCCTGTCCATTGCATATCTATAGTGCGTACCTGTCCATTGCATATCTATAGTGCGTGCCTGTCTAGAACCGTTCCCCGGTCGACCTCGCTCGGCGGGTGTATTGCTGAGAACCCAGGGGAGTGCAGTGTTGAATCTGGTGCAATTTGGTCAAATGGTGGTGCTATAATAATAAACTTTATGCTTGCCGGGTGTATCGCTGAGGACCCAGGGGAGTGCAGCGCTGAGTGTCAGATGAGCGGTTCTTGAGAACAGCAGCACTTCCAGGGGCCAAGCGACCAGACCACTCGCTCCGAACTGCCACACACTCCAAACGGGCACGTCCCCTGACAACAGTGGTTGAACAGCAACTTCCTCCAACTAAACAGCAAAAAAACTAGGATTTTTTTTTTTTTTTTTTTATATATTTTTTTCCCCTCCTTTTTCCTCCGATTTTCTCCCATCCCAATGTTAGTTTTCAATTCCCAATCCCCTTCCTGGTCGCTGCGCACTTACCCCCCACAGTCGGTCTGGGAGAGTGGAGGCTATCACGTGCTTCCTCCGACACACGTCTAGCCAATCAACCGCTTCTTTTCACCTGGCAGCGTGGACTCTCACTGAGAGGGTGTAACGTGTGGAAGGATCACACTACCCCCCTTAGATCCTATCCGCGCTGAGCAGGCGCCCCGACCGAACTGTAGGAGTTGCTGTTTACAACGACCCGGACCCACCCCGCCAGCTTTCCCACCCTCTAATACTGCCAATTGTATTAGTGTGAACGGCCAGCCAAGCTGGTGACAACGCCGGAGCTGGATTCGAACAGGCGAATCCAGCGTCTCCGGCGTGGGTGACGAACGCAATCTCCGCTACGCCACATGACCGCTCCAAAACCGAGGCACTTCTAATTGGCACCCCTCACCAGGTTCAGTCTTCATCCATATCACATCACACCTTTGACGGCCAGGTAATCCCCCTCTCCCCCTCAGTCACAAATCTGGGGGTTCGATTTGACCCCCACCTGACCTTCAACATCCACATAAAACACCTCTGCAAGACCTCATTCTATCACCTAAAAAATATATCAAAACTCCGTCCCATTCTAACCCTGTCAGATGCAGAGAAGCTTGTCCATGCCTTTATCTCCTCAAGACTGGACTACTGTAACGGTCTCTTCATCGGGATTCCTGGCAAGAGCATCCAAAAGCTGCAATACATCCAGAACAGCGCTGCCAGGATCCTGATGAGAGTCCGTAAACACGATCACATAACCCCCATCCTCCACTCACTACACTGGCTCCCCGTCTCATCCCGGATCAATTACAAAATCCTGACGCTCACCCATAACTGCATAAACGGACACGCACCCCTCTACCTTCAGGAACTCATCATTCCACAATCCTCCACCCGCACCCTCAGATCCGCAGGTAGCCTGCTCCTTCAGGTCCCCAATACCCGGCTCTGCACCATGGGTGACCGAGCCTTCTGTACGGCTGCACCACGCCTGTGGAACAGCCTCCCCATCCAGCTGAGGGCACCACAGAGCCTGGACTCTTTTAAAGCAGGCATGAATTATTATTATTATTATTATTATTATTATTATTATTATTATTATTATTATTATTATTATTATTATTATTATTATTATTATTATTATTATTATTATTATTAAGGAAATCATGGTTTATAACCTAGATCTATAGATCTTAAATGAGGAGGATAGCTGCCATGTATGTATGTGTGTGTCTTCAGTCAGACGGTGGACGGCGCACATGGCCTTTATCAGCTGAGCTCCCAACCCTCAAAGATAAGACATTGTCCAGGGTCATCCACAGAGGCGCTTTATATCAACATTCTGGAACCACACAGACTCTCCAGAGAGGGGGGTAGGGCAGAACAGTGGCTGATGTCGCATCACTTAGTAACGAGAGAAAGGGTGTGGCTATGGGGCTGGCCGCCGTTGCTAGGGGAAAGACGTTATAGCTGTGAGTTCTTCCGGTTTGAGGCAGACTAGGAGACGAGGCAGACGCATAGACAGGTGGACAGAGAGACTGCAGTAGCTGGAGGGTGGGGGATGGGAGGCCTCCACCCTCCGGAGCCACGAGATAGCTAGCTTCGGCTAACAGGAAAAGCTTTTGGCTAACCACTGGGCCGCAACAATCATCGAGCTGATAGCAGGAGAGATCGGTAGAATTAATGAATTTAATAGACTTTTCAAAGATTTTCAGAACTCTTTCCATCTTGAGGATATGTTTATGGAATAAACATAACGTTTCAAGGAAAGGTATCACGTTTCCAGTGTCAATTCTTCTGCTTACGGATGTACCAATGGGGGTGAGCTAGCGTGTGACAGCCAGTATGATAAGTAAGGGTATAAACAACACAACGCAGAAACTTCACGGAACCACAGGTGACGAGTTGATTACAGGCTGACCACACCCAGAATCCAACAACTGCAAGCAGCAATACTGGGAGCCAAGTGATTGGCCCATTCTAAACGGGCAAGTGCTCTGAACAGCCACTGCACTAGTAAGGACTTGATTGATTGATTGAAAATTGTATTAACAGATTGCAGAATGGGTACAATACAGTACAGCTCAATACACACAATTGTTAAGGGGATGCAGACCAGAGAAAGACTTTCGTCTTGTTTACCTCAGGGTCCCCCATTTTCAATTCATCATAACATATATGACATACATGACATACAGATAGACAGTACTGCTACATCTATACATTTATGATATACCAGATTTACAAATACAGTACTGTTTGTGATACAAGAAGAGTCTAAAAAAGAGAGTATATACATTTTACGAAGAAACTGTACATTGGAGGAGGTTGGTAGGTAGGAGGTTGGTAGGTGGGGTGGAAGGGGGGGTTGGGTAGTTGGGGTGGGGTGAGGGGGGGGGAACTGTACATTGGAGGTGGTGAGGTGGGGGGGGGGGGGTTGGGTAGGCGGGATAACTGTACATTGGATTATCGACGAAACCTTACTTGGTGCCAAGAAGAGGGTCTTGTGTATTATTGGGTTTAATAGGACATTTATTGTACATTGGAGGGGGTTGCGTTTCGAATTGCAGTTGTAGTATATTTCCTAGGCTCAAACTGTAATTACTGTAGGAAATGGGAGGGAAAGTATTGAAATCTGTATTTCCCCAAGGTCGACCGCTACTGGGACTAAGCTGATAATGGTGGGACCAGTGCATACACAATTTTAGAATAGTCTGAATGTTCTCTCCAACAGGTAGTTAAAATACATGGATTTTAGAAGGCTCATATTAGTAAATCCCTAAAAGCTTTTTATTATAGACCACAAGTACAGTGACTGATTAGAGTATGCACTATTTGGTCTGACCAACCTGCACCTGGAGTAAAGGATAATCTCTCCCTGATTAAGCAACCCCCCAGGAGAGCATTATATGTCAAATAAGACAGGATACTAGCTCAGGTTGATCGGCCAGCTTTGAAATTAGAACAAAAGACTGTTTACCAAAACAGGACGCTGAATAGAGCTGGCAGTAAACGCCCAGTTGTTACAATTTACAGGCCGCAGCTGTCTATAGAAACGCTGAGAGCGATTATCAATACTCGTATTTTGGAATATACCTGTACACCCCGCGGTATTGCTATTGAATGATGTTTTTGAGTTTGCAGTGAATCCACAACTAAAAAGATTGGTTTTATCGGGTATCACAGTAGCTAAAAAACTGATCGCATCACGTTGGTTTCAACCGGAAAAAATTTGCCGGAAAGTGTGGTTTCTTACATATCTCGATGTGATATATCAAGAAATATCTACAGCAAGAATTCTGGGGCTCAATGAATCCAAAATGTCAATGTGGTTAGAAGTGGTGGAGAGAATAAAAGCTAGCCTATAATGGTGGTGTCTGGTTAGGAGTGAGGGATAATGGAGGTACTATCCAAGAGGGGGTCCGGGAGGGGGGGGTTTGAGCTGGAGCATATGTGTGTAGGGTTTTAGAAAATAGGTATTAGGGGTATATTATATACTAACATTTATATAATTGTAACTTCGCTGGATATACACTGTATACGGTTAAAATGTTATTATTGACTATTTTTGTTTTATCCTGTTTCTGTACTTGCATATATTTTAACCACCTTTACTGAAAGTTTCATTATACATTGTGTGTTGAGTACTGACTTTTAATAAGTTTTGTTTTGCAATAATAAAAAAAATAAAAAAAAAAAAAAAAGAAACGCTGAGAGCGGCCACCCAGTCTGGGGGGTCGTATAGATAGGACACAGAGCTTCAAAGGAAGTTTCAGATAACACCGGCAGAAAACGCCTCTCCTGGTTTGCAGGGAGAGAGTCACAGCGTCCAAACTAATATAAGAATACACTAATTTAGTGATAATGTACTTGTTCCATTGGTGTAAAGTCTAAATCAGTTAGTAAAAACAGTTATAAAATAGTGTATTCAGCTTTACAAAGTATCCCTAGCTTCCCCTAGTCAAGATATAGAAATCAATCTGGTTACAATATTAAACTGATCAAATCAAGACTAAACAGGACATTATTCAAGATATAGGGTTTAAAGCTCACCTACTGTCTCTAACTTCAAAGGTATTTACCTAGACTACAGAAAGTACTTAAAAACCCACAATAGGTTTAATCTACACTAAGAAATTTGGCAGAAAGACTAAATTAGATGTTTAAGCAAAATAAGCATAACTTTTTGATTGATAAATTGATAAATCTAATGCCAGATACATTTAAACGCTAAACTAAAGAATTCTCTAATCAAAACACAGCCTGCCCTGTAAAATTGACATCTAGCAAAAATATTTCCTTAAGCCGTGAGGTACTCTAAACTCAGAGCAGACTTGCAGGCTTTCCCATTTAGCAGTCCAGATCTGGGATTATGGACTGATGGCTCTTGTTATCAAGTTGGTGAGGGACTAAAAGCAGGTTACTCCGTGGTGAGGTCACAGGGCGAAGGGTTTGTGGTAGAAAAGGCTGAAGCCTTGGTACAACCCTGCTCAGCTCAGCTGGCAGAATTAGTCGCACTGACTGAAGCATGTAAGATGGCAGAGGGCAAAATCGTGAATATTCATACCGACTTGGCCTATGCGCAAGGTATCGCATTCTTATTTGGCACAGTGTGGAAAGGGAGAGGATTCAAGAAAGCCGATGGAAGCGCTATAAGACATTGTAGCCAGATTGAGAGTTTGTTAGAAGCAATTATGAAACCAAAACAGATTGCGATAATCAAGTGTGCTGCTCACCAGTCAGACGAGTCTAAAGTAACTCGAGGGAACAATAGAGCAGATGAAGCTGCCAAGCAGGTGACAGGTGCTGACAGGGCAGGTAAGGTCTTGGTTATCACACACGAGGTTGAGTTAGAGGACAAGATAACTTACAAGGATGTTTTGACTTTCCAGGAGGAGGCTAGTCAGGTAGAAAGGAACCTCTGGGTAACCAGGGGGGCTAGTCAGGATGTTACAGGTTTATGGCGTAGCCACGGTGGATTTGTGGTGGCTCCTGCTGGCCTGGTCGGACTACTGATCCAAACGGCTCATGACTTCTGTCATGCTCATCAAGGAGAGGTGAGTAGAAAAATACAAGAATATGGCTTTTGGGCGCCAGATTTAGCAAGTCAAATTGATCATGTGATAAGGAGATGTATGATATGTTTGAAAAATAATATACGTAAGGGGATTAGTGTGTCACCAGGACATATCCCCACGCCCAATGGTCCAATGTGAGAACTTGTAATTGATTACATTGACATGATTAAACCAATTAATCAGAAGAGGTATATTCTTGTCGTTGTTTGTCGTTTTTCAAGGTGGGTGGAGGCGTGCGCCACCCGTCACAAGGATGCAGCATCGGTGGCTAAGTTCTTATGCCAGGAGGTCGTCCCGAGATTCGGGTTAATGGACAGAATCTCCTCAGACAATGGTAAAGAATTCGTTGACAAAACTGTATGTTTAATACTCCAGCATTTAGGCGTAAAACAGCGTTTGGGGGCCGTTTATCACCCGCAGAGTCAGGGGTTGGTGGAACGCATGAAAGGGGTGCTAAAAAACAAATTGGTTAAGATCTGTCAACACACAGGTTTAAATTGGCTAAGTGCTCTCCCATTAGCATTAATGGCGTGTCGTTCGAGCAAAATTCGCGGTCTGCGTTTGACACCGCATGAAATGATGATAGGTCATTGCATGGTAGTGCCAGGCTTGCGCACGACAGGTAAAGGTCCAAGTTTGGACATCCTGGACAATGATATGCGCGAGTACGTGAAATACATGACAAAGATCCACAAGGATATTCTTGTTCATGTCTCCAGTAGACAGGAGACAGAAACCGGGGAGGAGGTGAGTAGGTTAAGTACACCTCAGATCCTACCGGGCGATCACATGTATGTTAAAGTATTTAGACGTAAATGGTATGGATCGCGACGAGAAGGGCCATACAAAGTCGTCCGAGCCACCGAAAGGGCTTTACAGGTAGAAGGTTCACCGATGTGGTATCATCTTTCACATTGCGTAAAATCGGTAGATATTGGCCAAGAATTGGAATCTGAACCGCTGGCCCTTGAGCAAGAAACGGGGGTGGCGCAACTCCTAAACGAAGGAGACGATGCAGACGATTATGGGGAGCCAGACAGAGGGCAACATGATTGTCCACCGGTAGGGGATGAGGGATTCCTACAGGAGCCAGACAGAGGAGAAAATTATGAATTGGAACATAATGATTTCTCTTCTGTGGATTTTGATGGTGTACCGGAAGAACCAGAGGAAACCGTGATTAGCACAAGTCCAGAAGGATGTCCTCGGCCACAACGAGCTATTAGGAAACCTCTGAGGTATAGATAGAGATAAAAAGCGAGGGAAAAGCTAAATGATAAATAGGATCTTAAGCGATCCATGGAGGGAGCAGAATTGTATATATTTTTAGATTTTGGGCTCCCTCTTTTCTTAAGAAATGTTTAAATCTTTTGGTGCGATGTATTAATCCTTTTTCTTTCAGAGTCAGACACACAAAACAGACATGTTTGGTTAAATACACATAAGTATAGTGAAATAAACAAAAAAGCTGATAAATGGGACGATGTTCTCTTTGTATAGAGAAACGGACCTAGACTGGAAATCAACTTCTAATAACTGATAACTGTGTGTGAAAGTGAATAACGAGGGTGATGACTGTGGTTTTAGAAATTCTTTACGTTTTTGGTCTTCTGGGTAGTCTTGCTAAAGGTTAGAAAATTATGGTATCTGTACGGTGTACGAACAGTTTGATTGAGAAAATAATAACAGGTATATGGGGATTTTTAAATCCCCAACCGGGGAACTGTAGTATATTTCCTAGGCTCAAACTGTAATTACTGTAGGAAATGGGAGGGAAAGTATTGAAATCTGTATTTCACCAAGGTCGGCCGCTACTGGGACTAAGCTGATAATGGTGGGACCAGTGCATACACAATTTTAGAATAGTCTGAATGTTCTCTCCAACAGGTAGTTAAAATACATGGATTTTAGAAGGCTCATATTAGTAAATCCCTAAAAGCTTTGTATTATAGACCACAAGTACAGTGACTGATTAGAGTATGCACTATTTGGTCTGACCAACCTGCACCTGGAGTAAAGGATAATCTCTCCCTGATTAAGCAACCCCCCAGGAGAGCATTATATGTAAAATAAGACAGGATACTAGCTCAGGTTGATCGGCCAGATTTGAAATTAGAACAAAAGACTGTTTACCAAAACAGGACGCTGAATAGAGCTGGCAGTAAATGCCCAGTTGTTACAATTTACAGGCCGCAGCTGTCTATAGAAACACTGAGAGCGGCCACCCAGTCTGGGGGGTCGTATAGATAGGACACAGAGCTTCAAAGGAAGTTTCAGATAACACCGGCAGAAAACGCCTCTCCTGGTTTGCAGGGAGAGAGTCACAGCGTCCAAACTAATATAAGAATACACTTATTTAGTGATAATGTACTTGTTCCATTGGTGTAAAGTCTAAATCAGTTAGTAAAAACAGTTATAAAATAGTGTATTCAGCTTTACAAAGTATCCCTAGCTTCCCCTAGTCAAGATATAGAAATCAATCTGGTTACAATATTAAACTGATCAAATCAAGACTAAACAGGACATTATTCAAGATATAGGGTTTAAAGCTCACCTACTGTCTCTAACTTCAAAGGTATTTACCTAGACTACAGAAAGTACTTAAAAACCCACAATAGGTTTAATCTACACTAAGAAATTCAGCAGAAAGACTAAATGAGATGTTTAAGCAAAATAAGCATTACTTTTTGATTGATAAATTGATAAATCTAATGCCAGATACATTTAAACGCTAAACTAAAGAATTCTCTAATCAAAACACAGCCTGCCCTGTAAAATTTACATCTAGCAAAGATATTTCCTTATAAGGTAATATCCGGTGTTAGACCTGGTTCAAAATGACCGAGTATGCGCCTCAGCCAATCAGAATATCTCTCTTCTAAAGAGGTCCTCCCCTCTGACGTAAGATCTCAAGGGGAGGAGGAAAGGCTTAAAATACTAGCACTCTAGTTAGAGAGAGCAGAACGAACGCAACAGAAACAAACACACCGAGAGAGACGCTTTTTGACCCACCCCCACTGGAACGAGATGGCACGAGAACAGACTTTTTTCTTTGTTCTTAGGAAGAAGAGACGACCTCCGAGGAAACCACAAGACCATTCTTTAATCTACTTTAACATTAGTCTGATATAAGGGATCGGTGGCATAGTACTTGAGTACCCTTATATCATTGCAGAATCCATTTTTCCTTGTTATTCACTTCCTGACTTTGAAATAAACAAGTATTTTACCATTAGCTCGACTTTCTTCTCTTCATTTTGCTCTCTTCGCTGCCGTCCGACAGGCCGGGTTGGCCTTTATCAGTAATAGGGTTTTAACAATGGACAAATCACAACGCAGAGTAGCTAGGATATTTGGTTTTAATAAGTAAAACCATTCGACCCTATTTACGATACAGTCTCTCGTAGGTGCTCTTTGAGAGTGGTTTTGAAAGTGGGTAGTGATTCACATTCCTTTACAGCTGTGGGTAGGGCGTTCCACATTGATGTGGCATAATTGCTAAACGTGTTTAGTCCCTTGTTTGAGCCGAATCTGGGTTTAACATGATTTGTGGAGCTCCCTCTGGTGTTGTGGTCGTGGTATTCACTGACCTTTGGGAAGTATTTTGACATGTACATGGGTACCTTAGTCGTGTAGTGTATCTTGTAGACCAGGCCCATTGCAAGTTGCTGTACTCTGTCGTCTAATCTAAGCCATCCTAGGTTGTCAAAGTTGTGAGAATGGGTTTTAAGCAGAGCCCAATCGCTGAACACAGGAGAAGAGAGAATGGAGCGTTTCAGGTTGTTTAATAGTATTCCCAAGTAGGCAAGAGTTACATCCAGAAATGTACAACAGATATGAATTGGGAATGTTCTTGGGGTAATGGGAGCAGGTGCACTCCAGTGCTACTGCGGACGGAAGACACAGGTCTGTGTCGAATGAGGGAGCAGGAACTCCTTGGTAAGCTCCAGGGGGGTCCAGACAGGGGCACGCTGGCATGGAGGTCCTGGGCACAAGAGAGGAAAGTTAGAACCGGGAATAATCACACAGGGATGTCTAGCAGGTCTTCAGACTGAGGCGTCGTACCTAGGTAATGATACTAACACCACGACGACTTCTGGTCAGCGTCGTCCGGTAGAAGTAGGGTCTTCATCAACAGGGGATGGGATACAGCTGTGAGGAGTGAGGTGCCTGGCAGCGTGCGAATTAGGGGATGAGGTGCAGCTGAGTTGAGTGACAGGGGGTGAAGGGGTGCTGACCATATATGGGCGTGAGGCTTCCGTGGTGGATGGAAGGGAGGATGAAGAGGAGTGAGGAGGGCGTGTGGTGAATGTGAGGGGGGAATGAGGAGGAGTGAAGAACTCTCTTGCTGTGATTATGACTAAATTGGGCAGGGGTGAGGTGGGTTCTAGGAGTAAGGTCAAGCAGTAGTCTGACCAGTTTGTTTTGTGATGTTTGTAATTTAGTTTTTAGTGCCTTTGCAGTGCTTTGGTACCATGAGGTGCAAGCATAGTCATAGTACCCTTGAATGAGTGCTCCTGCCAGAGTCTTCAGGGTATTCTTGTTTACCAGAGAGGAGATCCGGTACAAGAATCTAGTTCATTGGTTGACTTTTTTTTATTACATTGGATGCCATTTTGTCACAGGAAAGATTTGCCTCTAGGATGGAACCTAGGTATGTAATTTCATCTTTCCTTGTGACAATATTGTCACCCACTGTAACTGAGAAGCCGTCGGTCTTGCTGAGTTTGTTATGAGAATGGACTCTGTTTAGGTGTAATGATAGTTTGTTATCAGCGAGCCAGGTGCAGATTTTGCCTAGTTCAGAGCTGAGGGTTTTTTCAACCTGCAACTTGTTCTTGTCAGATACCAGCAGGGCTGAGTCGTCCGCGAACAGGAACAAGTTGCAGTCACAAGCTGACGACATGTCATTTGCATAAATTAGGAACAGTAGCTGTTAAGAGTAATGCGTTAATTTGATTGTATGTAACTGCTTAACTGTTCCACAAGAGGCCGCTATAGGCGCAATAGAATAGAATAGAATAGACTTTTAATTGTCATTGCACAGTATACAACGAAATTTCAGGGGAGCTCCCACAGACCGTAGTACATAATACATACATGAACACATAACACATAACACTGTACATAACAGAATATTTTAAATAATAAAGTGCATAATGGGTGGTAATCAGAGATTATCAAGTGCAGTGGTAAGTGCATGGTGCACGTGAGGGGACAGTCAATGAGTGTTTAACAGTCTAACTGCTTGGGGGAAAAAGCTGTTCTTAAATCGTGTACTCTTAGCATGTATTGACCGGTATCTCCTCCCTGAGGGAAGGAGCTGAAAGAGGTGATGTGCTGGGTGCGACTGGTCCTTGATGATACATTTGGAGCGGTGGAGGCAGCGGGAGGTGAAGACGGAGGTGATGTTTGGTAGAGGAGTCCCGATGATCCTGCCTGCCGCCTTCACCACCCTCTGTAGAGCCTCTTGCTCTGCCTTTGTGCAGCTGGAGAACCACACAGACACACCGTAGGTCAGCACACTCTCAACCGCACAATGGTAAAAGTTGACAAGGAGATTTCGTGGCAGGCCAGCCTGCTTCAGCTTCCTTAGGTAGTATAGGCGTTGCTGAGCTTTTCCGATCACTGAGGCGGTGTTGGTGCTCCAAGACAGGGTCTCACTCACACTGAGACCCAGGAACTTGAACTCAGTGACCCTCTCCACTACTTCGTTGTTGATGAGCAGAGGGGAGTGGTCAGGCCTTGATCTTCTAAAATCCACTATAATCTCTCTTGTTTTCTTTATATTGAGCGCCAGGTTGTTATTATCACACCAGACTATAAGGTCCTCCACCTCCCTCCTGTAGGCAGACTCATTGTTGTTTGTTATGAGACCCACAACTGTGGTATCGTCTGCGAACTTGATGATGTAATTGGAGGGGTAGGAGGGGGAACAGTCATGTGTGAGCAGGGTGTACAGTAGTGGGCTGAGTACGCAACCCTGCGGGGCGCCGGTGCTGAGAGACAGGGTGGACGAGGTGTAGTTGCCCAGTCTGACGGCTTGTGTGCGGTTTGTGAGGAAGTCCAGCACCCAGTTACACAGTGTATTACACAGACCCAGGGTTTGGAGTTTACTGATGAGTTTACGGGGGAGTATGGTGTTGAAGGCAGAGCTATAGTCGACAAAGAGCATTCTTACGTAGGTGTTTTTCTTCTCTAGGTGTTCTAGGGCGGTATGAAGCACAATGGCTATAGCATCTTCAGTTGATCTGTTCTGCCTGTAAGCAAACTGGTATTGGTCAAAGGAGGCCGGAATGATGGATGTAATGTGTTTCCTGACCAGTTTCTCTAGACATTTAGCAGGGAGGGGGGTGAGTGCCACGGGTCTGTAATCATTCAGGCACGTGACAACTGACTGCTTGGGTACTGGAATAATTGTGGATGTTTTGAAGCATGCTGGGACATATGATAGTAGCAGGGAAAGATTAAATATATCTGTGAAGACCTCCGTCAACTGGTCCGCACACTCCTTCAGTATGCGGCCCACCACTCCATCAGGTCCTGCTGCCTTCCTTGGGTTGGTATTCCGGAGGCAACACCTGACTTCATGGTGGCTCAGGACGGGGGCTGTGCCGCTGGGGGGGAGGGGCTGTACTATTTGGTCCCTGTTTGCTCTGTCGAACCGGGCATAGAAATGGTTCAACTCCTCGGTTAATGTGACAGAGCTATTTATGGGTGATGTTGTCCCCTTATAGTCAGTGATGGCTTTAATCCCCTCCCACACCCGGCGGGGGTTGGTGGAGTTGGAGAAGTGGGTCTCGATCCGTTCCTTGTATTTAAGTTTTGCTGCCTTGATGCCTCTCCTTAGAGCTGACCTGGCGATGCTATAGGCAGCCGCGTCCCCAGACCTGTAGGCTGCATCTCTGGCCCGGAGGAGTGACCTGACCTCCGCGGTCAGCCACGGCTTCTGATTAGGGAATGAACGAACCCTTTTTGTGACGGTCACCATGTCCATACAGAAAACAATATAATGCATAACTGTAGTGGTGTAGTTATCTAATGCCGCTCTGTGATCTACCTGCGGTCCTCTGTCCTTGAAGGTGTCCCATTCAGTCACCTCGAAGCAGTCCTGGAGCTGGGCTACAGCCCCCTCAGGCCAGACTCTGACAGTCCTGGTTGTGGGTCCGACAGATTTAAATTTCTGCCTATACAGGGGGTAAAGGAGGAGCGAGATGTGATCAGACAGGTCTAGGTGAGGGTCTGGTTGCACTCTGTAAGCCTTTGCAACATTGGTATAGACTTGGTCCAATGTTTTATCCCCCCTTGTCGCACAGGTAACATTACGATGGAATTTGGGGAGAACAGACTTAAGGTTTTCAAGATTCAAGATTCAAGATTCAAGAGTTTTAATTGTCACGGCATACAGGTATACAATGAAATGCGGCTGGTCTTGCCCGCGACGATGATTGAAGTCCCCGGCTGTTATAAAAACACTGTCTGGGTGGGCACGCAGGCATTTCTGTATGCTATCTTGAAGCAGTGCTAGTGCTAACTTACTGCTAGCATCAGGTGGAATATACACAGCACATATGTAAACAACTGTATGTTCCCTAGCTAGAAAAAACGGTCTGCATTTAAGCACCATAAATTCTAGGTTAGGGCAGCAATGTCTGGTCACAATGGTCGTATCTGTGCACCAGGAGTTATGTATAAACACACACAAGCCTCCGCCGATCTTCTTACCAGAAGCAGCTGTCCTGTCTGCTCGGTATAAGCTACGGCCGGCTAGCGTGATAGCTGAGTCTGGTATGCTAGAGTCCATCCATGATTCTGTGAAAATCATACAGCAGCAGTCTGCTAACTTCCTCTGAGTAGTGAGTCGCAAGCGGATTTCATCCATCTTGTTCCGTGCTTTGGTACCATGAGGTGCAAGCATAGTCATAGTACCCTTGAATGAGTGCTCCTGCCAGAGTCTTCAGGGTATTCTTGTTTACCAGAGAGGAGATCCGGTACAAGAATCTAGTTCATTGGTTGACTTTTTTTATTACATTGGATGCCATTTTGTCACAGGAAAGATTTGCCTCTAGGATGGAACCTAGGTATGTAATTTCATCTTTCCTTGTGACAATATTGTCACCCACTGTAACTGAGAAGCCGTCGGTCTTGCTGAGTTTGTTATGAGAATGGACTCTGTTTAGGTGTAATGATAGTTTGTTATCAGCGAGCCAGGTGCAGATTTTGCCTAGTTCAGAGCTGAGGGTTTTTTCAACCTGCAACTTGTTCTTGTCAGATACCAGCAGGGCTGAGTCGTCCGCGAACAGGAACAAGTTGCAGTCACAAGCTGACGACATGTCATTTGCATAAATTAGGAACAGTAGCTGTTAAGAGTAATGCGTTAATTTGATTGTATGTAACTGCTTAACTGTTCCACAAGAAGCCGCTATAGGCGCAAGGAGACGCAGCTATTGTAGCTGACGTCAGGTAGAAGGTATAAAAGGGAATGTTCCCTCCCCCTCTATCTCTTTCACTCTACCTCTCAAGGAGAGGAGGTCTCGTGGTACATGTGTGCATAAGAATAAACCACGCCGGTTAAGGCTAAAGAAGGCCCTTGTCGTCATGACCAAGTTATTGTTGCTCCCCAGGTGACTCTGTCAACAGGTTATGGGCCCAGATCATGGAAGAGCAAAAAAATAAGGATAGCTAGTTAGCTGAAAGTATAGGCTAGTTTAGCAGCGGGAGCACCGCGTGACTAAAGCTAAGCCAACGGGCAGCTAAGCTACGCTACCATCAAAAGATGGCGACAAGAGGAAGGAGCAAGTGGCCCTCGTTTAACGGAAGGGCAGAAGAATACGAGCTCTGGGAAGAGCGAGTGGGGCTGAAGAAAACCATCTTGACGGCCCCCACGGGAGAAGTAACGGCGGCTGCGCAAGCCCTGGATACCAAGCTGAATGCTGACGAGCTAGCACCACTCCTAGACAACACGAGCTTGGGGCTGATATTCTGGGACACAAAGGACAAAGGCAGAGAGAGTCTAAAAGTGTTAAGAGAACACTACATCGGCAGAGGTAGGCCCTGGATCGTATCCCTATATATAATGTTGACCGCGCTGAAGAAAGCGAACACAGAGACTGTGACCGAATACGTCATCAGGGCGGAACAAATCATCACGGCGCTCAAGAGTGCAGGAGAAGCACCGAGCGATGGACTAACGATGGTTATGAGAGGATTACCGTATATGTATAAACCATTCACACTGTTGGTGACACACGAGAGAGAGGTTAGGGATGCGGTATGTGTCAACTTATGCAAAACACGCCCCTTTTAGTTTGATTGATTGTAGCCACGCCCCTTTTTGGATGTAGGTTATTTTGAGATGATTTATGACCCCCTAGGTCTTCTCTGATTGGTCTAGGATGTAAGGAGGCGGGACATCCGGTTTTGAGGGAGGGACATCCGGTTTTCAAAATAAAAGTTTTTTATTTATTTTTTTTCAAAAAAAAAAAGTCCTTCAAAATAAAAGATTCAAATTTTTTTTTAGATTCAAACGTTTTTTTTATTTTCAGATTGTATGTATTCCATGGTTTTCACAATATGTATTTCTGTATTTCCAAAAGTTTTCAGAATATATCTTCAATTACTAACGTCCTCGTATGAAACCCTCCAACTTGACTCTGTCTGGAGGAGGGATATACCAGACCTGGAAAATGACTTTGATTGGCAAGGAGCCTGGGCAAATGTCCGACTTACATCAAGGAACCCGGATCATCAACAAATCAATCTTAACTATATTCACAGGACATACTTGACTCCTATAAGACTGTGCCGAATGGGGCTCAAACAAGATTCCAAATGCACCCAATGTACAAATGGGGACGAAGGGACATTTATGCACATGTATTGGGACTGCTCACCAGTTAAGGCATTCTGGAAAGATGTGACCCAACAAATATCAAAACTCGTATCTTGGAATATACCTGTACACCCCTCGGTATTGCTGTTGAATGATGTTTTTGAGTTTGCAGTGAATCCACAGCTAAAGAGATTGGTTTTATCGGGTATCACAGTAGCCAAAAAGCTGATCGCATCACGCTGGTTTCAACCGGAAAAAATGTGCCGTAAAGTTTGGTTTCTTACATATCTCGATGTAATTTACCATGAAATATCTACAGCAAGAATTCTGGGTCTCAATGAATCCAAAATGTCAATGTGGTTAGAAGTGGTGGAGAGAATAAAAGCTAGCTTATAATGGTAGTGTCTGGTTAGGAGTGAGGGATAATGAAGGTACTATCCAAGAGGGGGTCCGAGAGGGGGGGGGTTCGAGCTGGAGCATATGTGTGTAGGGTTTTAGAAAATAGGTATTAGGGGTATATTCTATACTAACATTTATATAATTGTAATTTCGCTGGATATAAATAATTGGCAATATATGATAGAGACACTCTCAGAGGATGAAAGTCTTCTATCTGAAAACGGCTTAGTTACTATTTTAGATCATATGATTGGTCATTTTAACAGAGCATACCTGTTGTGTTTATACACCGTAATAGTGGATGTTACGGCTTTTAAGCTGAAAAATCATAAGTGTTTAGAAACTTTAGATATTAATCACATTATTGATGTTATGCACGCTTATATTATTGATCAAAAAGGTTGCAGCATGATTTGTAATATTCTTTAATAAATATTTTATAATATACCCATCTGCGTTTCATTGTAATAATTGTTATGTAATAATTGTTTTGAATGATTTTAAGTTCATCCTAGTAATAATACAAATATTATCCAGTTGTGCAACTATATTCAGCTATGTGAATGTGATCCCTTTAAGACTTCGAAATGTCACCACTTGTTGGGATCAAATCATATTTGTAAGGTCCTACTATACGCTGGTTAAACACATATTCTTTAAACAATTCAATAAGAAGTATCACAATCATGAATAAGCTATAAATACCATAAACACAGTCATACATATCCTTGCAAAAGTATGGAAAAAACTATCAATAGGACTTAAATGCATCTCCAACCTAGTGTTGAGGAGATAACCCTAGACCCTTCTTAAATGCCGGTGACAGTAGTGTTGCACTAAAAACGGTCAAACAGTTACAATAAAGCATACCAACACATTTGTTATGTATAGAAAAAAAGTGTTATTCCAATAGCAGGAGTCGAACCCGCGTCTCCCTGATGAAAGCAGGGCATCATTACCGCTAGACCATATGGGATTTGCATATGGTATACTGTACAGAACCTGTATACACTCTGACAGGGCTCCGGGGGTCAGATATTTATCTTTCTGTACAAGTTTTTTTTTTAAGTGAAATATATTAGTAGGGCTCTTTTTACAGCATTCTACATAAGACTTGTAGATATATAAGAAGATAAGACATGTTTTGATATTGTAAAATATTATAAAAACAAAATATAATCGCTCCACTATACCCCTGGATTCACTATACAATGAAATAAGAATAAAAAATAAGACAACTCGACAATGTAGCTATCAACCAGGCCATCACTGAAACAATATGAATTGTTTTTGCTAGTAAAACCCTGCATATTGCAGGGAACTTTCGCAGAGTACATTTCGCAGAGTACATTTCACAGAGTAAATTTGACTCAGAGTACATTTGGATAATTGAATGTGAATAATACATTACCTCTAACTTCACAAGTCTGTTCAGGGTACATTTGGATAATTGAATGTGAATGATACATTCCTATCTGTGAACACTAAAATCACGGTAAAACCTAACATTGCATTATTTTCATGGTTATAATGAATAAAAATACATCTTTAAGATATTTCATGCTAAATAGTTCTTAAAATGAATTTCCTTCAATCATCGGGATAAAAATCAAACAACCTCGCCTGTAATTATTTTGAAATGAATTATGAATTATAATATTGTATCAACAACTTTCATACATGTTAGCCATACTATACACTAACTATGTTGACTGAATTACATTTTATTTACCTTAGAACCATCATCTTTGAGTTGATTGAATATTTCCTATCGTGTGTAGGATTTAATGCATATCCATAATATTGAGAGCATAAAACTCTGGGGGGCTAAAAAAACTAGACGTTGCAAAGTAATTCATACATGAGTTGTATAATGTACCTTAGATCAGGTTAAAGAAAATACATTTGGGGCTTGATATTACTAAACTTCTAAAAAATACATTTGTATTGAAGCATTTTGTTTTTATACCTTATCATTATCATTATGTTGACATGTCTGTTTTAAGTGCATCAGTCATTTTCATGGTTTTAGATGTTTTATAATTTATGTTTATCCTTGACATTCAACCAATAAACATCAAATTCAGAATTCACTAGGATTGTGTTCTCATGTTTTTTTACATTTAGCTAAAATATAAATACAAAACTGTCTATAGTAGATACACTGTTTTAGAACAATGTTGTTTGCAAATAGTCTGTTTTACTTATGTAACACGTTAGAGTTGAAATTCAAGCATGACAATTGGTAAACCTTGGTCATTTGAGATCATAAATCCCCTCTTTTAGCTAGACCTGATCAAAATGACAGATAAAAACATAACCAAACACCTAAAAAATACACCAAAAGCAGATTGATAAAAATGTATACAGGCAAGCGAGCCTAATCACTGAAATTACAACATCAAACTGTTTGTCTTACAAAATAGGGATGTGTCATGGGGGTGATATATCTCACCCCTTGACTAAAATAGCATTATCCTTCTGACTATTGATTAAATCTACTAAAAATCGACCTGTTTCATGATTTTAGATGTCTATAATTTAGGTTTATCCTTGACAATCAAAGAAAAAAAAGCACGATTTGTTTCTGAAAAAGAAACCTAACCTCACTTTTAGCCTCTTGACCTGGCTTTCAATGTGTTTTATTCACATTTAGCCTGCTACAGATGATCTGGTATAGGTAAAAAAAAAAAACTCTGGACCAAGCTACAAATCTTCAACACAGTTGGCTGAAAGGTGACTGAAAAGGTGACTGAAAACTGGATTGATGCAAGTTACATGAACATGTCTGTTTGAGGAAACAAAATAATGTATTAAACTATTACACTATTACTAGACTATTACACTATTGCATTATTACACATTTGCACAATATTACACTATATAACACTATTACATACTATTATATGACTACCCTATGACAATATTACACTATTACACACTATGTCCCTATACACTATTAAACATAGCACACTTAGATAAGATAAACCTTATCCCTGTGGGAAATTTCTATTAATTTTTTCAAATAATTATTATTCCTCTATTTAAATCTGGGGACAAACACAGTTTTACCAACTACAGACCAGTGTCTTTGCTTTCACAATTTTTCAAGATTCTTGATTCATGATTCCTAGATTCTTAGATTCTGAGTGAGAGTCAGTATGGATTCAGGGCAAATCGATCAACAGCATTAGCCTTAATGAATATATATGAAGAAATAACCACAACCGTAGATGAAAGGAATTACACAATAGGAATAGGAAATACACTTAAAAAAGCATTTGATACGATTGATCATCACATTTTAATTTCTAAATTACAAACATGCGGTGTGAGAGGGGTGGCGATGAACTGGTTAAGTAGCTATCTTGAAAATAGACAACAATATGTACAACTCTCTGGTTACACATCTGAATGTATGAATATTGAATGTGGTGACCCTCAAGGTTCGGTCCTGGGGCCCTTACTTTTTATTTTATATATTAATGATATATGTGAAGTGTCAAACATATTGCAATTTGTTTTATTTGCTGTCGATACAAATTTCTGTATTCCAAATTACAAATGAAATGTGTAAACTTAAGATATGATTTAATAACAATAAGCTATCCCTAAATTTGGAAAAACGAAATGTATGATATTTACTAATCGAGAGAAGGACAATGTGGCATTATGTATTGACAAAGGAATCCAAGGATTATGTTGGATGAGAAAATGACATGGAAGCCACATATAATGTACATAAAAAATAAGGTAGCCAAGAGTGTTTTGTTTTGAACAAGGCAAAGAATGTTATTGATTATAATTCTATGCGAATATTATATTGTTCACTCATCCTACCATATTTGAGTTACTGTGTGGAAGTGTGGGGTAACACGTATGAAAGCAACATAAAGCCCTTATTTATATTACAGAAGAGAGCAGTAAGAATAGTTCACAATGTAGATTCAAGAGAACATACCAATGAATTATGTATTAAATCCAAACTATTGAAACTTAAAGAGTTAGCTGTAATACAGACTTTATTAGTTTTGTTTAGAGTAAATGCAGAGTATTACAAGCAAATATACAGAGGTTGTTTGGTCCCTAATCTTTCACACCCCCTTGCAGCATTTTGACACCTATAACAGGGCCCCCTGTTCACACCCAGATCCTCAAAAAGACAGATATTTACAGCACTTTATATTTTCGCCCCAACTCTAATCTATCATGTCTTTAACTTTTATACCTAATCATATATTGATTGATTGATTGAAAAGTTTATTAACAGATTGCAGAATGGGTACAGTTTAAAAGTTTTTTATTTTGAATAAGGCCTTTTCCCCACACTCTGTGCTATTTCAGGTTACTGTGACATTAAAAGAGGGGGTGGCGATGTCTGAACCGTGCTAAAAAAGGGGAAGTTGACCTAAAATGCATGCTTACCATTGCTACAGTGTATGGACATTCAGGCTTTGAAGTGATCTATATCCAAAATAAGTCTTAATTAAAGATGGTTGAAATACCCTATTTAAACAGTTAAAACAGCTTGGACTGATATTTTCTGGACTGTTTTCACAAACAGTGTTGTATTTGTAAATCTGCTATGTCCTAAATGTCTGGATGTATTGAAAAAAGGGGGACTCTGATGTAAACAAGACATAAGTCTTTCTATGATCTGTAACCTCTTAATTTTAGTTTTACGAAATAAGAAAATAAGAATCACCAGCCAAACTGTCAAATAGTTGGTATTACTTTTACATTTAGTCAATTAGTTGACGTTTTTATCCAAATTATAATTATAATACATCTCTGTCAGCGGTGTAACAATATTCATCAAAGTGTAGGTTAGTTTATTAGGACATATGCCTGTTTATGGGGAAATCTTTTAAAATATGTGTGAAAACATGTGAACATTGTGTGAACTAAAATATGCTATGAGTATAATGTTGTACACTAATTTTCATGTTACAAAGATATAAACCATTTGAATGATGACTGTAAATGTGTATTGAGTTGTCCCCTAATCTTCAAGCCTCCCATGCTGTGTTTTAACACCTAAGAGAGGGCCCTGTTCACACCCCCGATCAGAGACACACACCTCACAGACACACATAGATCTTTTCTGTACTTTTATATTTTCAGCCCAACTCTTTAATAATAATAACTCTAAAATAATTAAAGTGAATAATATAAAACACTGTAATGCAACCTTTTTAAATAATCTAGAATTCAAAGAATTCAAACCCTAGACCCATGCATGCTAATGTAATGGTGCACTTTTAATTTTACAAATTACATTTGTAATTTCCTTTTTGCTTAAACACAAGTGTATAAAGATTATGTCTTTATCCAAGAAACTAATAGACATACATACATTTGTAATTTGGAATACAAAAAAAAAATTATTTTACATTTATTTAGACTTTTGCTTAAACACATTAGACACATTACATTTGTAATTTGGAATACAATTATCTAAAGATTGTGACATTTGGCATCTGGCTTTAAGAAAACACACACAGACACATACACACACCTTGGGGGGACTGGTGGTCTACAGAAACGGGAAGTCGCAGAGTCATAAATCTGCTTTTGACAGATGGTTTTGAGTCATCTCATTGGCCGTAGTCATTCTCCAGCCTCCTATGACATCTACGGGGGATGTCACTATCAGAATTTTCAGAGAAGCTGCAGTTAGACAGAGGGAGAAATATTCAGTCTACTGAGAGACATTTGAGAGAGGGTATTTCTTAAGATACAAACAACACTTGGAAGAAAATGCACTTTCTTAAGATACACTTACCATTTGAAATAAATGCACTTTCTGAAGAAAACACACATTGTATTTTACATTTAGCATTTGATATTAATAAAACACACACACATTTGAAATAAATGCACTTTCTGAAGAAAACACACATTGTATTTTACATTTAGCATTTGATATTAAGAAAACACACACACACATTTGAAATAAATGCACTTTCTGAAGAAAACACACATTGTATTTTACATTTAGCATTTGGAATACACAAAATCTTAAGACTATGGAATACACAAAATGTATTCAACCTTGTAAAACAGCGGGAAGAGAGGACTTCACCTTTGGGGCGCAGACAGCATACGTCACCCAGTCAACGCAGCAGCAGCAGGTCCAAAGGAAGGGACTGATCGTGGACACAGGTGCGTCGTCCCACATTATCAACGACAGGAACCGATTCAAGAACTCTGACAGCACTTTCGAGCCGGAGAGACACAGCATGGAGCTGGCAGACGGGAAGCGCACATTCGGGTTGGTGCAGGGGAGAGGAGACGCACAGGTATGCCTCATAGACAGTGAGGGGCGCCGGTGTACAGTGACGTTAAAGAACGCCCTCTACATACCCTCGTTCCCACAATAACTATACTCTGTCAAATCTGCTACTGCAAACGGTGCCAAAGTGTTCTTCAATGAAGGTAAAGATGTTCTTGTAGAGCCTGATGGTACGAGATTTAACATTGAGGTGTACAAGAGAATGTATTATCTACAAACAGAATGTAACGAAAATTATATGTGTAATGTCAGTCATGATATTCAGACATGGCATGAGATCATGGGTCATTGTAATTACGAGGATATACTGAAGCTGCAAGCGGTGACAGTAGGCATGCACATTAACGGTGAAAAGCATAGACCTAACAAAGAATGTGATGTGTGTATAAAGGGAAAGTTCACTCAAACAAGGAACAGAGGTCCCACGGAAAAAGTAAAGACACCACTTGAGCTAGTTAACACAGATCTAGCCGGTCCAGTAAATAATGAGTCCATAGGTGGCTTTAAATATGTACAGTCTTTTACAGATGTGTGTACATGGGCAGTGTTTGTTTACTTTCTCAAAGCAAAGAGTGACACACTCCAGGCCACAGAAAAATTCCTTGCAGATGTAGATCCGTACGGCAACATAAAATGCTTACGGTCCGATAACGGAACAGAGTTCACAAATAGAGAGTTCCAATCACTGCTGAGAAGGAATAAGATCAGACACGAGACGTCCTGTCCTTACTCCCTGCACCAGAACGGGATATCAGAGAGGGAAGGACGCACTCTTTTCAAAATGACTAGGTGTAAGCTAATAGATGGTAACTTATCGAAGAGTCTATGGCATTATGCGGTACAAGAAGCCGCTTACACCAGAAATCGGTGTTTTAACAAGCACACGGGCACCACCCCGTATACAGCACTGACAGGAAAAAGGTGTGATCTAGCCAGGATGCACAAGTTTGGGTCAGTGTGTTATGCTTACCAACAGGACAGAGGAAAGCTCGAGTCCAGGTGTGAAAAAGGACTCTTTGTAGGGCATGACAAGGGCAGCCCCGCTTTTCTAGTCTACTATCCCGGTAAAGGGAAAGTGCAAAAACACAGGCTACTAAAATTTGTCACAAAGACAACATGTGAGAACGAGACACAGACACAAGAGCCAGAGCTGGACTCCAGAGTAGGGTGTGAAGAAAGAGAGACACCACAGCCTAGTGTACTGAGCACAGACATGCAGACAGACAGTCAGCAACCCCCAGAGGATGATGACGGGAAGCACCCTAGGGTGACTTCACGTGCCTCATGCAGTGGGAGATATCCCTCCCGGGAACATAAACCCCCAAAGTATCTGAAAGACTATGCCCAGAGAGAAAGTGACGAGGATGACAGTACACTTACCAGCATAGATTACTGCTACAGAGTAGTGAGTGGTGTACCTCAGACCTTTAAAGAGGCCATGGTATCCCCTGAGTCAAGAAAATGGGAGAGAGCAATGGATGAGGAGATGAGGTCCCTAGAGGACAATCATACCTTTACTCTAACAAAGTTACCAGAGGGTAGACAGACAGTGAGAGGCAAATGGGTGCACTCAATCAAGTAGGGTATTGAAGACCACAACAAGTACAAGGCCAGGTTTGTAGCTAAAGGCTACAGTCAGAGGGAAGGAATAGACTACGGTGAGACATTCTCTCCTACAGCCAATCTGACCAGTGTACGGGTAGTGATGCAGAAGGCAGCTGAGGACAGTTTGATTTTACACCAGATGGATGTGAAGACAGCCTACCTGCACGCACCCATTGATAGGGAGATATATATGGAACAACCTGAAGGTTACGAGAAGAAAGGAGAGAAGCTAGTGTGTAAGCTAGAAAAATCCATTTACGGCCTGAAACAGTCTGGGCGAAATTGGAACGAGATGCTGCCTTCATACATGTCTAATTGAATATCACTTCATACAGAACCCAGTAGACCCCTGTGTTTACACAAAGGAGTCAAAAGAGTCAGGAAAAGTGATAATTGTGATTTGGGTGGATGATTTAATCATCGCAGCAGACAACACTAGAAACCTAGAGCATGTGAAAAGTATGCTCTCCACCAGATTCAAAATGAAAGACCTAGGTAGGTTAAAACATTTTCTATGCATGGACTTTGAACAGTCTGCCAGGTGTGTAAAAATATCCCAGAAGAGATATGTGGAAAAGATCCTGAATCGTTTTGACATGCAAGAATGTAGAACCAGGGAAACACCATGTGATCAAAAGCTAGACTACCAAGAGGATGCTCAGAAATTGACAGATGTAAAAATTTACAGAGAAGCTGTAGGTAGCCTCATTTATTTGACAACATGTACTCGCCCTGACCTATGTTTTGTAGTGAGTAAATTATCACAGCATTTTGCTGATCCCACAGAAGAGCACTGGATTACAGCAAACCATGTTTTTCGTTATCTCAAAGGCACAGCAGATAAACAGCTTTGTTTCAGAAAGAGCAGCGAGGGCTTAGGGCTTCAAGCCTATAGTGATGCAGATTGGGCGGCAGAGGCCACAGACAGAAGAAGTACCACCAGGTATTGTGTGAGTTTTACAGACAGCTCACTGGTTTCATGGAAAACAAAGAAACAGCCCACAGTGGCACTATCAACTTGTGAAGCCGAATACATGGCTCTAGTTATGACAATACAGGAATGTATTTATCTAGAACAACTGCTTGAAGGAATGGATACCTATGTATATAAGAAAACTGTTGTTTATGAAGACAACTAAGGAACCATTGATTGATTGATTGATTGATTGATTGATTGAAAACGTTATTAACAGATTGCAGAATGGGTACAATACAGTACAGCTCAATACACACAATTGTTAAGGGGATGCAGACCAGAGAAAGACTTTCGTCTTGTTTACATCAGGGTCCCCCATTTTCAATTCATCAGAACATATATGACATACAGATAGACAGTACTGCTACATCTATACATTTATGACATACCAGATTTGCAAATACAGTACTGTTTGTGATACAAAAAGAGTCCAGAAAAGGGAGTATATACATTTGACGTAAAAACTGTACATTGGAGGAGGTTGGGTGGGGTTGGGTGGGGGGGATTGGGTAGGAGGGATTGGGGGGGGAAACACTGTACAACTGTACAAGCAAGACTGTACATTGGAATATTGACAACCATACTAGGTAATTTACTGTACATTAGAGGGGGTTGGGGGTGGGGGGGAAACACTGTATTGCACTCGCTAGAACCCCATGTGTGCCGACAGAGGTGTAAACATGTGGATATAAAATATCACTTCATCAGATCTGTCATCAGAGAAGAAAGGATGACACTAGTTTACTGTCCTACAGACGACATGGTTGCAGACGCTATGACCAAGCCTGTCTCCAAACTGAAATTGAGAAGATTTGCAGAGGTCATGTTTGGTGTGTAAAATATTGCCTGTTATGTAATATTGACTGCCATGTTCTTTTGATGTTTTGAACTGTATTTTTTTCTTGATTTTTTTTTTTTAAGTTTTACAGTATACACGTCATTCATAAGTTGGAGTGTTAAGAGTAATGTGTTAATATGATTGTATGTAACTGCTTAACTGTTCCACAAGAGGGTGCTATAGGCGCAAGGAGACGCAGCTATTGTAGCTGACGTCAGGTAGAAGGTATAAAAGGGAATGTTCCCTCCCCCTCTATCTCTTTCACTCTACCTCTCAAGGAGAGGAGGTCTCGTGGTACATGTGTGCATAAGAATAAACCACGCCGGTTAAGGCTAAAGAAGGACCTTGTCGTCATGACCAAGTTATTGTTGCTCCCCAGGTGACTCTGTCAACAGTAGCGGTCCTAGTATGCTTCCTTGTGGAACACCACCATCTGTTCTCTCCCCTCCAGGTAGGATTGCATCCAGCTCACTGATAGACTGTCAAAATCAATTGCTTTTAGTGATTGACAGTGTTGAAGGCCTTTTGTAGGTCCAGCATGACCATGCCACTCCACTGACCATGCCGTATTTGCCCACGTCCATCTCTTGTTTGATGTGGTCGTTCAAATAGAGAAGGCATGTGTCAGTGGAGTGGGATGTTCTGAAGCCAGATTGGAATTCGTAGATTAGATTTTTTTCCCTGCGAGGTACTTATCGACCTGTTCGTATACAAATGTTTCCATGACTTTCGAGATGGAGGTGAGAATAGAAACAGGGCGGTAGTTGCCTGGGTCTTATTTGCTGCCCTTTTTGTGCAGGGGTGTTACTCTCGCAATTTTGAAGTCTTTGGGTACGTGTCCCTGTTTTATGGAGAGGTTTATTATGTGTGTGATGACTGGGGTGATGGCGGCTGCTGAATCTCTGAGGAATTTGGAGGGGATATTGTCATGGCCAGTGGCCTTGTTAGGTTGGAGGGCGCTCAGTATTTTGAGTACCTCAGCTGTCGTTACCATTTCTAGTTTGAAATCATCTTTGCGGACCCCTAGGTTATTATAGTAGGCTATGATGTGTTCTACCCCAAAATGCCCTGAGTGGGAGGGTAGTTTGTTTACCAGTGTTGTGGCTATGTTTGTGAAGAAAATGTTTAAGTAATTGGCTACATCCAGCTTGTCTGTTTATGTTTTATGTTTATGTTTATTAAAGGATCCCCATTAGAGACACATGAAATAGCCTCTAGTCTTCCTGGGGTCCTGGACAAAACAAATACAATACAAATGTACAACAAAAGATATGAATAAAACAAATAAAAAATGAATACAAATATACAAATTCACATTATAAAATCTAACACTCCAGTCAAACAAAAAAAATATAATACACAGATAACAGTTACATATGTAGCAGCCTGAATATTCTACAAAGAATTCAGTAGTGCTAACTAACTGTTACTTTCCCTGTGTGTGTATAACGTGTGATTAACAGTGTTCCTTTGGATAGCCTAACAGTGTTCCTTTGGATAGCTCGCTCAGTCTAACAACGAGGTGAGGTGCTACTCTTCTCCGGCTGCAGTATGGATTACTAACAATAACATTGAGCCCTTTTTCCCTTTCTGGAGCAGTCCTTGAGTGGGACCAGTGGAGGTTGCCAGCAGGGGGCGGAGTGGCAGTGGTGGCAGGTGGAGCGGTGGAGAGAAGCAAGCAACGAGGAAGAGGGAGTTACCTGAGGGCAAAGGGAGCAGGAAGCTCTCTTCGGCGTTGGACTTGGCCGTGATCAGTCGCAGCCACAGCGGGCGTGTGCTTTGGAATAGCCCTGTTGAAGAAGTTAATGAAGGAGAGCCCCATTGGAACGAGCAGCGGGTGATGAGAAGTACTTGCTAGTGACGGGTTATCCTAGAAGTATCAGCGATAGTGTGTGAGTAAGAGATATCGAACCGAAGAGTTAACGAGACTAACGTCTAACGTTAGCGGGTTATAGTAGTTACTGTGTGCGGTGTATTAGTATGCTGCTAGCGGCTCCGTCTGACTTGAGTAGACTACCGGGCGCGCGGCGCTGAAGAGACCGGTGGTATAGCCAGCCACGTTGCGTTAGCAGTGTAACCGATATAGCAGGAGGGTGCATCTAGACCCGAAGCTTAGCTGTGTTTAGGGTAGCAACAGTAATAGCTTGCGCGACAGAAGCAAGCCAGCAACAGCAGCGGTGGACGTTTCCCAGACGGTACAGAGGACGCCTCTTCCCACCAGCAGAGGACGCCATCCAGCACGCTCCTCCAGCTAACCACTGCCTATTCTGTCCGCCCAGCCTGCTGGCTGTGCTCGCGTGATCGCCGACGCCATCTTGTCACCTGGACGAGCGGTGACAAGGGTGGGTCCGCCATCTTGGCTAAGTACTAATGGTACCACGTGTATCAACAGCAACGTCCATTCAAGTGAACGCTAACAACCAGTGTCTAAGGGGTACCCCGAACAATTTAAGCCGGCTTAGGTTACGTTTTCTTTTGGTAACGTGGGCCCACATTTACTTGGTTTTATTTTGTTATTTGGTTATTTTATTATTTGATTATTTGGTTCTTTGAACTCCCAATGTGTCTCTATTTTATGCCTGGGTTCCCCTAGTACAAGCGGGGTGTTTTAATGTATTGAGCACTCGGTGCCTATGGTGGGAAGAGCTTCCCCTACATTATAATAGCAAGAGCACCCGGTGCCATGTATTAATAAATGACAGTGTAATGGATAACATGCCCAGGCTTCAGTAAAAGCAGACATTATTGGGATCATTGTGTGTGTCTGTTTCTTCCAATTTCCATTTGCTATTCTAACCCCTGGGTAAATATTGTGACTGCATAATTATTTAACCCTTACACCCCAATCACAGAATAGCATTTGAAGGGTCTATACAGGTGGTCAAGGAAGGGTACTGCTTAAAGGGAAGCCCAATAATACTATTGAACTATAGTATTACTACTACTATTGACAGTCACTGGGTGTGGGAGGCTGTCGGAGGTACTGGAGGAAGTGAGGGTGTGTGGGGAGCTACTGCTGACCGCCTTGGAAGGCAAGGGAGACCAGAGTACCAGACCCCAGGTTAGTAAATCCTGGGCCCCATCCACTCCAGCTGCAAGCCCTCCAGAACGACCTTCCGGGCCAAAGACGGGGGTACGTATAGGTCCAATACTATAGCATCCTACTACCCAGTGTCTGTGTACTACTACTCCCACAAGCAGGGATAATCCACCCTTCTACATTTGGCGTCACGAACAGGATCAACATCCTACTCCACTTCCTTGACAGACCAGTAGAGAGACCATGACGTCCGACGAAGGGACCAGAGCTGCGCAGGAGATGGCGGCGAAGATGGAGGAGCTGCAAGAGAAGTGCCAGACGCAGATGGCACTACTGAAACAGCAGGCCGAGACCGTGAAGGAGTTGACTGAGCAGGCACTCCAGGAGAAGCGGTACGTTCAGGAGTCTCTGCGGGAGCAAAGGGACAGCTCAGACGCCATCACCGAAGTAAAGAAGGAGGGCACGGAGGCCATGGAGGAGCTGACCGCCCAGGTGAGGGCCCTGGAGGACAGAGTCCATCGGCAAGCAGGTCTCCTAGACCGACAGGCGCTGGCCTTGGAACAGACACAAGCTGCCCTCAACAAGGAGGGCCATGAATCTGGCTCGCCCCCCTCAAAGACTGTGTATGTCCAGCGGGACCGGAAATGCAGCGAGTTCGGAGGGGGAAGGGAGAGAGGAGAGTCGCCGGTGGAGGATTGGATCCGGGAGATGAAGGCCCACCTCCGGACCAGCAGAGTGCCCGGTGATAAACAGGCGGAGTGCATACAGCAGCACTTAAAGGGCGAGGCAAGGCGGACGGTGCGCTTCGTCCTGGAGGCCCCGGGACCGGAAGCCCTGTTTTGCGTACTACAGGAGACGTACGGAGACAAGACCCCAGTCAGTGTCCGTCTGGGAGAGTTCCTCGACCGCCGACAATCTGATGGGGAGAGCATACGGGAGTTTGCATATGACCTGCAAGAGCGGATGCGGCGCATTCAGGACAGAGACCCCCGACAGGTCCCCGACCCTGCAGTCCGGCTGCAGGAGCAGTTCGCGCTCAGCCTGAGAGACAAGGCGCTGAGACGGGAGATGAGGAGGCGCGGGAGAGGGGACAAGGAACGGACGTTTATCGACCTGATGATGGAGGCGATAGACTGGTCCGAGGAAGAGATGGTCCTGGGCCCCACGAGGAGTCCCGCCCAAGGCATGATTCAGGCCACCGCCGCAGAGGGACGCAAAACCCCTCCTCTCACCGACCCCTTCCAGGAGTCGATCAGACAGCTGTTCGCCGGCCAAGAGCGGTTGAGCGCGCGTCAGGAACAGTTGTTTCAGGCCTTGCAGCAGGAGCGAGACGCGCCCCCGAGAGGCGCCGCTGGGCGGCGACCTAGGCGAGACGGGCCTGCAACCTCGCAGGGTATGCCCAGGCGAGATGAGGTCGGGAGGTTGATATGCTACGCCTGCGAACAGCCGGGTCATATTGCCAGAGATTGCCCCGGCCCCGTCGGTAGGCCCCGCCCCGGCCCTGACCCCGCTACCGAAGCACCGGACCCGTCGGCGCTCCGACCTGGGCCGAAAAGGGTGATCGACGCCATCGCGACGAACACCGTCGACCCAGCCACCGAGAGCTCAGAAGAGCAGAAGGTACACGGGGTGTGCTTCACCCTGGATATACGCATAGATGGCGTGGATACCTGTTGCCTGGTCGACACCGGAGCCGAGGTGACGACGGTGTCAGAAAGCCACTTCAAGCAAAACTTCCCAAAGCGGCGGCTGACCTCCGCCAACTGGATCACCCTCACAGCCGCCAACGGTTTGGAGATCCCTGTGGTGGGGTGCCTGTATGCAGAGGTGAAGTGTCTGGAGATGACGTTCACAGTGTATCTTCATCGTCAAGGACGACCCCCTCCAAGGACTCGCAAGAGACGCGGTCCAGGGACTTCTGGGGATGAATGTGCTCTGCGGAGTGGACGGTCTCTTCCACGGGATGAAGGGGATGCGCCCCGCCCGTAGTTATCGCCCTGACTCCAAAGATGTCGCCCTTAGCCACGTTGTGGTAGTCCACCACCAACCCGGCGGGGTCAGCCGGGAGGCCGACGCCCTGTTAGGCGCGACAAAGAGGTCGGAACCGGAGGTGGAGGAGACCGCGAGGGGCTCCCTCACCATCACAGCTCTCATCCCGTACTCGCCAGTCGTCCAGGGCCTGACAGGAGACAGGGCCTGACAGGAGAGAGCTTGAAGAGAAAGAGCCTGACCAGAGAGAGCCGGAGAGAGAGCCCGACAGGAGGGGGTCTGAAGAGAGAAGGGCCGACCAGAGGGGGCCTGAGGAGAGAGAGCCCAACAGGAGAGAGCCCAGCAGGAGAGAGTCCAACAGGGGAGAGGCTGACCAGAGAGAGCCGGACCGGAGGGGGTCTGAAACGAGAAAGGCCGACCAGAGGGGGTCTGAACCGAGAGAGCCCGAACGGAGAAGGCCCGAGAGGAAAGAGCCTGACCAGAGAGGGCAGGAGAGAGCCGGACCGGAGGGGGTCTGAAACGAGAAAGGCCGACCAGAGGGGGTCTGAACAGAGAGAGCCAGAACGGAGAGGGCCTAACAGGAGAGAGCCTGAGAAGAAAAAGCCTGACCCGAGGGGGCAGGAGAGAGAGCCGGACCGGAGGGGGTCTGAAACGAGAAAGGCCAACCGGAGGGGGTCTGAACAGAGAGAGCCCGAACGGAGAGGGCCGGACAGGAGAGAGCCTGAAGAGGAAGGGCCCGACCAGGGAGAGCCGGAGAGAGAGCCTGACAGGAGAACGGCCGACCAGAGGGGGTCCGAACAGAGAGAGGGGAGAGAGCCCAACAGGAGAGAGCCTGACAGGAGAGAGTCCGACAGGAGGGGGTCCGAAAGGAGAGAGGCCGACCAGAGGGGGCCTGAACAGAGAGGGCCCGAAAGGAGGGGGCCTGAGAGGAGAGAGCTTGACGGGGTAGACCGGAATCTCCAGAGACAGAACTACCACCGAGGTTTCCGACCCAGGGGTTTCCCCCGCTCCCGGCTTGGACGAGACAGAGAGGAGAACCAGGCAAACAGGTCGGAAGGAGGTCAAGGAGGTGAGGCCAGTCCAGAGCAGGGGCCTCGTCGGCATCCATACCGGTGCCGACCCTCACCGCCAGGGGTCAAGCCGGGCCCAGAGGGTGGCCATGGGAACGTCGAGAGGACGTCAGGAGAGATTAAGTCAGTCCCCTCAAACGAGGGTAGAGAAGACGGCGGAGACGGGGGTGAGGAGGGCGCCGTGGGCGGCTCCTCAGAGGCCTCGGCTGGCGAAGCCGTGGCCAAAGGCCTACCAACAGAGACAGACAAATCTGACACAGAAGCAGACGCAGGGGAGGTTGAACGAACCCGGCCCCAGAGGAGCACCAGAGGTCGGCTACCCGCTCGGTATCGCCAGGACTACGTGCTGTCCGAGGGCCTACTAACAGAAGCAGACGCAGGGGGGGTTGAACGAACCCGGCCCCAGAGGAGCACCAGAGGTCGGCTACCCGCTCGGGACCGCCAGGACGACGTGCTGAAGAGGATGGTTGTAGAACAGTGTGTGAAACTAATGGAACAATGTGTGAAACTGTGGGTCTAAGGACCGTTTTCATGTCATTAAACTGGTTTCATTGAGTAACTTGCAGAGGACTTGGCAAGTTTAAAGTGGGGGGAAATGTAGCAGCCTGAATATTCTACAAAGTATTCAGTAGTGCTAACTAACTGTTACTGACAGATAGCTGTCACGGTCTTCTGTCCTTGTACTTTAGTTTACACCAGTAATTCTTTAATAGAGTAGCATTTTGAGTTTGAGCACGGGGTTTTGGTGTTGGTTTGCACATAGGTTGCGGGCCTTTGAGCCAGGGTCGTAACAGTTGGGCGCTCGTCCGGGATATTTACCCCTAGAAATTTGTTTGCTGTTTTTTTTGTGTTACACGGGGTGTCATGGTGTTATGGTTTGGGTGGTGTTCGTTACATATTGTGTAACGTGGGGGCTTGAGCCGTTTCATCAAACAGGTGAGTATGCCTTATTTGTTTGTAATTTGATGTGACTACTTATGCTGTTAAAATATATAGTTTAGTGGGCACCACATGTAGATAGGGACAGTATTTTCTGGTTGTTGGTTAGCTTCCTGTGCACCACATACTCCTGGGGCAGTCAGGGAAGTGATGAGCACCATCTACTTGTCTGGTACCGTATCATGTACTGGACGGGTGGATGGTCAAGTATGATCTTTGACTGGTAGCAGGTGTGGTTGAAGATGGTTAGGTCTACAGGGCATTAGTTTAAGGATAGGTAGATTAGGGGGCCAGAAAACACAGGTAGTGTGGTAGGGCCTGATTTAGTGTTTCTTGTGTGGTGGGCCGATTTTGACTGCAGTTTAGATGTAGAAGCATATGTAGTCATATCAGGTTAGAAGGCGCACCTGTTTGGATTTGTTTGTTGAATTTATTTTGTTTGTTTGAGTGTTTGGTGAGCATACCCGGTAGCACCTGACCTCCTGCGTGTATGACACGTCTATTTATTTCAGGGTGGTTGTGTTTTATTTTTTTTTAATTTTATTTATTTTTTTGCAAACTAGAAAGGTGCGCTCCGTAGAGCACACATTTCCACCGCGTTCCCTTCTGGTTGTTATTATTGGCATTAGCATTCTTCAGTGGTTCTTCAGTGGTTCTTCGTGGTTCTTCAGTGGTTCGTTAGGGGGTCTTCAGTGGTTCTTTAGTGGTTCTTCGTGGTTCGTTAGTGGTTCTTTGTGACTGTAAGGTAAAGTGGGTAGCTTGTGGTGACTGGTACAGTAACGATGGCTTCCATCAGGGACTTTGTTGATCGCCCGTCTCATGACATGTTGGAGAAGTTTTCCAAGGAACAACTTCTAGAACTTGCTGTACACTACAGGGTAGAGCTTACTGCAGGTGAGAAACGTTTGAAGCCAACTGCCTTGAGTGCTTTAAGGGTGTTACTCATTAGAGAGCAGGTGCTTGAGGAGAGGGTGGAGGAGCCTCCTTTGTCTGACGCGTCTCTGCTATTACCTGGTGCAGAGGGTGAGTGGAGGATTAGGGAGTTGGAATTTAAGGAAAGGCAGCTAGAGCGAGAGCGTGAGGAGAGGAGAGAGGAGCGTGAGCTTAAGGAGAGAGAGAGGAGCGTGACCTTAAAGAGAGGAAAGAGGAGCGGGAGCTTAAGGAGAGACAAATGTTGCTGGAGCACGAGCGTGCGCAGAAGGAGCTTGAGTTTAAGCATGCTGCCTTACAGGCGGATGCTCTGCATTCAGAGTCACGTTCCGGTTTTGATGTAGGCAGGAATATTAGGATGGTGCCTCCATTTTTTGAGAAAGACGTGGAAAGATATTTTCCCCTTTTCGAACGGGTGGCGACCACATTGAAGTGGCCTGATACCGCCTGGACACTGCTGCTACAATGTGTTTTAGTTGGTAGGGCACAAGAAGCCTATACTGCTCTGTCCCTTGAACAAAGCGCTGATTATGAGCTTGTTAAAGCTTCCATTTTGAGGGCTTATGAGTTGGTTCCCGAGGCCTATCGTCAGCGTTTTAGAGGCTATCGCAGGTCGGAGGGACAGTCGTATGTTGAATTCGGAAAAGAGAAGGAGAACCTGTTTGACCGGTGGTGCACCTCACAAAAAGCAGAGTCAAGGGAGCAGCTTAGACAGTTGGTTCTCCTAGAGGAATTTAAAAGGTATCAATGGTGCAGACAGGGAGCTAGAGGGCTCCTCAACGTTTATGATGGATGGATTTGTTTCACTGGTTGGTGCATTAGGATCAAAGCAGGCTATTACAATATGGAGAGATACAGGAGCTTTCCAGTCTCTCATTCTGGATGGGATTTTGCCATTTTCGGAAGATTCTTCATTGCATTCCGGTGCCATTGTTCAGGGCTTTGGAGGAGGCTTTGTGAATACTCCTTTGCATGAGGTCTCGCTAAACTCTCCCTTAGTATCAGGCAATGTTGTTGTAGGAGTGTGTTCTCACATTCCCATAAAGGGGGTGTCCTTCATTCTAGGGAACGATTTGGCCGGTGGCAAAGTGCTGGCTACTCCAGTTGTAATTCCCATCCCTGTAGTTTCTGAGGTTCCTGATGAGCTCGCACAGAAGCATCCAGGAGTGTTTCCTGTGTGTGCGGTAACACGCGCAATGTCAAAGGTAAAATGTGACACCCATGATGTTGTTAACTCAGATTGTGATATGACACTTAGTGACACGTTCTTTGTTGAGTTGAAAAGTGGCCCTGATGAGGGTTTTGGTAAGGTGATACCGTCTCATGAGCAGTTGGTACTAGAGCAAAGCAAGGATGTCTCCTTGTCGTCCCTCTTTGAAGAGGCGGTTTTAGAGGATGCAATGATAGATACGTCTCAAGGATACTTTGTTAGCAATGACGTGCTCATGAGAAAGTGGACACCACCTAACCTGTCCAGTCTGGATGACTGGGGCAGTGTGTTTCAGATTGTTGTTCCAGCCGTGTATCGTCCTGATATACTGCATCTAGCACATGATCATGATCTTGCTGGTCACATGGGAGTCAGGAAGACATATGACCGTGTGCTGAGACATTTTTGTTGGCCTGGTTTGAAGTCGGATGTGGCACAATATTGCCGCTCGTGCCATGTGTGTCAGGTTGTTGGTAAACCAAACCAGAAGATCCCTCAGGCTCCTCTGCAGCCTATTCCTGCCGTTGGGGAACCTTTTGAGCGGATCCTCATTGACTGTGTTGGTCCCCTCCCTCGAACTAAGACAGGGAACCAGTACCCTTTGACTATTATGTGTGCAGCGACCCGTTTTCCTGAAGCCATTCCTTTACGCAAGATCACAGCCCCAGCTATATCCAAAGCTCTGGTTAGGTTTTTTTCGACGTTTGGTTTACCAAAGGTTATTCAATCAGATCAAGGGTCTAACTTCATGTCCCGTCTCTTTGCTCAGGTCCTCCAGCAGTTGTCTATCCAGCATTGCCCTTCCTCTGCCTATCATCCAGAGTCCCAGGGGGCGCTGGAGAGATTTCACCAGACTATCAAAACAATGCTGCGGGCATATTGTACGGAGTTCGAAAAAGACTGGGATGATGGAATCCCTTTGCTTCTGTTTGCTGCTAGGGAGGTAACCCAGGAGTCTCTTGGATTCAGCCTGGCTGAGCTGGTGTTCGGCCACACAGTGAGGGGTCCTTTGAAACTGCTGAAGGAAAAGTGGTTGGCTGACCAGACTCCTTCCTCTACTAACTTGTTGGACTATGTGTGTGACTTCAGGCTTAAGCTTAGTAGAGCATGTGAACTAGCGAAAGAGAACCTAGAGGTAGCCCAAGGAAAAATGAAGGTGTGGTATGATAGGCGGGCCCGACATAGGGTGTTCTCACCGGGAGACAAGGTGTTGGTTCTCTCGCCTATTCTTGGGTCTGCATTACAGGCTAAATATAGTGGGCCATACTCCGTTGAGCGCAAAGTTGGTAAGGTCGACTACTTGATTAAGACTCCCGACCGCAGGCGCAAGAGTAGATTATGTCACGTCAATATGTTGAAGGCGTACAATGATAGGGCTCAGATTGACCAGTCAGGGGTCAAGCCTGTGGCTGTTCTAACAGTTTCTGCATCTCCTATTGTAGCCGACTGTTCTGTGTCGAAGGAGATTTCTCAGGGCAGGTTGCCAAACACTCAGATACTAGGTGACTTGGACTCACACCTGTCGTACTTGCCACTTCCTGAGCGTACGGATGTGGTGCGCCTACTTAGACAGCATATACGTTTGTTTTCTGATGTCCCTAGTCGTACTAATGTACTCGAGCATGACATTGATGTTGGTAGTGCAGGGCCAATTAAGCAACATGCCTACAGGGTGAATCCGGAAAAACGACGGATCTTGAGTAAGGAAGTAGACTATATGGTGAGACATGGCATTGCGGAGCCCAGTTCTAGTGCGTGGAGCTCCCCCTGCCTGCTTGTTGATAAGCCAGACTGCACTCATCGGTTCTGTACTGACTTCCGTAAAGTTAATGCAGTAACCAAGCCGGACTCGTACCCTCTTCCTCGGATGGACGACTGTATCGATCGGGTGGGTTCATGATAAGTGCTCGCATAAGCCTCGGTCAGATTGATAACCCAATAACTCATTGGTCCGCATCTCAACATCAAGCAGCGTCCTGCGACGTCTGGGATGTCCAGGACTCAATGCGTCCACAAACTGCAGGGGTTAAACCCAACCGACCTAAGCCCACACACGCACCACTCCGTCCCCTCCAGTCAAGCGGTTGATTGATTGGAGTTGCGGAGTATTTTTATTTTATTTTGCACTGAGAAGGACTTTTCCTATTCATAGGATGTCCATTTCACTTATTCGGTTACACGTATTATCACTGTATGGCTTTACTTGATAATCACATTTATACAGAACCCACCTTTAGTCCATATACATATACATTTTTCTCCTTAGGCCTCCGTATGGATAAAGCCACACTTCTAAAGTCTTTTCATCATAAATCAGAACGCAAAGGGTAAAGTTACAATGCAAACAACATCTCAATGCTTACCCGTCCGTCTGGTCAGAAGAATGGATACAAAAAGATATATTATAAAAAACTGTTTTATTTAGAAAAAGCAAGTTACAAAAGAGACTTCATTGGAAATTTCCAACTCAGTTAAAAGAAGTATAAAACAAAAACATCTCTTCTCTTAAGATCTCAAAGGCCTAACACGGCTTGTGCCTGGTGTCTGCAAGCAACATCTTCAAATCTCTCAAAAAAGTTTGCCTCTTGAAGGGGCAACAGTCATTTTTATATTGATCCTGTATCATATTCCGATTGGTCTAAAAACAGTGATGTCACAGGGATGTCATTTCGCTTAGCAAACCAAAATACAATACGTAGTAAGGATGGACTCTCCTCCTCCTTTCACTCACGTTACCTTTAGTTACCTAGTGTTTTTAAGTATGAGAAAGTCCCTCCATTTTTCAGAACAAACAAAGGGTTTGCCTGTTAACCATGTGGTACCAGGCAGTACCGGGCGAGGCCATCCATGAGATTTCTTATCAAGACTCCTTAGAGGTTATAGCAGAGAATCTTCAGAGATGCCCTCCTCCAGAAAAACAGTTTACACATCATTTAGTATTATTCTCTACTGACAGTTAATTTTAAGCATGAAATTATGAAAACTTTACTGTAAACATTTAACATTTAATTGTTATATAGTTTTTAAGATTCTCTCTATCGTTTCAAGACTCTGTATACATGACGGGTGTTTCCTTTACTCTAAAATTTCACAACCTCAGCCTTTACCTCCCCTGGGGCCCCATCACCTCAGAACATAAATGCATGTCTGTTCTGCTTCCTCACTGTAAGGGTTAACATTACAGTTTACTCTCCTCTCCTCCTTCCTCTTCTGCGGCCTCTCCTGCTGCCTCTCAGGGTCACATTCTTTAGGGTTAACTCCCTACTGCAGGCCTGCTCTCACAGACACCTCTATGCAGACCAGGCAATTCTTTTTTAAGCAGAACAATCATTTCACTGTCTTCCAACCAGAGTTTAGTTTTAAAGTCTATAAAGAATATACTGGTTATAAAGGAACAAACAGGATGTCAATTTCCAAAAGGGTCACTGTTGTTCTGTGGCACTTCACACCCTCTCTGTCATCCTGGTAGGTCATTGTCCATCGTCAATTCCTTCTTCTCTACGCAGAAGCGTATAATTGAATAATGAAGCATATAATTACATGTGAAAAATAGGTCTATACGGCTATATTGTTACATAAACAACAACAAAAATTATAACAGAAATCACTGTTCACCCCCCTATATTTTCACTGTCCTTTTTTAGACAACAGGGCTTTGCTTTTCTTGATTATATTTTTACCAACATTTATTTTATTGATAAGGTGTGGTTGGATACTTGGCTGTCTTTCTAGTTTTCTTTGGCCTCTCATACTCCGCCCAGCCTCTGGTTGGTGGTGGTGAAGTACTTGGGACCTCTTGTCGTGACCCCCTGGGTCGAGAGGTCATCGATCTTGGGTCTTGCAGGCTGTGACCCTTTTCACCTCCCCTGACCTCTTGACTGACCACACTCCTGTGCTCGGTGGAGGGCTGGACTGGATAAATCTTCGGATCCCTCCGCGCCTGACGGATTCCAGACCAAGCCTCGATGCGAGACGTGCTCATCTTAGGGTAAAAAATCAAATCAACCCTAAAATATTCACAGCTCCTTCCCCAGGTCTCCACGGTGGCCCATGTCTTGCCGACATGTGGGTCACCCACTCGGTTAACCGTGTAAATCTTCACCCAGGCCGGGAGAATTCCGGTCCAGTTGTCTCCTTCCAGAACATGGGCCCTACTGGCTCTCAATTCTGACGCTCCGTTCAAGAGGAAGAAATCCTCGAACGGCATCCTGGTGAAGGGGTCAGAGTAAGGTCTCCTCCCTGGTTTTATGCCCACTATGTCAGACCAACTGGCGGGCAACTTAAGCTCTTCATTCGTCATCATTCTTCCGTCTTCTGCATATAGCTGAGATCGTTGGCTGTCGTCTATTCCGTCCCATTTTCCTCTTTGGAGCGATATTCTCTTCAACCAGGTTGCTCCTAGGGTCAGAGACAGTGTATCCTCCGGTGATGTAATCGTAGTCGCTGGCGGGCCCTGGTCAGGCATTATTGGTGAAACCAGGCTTGGTGATGATGACACAAGGGTCGCTCTCCTAGGAACGTGGGGGTCACGATCCAAAATACCCAGCACGCTATCCCCATGTAGCATAAGTTTGTCTTGTAAGATGACATATTCCTTAGCAGCCATCCTCCGTTAGTTGCTGTTGTGTCTATGTGTCTCTGTGTCTCTGACTAGTGTGCGAGAGAGAGAGCACTGATCCTTTTTATCATCATTTCAGAAGAGGCGCCGTCATAGTTGAAGGCCACAGTCTTTTTTTTACATAATTTACGGCCCTCCCCGTCCTGGGGAAGAGGCCCATATGACGTAGTAGATTCATTGCAATAATGACCCCTATTATCAAAATGCAGGGGAGAGCCCAACGCATAATCCCCAGAATGATCGCCCTGGCTGTCTGTATCATGGAGGCTGCAAAATTCCAAACATCTCCCACTCCGTCCTTCACTGCCCCCCCTATGTCTTCAGCTGCACGCCCGATAATGGTAATAATCGCAAATTGAGTTATGTCCCTCCGTTTGCTCCATTCGTCCACATGCGGTGCTCGATCCTGTGAACAGGACCCGTTTGTCATGTTGTTAGCATGTGAAAGGGGAAAAACACCATCCAGGTGGAATCCTCTTCCTGTCCATCCAAAATCTGGATTCAGCTTTCCTCCTGTTAATAGCGTATGTACTGGAGGGACGAGATGGCGATTGCGGGGTCACGTGGCCGTGACTCTCCACACACACCCCCTCTGCCATCTTGGTACCTCTTGGGGTCATCTTGGTCATCTTGGGGTCACCCCCTCTGACCTCTTGGATCTCTCCCATAGTTTGAGGTAGGTTGAATTGTCACTTCTCGGGCGACCCCACGGGTCCCCGAGAATTGTAGCAGCAGTCCTCTATTGAAGTGTGGTTGGCCTGGTCGTGTGACCCTGTCCGTAGGCCTCGCAGGACACCACAGATACGATCCACAAAGGACTCATTTCTTTTCTCTCTTTCAGGTCCATTCAGGGCTCTCGTCCACTGACTCCGGGGGACCCCCCCCCCCCCGTTTAAGAATGCTCCTGGCCCGAAATAGGGCAGGTTCTGATCCTTCATAGAGCGTACAGCTGCCACCCCGTTAGTATTGGGCTGGTAGGGTACAGAGTATTGGGCCATTACACCCGCTTCCTCCAGTAGTTTTCAGTCCTGCTCTCAGATACTGCTATTCGTCTCGATGGCACTGGTTCAGGTTTTGTCCTCCTTACCAGCGCACATTGTTCACAGGCCTTTCGGACTGTTGTTTCCGTCCATTTCCTTCTTGCACAGGGGGTCAACCCTGTATTGTGCCTGTCTCGGTCCAGACTGGGTAGTTAGCTCTGGCTAGTTAGCCTGCTGTAGACTCAGCTCCTGCTGATAACACCAGCCTGTATGATTACGCTGGTTCCACTTCCGTCACAGTAGCAGGACTTATGCTCCTGCTAGCTTCTGGCTTGTTATCCTGCTATAGACTCGTAGAGTTTTCTACTTAAGTTTTGACTCCAAGTAAGCATTATGTTACTTCAAGTTCAAGTGACTGTCTAAGGCTCCCTCGGCCTTGGACTTTAAGGCTCCCTCGGCCTTATCTCCGCTTGCTGCTCTGGGGTTAGTTTCTCCCCCATGTTTTCCCCTGGATCTTGACCGGGGGTTCTTATTTCTCTTTCCATCATTTGGGCCATTGAAGCCCCTTTGGTGAGCTAGCGTCTCCTTGTGCTAGCTTCTCTTGAGCTATTACTCAATATGTTGAGTAATCAGAACTGTGTTCAGTTTCAGAGGTATTTAGCTCCCCATCCTGTTCAGGCTCAGACTCAGTTTCACCTGAAGGTGTCATCTGTGGCCTCGGGTTCTGATCCTTGATCTGAATGTCGCCATCCTCCTCTTCTGGGCCATAGAAAATGGAACAGTGCTCATAATTGATGTTTTTGGCCTTTAGGTACTCGTCTAGAGAGCTGAACGCCTCTATGTCAGTGGAGGGAGATGCTCGTTTTGAGGTGGAGCCTTGCGCCTCATAAAGAGGAAAAATGACTACATCGTCTTCTTGGTTCTGTCCATTTCCAATATCCTGTGGCAGAACAGGGTCTCCATTTGTGGGTTCAAATGTCAGGTCCGACATAACCACACACATAACCATCCAGTCGTCATCACTCTCCTCATTTTGTGGTGATTCCTCCACCGTCAGTTCCCTGTGATCTAGATCTATGGATTGTTCACGTTGAGAATCTTCATGATTCAACCCTTGCTCTTTAATTGACGCTTCCGTCTTGACCGCATTCTCACCCTGCATAAACAGTGTCTCAGGAGGCAGAGCGGTCGTCTGGCAATCGGAGGGTTTCTGGTTCGATTCCAGCTTGTCCCAGGTAGTGTGTCGAAATGTCCCTGAGCAAGACACATAACCTTTAACTGCTCCAGTTTTGCAGGTTGGCACCCTGCATGGCTGTCTCCGCTGTCTGTGGGGTTTAAGCTCTGCCTTAGTCTTGAAGGTCTTCCCACACTGGTCACAGCAGTAAGGTTTCTCTCCTGTGTGTACCACGTGGTGTAGTTTAAGGTGACGCTTCGTCTTGAAGCTCTTTCCACACTGGTCACAGCAGTAAGGTTTCTCTTGTGTGTGCACCAAGTGGTGACCTTTAAGGTGACGCTTCGTCTTGAAGCTCTTTCCACACTGGTCACAGCAGTAAGGTTTCTCTCCTGTGTGTACCACGTGGTGTAGTTTAAGGTGACGCTTCGTCTTGAAGCTCTTTCCACACTGGTCACAGCAGTAAGGTTTCTCTTGTGTGTGCACCAAGTGGTGACCTTTAAGGTGAGCCTCCGTCTTGAAGCTCCTTCCACACTGGCCACAGCAGTAAGGTTTCTCTCCTGTGTGTACCAAGTGGTGACTTTTAAGCTCTCCCTTCGTCTTGAAGGTCTTCTTACACTGGGCACAACAGTAAGGTTTCTCTCCTGTGTGTACCACGTGGTGTAGTTTAAGGTGACGCTTCGTCTTGAAGCTCTTTCCACACTGGTCACAGCAGTAAGGTTTCTCTTGTGTGTGCACCAAGTGGTGACCTTTAAGGTGACGCTTCGTCTTGAAGCTCTTTCCACACTGGTCACAGCAGTAAGGTTTCTCTCCTGTGTGTACCACGTGGTGTAGTTTAAGGTGACGCTTCGTCTTGAAGCTCTTTCCACACTGGTCACAACCGTAAGGTTTATTTTCTGTGTGTACCAGGTGGTGGCGTTTAAGTTCTGCCTTCGTCTTGAAGGTCTTCCCACACTGGTCACAACCGTAAGGTTTATTTTCTGTGCCAATTACTGCCTGCTGTACAGCCGGCAGCTCTGGGTATTGTGATTTGCTTGGTTCTGTGAATTCCTCACTTCCCGCAAACGTTTCAGGGGACTCTGGGTGTTCCTCCCGTTCTCCTAGGTAGTCCAGACCCAGGTCGGGTATGAAAACTCCCAATCCCTCATCCGAGGGTAATTCCTCGTCCTCTATGATGTGGGAATGATTGTGAGACATCGTGTTGTTACTGGCTCGTTAGCCGATGGTGAGCCAGTTAGCTTCCGTCTGGCTAGGGCCAGTTCATGGGTGTTAGCACTGGCTCGTTAGCCGATGGTGAGCTAGTCAGCTTCCATTCCTGTGAATGGCCGTTTTGGCAGCGTGTCACGTAGCCTTGGGCTAGGTAGCCATCCAGTTAGCATTCAGTTAGCTTGTGGCTAGTTAGCCTGCATTCCTGTGAACGGCCGTTTTGGCAGCGTGTCACGTAGCCTTGGGCTAGGTAGCCATCCAGTTAGCATTCAGTTAGCTTGTGGCTAGTTAGCCTGCATTCCTGTGAACGGCCGTTTTGGCAGCGTGTCACATAGCCTTGGGCTAGGTAGCCATCCAGTTAGCATTCAGTTAGCTTGTGGCTAGTTAGCCTGCATTCCTGTGAACGGCCGTTTTGGCAGCGTGTCACGTAGCCTTGGGCTAGGTAGCCATCCAGTTAGCATTCAGTTAGCTTGTGGCTAGTTAGCCTGCATTCCTGTGAACGGCCGTTTTGGCAGCGTGTCACGTAGCCTTGGGCTAGGTAGCCATCCAGTTAGCATTCAGTTAGCTTGTGGCTAGTTAGCCTGCATTCCTGTGAATGGCCGTTTTGGCAGCGTGTCACTTAGCCTTGAGCTAGGTAGCCAATGGTGAGCTAGTTAGCTCTCGTCTGGCTAGGGCCAGTTCACTTCCTGTGGGCAAAGCACGAAATTGTTTTTTGCATTGTAACTCCCCCCAGAGCCCTCCAGTGAAGCGTGATTTTTTTTTTTTTTCGTGAGTGAACTTTCACTGCAATCACAAAAATATACTTTAAGTGTGATTCTTTCTTTGGGTAGAACCTTCTACGTTTTTTGACTGTAAGTAAACATTACGTAACTTTTTAGTCGTGAGTAAACCTTTACTGCAATCACAAAAATATACTTTAAGTGTGATTCTTTCTTTGGGTAGAACCTTCTAGGTTTTTTGACTGTAAGTAAACATTACGTAACTATTTAGTCGTGAGTAAACCTTTACTGCAATCACAAAAATATACTTTAAGTGTGATTCTTTCTTTGGGTAGAACCTTCTACGTTTTTTGACTGTAAGTAAACATTACGTAACTTTTTAGTCGTGAGTAAACCTTTACTGCAATCACAAAAATATACTTTAAGTGTGATTCTTTCTTTGAGTAGAACCTTCTACGTTTTTGACTGTAAGTAAACATTACGTAACTTTTTAGTCGTGAGTAAACCTTTACTGCAATCACAAAAATATACTTTAAGTGTGATTCTTTCTTTGAGTAGAACCTTCTACTTTAGGTTTTGCCAAATCTGTAATTTAATTTTACTCCAGAGGCTTTTGACAGTAGTCCTGTTCTCTTCGGCCGTTTAGCACCTATTCAGTTAGTATAAATGCCCAACGTAGGGACGCCATGATAAGTGCTCGCATAAGCCTCGGTCAGATTGATAACCCAATAACTCATTGGTCCGCATCTCAACATCAAGCAGCGTCCTGCGACATCTGGGATGTCCAGGACTCAATGCGTCCACAAACTGCAGGGGTTAAACCCAACCGACCTAAGCCCACACACGCACCACTCCGTCCCCTCCAGTCAAGCGGTTGATTGATTGGAGTTGCGGAGTATTTTTATTTTATTTTGCACTGAGAAGGACTTTTCCTATTCATAGGATGTCCATTTCACTTATTCGGTTACACGTATTATCACTGTATGGCTTTACTTGATAATCACATTTATACAGAACCCACCTTTAGTCCATATACATATACATTTTTCTCCTTAGGCCTCCGTATGGATAAAGCCACACTTCTAAAGTCTTTTCATCATAAATCAGAACGCAAAGGGTAAAGTTACAATGCAAACAACATCTCAATGCTTACCCGTCCGTCTGGTCAGAAGAATGGATACAAAAAGATATATTATAAAAAGCAGTTTTATTTAGAAAAAGCAAGTTACAAAAGAGACTTCATTGGAAATTTCCAACTCAGTTAAAAGAAGTATAAAACAAAAACATCTCTTCTCTTAAGATCTCAAAGGCCTAACACGGCTTGTGCCTGGTGTCTGCAAGCAACATCTTCAAATCTCTCAAATCTCTCAAAAAAGTCTGCCTCTTGAAGGGGCAACAGTCATTTTTATATTGATCCTGTATCATATTCCGATTGGTCTAAAAACAGTGATGTCACAGGGATGTCATTTCGCTTAGCAAACCAAAATACAATACGTAGTAAGGATGGACTCTCCTCCTCCTTTCACTCGCGTTACCTTTAGTTACCCAGTGTTTTTAAGTATGAGAAAGTCCCTCCATTTTTCAGAACAAACAAAGGGTTTACCTGTTAACCATGTGGTACCAGGCAGTACCGGGCGAGGCCATCCATGAGATTTCTTATCAAGACTCCTTAGAGGTTATAGCAGAGAATCTTCAGAGATGCCCTCCTCCAGAAAAACAGTTTACACATCATTTAGTATTATTCTCTACTGACAGTTAATTTTAAGCATGACATTATGAAAACTTTACTGTAAACATTTAACATTTAATTGTTATATAGTTTTTAAGATTCTCTCTATCGTTTCAAGACTCTGTATACATGACGGGTGTTTCCTTTACTCTAAAATTTCACAACCTCAGCCTTTACCTCCCCTGGGGCCCCATCACCTCAGAACATAAATGCATGTCTGTTCTGCTTCCTCACTGTAAGGGTTAACATTAAATAATAATAATAATAAATCAAATTTATATAGCGCCTTTCATAGAACCCAAGGTCGCTTTACAATCAGGACAAAAAATAGGGCAAGGAAAGTAGGGGGGGAGGGGGAAGAGGGGATGAGGGAAAGTAGGGGATAATGGACCTAATTTAATCTAAAACTAACTGATGGGGAAAGCCTTGGTGAAGAGGTGTGTTTTTAGAGCGGATTTGAAGGTGTCCAGGGTTGGGGCGTTGCGGATTTCGGGGGGGAGAGAGTTCCAGAGGGTAGGGGACGCCACGCTGAAGGCTCTGTCCCCAAAAGTCCGTAACCTGGTGCGAGGGATGGAGAGGAGACCTAGATCAGAGGATCGTAGGTTCCGGGATGGAGTGTACTGGTGGAGGAGATCAGACAGGTACCGGGGGGCGAGGGCATGGAGGGATTTGTAGGTGAGGAGCAGGAGTTTGAAGGTGATGCGGAACCTGACTGGAAGCCAGTGGAGATGGATGAGGGTGGGGGTGATGTGCTGCCAGGGCTTGGTGTGAGTGAGAACCCTGGCAGCTGAGTTCTGGACATACTGGAGCCTGTCCAGGGCTTTGCTGGGTACCCCGAACAGGACTCCATTACAATAGTCCAACCGGGAGGTGACAAATGAGTGGATCAGGGTCTCCGCCACAGAGTCTGAGAGTGAGGGTCGGAGACGGGAGATGTTCCTGAGGTGGTAGAAGGCAGACTTGGTGACAGATTTGATGTGGGAGTGAAATGAAAGTGTGGAGTCAAGGGTGACGCCCAGGTTACGGACTTCGAGAGACGGGGAGATGGAAGAGCCGTCAACGTGGAGGAGGAGATCTCCAACCTTCCCGAGCAGTGCCTTGGGGGCCACAACCATGAGCTCTGTCTTTTTGCTGTTGAGTTTGAGTAATTTGGTTGCCATCCAGGTTTTTATAGCGTGGAGGCAGTTGACTACAGACTGTGGGGGGAGCTGGGAGGATGGTGAGGTGCTGATGTAGAGCTGAGTATCATCAGCATAACAGTGGAAGTTGAGTCCGTGGTGACGTATAATCTGACCGAGGGGGAGCATGTAGATGGTGAATAGTAGGGGACCCAGCACAGAGCCCTGGGGGACACCGTGGTTGACTGGGGCCGGGGGGGAGGATGAGCCGCTGACGCTGACAAACTGAGATCTATTAGTGAGATATGAATGAAACCATGACAGAGCTGTACCGGTGATGCCTAGGTTGTCGGAGAGGCATTTGAGGAGGACTGAGTGGGATATTGTGTCGAACGCCGCGGAGAGGTCGAGAAGGATGAGGAGGCTGATGTGTCCGGAGTCTGCAGCAAGGAGGAGGTCATTAGTGATCTTGATGAGGGCGGTCTCTGTGCTGTGATGTGCTCGGTAGGCTGACTGAAGGGGTTCGTAGAGCTCATGGTTGGACAGATGTTGATGAAGCTGGGCGGCGACTGCCCTTTCCAAGGTTTTGCTTAGGAAAGGAAGGTTGGAGATCGGCCGGTAGTTGTCCAGCACCTCAGGGTCCAAACCAGGCTTTTTTAGGATGGGAGTGATGGAGGCGGTTTTGAAACAGGAGGGAACTATTCCAGATGACAGAGAGGAGTTGATGATGTCCGTTATGATGGGGCAGAGGGTAGGAAGGCAGGCCTTGACCAGTACCGTAGGCATGGGGTCGAGGGAGCAGGTGGAAGCTTTGGGTCTGGTAACCAGCTTCATGACCAGCGGAACATCCACTGGGGAGAAGGAGGAGAGAGAGCACTAGTATTACAGTTTACTCTCCTCTCCTCCTTCCTCTTCTGCGGCCTCTCCTGCTGCCTCTCAGGGTCACATTCTTTAGGGTTAACTCCCTACTGCAGGCCTGCTCTCACAGACACCTCTATGCAGACCAGGCAATTCTTTTTTAAGCAGAACAATCATTTCACTGTCTTCCAACCAGAGTTTAGTTTTAAAGTCTATAAAGAATATACTGGTTATAAAGGAACAAACAGGATGTCAATTTCCAAAAGGGTCACTGTTGTTCTGTGGCACTTCACAGTTCAGCAGCCTTTGTAAGTAAATTGGATTTGCTAAAGGGATACTGGCAGGTTCCGCTTACTCCGCGAGCACGTGAGATATCCGCTTTTGTCACACCAGAGAGTTTCTGCCAGTATACAGTGATGGCCTTTGGCATGCGAAATGCCCCAGCGACGTTTCAGCGGCTAGTGAACAAGGTCCTGGCCGGGGTAGCATTCTGTGAGGCATATCTGGATGACCTGGTTATCCACAGTTCCTCTTGGTCACAACATGTGGAGCATCTGGCGGAAGTGTTCAAGCGGTTGGGTGATGCTAACTTGACAGTTAACCTTGCAAAATGTGAATTTGGACAGGCCACGGTTACCTACCTGGGTAAGGTGGTTGGACGTGGGCATGTGTGCCCCATTGCAGCTAAGGTGGAGGCTATAGTGGGCTTCCCTGCTCCCATCACCAGGCGGGAGTTAAAGCGCTTCCTAGGTATGGCAAGGTACTATAGGAGTTTCTGTAGGAACTTTGCTTCTGTTGTTGCCCCTTTGACCAATCTGCTCAGTCCTAAGGTACCTTTCGTGTGGACTGAGACTTGTCAACAGTCTTTTGAGAGCATCAAGGGTATTCTGATTAGCGCTCCCGTTCTGTCAGCTCCCGATTTTCAACTGCCATTCAAGTTGGCAGTGGATGCTAGTGACCTCGGTGCTGGAGCCGTCCTCCTGCAAGAGGATGCATTAGAGGTGGAGCACCCAGTGTGCTACTTTTCTAAAAAGTTTGACAGGCATCAACTGCACTACTCTACTATAGAGAAGGAGGCGCTCACTTTGGTTCTTGCCTTGAACCATTTTGATGTTTACGTTGGATCCTCCAGTTTACCCCTTGTTGTGTATACAGACCATAACCCTTTGGTTTTTCTTCGCAGCATGGTGAACTCAAACCATCGTTTGATGCGATGGAGTTTGTTCCTCCAAGCGTATAACTTGGATATTCGCCACATTCGTGGGAGGGACAACATGCTAGCAGACGCCCTCTCACGGTCATAGTACCGGTGTTTGCGGTACCCGTTATCGCTGTTGTGGTAGTGGCCCTGACAACTAATGGGTCACAGTTGTTTTTTGTTTTGTTTATGGGTTGTTGTGTAGTGGTTGCCTCTTGGGCAACCAGTTTGGTGGGGGAGGTGTTATGTACTAGGAGCCTGATCACTCCTGTGTCACTGTGCATGCAGGCCTGATCACTCCTGTGTCACGGGGCATGCAGGTGAGGGCTGCCAATTAGCTAATTGCTGCTGATTGGCTACCTAATGGCAGCTTTAAAACCAGCCCTGGTAACACACATGCAGGGTCTGTGGTTAGAGAAGTGTTGGGTAACAGATAGCTGTCACGGTCTTCTGTCCTTGTACTTTAGTTTACACCAGTAATTCCTTAATAGAGTAGCATTTTGAGTTTGAGCACAGGGTTTTGATGTTGGTTTGCACATAGGTTGCGGGCCTTTGAGCCAGGGTCGTAACATATGCTACTATGTGTTCTACCCCATAATGCCCTGAGTGGGAGGGTAGTTTGTTTACCAGTGTTGTGGCTATGTTTGTGAAGAAGATGTTTAAGTAATTGGCTACATCCAGCTTGTCTGTGATGAGCGTGTTGTCCGTCTTTATGTTTATGTTTGAGAATCTGGTTTTAAGTTTTTTACTGCAGCCTAGTTGATTATTGAGTAATTTCCAAAGTTCGCAGGGTTTGTTTTTGTTTTCCTCAGTTTTGTCGTTGATGAAATTTCTTTTTGCGGTTTTGATCATGATGTTTACGTCATTTCTTAGTCTGTTTCTTTGAATTTTTAGTTCAACCACGTGGGCTTGGAGTTCACTGTTTGAGCTTTTGGAAAGCTTTGTCTGACTTTTATGAAGTTCAGAGAATTTTTTGTCTCTGGTTTTCATAGCTGCCAGTATTTCAGTGTGCATCCATGGCTCAGCGCGTTTTTTAACCCTGGTGGTTCTTATGGGTGCCATGTTGTTGAGTATTGCTGTGAATTTGGTTTTGAATCCAAGCCATGTTTCTTCAACCTGTGTACCACTGAGTTCATCTGACCAGTCCAAGCTCCCCAGTTCTAGGTTAAAGGCCTCTCTAGAGTAAGTTTTGAGGTCTCTAGATGTGACTGTTTTGTGACAGCCGGCCTTCTGTTTTAGCTTTTTGCGGGTACAGAAAATCATATAATGATCACTTAGCCCGCATGCTATCACCCCTTTATTGGAGATCATGGACTTGTCAGAGGTCAAAATGAGGTCAATGGTGGTTTGTGTCGAATCACATACCCTTGTGGGTTGGGTGATTAGCTGGCTGAAACCGTGCAGATCCAATAAGGATATTTTCTACCCCCTCCACCCCAGCTAAACACCCATCAAGTGTGTCATAAAGCCACTCTGTTCTGGCGGTCTATAGATTGTGCCTACTAGTACTGGTTTCGCCCTGTCTAATAAGATTTCAATCCAAACAGTTTCAATTTCGTCATGGTTAAGGTCAGTACGGTTGATGTATTTGGTATCTTTGTGTATATACACACAGACGCCACCTCCATTCTGGTTTCTATCCCTCCTGACTATTGAGTAGTTTTCAATTTCAATATCTGGATCCTGTACAGATGAGTCTAATTTTGTTTCTGTGAAACACAATATGTTAGCCTTACCGTTTAAAAACAATTGTTTGATTTCAGCCAGTTTAGGTGTCAGGCTGTTTGTATTAATGTGGAATATATGAAGTCCATTTTTGCTGGTAATCTGTTTGATGTCGTCACACTGGAGGTAACTCTGTTCATTTGTTTGCAAGATATCTCTTAATATTTGTTTTGAAAGTAATTTTATTATGTATTGTGGATGAGATGTTTTTCGGCAGAGCATTCCAGAGTGCTATTGACCTATATATGCCAGTTTGAGAACATTTTATTTTGGTGCTGATTTTGTTCTGATGTTACCAGAAGCGGCCCCTCTAGTGTTGTAACCATGTTCAGAAGTCTAACTGCTGAGCCAAGCTAGATGGCTTACCAGTGCTAATAATGTTCCGCAGTAGCATTAGAAGACTCATCGATACTTTATTTTCAACCATCAGCCATGCCAGATGTTCATGCATAAAACCAATACTTGTCCTGTATGAACAGCCTAGTGCCAGGCGAGCCGCTTTATTCTGAGCAACCTGCAACTTTTTAAAATTAGATTTTGTAGCTGACGACCAGATAACAGGGCAGTATTCTAAATGAGACAAAACCAAAGAATGAATAACAGATTTCATTATGGAGGGAGTGATAAAAGCAGAACATTTCCTAGTCATAAAAATTCCTCTTCCCATTTTAATGACAATATTATTTATGTTTAGACCAAGATAAGGATCTGTGATGAGTGTGTTGTCCGTCGTTATGTTTATGTTTGAAAATCTGGGTTTAAGTTTTTTACTGCAGCCTAGTTGATTATTCAGTCATTTTTATTTCCAAAGTTCACATCGTTTATTTTTGTTTTCCTCAGTTTTGTCATTGATGAAATTCTTTTTTGCAGTTTTGATCATGGAGTTTATGTCATTTCTTAGTGACTAAAGACAGCTTCTCCAACAAAACAATAGAATGAGAGAAAACAATATAAAACAATACAATCTGGGAAACAAAAGAAGATTTTCAGTGGAGAAACTGATTCGAACAAAAGTATTTTCTCTGGCGGTTTTATTAGCAGGTCCGCTACTAAACCGTGACGTGGCTGCCTGTGTTTTCTCTGCTTGACTGTTTATCCTGTAGCCAGTCTTCAGCTTCTCCTCAGACTCACAGAAGAGAGTGAAAGACGGCCCGGTGTGTTTGTGTTGTCCGTCTCTAGCCTCTCCACTCTGGCCCGGCTAAGCCCTGCCTGTCACGGTGATATGCAGCGGAAGATGGATTTACTCCTCCACTTCCATTTGCAGACAACGCCATCCTTCGCTCATGCTTTTTAATCCCACTGGAACTAATGACACGGATTAAAAATATATGTGAAATGTGAAAAGAGAGGGATGGAGGTGGCAGGAGAAGAGGATACAGGGTGAAGGAGAGAGGAGGTGTGACGGGGACAGGACAGAGGAGGACAATGGTTTTAATCAGAGTGGGGCCACTTGCCATTATCCTCTCGTTCAACAGCTTGTCTCCGTCTCTTCGGCGTTCTCACTGTAGAAGAGATAAACAACACACACCCTATTCCCATGATTGGAGCCAGGTCGGTCAGGAACAGAGTTGTCCAGGAGCCAGAACCAGGAGAGCTGCGATGTTGTCAGGAGAGTAATCTTGGTGCAGCTCCATTGGTAGTCAATTAATAATGGACTTTGTGAACACATGCCGTGTTTTCATGGCTCACACCATGAAACAACATGAACAATTTGGTTGTGAGAATTGATTTATTAGCCAACATAATTATCTTGAGGTTTTATCTCTTGATGGCATACCAGATGGTTTTCCCTTTGAGAGAGAGTTGTAGAATTACGCCCAATTTCATAACTCATACATGTTATTCCTCTGGTCTAAGATAGTATCCAAAACCTAGAGTAGCTCAAACTCAAGCTTGTGATGTCATCAAGTATAAAGTCTGAAGCTGCTCCATCGACAATAAATTGGGAAAGATGGTAAAGATGACACAGAGCAGCCAGGAGAATGTTCTGAGGATACAGGTGACACTGAGAACAGCCAGGGGAATGTTCTGAGTTCATAGGTACATGTTGTGTTTCAGAACTGAGAACACTACTATAAAATAAAGTTAATTAGGATATAAAAAATAAAACAAACGTTCTGTGGCTCCACAACATCAGTCTCTCATTCATTGTGGAGCAGCTCCAGACGTTATGACATCACAAGTTTGACTCTTAAGAAGTCAGGTTTCTGGCTTTGGGAGAGAGTACAGTAGCTTATGTTCACAAATATTGATTTGAACCGCCTTAGGCCGTGGAAATAACATAATCGATTTTTTATATTTGAGTTGTTCCCCTTCAAGTGCCAGATCATAGGAGGAAGAATAACATGAATTCAATTGAATGACTTCAAGGTAATGACTTCACATCCCAGTCCTACTTGAACTGCTATATTACAAGTAATTCCAGCAAAATCGCTTTTTTATTTTAACCATGTGAACTCACATCACAGTGCTTTTGCATTTTCCATTCTCTTGCGATTACCTAATTTACCAACAAGGCTCGGGCATATTTCTGGCATGTCATCAAATGGACCTGAATGAAAACACCCACATTTATTGATCACATTTAGGAAGTATAACTTAACACTTGTACACAACATGTGCTTGTTTGAACCAGTGACAGTGGCTCAGGTGGTAGAGAGGCCGTCTGGTGATCGCAAGGTTCCCGCACAGCGTGTCGAAGTGTCCTTGAGCAAAGACATTAACAACTAATTGCTCCAAATGAGGGGGTCATCCCTATGTTCCCCGGGTTCTATGTTCCCTGCTTTTTTTTAAGAAAGGGTCCTATGTTCCCCACTCACGAAATAAAGGTTCTATGTTCCCCAGTCCCGCCCGCTCCCGAACGCTCCCGAACAAAAAAAGGGTTCTATGTGCCCCGCTGAAATAAAGGTCCTATGTTCCCCGGGTCCTATGTTCCCCGGTAGCGATAAAGGCTCGCCAAATGCTGAAATAAAGGTCCTATGTTCCCCGGGTCCTATGTTCCCCGGTAGCGATAAAGGCTTGCCAAATGCTGAAATAAAGGTCCTATGTTCCCCGGGTCCTATGTTCCCCGGTAGCGATAAAGGCTTGCCAAATGCTGAAATAAAGGTCCTACTGTATGTTCCCCGGGTCCTATGTTCCCCGCTCCGTAGCATTTCAGACACACAAACTTTTCAACTTTCCATCTTAAACGGTGTGCTCCCAGTGCACGTACCGGCAGTGATCTACAGCAGTGGTTTTCAATCAGTGGTAAAATATGCATAAAAGATAGCCACTTATACTATTTTGAGAAGATAATTCATCTGTATTCGCAACGGAGTCACGGATCTGGTCGGGGCAGGTAGCATTATGTCGGGAAAATTTTTATGAAATAAACAAATGTGAATTAAAGAATTTAAAATTAAGTTTAGCCTATTAAATAGTTTTAGAAGCCTATAGCCATGTACGTATTTTAACTCTTGCTCCATGGACGAATGGCTGCAAGGACTGCGAGGAGGAGGGGGAATTGCAACCACTGTGTACAAGCAAGCAAAACTTTGACTGAGTTTGGTTAATGATGCCATAATTCTCTGCTGTGCTTTTAGGCACACACACACACACGCTAACATTGAGTGTTGCATCATGCCAATTAAAGACCTCCGCGACAGACAGGTCCTGCTGCATACATGCCATGACCGAAGGAAAACACAAAACAGCCCGCGCGCCACTCACACGGCCATGCACGGCGACGGGAATGCCACCCCTATTTATATATAATATATCAAAACTGGGACAGTAGAAATAAAAATAAATGATAGGCAGATCTTATGACCAAGGCACACGCTAACCCTTTCACTGCAGTACACGGCTGTAACCAGAAAAGTCAAGTCATTAATCCTCATCTTCGTCTTCTTCCTGCATACTAAAACCACCAAAGTCCTCATCTTCAGTGTCGGAAACGAACAGGCTCAGGGTGGCTTCGTCAGCCACTCTCCTCTCTCCTTCGTTGTCTCTCTCAAAACCAACAAACTCCTCTTCGTCACTGTCGGAATCGAACAGCCTCTGAAGGACCTCAGCTGTGGCGGCGTCCTCCTCTTCATCACGCAGCAGTCCAGCCTTCCGGAACCCATTGGTGATCGTGGATGTTTTGACACTCCTCCACGCTGTCAGGATCCACTCGCAAACTTGAGCGAAAGTTGCTTTTCGCATGCAACCAGTTTTGGTAAATGATTTATCGCCGCTAGTCAGATTAGCCGCACCGTTATATAAGCCGCAGGGTCGAAAAAATTGGGAAAAAGGTGCGGCTTATAGTCAGAAAATTATGGTAATTACAACAAGACATTAATTAATTGCATTGTTACTGTTCACATGTGTGGTGCCGTCGTCGCCGTCACAGTCATATTTAAGTAAGGATAGTTTGAATGACACTTCAGCACCAAGGCGCTGTCCACCTGGCGAGAAATAAGCCAATAGTATCCAGCTGCACAGCCGGAGAGCAACGCTCTCAGGGCCATGAACATAGCAGCAAATGACGGCATCCTCTCATGTTCCCATTAGACTTCATATCAATAGGGTTTAGCTTTGTCAACAACACAGGGAAGTTCTACAAACAAGTGTGTTCAAGTACATTAAAACTTGGGAACACTAGACGGTGTGCAGACTTTTCTTCCACAAACATTACAGATCTAATTCGAGTCTAGCACCCGTGACTACATTTGGGATGTGCGTGAGTCTTTTCTACTAAGTTCTACAAACAGGCCAGAGGATGTATACATACCGTCATAGGCAACTACCGTCCTGTCTCTCTTCTCTCCTTCCTTTCTAAAACACGTGAACGTGCTGTATCCAACCAATGTACTGCTTATCTCTTACAGAATGACCTCCTAGACCCTAATCAGTCTGGCTTCCGGACTGGCCACTCCACAGAAACGGCCCTCATTGCGGTCACAGAGGCACTTCACTTAGCAAAAGCGAAAGGCCTCTCCTCTGTCCTGATTCTCCTAGATCTATCTGCAGCCTTCGACACAGTCAACCATCAGATCCTCCTCGCGGCCCTCGCAGGAATGGGAGTGGCTGGCTCTGCGCTGACATGGCTGACATCATACCTTAATGACCGCTCCTACCAAGTGTCATGGAGAGGGACCCTGTCGGCCACCCACTCCCTGCGGACGGGTGTCCCCCAGGGCTCGGTTCTAGGACCCCTTCTCTTCTCCCTCTACACTAAATCACTGGGTAACATTATCACGTCTCATGGCTTCTCCTATCATTGTTATGCCGACGATACTCAACTCTTCCTCTCCTTCCCTTCCTCAGATATCCACGTCTCTGAGCGGATCTCGGCCTGTCTGTCCGACATCTCTGCCTGGATAATGACCAACCACCTCAAACTGAACCTAAGCAAAACAGAATTGCTCCACCTGCCGGCCAAATCCTCCCCCCTGACCGACCTTTCCATCACAGTCGAGAATGCAGCTATGACCGCGTCCCCGACCGCCAAGAACCTTGGTGTTGTCCTCGACGACCAGTTGAACTTCTCTGCTCACATCGCAGCGACAACCAGAATCTGCAGATTCCTCCTGAGCAACGTCAGAAGGATCAGCCTCTTCCTGACAAAAGAAGTCATCTCCCGCCTCGACTACTGCAACGCACTGCTCGCTGGCCTCCCGGCCACTGCCACTAAGCCTCTTCAACTCATTCAAAACGCAGCGGCCCGCCTGATTTCAAACCTACCGAAGTCGGCCCATGTCACCCCACTTCTTAGGGACCTGCACTGGCTCCCCATTGCTGCACAAATCCGCTTCAAGGCCCTCGACCTAGCATACCGTGCGGCAAAGGGAACCGCTCCCGCCTACCTCCGGTCAATGGTCTCTAACTACACACCCTCAACTACACTCTGCATCTTCTGGACGCCTCAGACCTACTCCTATCCAAGCTCCGGGAGGGTCATCAAAGAGAAGTCGCCTATTCTCAGTCCTTGCCCCACAATGGTGGAATGAACTACCCACCCCAGTTAGGACAGCCGAAACCCGTCCAATCTTTCGCCGTCGACTAAAGACGCACTTCTTCAACCATTATCTGAATTTAAAAAAATTTAAATAAAAAATCTAACCCTAACTAACCTTACTGTCATGCACTTGTCCTAATAAACTAACCTACACTGTAGCACTCAACACTTTGATGAACATTGTTACTCAGCTGATAGAGTTGTACCCTTCCTGATGACTTGTCGTACAGAACTTGTAAGTCGTTTTGGATAAAAGCGTCAGCTAAATGACTAAATGTAAATGTAAAATGTATTTTTCTTTTCTTTTTTGCTCACACAATATCTTGAATGAATAAATGCGTTTATTTATTTCGAACATAAATTAAAAACAAATGAAATACATTTTTAATTTTTTTAATAAAACAATGAACTAATAAACAGATTAAAAAACAAACAAGCAAAACAGTAATGTTCGTTATAATTGATTTATAAAAAATATAAATAAAGTTTGTCAGACAGCCAATGCATCTGTGTCATATAAACTAACATAGTATGGAATGCAAACTCCTTTGGCTGCATTGTAACTGATGTTGGTACTTGGCCACACATACTGATGACCTACAGCCAATATAGATACATATCATATGAGGCTCTTAAAAAAAGAGGCTTTTCACCACCAAGAACATAGCGTAATACTGGCCCATATTACTGTGAATAACACAGATAAAACAAGAGGTAAACATAAGGAGCAATGCTGTGTGGAAAACACAATCACCTGTTCATTTGTCCCGCCAGCAGAGTGTGGTTAGTAGCTTATATCCAGGGGTGTAAAGTACTTGAGTAATTGTACTTCGTTACAATACTTAAGTACTGTTTTGGGGGATTTGTACTTTACTCGAGTATTATTAGGTTTGTATACTTTGTACTTTTACTCCATTACATTTCAGAGAAAAAATACATACTTTTTACTCCTTACATTTAAAATGCAGACCTACAAAGTACAAAGTACAAATTTCACACATCCAACCATTTAAATTAGTATATTTTAATTGTTTATCTGGCCGAACTAACGTTAACGTTATTAATCCTGCGACCGCAGGTAAACAGCCAATCAAATCCCCATCAATGGAAAATGAACCCACCCATACCCATGCTGATTGGTCCTTGTGCAACACTAGAAAGCGGGGATCTTTGATTAAACACCTGCTATCAGAAGAATAGACAGTCAGATCCGAATTATGCTGTGGTTAATATTGTGATATTATTCAGGGTACTCCAGTATTCTGTCTTTAATATTGTGATATTATTCAGGGTACTCCAGCAGGGGCTACTGGGGCTCAAGCCCCGAATGTTTTCTGAAAAGCCCCGAATCTATTTAAAAAAAAATATAATTTTTTTTTTTTTTTTTTTGACAATTCATCATTGTTACATGAAAATATGTTTGCACCAGATTTAGCAGAAGCTAATTTCCATCTGTGGTCTATCCAGCTGCTAACTGTATTTGAGTGAGTTAAGTCTTGGTGTCATGGTAGACTCAGACCTAAGCTTTAAATCACAATCAACAAGTTGACAAAAACTTAATTCTTCCACCTTAGAAACATAGCTAAAGTACGGCCATTTATAAATCAAAAGGACGCTGAAAACCAGATCCATGCCTTTATCTCAAGCCAACTCGACTACTGTAATGCACTCCTTACCGGCCTCCCGAAAAAATACGATGATAACTATTTTATTGCAATGCACTATTGCATTATTTTATTCTATTTTACTAACTATTTTATTGCACTGCACTATTTTACTTTGTATCAGTGAATCATAGACGCCTGGCCATAAGAGCATTCGGAGCATCTCTGCTCTCCCACTATTGAACTTGGGGGAGCAAAGGTATGCTCTTGCTCCACCACTTTTTGATCATATGAAAAATATGATATATCCCCCCCCAATATATAAATCTAACCATACCACTGAGTTTTATAGTGAAAAGAGCAGCTTTATTGGTCAAGATTGAAGGCTCTATATTGCAGGAAATTGCACATACAGGTTAATTAAATTAAAAAAAAATCTGCCGTGGAGGGGGTTGTGCCTGACCCCCTCCAAACCACCCCTTGCCTGCAAAAAAATATATATAAAAAAATTGAAAAAAAAAAGAAAAAAATTTGAAAAAAAGGGGGGGGCACCTATCTGGGCTAAGCCCCGGATCTCCTATAATCCTAAATCCGCCCCTGTACTCCAGTATTCTGTCTTTAATATTGTGATATTATTCAGGGTACTCCAGTATTCTGCCTTTAATATTGTGATATTATTCAGGATAATCCAGTATGCTGTGGTTAATATTGTGATATTATTCAGGATACACCATTCTGTTTTTAATATTGTGATATTATTCATGCTGTGATGTGAATGCCGTCCATGTTAGTTTACCTTCAATGGAGAAGTGCATTAAATAATTTTAATGCAAAAAAAGTGTCCTCTGTTCTTTCATTTCAGCATTGTCTATCGCAGAACACATTCCATTGTGGGCAGAGTGTATGCTTGGTTTAATTCCAGCCTTGCCTAAACACCAGCTGATGATTTCACTAATTGGCTCACCTCTTCAACTAACTCACCTGGTGCAATGTATAGTTAAAATGAAAGCTTGGCCCACGATGGAATGAGTTTGAGACCCCTGGTATATCCCTTTAAAAAAAAAATTACTTTTACTTTTTAGTACTTAAGTACATTTAAAAGTAGGACTTTTTTACTTTTACTCAAGTGTGTTTTTAGCCAGATACTTTGACTTTTACTTGAGTCAGATTTTGAGACGGTACCCATACTTTCACTTAAGTATAATTTCTGGGTACTTTTTACACCCCTGCTTATATCTGATTATGTAGGTACTGAGGGTAATACGGGTTGGTTCTGTCTGTGTAGGTATTGAGTAGGGATGTCCGATATTATCGACCTACCGATATTATCGGCCGATATCGGCATTAAAATGTGATATCGGAAAATATCGGTATCGGTTAAATTTTTTTTTTCTTTCTTTTTACATTTCTATAACCTTTATTTACCCAGGCAAGCAAGTAAGAATACATTCTGATTTTATTTATTGTCAAAAGTATGCATAATGTTGTGTTAATTCCACAACAAGAGATATGTAATGTTAATTACCTGAAATTATTCCATTTTGGGGGGGGGGGGAACCCTGCATATATCGGTATCGGTTGATATCGGTATCGGAAATTAAGAGTTGGACAATATCGGTATAGGTAAAAAAGCCAATATCGAGCATCCCTAGTATTGAGGGGTAGTAGCTTCTGTCCGATTGTGTAGGTACTGAGGGTAGTAGCTTCTGTCTCATTGTGTACTGTGTAGGTAGTAGGGTTAGTAGCTTCAGCTTGTCTGATTATATAGACCGGGTAGCTTCAGTCTGAGTGTGTCCATACTGAGGCATAGTAGGGTAAGTAGCTTCTGTCTTGATTGTGTCCGTATTTCGGGATTCACAGTCAGTGAAATATGTCAGGTGAGAGGCCAGTAAGTAGAGCTGCAAGCGAGAGTGGACCTCATTCACCAACATTGTCTTAAGATTTCTCTTACGACAACCTCCTTGGAAGGTCGTAAGAGAAAGTCGACGACAATTACCCCCGGATTCACCAACGTGTGGAGAGGTTGTCTTAACTTGCCAAATGATCTCAGCTGCAATCCCTGAATGAGATATGTCACTCATTCACAAAACTGGAACGCGCATTCCTGTTTACCTCATTTGCATACAGACATGCCCCTCCAGCTCATTATAATGCGAGGTCAGTGCGCAAAAAAAGGGTCGGCATTGCCCAGTATTCAACAGGTAGCGAGTTGCGACGGATAAAAATACACAGCACACTATACCTATAGTGGAATAGACTGTATTAATATTCCATATTTATACCATCTTGTTGCACGCTCCTGGCCACCTGCCGCAGCGCACACACGAGTAATGTATAGTCTACGTGCGTAATGAATGAACAGTAGGCTTATATTATTCTAATGACTTGTTTTATTAGTGTGGTAATATTGACCTTGAATTCCATAACTAATGTGTGAATAATTAGAAAACCATAATATTATGCCTTGTATACTTTTTAGCAGCAGAGTGGGCTGCAAGGCTAAAGGAGGAACGATTCTAGAGACAGTTGCATCAGATAACAGCAGGAACAGTTATTTCAACCCCCACTAGCAACACTAACAAAGGAACTGAAAAGTCACACCCAAATGTTAGCAGATGTCAGCACCGACAGCAGAGACCAGATAACTGGCTCTGATAAGTATAAGACAGGACTAAAGATCATTAATCAATAAGGACATGGTTCAAAGTTAAATGAAAAAGCATGATACTTGATTGGCTTTGATTGGATTGACAACTCTATAAAGAAATCAATAAAAACAACTATATAGATATTTAGAATTAAGAATCCTGGTATAGTTATCACAGTTATACGAAGGAATGTTGATGCATTCAGAGGAGACTTGAGCAGCCAAGGAGGGGGGTCATCAAAAGCGCCCTCCTCTGTACTCATCAAGGGACCACACCGGCGGGCATCGGCGGCCCCCCCTTCTGTTTACTGAAGGAAGACCCACACAGGAGATCGATTTGGGGACAGCCCCCACAGAAGAACAAACCGGATTGGACCAAACGTATTATTAAAATGTGCTACTATTGGTGGGAAATTATAGTATTTAAGAGCAAAACAGTGTTAATTCAGGAGCCCAGACCGCCCCCAGGTCTGCTGCTCCCCGCTCCCAACCCAGAGAATACTGTCGGCTGATTTTCATGTAAGTAAGCTGGATGGTCCCATGGTTGGTTAGAATAGAATGGAAAGATACTTATCTTAGAAACCAGGCTTACTCATATGAAAAGGGGCTTACAGTAAATTCTCTATTTTCATAGATGTTAACAATGACTGTTGTATGTACATGTTGGGGCCTTGTTGATCCTTTGTACAAAACAGACATGTTAATGTATTCTGATAATCCTTGTATGTGAAAAGCAACATTTTAATTCACTCTGGGCCGCCGAGACAAATAAATACATGAGTTTGAATTCGAACTCTCCCGTCTGGACTGCACGTTTATTCCTTGCTGGCTATATTGGAAGTCAGATGAGGAGACCAAATTCTATCACTTATGATCTTATTCCTCCTTCCAGATAGCAATCTCATTGTACTGTACAATAAACCTTAGATTTGGATAGGATTATACAACATTAGGAAATCACAAATACTGCTCTGCCCTATAGTAGTCATACTGTAGTTCTACTAAAGTACAGTACACATCTTAGCATGACATCTTAAGGCCGCCACAGAGTTGTTGGTTGACATCGACCTGTATTAAATGTAGTAAACTGGCATGAGAAATGTAGGAAACTGGTAAGCGGTGGTAGGCTTGACTGAAACCTCAGACGATTGCGGACATGGCGCGCAGAGTCCGGTCCGCCCGAATCTGTGGTGGCCTAAGATGTCATGCATGTGTACTGTACATACTACTATAGGGCAGCGCATACAGTAACTATTATCTCCTAATGAAACAAGTAATTCGAATAATATAAGTCTACTGTTCATTCATTACACACGTATACTATAGTGTGCATGTGTGTGCGCTGAAAAGGTGTCCAGGAGCGCGCAATAAGACGGTATAAATATGGAATATTAATACAGTCTATTCCACTATAGATATATCCACGCGATTAGCTTTAGTTCTTATTTATTTATCCACTGTAATTTACAGTGTTGTAGTGTTTTCATTTATTTTCAGACATCACAATGCCTCTTGAGGCATGACTGTAAATGGGGAAAAAAAAAATTTATCATACAAATATTGTCATATTTATTATTATGATTAATTAATTAATTCCAAGGATGCCTGTAGAGTTGACATGAACAAAATCACCATGATTCCTCCCAAATAAAGCCCTTAAGAACACGGCGCACAAGGGGAGCTCCAGTAGCTCACCGCGTACCTCGAACGCTATTTCGGCGTCGGGGACAACCGTGCGCGTCACGGATCTGGGGTACACGAGTTCGACTCCCGGACTCGCCGTATTTTCTCAGTGTGTCTTTCCCCCGATCTATACCCCATTCAACCTGTTTCTGTCGGTCATGCTTGACCAGAAAAAGCGATAAACGCTAAAAGAACCAGCTGACTGGTCAAAGTTTAAAAAAAAAAAAGAACACGGCGCACACCAGTCTGTCCGACTTACGACTGCTCTTCAGCGCTCCTAAATCCTGCTCTTAGTTAACTCATTGACTGCCACGCTGTTTTCCCATCTTTACTCAATGGTGCCAGCGTTATTGACCATTTTCGCGATGTTTGCGGACCCATCGTGTATTCTGTATTATAGCTATGGAGACAATAGTATGGCTCATTTGACAGGCATTGTTTATAGTCCAACATTGACAAACCAGTTAATTTCTCCATACTTTAGTTTGTGCGCTATTCCATGCTAAACATCACCTCTTTCCAAAATAATCCAGTCTTTTTTTCTAGATCTCGAGATATGACGTTATATGCATATGCTCAAATCGAAACCTATATTATTTCCAAATCAAAGGTATATACCATATATAGATGTTTCTTCACAAAATCATCAAGGGGGGGGGGGGGTCGTTTTACGAAGCTGCGTCGATACCAAAAGTTTTAAGTTTGGTAAAAGACGATGCTGTGATCGACACAAAAGCATGTTTTAGGTTCGGTAAAATAGAGATAGAATAGACCTTACCTTAGTCAGAAGGTACTCCAAAATGAATAATCCCATCGCAATCGCAATTATTGGTGTGCATTGGGTACGGCTATAATACGGGAAATGATCAAATCTCCGACAGATTGTTGTGTGTGATTCACTTTGAGGGAGAAGGGATTCGTGCAGTCGGCGGTACCTCAGTACTGAAATAATTTAGAATGGGGATCAAAGGAAAAATATCAAAGGATCTAAACCCGAGAACTGTCGGGTATGGCGCAGAGAGAGTTAAGACCGAATCCAGGAGAAGGGACCGTTGGTGAATCCCAAAATCGGCCCGAAAATGTCTTAAGTGGAACTAGGACACAATTTTGTCTGATCTTTTGTCTTAAGTCCGTTGGTGAATGAGACCCAGTGTCTTTGGAAAAATAACCTGCAAACATTTCTGATCTTTAAAACTTGGGTTTGGTAAATATTATGCACTGTATAAATGCACAAAACATCACTGCTACAATAACATTATTGGTGTATATTTGACTCCATAAGAATACATTCAGCGCCTGACGTGTTTACTAGAGTCCAATGTACTCTTCAAATCAAATATACACTATACGTTTTGTAGAGGCAGGAATACAGGAGACGACTCTCGTCTTTGGGACACAAAGCGAGCCTTCATGTCACCAAGAAACTTAAAACCGTTTACAAAATAATTTATTCAAATTGTTTTTATAAAAACTTTTATTCGTGTGTGAAAAAAAAGAGAGAAAGATTTAAAAGTAACTCGACAGTGAGTGCATCATTATATGATTCTTTATCTTATGTACCTCATATCTAATATCATCGGAACCTGTTTTATGGACAAGCGACCTCAATTAATTATGTTGAGATACATTTCAGTAAATTGAGGTTTGGTTCACCACTATACATTCACAAATAATCTCAGCGCTGAACATGAATCGTGTGTTGACTGAATTGATTTCAACGTAACTCCTACTAGGGATTCTCAGGGACCGTTGACCTTTAACCTTTTAGTTTCAGACAACCTGGACCCTGCATATCCAGTAACACGAATCTGACCGGGAAAAGACACAGACAGTGGCACATTACTGATCAAACAACATCAGTACAATACATTGTTGATTTAGCTGTAGAAAAGGAATGTTTAAAACAAACATTTCACTTAAATGTTCAACCAGTGAGGATATTTGAGGAGGAACGTTCAACCTTGAAGGAGCACATTGTGGCGGGCTCTCGCCAGAATTCTGATGATTTAAAGATGTGTACGCTGTGTGCAATAACATAATGCAATGAAGAAACAAGCGCTCTAGGACACAACAAGTGCACAACTACAAACTCCATTCATATGAATCTGCTTGTGATTGTGAAAAAAATGGAAATAGTAGTGAACTACTGCACAAAAGAAAAAGAGGGATTATAATAAACTTGGTAAAAAAAACACTTCAGGTACAAAACAAATCCATTGGCTGAAGCGAGGAATAATTAACAAATCATTGCTATCCTTCGATAAACCACTGCATCACTCAAACATACACACAGCTGTGCGGAATTTCTGCTTTGGAGTACATATAGGTTGCCCTGTTTCCTTATGCGCTGTAAAATGCATCCTCTCCATTGTAAGCAATGAGACTTGACTTGAACTTGAAAAAATAAACACATACACATGGTGGATCCATACACTCTAAACTCAATAAAAGGAAAAAAAGACCAGCGGCTCAGACAGGCACCTCCATGGCAGGAGAGCACCCGTCCATCATCTGATTGGTTTCACATTTGCCGATATAGAAAATCTCATCATGGATACAGAAGTCTTTAGTCTCTCCGTAATCTCTGGAGTCCAGCATATAGTACAGGAGGTCCCCCTGGCAATGATCATCTGTAGAGGGAAAGGAGGTCTCTGGAGAGGGTTGGTCTCACTCCAGCGTAGAGCATGAGACGCTGCCGGTAGAAGGTCAGACGTCTCATCACGATGGAAAACACTTTGAGCAGTGAGTAAAAAAAAAAAAAAAAATGCACTATACAAATACAATCCATCATGTTTGGGGATCCGTCAGAGGGAACAGCTGAATTAAGGCATAGTACAAAAACCCATATGATATTCAGTCTTCCATGCCTGAGAAACTAGTACATAGCACCGACCAAACACCAGCGCATCTTCCAATAGGTCCCTTTTACCAGACACAACCATTGTTCGGAGGTGGAGTTTAAAAAAAAATTCTTTATGCTACATCAGCGTGGATCTCCTGTGGAGGTTAGTCTCTCTGCAGTGTTTCAGGACCGTTGAGAAGGTTCTCACAAGTCATAACCAGGCTGGTACCATGATGATCACAGAGCGCCTCTATTGGCAAACGGACAATCCTTCACATTTGATTCCCCACCCCCACTTCCCACACCCCAATCAAGCGGAAGGTGTCGATTGGTTGACTGCTGTTACAGACCAGAGGATTGGGACAGCTGGTAAGGCCCGTTCACCTGAAAACAAGGGGGAAAAAAACACAAGTGAGATTTGTGGCGATTATAGTATCAAGTTGAACAAGATAAGGTGGCAACCCGCTACATCATGGTAGAACAACAGAACCAGGAAGCAGGACATGATGGGAGAGAAGCGGGGGAAACAGGACCCTGCGAGATAAATTAATAAATAAAAACATGAATACATGAGATGAATCACATCCTTGTATGGTTACACTCTGCCCCGCTGGAGCCAAGTAAGATTAGCTTGGCCTCCAGAGTGGAATTTGATCAGGCAGTGTGTCTTGGCATGACACTTTGCAATGTGAGATTATAAAATAGCAGCATTTACCCAACGATGAGTCACAATCCATAATGGATTACGAGGCGGTCACTTCTGGGTCCACACTTGCACTTAAAACAAGAACACCAGCATCTGTTACTTAGTAGTATGCTGTTACACTAGAATGTTGTCGCAGGGAGACATAACTGGGGCATATGCCAAGTGCACAGAGGAAAAGTCTCAATAACAGGATCAATCTTTTAGCACTAAAGGTTGCATTGCTACATTTATAATCTCAGGATGACAAGAATCATCAGTCATTCTTACCTCCAAGCGGTGACTCGTCAAACCAGTCTGCGAGTCTTATGTGGCTTTAATTTACATTTTCATTTAGCTCAACGCTTTTATCCAAAGCAACTTACAAATTGTGTACAAGTAGAGCAGGAGGGGTACACCTCTGACTGAGGGTAATTGGTATTGTTCGTCTAGCAGTGCCAAAATTAAATGGTTCACTCCGAGTACATAGTAGTATAGACATATTAGCATTGTAGGTACTAGGTAGTAGTATAGGCATAGTACATAGTAGATAGCAGTATACAGTAGATAGGTAGCATAGTACATAATACTAGAAGACATAAGAAAGTTTGTTTCTTTATGAAAATTGTGCAGGGTTCTGTCCCGACTGTGGTGGGAAGTTAGTTCCGTGGAGCCAGGACAAATAATAGCCTGCATCGTTTCAATGACCCCCCAGGAGCCTGAATAGGAGTGGGTCTCAGGCAGCTGGAAGATGCAGAGGGTGTGTAGTTAGAAGATGCAGAGTGTAGTGGTCTTGAGGGTGTGTAGTTAGAAGATGCAGAGTGTAGTGGTCTTGAGGGTGTGTAGTTAGAAGATGCAGAGTGTAGTGGTCTTGAGGGTGTGTAGTTAGAAGATGCAGAGTGTAGGGGTCTTGAGTAGGATTTTATCGATACTACTACGGTACTCTTATCGATACTGCTTAACGGTTCGGTGCTTTATCGATACTCTTTATCGGTTCTTTTTTATTCTTTTGCAAGAAAAAAAGACAATTAATTAAGAACAGAATCAACATTGCTTTATTATTCTTTTATATAACTTCATATAAATATAAATAAATATTATTTCTTCAACAGCAGCAGCAATGTTTTAAATGTGTCTGAATTATACCTTTTATAATCAACAACAAATGTAAGATAAAAAAAAATGCATTATTTGCATGGCAACAAATAAAATGAATAAATAAAATATTAAATAAATAAATAGGCTACACGTCTCTTTTTGTGTTACAAATTGTGCTCACTGATATGAACATAGGCCTCTTTACTTACTTAAAAAAAGGAAACATCAAGAAATATGTTTATGGTATTCCACCATGCCATGTGTGTTTTATTTTATAATGCTCATGATTATTGCTGAAGTCTGAGTCATACAATACTCACTGGCTTTCATAACCTAACTTGTCTTGCTCAAGACTTGTTTATGAGTTTGCAATGTGTAACTGAGGGGTACAATTCCCTGACTGTATTGATAAGTATGGTATCATTAAACCACTACCGTCTTATGTACTTTAATTACTGGCCATACAGTACATGATATATAAATATGATGAACACTTCCCACAATGAATCGGTTCCACACAAAGTTATAATTAAGTATTTATTGCAGCAAAAGGTACATAATATACTTCTCTAATTTACTTTGAATGCGCTTATAAGGCAAAGGAATGTGCGTGGGTTGTAAGCCAGCAGGGGTAGAGGATCTGTCGGTAGTAGAGCCTGGGTCAACGATGATAAAGAGACTCCGAGTACGGGAGACGGTGCAATAAGATCTTGATCCGCAGACGAATACAGCTGTTCTCCGTAGCCTGTAGATCCACAGGGAAGAAAGCTAGCCTGCCTCAGGCTCTCTGAGGCGCAGACTCGACGTGGCTCCTCACAGGGTAAATCCCACACACGTGTAGGCGTCGGCGATTCTCCGCTCCATTAATCACAGGACCAAAAGCAAATATAATCCAGCCGCAAAGGGCTATGTAGTCGTCGGGTAGATTAATCCAGTGTACATGTCCACGCGGTTCTCGTCTAGGGCTCCTCGGGTGAAAGCGCCATGAAGCAGCCCAGCCTGGATAAGCACTCTAGCTGATACGAGGAAGCGTTGGTGATGCTGGTCACTGTAGAACTTTAGCCGCACGATACACTATACACAAATAGACTATTACTGACTTAATAGAAATATGTCGCACTCGACGGTATAGCGCCAAACTCTGACAATTCAGTTATTAATTCGCACGCGGTCTCAATGCTCTATTTGGGGCCAAACAGGCCATACTTCAGCGCACAGAGTATCGTGGGTGAGGCTTCAACTTATTGGGTAACAACACTAAGTTTCTCTAAGACTTCTGACTAAGTGCTTCTGTATTCACCTGCGCCATATTTATATGCACGGCGAACAATCTAGTGCCAACCTCATTTCTGTCTCGTATTCTTGGGCAAGGCCGGGCATGTACAGACATGTCTTGACGGTGGCTTTGAACCTGACTCTGGAGGCATGGCCTTGGCGCCTGTGGACCGCTGTCCAATAGGAGAATGAAATATTATGGTCTGTACTAGGCTAAAGGGATATTCTGTGTATATGTACAAGGAATATACAAGGGATATCAAACGATATACAAATATTATGCAATATATATCAATCAATAAATATATATATTCGGTTTAATCTGATCCTTTGTAACAGCCGCCTCCTAATTAGTCCCACCTAATTAGCTAAGCAGAGACAGATTAACCGCACTGTCCACTACTCAATGTCTGTTGTGAGGGGTCGGGCAGTTCACAAAGTCATGGGGTCATGGTCGTCATCGATAGTATCGGGGAGCCTTGGCAGTTCTATTAGCCTCGCCACGGGTCGGGTGTAGATCCGCCCTTGGACGAGCACTTCGGCTGCTCGGACCTTTCCGTCGGCACCGGTGATCACTTTGCTTACGCGGCCAGCCGGCCACATAGCTCGGGGTAGTGACTGGTCGATAATCATGACGACTGTTCCTTCTGTCAAATTGTCTCTCTCTTTCACCCATTTCTGGCGGGTCTGTAGAGACGGTAGATAGTTGAGTAGGAAGCTGTTCCAAAGCTTGTCAGCCAATACTTGACTGTACACACTAAAAACAGATGGGTCAATTCTATAACCCAATTTCTTGGTTAATCGTGTTGGGTTAAAATTATGGGTTAATTCTCTGAGCATAACCATTATTTGGGTTATTGAGATTTAATTTTGACCCAATTTTGACCCAATTTGTGAGTTATAATAATTATGGGTCAATTTTCTGAGACATAACCCATGTGTTGGGTCAGAGAGCTGGGTGTTTCCGCCGGGATCTGCAAAGCTACACCCCTCCCCCACTGGGAACTATATGTTCCAGTCAGTCAGACGGTCATGTTCACAGTCAACACGGTCCCACGTTCACAGTCAACACGATCCAACAAACCCTCTTCACAATCACGGAAAAGACTTCACTGACTCAAGGTAAGATCTCGTTTCGTTAGCACAGTTTTTATATCTCAACCCATCCATTGTACATATTGCGTCGTGTTAACCATGCACTGTGAATGTTGTGGAACTAAATTAGCTAGCTCTTCACAGCTATCTGTCGCGTCATCAGCTAGCTAGCTAGCTAGCTATCCACCGCAAGTTGCAACTTAGCTACTCATTTCTATAATCGGTTCATCTCTAACCTTGTAAAAATATGTGGTAACCTCTATTAATAAATAAGCCACACGACACGACACGACACATAAATCATTACCGTTCAAGCATGCTACCGAAAGTGACCAAGTCTATGAGTATTACAAAGGTTCTGGCTAGTAGCTAGGCCTAGTTAACCAGTACTAGTAACGTTACTGTTATTGCTAATTTTACCGTGTTTTGGGTTGTAATGATACCAGATTAACTGGAGACTATCTATAGCTGTGTAACGTTATATGATTGATATCTTTATTAACCATATGTGTGTAATAAAGCTGTTGTCCTCTCAATGCGGTGACATAGCTGGTTCGCTAGCTAGCTACATACTGAGATTTAGCGCCATTTTGCGCCATTTTGAGGTCTACATTTCCATCATCTCTCTAATGTCCCGCGATTCGGGCATCAATTTACAACATCCTATACTAAATTAAGCAGTAGACTGCGGAAGCCAGACATGTGGTGAGGCTTTTTACACCTGAAATCAGTGCTAAATATTCTAGGCTGCTATGTCAGCAAGTATACTTGGCCTATCGTTCACACGTGGCTGAGTACTTGGGCACGCATGAGGCATTAATTAATTGCAGATGTGTTCATTTCCACATTGCTTTCTCTTTTGTTTCAGGCCAGTCTTGATGGACAGCTTTGTCGCAGAAAAGCTTATTGAGTGGCAATTGCCAGAGCTCACAGACAGTTTTAAAGGTGAGAATTTTTACTTTCTTGACCATGAAAATGTTTCCATGACAAAGCAGTATTGTATAGGGTTTCAACACACATGCAGGCACACACACATTATTCTGTTCTTCATCTTGGTTATCTGGTCCTGCCAGCCTGGTCCTGTGTTGGAGTTAGCTGCCACTGGATGGCACTGAAATTACTGTAAAAGTATTTTTGTTTTCTGTCTTTGTCTTTCAGATCAAGATATCGATGAGGAGGCGTTTCACCTTTTAGATGGCGAAACAATCCGGAACCTCATCCCCAAAATAGGCCCCAGGCTCAAGTTTTCAAAACTTTACAGAGAATTTGTAAGTGATCACTAAGTGTTCTAACATCAAGGCAGATGGCGTATACATGCTTTAAATGCAAAAGGCTAATTCCTGGTGATGCCAAGTCTCTCTTTTCACATTTACGAGTAGCACACAATATAAACACTTCATCCACTTATTTCCAATGTTGTGAGGGAGTTTGTAGCAGAACATTTTCTTTCATTCGGTCTTACAGAAAGCACTTGCAAGGAGAACATAACGATAACCAGGCCCTGGCCCAGCCACCTAACGTACCAAATCAGGCTGCTAATACTTTCAATGCTGAAGAGCTAGTACGGCAAGTTGAGGGTGAACAAATGGCGGAAGATGAAGATAATGATGATGAATGGGACAAACTAGAGCAAGAGGGAATCACAGAGAGAGTAGCCCATTTTATAGCTCATCTTAGATCAAAATCTTCCCAGACCTTTACAAATATAAATGTTGTGGTTCAGCAAACCTCAAGTTTAATTGGAGATTTAGTGAGCAGACTACAAACAAAGACCATGTCGCTTTTCAGTCAGTTTGGGCATGATCAAAACCCACAGGTAGAGGAGCTCAGGCAGGACTTTTTAGATGCAGCTAACCCTTTCGAGGGTCTGGAGACAGACTATAAACAGATTAGGTATTTTACTAACTCTGGGAACTTCATCCAGCCAATTGAGGAGTGTTTCTCCGATAACCAAACCTTTGTACAGCGGAGAGACTCTGCCACTGGCACCGTTCGACAAGTTGCTCTGACTGATACCTTTCAGCGTATTCCACTAAAGCGTCTTCTGGTCAAGATACTGGAGCTTCCTGGTGTTTTACAGGCCATGATGGAATGGCAACAGAGAGAGAGTGATGCTCTTCAGGATATATTTGATGGAGATTTCTGTAAAAATCATCCACTCTTTTTGAAAGAGGTGTCAATCCCATTGCTGTTATACAATGATGATTGTGAAACTGTGAACCCCCTCGGGTCAAAGACTGGGTTTCACAAGTTAGGATTTATATATTTTATCTTGAAGAGTTTGCCACCAGACATCCTATCCAATTTGCAGTCACACTTCTTGTTGGCAGTCTATAAATCAGATGATGCAAAAACCTATGGCATTGATGCAGTGTTGCGCCCTATTGTGGAAGAACTAAAGTGTCTTGAGAGGGATGGCATAACTGTTAACACGCCTAGCTTCCAAGGCGTTGTCAAATTCGCCGTTGTTCAGGTAGTGGGAGACAATTTAGGATTGAACGCAATACTTGGTTACATAGAGAGTTTTTCGGGGAACCATGTGTGCCGTTTATGCAAAATACACAGAGATGTCTTGAAAGTACAGACACAGGTAGACGATACGCTGTCCCGAGATGTGAATACTCACGCAGAGGATTTACGGACAGACAACCCCTCTCAGACAGGCCTTAAAAGAGACAGTGTCCTCAACAGTCTGTCTTTTTATCATGTTACGGACAATATGGCACTCGACATAATGCATGACATCCTCGAAGGGGTAGGGCCATACGAATTTAAACTTGTGTTAAATGCACTCATAGAACAAAAGCTTATCTCACTAGATAAGCTAAACTATCGTATCACCAGCTTTGATTATGGATTTTGTGATGTGGGAAACAAGCCCTCTGTAATAAGTAAGAATGATTTAAAGAACCTTGGAAGCCCTCTGCATCAGTCTGCAGCTCAGATGTGGTGTCTACTAAGGTTACTTCCAGTAATGATCGGTGACCTTATCCCTACAGACAATAAGGAATGGGAACTTCTCCTACTCCTATTAATGTGCATGGAGATCATCTTCTCTCCATCTGTTACTCATGCAGCAACACAGTACCTGAGTAAAATCATTGAAGAGCATCACTCTCTTTTCCTGGATCTATTTGCTCTGCATTTGCGCCCAAAACACCATTTCATGCTTCATTATCCAAAAGCAATTCGAACGCTTGGACCATTGATCCATTTGTGGGTAATGCGCTTTGAGGCAAGACATGGATTCTTCAAACAAGTCAGTCATGTCACTTGCAACTTCCGCAACATTAGCAAAACCATGGCTTATCGACATCAGATAATGCAATGCTACAGTTTCATGTGTGGGTCTGTGTTAAGCCACAACACAGAAATTGGTCCAGGGTATACTACCTTTCTGGCTCATTTTGAAGGCTATAATGAAATTCAAAGTGGTCTCACAGGAATCCCCCTTTTCGCTGAATTGTATGTACCGGCCAGGGTCACTGTTAAGGGTACAACATACAGACCAGGCATGACAGTGTTTATGTCCTATGACCAAGATGGAGAGCCTCAGTTTGGGCTTATTAAAGCCATTTTGGTTTTAGAGCCATCTGTAAAGCTAGTTGTTCAGAGGTGGGAGACAATGGGGTTTGAGAAGCATTTCTTTGCTTACAGTGTGATCCAAACCAAAGATTTGTTGGCTATCGATGTGAAAGAGCTGCTTGATCATCACCCACTACATGCAGTCCAGTCATACAGAGATGTTGACACTGTATTCATCTCTCTGCGCTATAGACGTTTTTAGACTGTGAATGGCCATCTGAATGGCCACTGCCACTTGTAAATAGTGAGGAAAAAAATCAGGAAAGAAACACTGCCTTGAATTACTAGAAACAGTGATAGCCTACAGTATATATTCCGAACATATTTTGAATAGTTAGTCTTTAGTTTCATGCTGTGGACTGCCTTACTCTGCTACAACTCTTCGATGACTGAGATACATTGTTGGACTGCTGGGATGGGGAAACTCCTTGGACTACTGAGATGACATTAATTGTTGTAAGTAAGAATGTGTTTAATTAAAATGGTTCTACAACTAAACACTAACCACTTTAAACCCTATGACAAAATAAATCTTCACCAGTATTTAAATGTTTCCATGTGTGTAGGCTATTGGCCATCTTGGGTGTCAATCGGTTAAATGGAAAACGACACTATATTTTGTATCTGTACACAACAACTCACTTTAACCTAAAATGCCTCTAAGCTGATAACCTTTCTTTGCTGCAAAAGGCTTCGAATGCTGAGCCACCTGCAACAAGCCTTGTTGCTACCATATCCCCCATGGAGGAATCTGCAGCTTCTGGATCAAGCCAGGAGGTCTCCACCGTAGAGGAATCGAGGGCAGCAGACCAGATTGTGATTCTACGACCGGTTCCACTATTTGTAAGTTGTTCAAGAAGCATGGATGGATCTGGAAGCACTTGGAGCCAGTACATATCTCAGAACTTCAATACTTAAACTAACTCATCTATACTCTTGTCAGTATTTTATTTAGCTAATATTTGACTAGGGTAATGTTTTTAAATATCAAATGTTGACCCTTGATTTGTGACACGTCCGAAATCTGAAGTCCTTGAACGGGTTCTCAGCCTAGGCTCCCGCCTATCCCCTGTGTTTTTGGCGTGAGGCAACAACTTCAGATGTGTAGGCTACACCGCATAGACATGCCGCTAGTACATCACAAGGAAGAAATCTGTATGCTGCCAGAGTTAAATTGGTTGATGGTACTACAGCACATCCTTAACAGCTGTCATGTTTCTGTCATGTCTCTGCAGGATATCGTAGCGGCTCTTTCTGCCGCTCCCAATGGCGGGCAAATTCTGGAGAGCCTGGATAAAGGTGATTCCATCTTCGGAAAGAAAAGAATTGCCATGGTCAAAATACTGGTGGATTTGCTGATCCAAAAGTTTGGAGAGAGGTACGTCAAGTCTAGAGTTGATTAGGAGGCATAACTTGACTCATTTAGAGCTAAAGCGTCCACTAAAAATGACCCCCAAATGAGAGTTTCATAATGTAATTTGGCTTGTAGGCCTATAGCTTTTTTTATTTTTATTTATTTTATTTATTTATAATATAATAATAAATAATAAATAATATTTATTTAATTATTTATAATATAATAATAAATAATAAATCATATGTATTTAATTATTTATTTAATAATTATTATTATTATTAAATTGTTTTATTAATTAATATTGATTTTATGTATTATTATTATGTATTATTATGTATTATTATTATTATTATTATTATTATTATTATTATTATTATTATATATATATATATTTTTTTTTATCCTATCATTCTGATCTATAGCAAGTCATTATATTTGTGCTTTATGTTATACCAGGACTGGTGAAATGTTTCGATCTATGTTTACAGGCCAACCATGGACATAAAAGAGGCCCTGGCAGAATCCTTGGTGCGGACATTCCCATCATTAAACGATGGATCAGACCGTGGCTATGTAAGTTTTCTTCCTCCAGCCTAGTTCATAGAGAAATGGAACATTTGATGAGTAGTAATATTAGTAGAAAATAAGGAGTCATTTTTCTCTCGCATCACATACAGGACACCCAATGTTAACCCGTTGAGTAACAAGTTTTTCTACAACTCAAGTTCAGACCTATGTTGCTCTATTTCAGTAGCACTAAAAGTGAGTTTTCTTTATTGTATCAGAAACTTCAGAATGTAATCTTTCAAAAGAGACCAGGATCATGCATGTGCTATAAGTATAAAGTATAGTATTTTGTGTTGTGTTTGTAAATAGCTGTAAAAAATGTATGGCATTTTACAATACAAAACTTTCCATTCCTGCACGAAAATCAATCAGATCCAATTTGATTGTACTCCAGGTACAGGGTTGATGCATTTTATCCCCCCCCCCCCCCCCCCCCCTCCCTGCTCTTTGTTTCAGGTACAGGACGTTTTCCATAATTTAAACATAACATTGCAAAGGGTGACAGAGTTCTATCTTGTCTTATCGTTTCCAGGACATATGGTGCATCAAAGGCCGGAAGGGAATGAAGAATGGCAAACCTTTCTACTATCCAGCTACTGGATTCATTGAAGAAAGGCTTCGGAATGTCCGAAAGAGGCGGGGTTCTGGGTCCAGACAGCGAATGCCTGAAGCCAACGAGCCACCCAGGGCATACATACCAGGTAATACCTGGGGTCGGCAAAAAGGGCCATGTTTTCCTGTGTCCCCAGGGGGTAACTATATTCTTCACCAGGGGGAGCTTACTGCACATGAATCCTCAAGGGGGGCTCCATGGAGCAAAAATGGCTGATTTCTGACTTTACCTCGTTTAATATACCTTGTTGAACCCCTCACCAAAACATGCAACAATGCTGGGCAATAGCACCTCCCTCTGGTCAGCCGGGGCGCCTGACTGGAGGGAAAGGATCTGATTGTAATAATGTGCTAAGTCCTACTGGTGAAAATGGGTTACGAAATCGGAGATAATTTTTAGATAGTTAATTTACAATGTGTTGTATATATGTTTCTATAGAATCAACCCTGCCAGAAGAAAGGGCCCAGCAGCAAAGGGAGTGGCTGAAACATAACCTGGAGCCCTTCACTCAAGTTCAGGAGTACATGAAGGACACCGTCCTCTACAGAGCCAAGTGGATTCGGGGAAATCACTCCAAGGACATAGAAGAGGTCATTACGGAGTACCCTCGCCTCACCAGCCCAGGCATGGTATGGATCTACTGTAACATATTGCATCTACAATGATAATTCATAATGGTAGTTTTTAACCCGACCCTAATTTCCCCATCTACTTTGAGTTGAACTAGCCTTTAAAATATCAGCTGTCACATAACATTTCTTTTAGGGCTGTCAGTTTATCGCGTTAATTAGATAAATTAATTACAAATCCTGTAATTAATTAGATTTTTTTTAATCGCCTGACAGCACTCATTTCTTTCAAACTAAATCTTTTTTAGATATCGCAGGACTTCTTGGTGCTGCATGGCGAGGCTGCACCAAAGTTGTTTGAGACATGGGTGACGGAATATGCAGAGAAAGTCCTGCAGCTGGCGAGACAAGATGGGAAACTCCCCCTTCCTGTCGATGACATGACACTGGGTAAGTTATAGCGATTCCTTCTCTTGAGTTGCGAAATAGGAAATGGCTTCTCTTCCAGGTTGTAGATCTGCATTTGTTGTAGCTTTTGCCAATTTCAGTTGATGAATTGTGATAATAATACTCTGGTTATCTTTTTTTTCCAGTCGTTTTATTTGTTTGTTTGTTTGAAAAGGTCTTAAATTATTACCAATTGAGTGCCGGCCACAACATTCTGACACTTTCTGTTGTTCACCTACAGATGTCAAAGGGGAACTGGCCCTCAGGCTGCTACCCGACATGTTCCCACAGACGGTATATAGGCTCAACAAAAAATGTAGGCGGCACTCCAGCGAAGAGGCCCGGTCAGCCTTCGTTGACCTCAAGCCTGTAAGTACAATTTCATGTTATGAATTGGGGAAATGTTGCTATGTAGCCTAAGAAGGATGTTGGTGCACCAAAGTTGTCAGGCTATAAGGTTGACGAAGACATCTGTAGCCTGATCGGGCTATGGCCACCATAACCTCTATTTAAACTCGAAAGGCATTGAGGTTTCCCTCATTTACAAAGACGAGTTAAAACCACTGTTTTGAGCCCTCCAAAATGTCATTGCACGTTCCATTGGCATGAGAAAAAAAACGAACTTGATTTAATTTGGCTCCCTTGTATAGTTGGTATAAACCTGTTATCTTGCTTATGATTTGCTGTCAACCTAGCCCCTTTCGTGACTGCGGTTTGCAAGCCTGGGGCTTTTGTGACCGCAGTCACTTGCTGGTGTGCCGCGACGAGTTTAAAAAAGAACTACCAAGCGTGATCGGGGGGCTGGGGGTCGGTCAAAAATATATCAGATATGAATTTCAAAGATACCCAGCGTACAATATGGGTTTAACACAGCTTTACAGTGGGGTCTGGAAGCTCGGAGTTGCTTAGGAAATTGGTGTCACTGCGCATTGGTGTCACCGCGCATGCGCACCAGGCAGCCAAATGCCTGGTGAAATGCTGGTGCGCATGCGCGGTGACACCAATGGCAGAAATACACGGCTCGCTCTGTAAGTACCACTCGCTTTCGAACAATGTTTTAAACTGTTTATTAGCAACTCCGAGCTTCCAGACCCCACTGTAAAGCTGTGTTAAACCCATATTGTACGCTGGGTATTGAAATTCATATCCGATATATTTTTGACCGACCCCCAGCCCCCCGATCACGCTTGGTAGTTCTTTTTTAAACTCGTCGCGGCACACCAGCAAGTGACTGCGGTCACAAAAGCCCCAGGCTTGCAAACCGCAGTCACGAAAGGGGCTACTGTCAACCCAAGATTCACCTGTATTTAACATTCTTTCTTTGCTTATTTTAGGTTGGGACAAATATGGTGGAGTACCTCCAGCAGGCAAGACCCTCTCCCTCGGTTTTGGTGCTGGGAGAACCACACACATGTTGTGCTCAGGCATTCGTGATCTATGCAGGTCGGGCACACCCTGAAAGCACAATGCTCGGGGCAGTTGATACGTGTTTTAAAGCATTTTATGTATTTGACATAAAGTACCCCAGGCAGTGTGTTCATGCATGGGAGTTTCTCCAGCACGTTATATATAATATTGAGAGACCAGAGTCCAAGCATGTAGCATTCTTAAGGACAGCCGTACGTAACGCAAAACGTACAAATGAGGAGGAGGTGGAATAGGTGAAGTAGCAGGAAGGAAGGTGGGGGAAGAGATGGAGGAGGAGGGAGATGGGTAGACGCTAAATCCCGTATTTCTATATGTATATATTAGTGCTGTCAATCGATTAAAATATTTAACACGATTAATCGCATGATTGTCCATAGTTAACTCGCGATTAATCACAAATTAATAAAAATTTTCTACCTTAAACAGATCTTTTTCAAGTTCCAAGTTTTAATACTCTCTTATCAACATGCGAGTCACCAAATGCTTTCGTTATGCAGTCATTTAACACAAAAGGATGACCCTCATGCATTGCAAATTTGCATCAAATTCAAAACAGAGTGATGCACAAAATAACTTAAAAGAAAGAAAATGCATTAAAACAATGAATAAAGTGTACATGAAATAATAGGGGAAAGAAAACGTTAGGAACTTGTTACATTCACCCACACAAGGGCTGAGTAATCGCACACACATGTTGTGCTCAGGCATTCGTGATCTATGCAGGTCGGGCACACCCTGAAAGCACAATACTCGGGGCAGTTGATACGTGTTTTAAAGCATTTTATGTATTTGACATAAAGTACCCCAGGCAGTGTGTTCATGCATGGGAGTTTCTCCAGCACGTTATATATAATATTGAGGGACCAGAGTCCAAGCATAGCATTCTTAAGGACAGCCGTACGTAACGCAAAACGTACAAATGAGGAGGAGGTGGAATAGGTGAAGTAGCAGGAAGGAAGGTGGGGGAAGAGATGGAGGAGGAGGGAGATGGGTAGACGCTAAATCCCGTATTTCTATATGTATATATTAGTGCTGTCAATCGATTAAAATATTTAACACGATTAATCGCATGATTGTCCATAGTTAACTCGCGATTAATCACAAATTAATAAAAATGTTCTACCTTAAACAGATCTTTTTCAAGTTCCAAGTTTTAATACTCTCTTATCAACATGCGAGTCAACAAATGCTTTCGTTATGCAGTCATTTAACACAAAAGGATGACCCTCATGCATTGCAAATTTGCATCAAATATAAAACAGAGTGATGCACAAAATAACTTAAAAGAAAGAAAATTCATTAAAACAATGAATAAAGTGTACATGAAATAATAGGGGAAAGAAAATGTTAGGAACTTGTTACATTCACCCACACAAGGGCTGAGTAATCGCACACACCCCCCCCTCTCTCTCTCACACACACTCTCCCAGCTCTCTTTCTCTCTTGCCCCTTCCCTTCTCTCTCACCCCCCTCTCTCTCTCTCTCTATATCACACACACACACACACACACACACACACACACACACTTCAGAAACAAACATAGTATCAATGAGAGCATCAATAATACACCCGATAGTCTAGTAAAAAAAAATCTTAAGTTAATTGTGAGTTAAAAAAAATAGTGGCGTTAATAGAATCGGGCGATAACGTGTTAATACCGCGTTAACTTTGACAGCCTTAGTATATATGTGTTTTGATCTATCAATATCTGGGGGAGTGTTCCAACAGGGCAGTAAAGCAGTACAAAACCAGATACCGATATGTATTATTTATTATTTATTATTTAAACAGGAAATCAGTTTGACATGAAAGCACTTTTTGATGTCCAGACGCCGTGACATGTATATGCAACAAGTGTAATAAATGTTGAAGTTAAATGTATTCTACGCCTTGGTCTGTTCTTTTCATTGATTTCAGCACATTTAGACTGTTATACCTTTCAATCAAGCATCTGTGCCAACCTAATGTAGTGTACTAACTATAGCAGTTGTGTTAATAGGCCCTTTTCACAGCAGCCATCTTGACACAGCAGGGTAAACCTACATCCTGTGAACCAGACTGACACATGTGTAACTAATCATGTTGCTGTGTCCATCTGTTGGTCAATCGTTGTCAATCTGGCTCACAAGATGGCTGCTGTGAATAGGGTCTATTTGACCCTTTTGATGTAACCCAAGATTCAGTCAAAGCAACTATTTTGACCCTTAAAATGGGTCGTTTGTATAACCCAATACGGGTCAAATCAACTAGGAGGTTGGGTTATTTTGACCCTTAAAATGGGTCGTTTGTATAACCCAATACGGGGTCAAATCAACTAGGAGGTTGGGTTATTTTGACCCTTAAAATGGGTTGTTTGTATAACCCAATATGGGGTCAAATCAACTTGGAAGTTGGGTTATTTTGACCCTTAAAATGGGTCGTTGGTATAACCCAATATGGGGTCAAATCAACTTGGAGGTTGGGTTATTTTGACCCTTAAAATGGGTCGTTGGTATAACCCAATATGGGGTCAAATCAACTTGGAGGTTGGGTTATTTTGACCCTTAAAATGGGTCGTTGGTATAACCCAATATGGGGTCAAATCAACTTGGAGGTTGGGTTATTTTGACCCTTAAAATGGGTCGTTACTATCCGTTTATTTGACCCAAGTTATGGGTCAAATGAAATAACCAATAATATTGGGTCAAATTAACCCACACACTGGTCGGGCCCTTTTTGACCAGTGAATTGGGTCAAAAATAACCCAAATTGGGTCAAATTTGACCAATCTGTTTTTAGTGTGTACCTCCACATTCTTCGGCCGTTCGCTTCTTCAGGCCTGTACATTGTCTGTGGTAGCGCGGGGTCCAACCGCCCCATCAAGAGTGTGTTGGGGGTGACTGGGTCGACATCTGCTACATCACTTGAGACATAACCGAGGGGCTTTGAGTTCAATACTCCCTCGATCTCCGTGAGGACTGTCATTAGGACTTCTTCCGCCACGGTCTGGGCCCCAAGCACGGCGTACAGAGCTGTCTTTATTGAACGTACTTCTCGTTCCCAAGTTCCACCGAAGTGAGGTGCGTTCGGGGGATTAAACTGGAAGTCAATCTGGGATGGAGCGAGGTGGGTCTTAAGTTCTGGGCCCATAGCTTGGAAGCTCTTTCTCAGCTCTCTTTCTCCGCCTTTGAAGTTTGTCCCGTGATCAGACAATAGTATAGACGGTTTGCCTTTCCGCGATGTGAATCTTCGGAAGGCCATAAGGAATGAGTCTGTGCTCATGGTTGGAAGGAGTTCTATATGCATCGCTCGGGTGGTCATGCATTTGAATACAATACCCCACCGCTTCTCGGTTCCTCTTCCTTTCTTTATATACAGCGGGCCGAAACAGTCCATACCGGTGGAGTGAAAAGGCTTGTCGCCGAGTCGGAGGCAACAGGGAGGTAGGTCAGCCATCCGGGGTATACTGGGCTGCGCTCGCCACTTACGACAGTCTAGACAGGTTCGCTGGAAGCGCCGCACTGCTTCTCTCCCTTGCAGTATCCAATAACGACGTCTGATCTCCGCGAAGACTCTCTCTGCCCCGGCGTGATGCACATCCTCGTCGTATTTCTTTATGATCAGCTCTGTGACCTTGTGTCGGCTGTTTAAGACTATCGGGTACTTGACGTCATCCGGTAAGTCTGGAGCTCTCCGCAGACGACCACCCACTCTGATGAGACCATGGGCGTCGCTCTCGGGGGCTAGGTGGAGCAGTCTGCTGTCTGATGGGACGGGCTTTGCTCCCTGTAGACAGTCTAGCTCATCGGGAAACGAGTCTCTCTGGGCTCGTTGTAGTAGAAGAAGTTCTGCTTCTTCATAGTCAGCTGCAGTAATGTCCGTAGTGAGCTGAACCTCTGGGTGGTGCCACAGGAATGTCTTTAGCTGCGCACTCTCTAGGGTGAGGCAATCGTCTATGTCGGGGTCTGTGGAGACGAGTGTGTTCAATCCACAGAACATAGATTTCTTGTTTTCGGCCTCCTCTTTACTTGCTTCCCGTGGGGTGGGTGTAGGCCACTCTTCTTCCGGGAGCTTGAGGAACTCTGGCCCGTCACTGTATAGGTTGTGACGGGTGAGGTCATCCAGGGACATTCCCCGGGTGATGACGTCAGCTGGGTTGTGTTTTGTGTCCACATACCTCCAGCTTGCTACTTCTGTTAAATCTTGAATCTCTGTGACTCTGACTCCCACGAAGACCTTGTATCTGCACGAATCAGACCGGATCCATGTGAGTACTGTCGTGGAGTCTGACCACAAGATTGTTCTTTGCACCGGAATGGTGAGTTCACGTTGGATTAACGTGGCGAGTTGCGCTCCTGCTAGGGCTGCGCAGAGCTCTAGACGCGGGATAGATTGTTGCTTTCGTGGGGCTATTCTTGAGCGAGCCAGGATGAAAGCAGTATGTATTTCTCCTCCCTCCTCTCGGGCATGCAAGTAGGCCACCGAACCGTAGGCTACTTCGGAGGCGTCGCTGAAGACGTGCAGGTCCATCTGGCACGTCTCCGGCCTCACTGTGGGTGGGAAGTAGCTGCGGCGTATGTTGACACCTGGGAGTGAGCTGAGTTCCGTCTCCCACTCTCTCCATGTGGACGCAAGGTGCTCGGGTATGGGGTCGTCCCAGCCCTGGTCCTTGTCCCATAACGCTCTTACAATCATCTTTGCCCTGGTGGTGTAAGGTAGAATACATCCCAACGGGTCATATTGTCTGGCGAGTGTTCTGTATACACTCCGTCTGGTGGTCGGTAGTGCAGTCGACCTTCCCTGCTCCTTGGTCAGGGGTGTGTGTTTATAATGGAGCGAGTCTGTTTTGAAGCGCCAGACTAGTCCTAATGTCATTTCTTGGGCTTCTCCTGGGATGGTCGCCATCCAGGTCTCGCTGCTTGCTGCCTTGTCCTCGGGGGAGAGGCTGCGCAATACTTGCGGGTCGCTGCTGGCCCACTGCCTGAGATCAAAGCCGCCTTTGATCAGGGAGGCGCGGAGCTTGAGTAGAAGGGCCTCGGCTTCTTCTGGCGTCGAGACGCTTTGCAGACAGTTGTCCACGTAGAAACTATTTCCTACACTTTGTCAGACCTCTTCATCAGCTGCTGGGTCCTCTGCGACGTGCTTTTGCAGTGCAAACATAGCACAGCATGGGCTGCATGTGGTTCCGAAAGGGAGGACTTCCCATTGATAGATGGCTGGTTGCTCATCCCCGATCCTCTCTCTCCATAGGAACCGCAGCAGGGGCTTGTCCTCCTCCACTAGTCTCACCTGCAGGAACATCCCTTTGATGTCGCCGCTGATGGCCACCTTGTCTTGGCGGAAACGTAGTAACACGCCTAGTAGAGAGGGGCCGAGTGTTGGGCCGGGCAAGAGCCCTTTATTCAGATTTTGTGATCCGATCTGGTAGCTGCAGTTGAACACAATACGATCCTTGCCGTTGTGGTGGACTTTGTGGTGCGGCACGTACCATGATTCGGTCGTCTGATCGGCCTCTTTAATGTAAATTTTCTTTATGTGTCCCGCTGTGATTAGCTTGTTAATCTCAGCGCGGTACACAGTCTCTTGAGCGGGGTCTCTGGCTAGGCGCCGCTCTGTGTTCAATAGATACCGCTCCGTCGCTTCTTTTGGGGCGTGGAAGGTAGGCATACCCTCTCGCCTCAGGAGTGGAGTTGCGTATCTCATCACTCCGCTCTCTTTGTCCCCTGCTCGAGGAGGGCTATAGCGTAAATGTCTTCCTTGGAACGAATGTCTTTCTTTTCGTTCTTAAAGGGCATTGTCTCTAGTGTCCATAGCCGCTCGACATGCTGTAGGAGGGTGGTGTCTTCTTCTGTCACTCTGGAGTGGAGGCAGCTAGTGGCTGCTGTTCGGTTAAGAGACTTAGCGAGGGGGCCTTGTAATGTCCATCCTAGGCGGGTCTCGACTGCTGCAGGACAGCCTCTGGGCCCTGTGTGGACCCGGTCAATCGGGACGATGAGGTCTGCATGGTCGGAGCCTATCAGCAGGGTCGGGGTGGCACCGTCTATGAGCGGTATAGGTAGTTGACGCAGGTGCACATATTTATCCATCAGCTTGGCGACGGGGTAGGTGTACTGCGACAGGCCTATTTCTTGGCTGGTGAAAGCGTTAGTAATCCTATACCGTCTCTCTGGCTGCCCGCTTGCTGCGATAGTGAAGGAGACATTCTCGCCCTTTATCGTCTTTAGATCTCTTCTTATTGTCCGAATCGTCATCTGGTTTTCGCTCCCCCGCAGCCCCAGCTGGGCCGCAGCGGACGCGAGGAGAAGGGTCTTCTCTGACCCGTCGTCAAGGACGGCGTAAGTGTCCATGACCTTATCTTGGTAACTCAGTGTTACGCGGACCACCTTTAAGAGCACCCGGGCGCCCCCGCTGCTGGCGGGGTCAATGTACATAACACTTGCCTTTGTGCTGCTTGAGGGTGCAGGCTTTCTTCTGTTACTGTCGTGTAGGACATCTAGGTGGGCTCCGTCACACCGACTACACCTCTTCTTTAAGCGGCAATCGGCTGCCATGTGACTGCGCGCACATCGGTAACAGCGTCGGTTGGACTTTATCCATTGACTCACCTCGTCGGCGGTCATCTTCTTGAACGTGTCACATTGTGACAACCAGTGTTCCTTTTCGCAGTACAGGCACACCATCTTCCACTTCTCTTTCATCGAGGGGGTACTGTGGTTCTTGCTGCTCGGTACTGATTCTGATTGGTGCATGACGGTCACCAATCTGCGGCCATCGTTTGCTCTCCTAGGTCCCTCTCTGGAGCTTGGTGTGCTCCGCATGAACGTATCCAACCGTAGGCTGTTGACTTCTCTCGCCAGGAAGTCGGCTAGGTCTAGGAGGGATGGCTCGGGACCGTTAGGATCACGGTGGTCTCTTTGCCGCCTGAAGCGCTCTTGTCGGGCGGGCGGAAGCTTCTCTAAAATCCTCTCGACATTAGAGTTCGCGTACAGTTCGTGCATACCCTTTTCTCTTTGCGCCCCCAGCATCCCTACCAGGGATTGTACCTTGATAGACAGGTCATCTAGTGAGCGATTGTCTGTGGCTGGGGGTAGGCGGTCAATATGCCTTATCTCTTGTATTACGTAGTCCCATATGCGTCCATATCTTTGGTCGAGTGCTGCTAGAGCCGCTGTGTATGGGGTAGTAGAGGTGGCATAGGCCAGCGCTATATTGTGCGCTCGGGGCACCTTGAGGTGCTTCAGTAGGATAGCATACTTGTACGGTTCATCAGCTACATCGGACATCATTGTCTCTAAGCACATTCGTAGCTCCGTGTACTGTGCTCTGTTCTCGTGTGTGAAGTCCGGAAACGTCGGTGTGCCAATGTATGATGCCATGGATGGCTGGCACATCGGTGAGCGTTGGAAGAGAGGCCTCCTAGGCGAGTCTCCTCTTACGCCTCTTGGTGGGCTGGTACCTGCTGGGTACCATGGCCCTCGTACCCAGGTGCTGTTCCTCGGGGCTGGTCGTGCGTCAAGCTCACCCGTGAATTGAGTCGGGGGTCTGTAGCGCAGAGCCGCGGGGGTAGAGCCTGGGCTGTACTGGACCTCCTGGTCCTGTGGAGTACTGTGCTGCTGTCGGGCTTGACTCTCCTCCTCTCCCTCTTCTTCTTCCTCTGGCAGGTCCTCTAGATCCTGTAGTCGTCTATTTAGCCTCTCCGCGGTGTAGACCGTTTCTTCCTTGTAGCTGGGTCTCACTTGGACCGGTCGGGGAAGGAGTTCGGAGGGGGGTATAGGCTCTCTCTGGTGGTCGGGCTCAGGGTCGCTTGATCGGGTAGGGGAGGGTGCCCTTGACCCTTGTCTTGACGAGGCCCTGGAACCCCGTGCGGAGGGAGGGGGTGTTGCCCTGGTGATCAGCTGCTCCATTATCTGCGCTTGTAATCGGTCGCGCTCGGCTTCGCGCTTGGTGAGAGCGAGGTCGCGCTCTGCTTCTCTTTGGGCACCGGCAGCGGCGCGCTGGGCTTCGGCGGCGGCGCGCTGGGCTTCGGCCCGGTCCCTTCCCATATTCTCTTCCGTCTGAAGGCGTCTAATCTCTAGACGTATACGATCTTCGTCGCTCCGTTGCTGCGCTTGAAGGCGTTCTCTTTCCATGGAAGAATGTTCGCGCTCACTAAGCGTCTGTGCTTGGAGTCGATCGCGCTCTGTTGAGGCTGCCAGGCTGGCGAGGAATGCCTGTGCCAGCATCTTGTCCGCCTCGCTGGGGGAAGACGCTGGTTGAGGTGATCCGCTCCTGGCAGTACTCGTTGGAGATCTGTTCTCCTGTGGCGAGTCATGGAGATCCATCTCCGGGGTGCTCGCCTCTTCTTGTAGCGGGTCGAGTTCCATCCCTGGAGGGCTGTCTTTATCCTGGAGCTCTCCGGGGACTACTTCTTCGGTCTTGGCGGGGGGTAAAGTCATGTCGGGTCCCTCCTGGTCCCTACCGTGAGCTTGGTCAGTTACGTTAGAACCCACTAGGGCCTCTATTGGCGGGGTAGCCTGGTCGATAGGGTCGGACATAATTTTACTATCTACTTTTTCCGCGTTTACCGTCTGTAGAAAGCTAGGTAGTATATTGGCAACGTAATCCTCTAAGTACTGAGGTGTCTGCCGTCTACGCTGCGGGCGATCTACTTTAGGAGAACCGTTTTGTGGAGTGTTCCATCATTGGCCATGTCAATATTAATACCACTATATTAATATTACACTAGTTACCCTCCGGCTCGAAGGACCAATTGTAACTGAGGGGTACAATTCCCTGACTGTATTGATAAGTATGGTATCATTAAACCACTACCGTCTTATGTACTTTAATTACTGGCCATACAGTACATGATATATAAATATGATGAACACTTCCCACAATGAATCGGTTCCACACAAATTTATAATTAAGTATTTATTGCAGCAAAAGGTACATAATATTACTTCTCTAATTTACTTTGAATGCGCTTATAAGGCAAAGGAATGTGCGTAGGCAAATCAATAATGAATGTCCATTCTCTGGTTACGCAGGAGGTAATTATACAACCTGAATCTTAGGGAATTATATCTATGGTACACTAGTGATATATAGCGGGAGATACTGGAAGGGTCCCCCCGGTTGTAAGCCAGCAGGGGTAGAGGATCTGTCGGTAGTAGAGCCTGGGTCAACGATGATAAAGAGACTCCGAGTACGGGAGACGGTGCAATAAGATCTTAATCCGCAGACGAATACAGCTGTTCTCCGTAGCCTGTAGATCCACAGGGAAGAAAGCTAGCCTGCCTCAGGCTCTCTGAGGCGCAGACTCGACGTGGCTCCTCACAGGGTAAATCCCACACACGTGTAGGCGTCGGCGATTCTCCACTCCATTAATCACAGGACCAAAAGCAAATATAATCCAGCCGCAAAGGGCTATGTAGTCGTCGGGTAGATTAATCCAGTGTACATGTCCACACGGTTCTCGTCTAGGGCTCCTCGGGTGAAAGCGCCATGAAGCAGCCCAGCCTGGATAAGCACTCTAGCTGATACGAGGAAGCGTTGGTGATGCTGGTCACTGTAGAACTTTAGCCGCACGATACACTATACACAAATAGACTATTACTGACTTAATAGAAATATGTCGCACTCGACGGTATAGCGCCAAACTCTGACAATTCAGTTATTAATTCGCACGCGGTCTCAATGCTCTATTTGGGGCCAAACAGGCCATACTTCACCGCACGGAGTATCGTGGGTGAGGCTTCAACTTATTGGGTAACAACACTAAGTTTCTCTAAGACTTCTGACTAAGTGCTTCTGTATTCACCTGCGCCATATTTATATGCACGGCGAACAATCTAGTGCCAACCTCATTTCTGTCTCGTATTCTTGGGCAAGGCCGGGCATGTACAGACATGTCTTGACGGTGGCTTTGAACCTGACTCTGGAGGCATGGCCTTGGCGCCTGTGGACCGCTGTCCAATAGGAGAATGAAATATTATGGTCTGTACTAGGCTAAAGGGATATTCCGTGTATATGTACAAGGAATATACAAGGGATATCAAACGATATACAAATATTATGCAATATATATCAATCAATAAATATATATATTCGGTTTAATCTGATCCTTTGTAACACAATGCATGTCAGGTAGGTAGACCGTCACCACAACAGAACAATTTTGATTGACAGTCGATTCTGCCAATTACGTCACACCGCTTGCACCCACCTCTGCTGTTCTTACCACCAATCGGAAGCTCTTATTCGTTTTTTACTTGAATGTCCGCCATTACTTTACTCGAGAGACTCAACTAACGGAGCTCACACTAACAACAACGTTAGCTCCCCGCCGGCCACATTGAGTACCAGTGCTTATACATTACTGGCAAATGTTTTGTTGCACTTGTGGCGTTGTCGGCATCGACTTTAGTAAAATATACCCAGACTTTCGAACGTTTCGTTCTGTCCGCCATGATGAGAGCAAAGCTGTCTGTAGCCTACAACTTGAGAGTTGTTCTGAAGCACCGATAGCAGAACCGATAACGTCGGATCTTATCAATACTCAGTTTTTTTCTAATTTAGAACCGGTTCCTGCTTAGAACCGGGTTTCGGGGACATCCCTAGTCTTGAGGGTGTGTAGTTAGAGGATGCAGAGCATAGGGGTCTTGAGGGTGTGTAGTTAGAAGATGCAGAGCGTAGGGGTCTTGAGGGTGTGTAGTTAGAAGATGCAGAGCGTAGGGGTCTTGAGGGTGTGTAGTTAGAAGATGCAGAGCATAGGGGTCTTGAGGGTGTGTAGTTAGAGGATGCAGAGCGTAGGGGTCTTGAGGGTGTGTAGTAGGGGTGGGGGGAAAAATCGATACGTAGTAGTATCACGATACTTTGCGGGGCGATACTGTATCGATACAGGGACGCCAAGTATCGATATTTAATTATTCATAAAAAAAAAGTTAATTTCTTTTGTATAAGGAAGTTGCATTGTTCATTTCAATACCTGTAATAGTACAGTAGTCCACACACACACACACACATGTGCATTCAGTTACGTTGGAATATGACTGTAATACAAACAGTTCAGTTTGTCAGGTACATGCAACACAGATTACAGTGTTTACATCTGTCTGCTTGAGAAAATACCATGTTCTGCAATAAAAATTATTGAAGTGAGATGAACAGACTGAACTTTATTTTATTAGATAAAACATGTTGACAAAGTTTTACTTTGCAGTTGAAAAAAGGTAATAAATTAAATTTGATAAAAAAAAGAAATACAAAATAATTCACAATACTCAGCGTATCGCGATATATTTAGTATCGCGATACTATCGTATCGTGACACAAGTATCGCGATAGTATCGTATCGTGAGGTCTCTGGCGATTCCCACCCCTAGTGTGTAGTTAGAAAATGCGGAGCGTAGGGGTCTTGAGGGTGTGTAGTTAGAAGATGCGGAGTGTAGGGGTCTTGAGGGTGTGTAGTTAGAAGATGCGGAGCGTAGAGGTCTTGAGGGTGTGTAGTTAGAAGATGCGGAGCGTAGGGGTCTTGAGGGTGTGTAGTTAGAAGATGCGGAGCGTAGGGGTCTTGAGTGTTTAGTTAGAAGATGCAGAGCGTAGGGGTCTTGAGGGTGTGTAGTTAGAAGATGCGGAGCGTAGGGGTCTTGAGGGTGTGTAGTTCGAGACCATTGACCGGAGGTAGGAGGGAGCCGTTCCCCTCACTGCACGGTATGCCAGGTCAAGAACCTTGAAGCGGATTTGTGTGGCAACGGGAAGCCAGTGCAGCTCTCTGAGAAGTGGGGTGACGCGGGCTGACTTTGGTAGATTGGAGATCAGGCGGGCCGCTGCGTTCTGTATGAGTTGAACCACCTTGGTGGTGCAAGACATGCCTGTTGATTGCAGGAGGAGTTGGGTGGCTTCTTTGGTCAGGAAGGGGCGGATCCTTCTCACGTTGCTCAGGAAAAATCTGCAGGTTCTGGTTGTTGAGGCGATGTGAGCAGAGAAGTCCAGCCGGTCGTCAGGGATGGAGCCACGGCTACGTTCTTCACTGTGACAGAAAGGTCAGTGGGGAGGATTCAGCAGACAACTGAAGTAGCTCCATTTAGCTCCTCATCAAGTGTCAAAACAGAGGAAACTGGTTGGTGTTCAAGGCAGGAGAACAAACAAATTCTTACCAAGTGAAACAGGCCCAGGAATGCATGCCTTCTACCACTTCATCTGCTATTCTAGTGAACAGGATATTTGAGACCAGTGGAGATAATCATATATTACTTTGAAAGATATTTTCAGGGGGGCGGCTAGGTGGTGCAGTGGGCAAGGCGCTCACCACCAATGCAGGAGATGCTGGGTTCGAGCCGAGCTCTCCGCATTGCTATCAGCTTGGCTGGTCGTTCATACTAATACAATTGGCAGTATTAGGGGGTGGGAAGCTGATGGGTGGGGATCGGATGTTGTGGACAGCGACTCCTACAGGTCGGTTGGTGCGCCTGCACAGCAGAATCAGGAAGCGACGGGGGCGGCGTGCCCTCCAAACGCAGACCCCCGACGCTGAGAGATTGCGCTGTGCAGGTGAAAAGATGCGACGGCTGCCTCCTCGAGTACCGGAGGGGACACGTGATGCAAGGCTTCGTCCACATTGCAGCCGGCTTGTGGGAGGCATGGCCTAACAGCGTTTGAGACAGGGGAGGGTAGAATTGGACGATACAAAATTGGGATGTGAGAAAAATAGAAAATGGGAGAAAAAGTAGATAAAAAAAAGAAAGATATTTTCAGGGCATTTCTACTTCATTTGAAAGTACACTGTAGTGTGACAGGACACATGGGTGGGAGAAAGGGGATGTTATAACATAAGCCAATGGCTGGTATTCCAACCCATGGTAATTTGGGGAAAGAAACCCAAAAACTAAACATGGACGACATTTCCTTGAGCAGAATGTGGAACTTCGGCGCCACTGGGACCAGGGCTTCTACTGAAGTGAATGAAAACGCTTAGTAAAGCTGGCACCTCACTCAGTAGTTGCTTTCTTTCTGCATCAGTGACCAAACCTTTGTAACATAGGAACCTTGTTCGATTACACGGTACACACCATAACTCCTTGAGATTACTCCTTTGTCAGAGGAATTCCTACATATTAATGAGGTGATGACGAGGTCACTGGGATGGGGGGGGGGGGGGGGGTTGCAGGAGTATGTTATATGCTTATTTATGGTTTCAATATGGAAACAGATGATGTTGAACCCAGGTCAGAGCTAACACCCCCGCCCCCCCCCCCCCACACACACACACATTATATAAATGCAGTCCGTTTACATCGAATACCAGTAATGTTATACATCACCACTAATGTTGTCAATGACACAGCCCAGAGCTCATTGTTCGTAAATTGTTGGACACACAAACACACCCACATACAGAGAGACACACACCCACATACAGAGAGGCGCACACACACACACACACACACACACACACACACACACACACACACACACACACACACACACACACACACACACACACACACACACACACACACACACACACACACACACACACACACACACACACACACACACACACACACACACACACACACACACACACACACACACACACACCACTTGAAAATGAATCTTTTCAGCAGAATTGTGTTGTTCCCAGCAGCCCCACACAGCAAAGAAAGGGAAGGGGGTTATCATTACAGGTCTGGTAAAACACAGGGAAATGTGTTTTCAGTTTGTGTGTGTGTGTGTGTGTGTGTGTGCCTCGTCATGTGCTTGTGTCTCGGTATGCGTACTGTATATGTGTTTGTGTCAGCCTGTGTATGGTAGCATAGCAGAGTCCTTGAGGAAAGCTCCACCTGCATGGAGTCTTAAATCAAACCAAGTGTATAAACAACATTTTCTTACAGCGCCGTGTCTCATCAACAGTGGTTCACAAACAGTCTACATCTAAGCACTTAAGAACAGCCCAGTTCCTGGACTAGAAACGTGATTCGCAGCAGTAGGTGCAGAGCCCAGAGTAATGACAACCCCAGGGTGTGTTAGCTAAGGTGTCGATCTCAACCTTTTAGCCGGTTTATTGGCAGGTTACCGTGTTGACAAGCTGCTAGAAGATGCTGTAGTCCAGGGCCCTGTTCCTCGTACCTGGCTAACTGAGTTAGCCGGATAATTTTCAGCATAGCTTGACTTAAGCCAGACATTTCCGTTCCCCAACGTCGGATTGTCTAAGTCGCTATGGCAACAGATCAGAACGTTTGAACCTGGTCGAGGGCAGAGTTTAGTTCAGTTAGCTGGATAACCTGCATGGCCACACCCTCGCAAAGAAATCCCAGCTCGCTTCCTGAAATAATTCTCACAGTCTAGATCCCATTATACCATTCTGAATTATGTTTTTGTGCTTCGTTCTTCTAGAGGGGGCTTTTGAAATGTAAAATAATATACCTAAGATGCTGATAATAAATCATATTCAGCCTATAGATTTACTTTGTCCTAAATAATGCACGTCATATTTATACGGATACGGCGCTCAGAGTCGCGCATACAGTACAGATATCCTCATAAGTATCTATTAATTCGTATCAATTAAATACTCTTTGGGCTTGTTTGCATCTACTTATTCTGAAAGAGTTGAACTAATTATTTTCGCTAGCAATAGATCTCATTCGATTATTAATTTCATTAAGCACTGCCAGCAGGCACATTTAAAGAAATATAATCTGATTGATTGGGGTAATGAGGGACTTAATATTAGCCTATAGATTATGCATTTAACTTGTCGGCGAGGCTATTGAGCCGTACTGTATTGTACCCATTCTGCAATCTGTTAATAAAGTTTTAAATCAATCAATCAATCAATGCCGTTAGAAAATCAGGATTTCTGCGATCGACATCTGCTGTCTTTTCAGGTGAGGCGGCCGCGTGCACTTATCCTGAGCATCAAGTCTGGTTCGAATTAACGAGACTGAATCAGCGTTCGAGGAACAGGGAAAGCGCGGATTCAAACATCGGGTTAATTGAATCTGGATAATGGGACTTTTGATCGACTTAGTTGAACCAGGTACGGGGAATAGGGTCCAGCTCCTCCGGGGCCTCTGTTTATCATCAGAGGAGGCCAGGTGACTGTATCCACACCCTCCTTATGGGACAAAGCATGGACCCAAAATACAGGCTGTCACTTCCCCCTCAGGTTCCAATGAATCAACAGTAAAAGATAATTATTTTGAAGTAATTCAAACATTTATGTAATAGGAACCCTTTTCATACCCTTTGCCTTTTAATAAGCGCAAGCAATCCCAAAACAATTATTATTATGGACTGCATGTGTATAACAGCTTTTATCCAAAGCATACAACTTATTCCTCACATGCACTCACACATTCACACACCGATGGCGGGGGCGACCATGCAAGGTGCCGATGTGCTCATCGGGAGCAGTTAGGGGGTTGCCGTTTTCCTGCCGGGAGGAGCTGGAATCAAACCAGACAACCGCTCTACCTCCTGAACTACTGTCGCTATTGTCTTCAGTTTGGATAGTTGTAATTGCGTCTTGCCTCTGGACAGGCATCCAAGAGCGAGAGAGAGAGAAAGATAGTGAGAGAGAGAGCGCGCTACTTCACAATTACAAATGCACTTATTGAATGCAGTCTATGGAACGCACATATTTCTGGCATCACGATGAGATGATATGATCAGTTCGGATGAACTCGGTCCTCAGATCCCATCTCTGCCGTGCTCAGCAGTCAACCAAGCAGAGAGGAGAGATGGAGAGATTCCGTTGAATGATTCATTAGATTCAATTTTGAATTAGATCACATCAACACAGTTTGATCAGTTAACATTTTACCAGGTTCGATCGATAGTTCGATATTCTATTATAAAAAATAAATAATAAATTTTTAAAGAGAGACAGTCCTCTCGCACACGTAGATAGATACACTTTTCAACTCGGACTTGCTGTCGGGCCGAATGCATCAGTCTTGCTTAATCTCTGGCGAGTTGCCAGTTTCAACAAACATCCAGACACATTATTTGGATATTGTGTAAACCAGTGTAAATTACAAACCATCCTTCTGTCAAACACGTTGTGATTTTTTATTTGATCCCATTCAATACATTGCGATGTTTTCAAGGAATCTATTGGAGGAGAAAAAGACAATAGTAGCTTGGACTGCGTTCCAAAACGGAACAAGCTAATGGAACTCTAACAGAGCCGTGACCAAACTTCAAAGAGAATCCAACACGAGGCTCAGAACAACATCAAGCTAACTGAGTTTATAAACGGCTTCATTTAGCTTACTTACTCACTCACTCACTCACACACTCACACACACACACTTAACTGATTTTTAAACCCACCTTCCCTTGCTCTAGTTTATCTCGTAAGGAGGGAAAATATCAGATGAAGGCAGTTTGTTCTCATTCTCCACAGACACTTCTTTTACTCACAAGTGAGTGGGTGATGAATGGTGATCGGAGCAAAAACACATTGTGTTTATGGCCACAAACGAGGTCCAGCTCGGTATTCAGATCCGACGTGTGAAAACATAGGACGTTCAAATTGAGGTTAACGTATCCGAGTAAGATCCGATAACTCTGTGTGCCGATGTGATCATTCAGATTCAGATCCACTGAGCCCAATTGTATTCATAATGTGATGTTAGTCCTCATAGTAGCCATTTCATTGTAGCGAGAGAATTTTGTTAAACTTGACTTCATTGTAGAAATGAACAATTGTGACCTCTTGGATAATCACAGCCTCATGAAACTTTACAACCACAAACTAGAGACCTGGGCATCCAGAGAATATGGCGTTCCAGGTGTATTGACCATAAGGGGGGTTTCTGGGCAATATCCAGAACTCACCATTCAATTGCAGAAAAATGCAATTCTTACAGAAATCTCCAAATGTACAAGGTTTTTGATACCAAATCACAGCACAGATTGTTCTATGGTGTTCCTCAAGGTCTTGGTGTCTGTGGTATTTTATAGGGATTTATGACCACGTTTATAAATTCTTGACTGGTCAAAAATAGTTACATTACAACTAATGGTATCAACCCAAGAATATCAATTTGTGAGACATAATTGAGGATGGGAATGGCCACCAAACACTTCCATCATAATGTTCCTTATACACCCTAAATGTTCAGAATGTGAATAGGCGCCTAACCAAAACATGTTTATTACAGATTTGTAACTAGAAAAGCTAGTGCTGAGCTGCATCTCAATTGAATCGTCAGGTTCCCAGCCTTCAGATGATGCATATCTGCTATCCCCTAACACTAAACGGTTCTATGTGGGTCTCTTAACCACACGTTGACAAGAACCAACAAGCTACTCCTACGTGGAACAGATAAAAACCTAAATAGCTTGTTAAACAATAAAAAGGATATCCTTCCCCATGGGTTAGGCTACTTGCTTTTATAGACAGGCTGTATGGCGCGTGTGTGTGTGTATATGTTACGAGTATGAGTTCGGTACAACAGGAAACAAATATTTATAATTATTATTAGATATTTATAATAAATTATAATTATTATTATTAAATATAATACATTTTTGATTAAGTTATACTTAGATCCCCATAGGCTTGCCGTTGTAGTCAGTGATACCGGTGTCATTCTGTGTTCAGGCATCCACTGAGTAAATTAATTGCCTACCGCCCCCACCCCCCACGGTGTATGCTTGTTAAGTTTCAGTTTCACTTCTAGAGTAGATTTAACTTCACGTGAAGCAGAGGAAGAAGACTCTAGAGAAGAGATGCCATGTTACACAACAATGGCAGTGGATTTATCAATATTTTGGATTTAAACACCGTAACAGCTCAACTGGAGAGAAGCTCAGATGATCAGTCCGGAAAAGTATGTAGTGTGTCTTTTTTTTTCTTGGATCAACTGTGAGGGAATGTCCGCGGGAGAAAGTTGCTGTGTGTGTGTCTTTCCATTGGTTAACATTATTGGGTGAACAAGAAAACTAAAGAAAACTGTAAAATTGTAATGACCCTGCTGTGTTACAAACATAATATAGATAATAAATACGACAATATTTGTATCATTAACAATTACGTTTTGCATTTATAGTCCTGACTCAACGAGGCATCGTGAGCATTACACACGCACACTGCAAACTAAATAAATAAGAACTAAACCGATCGCAGTGGATATAGCTACTGTATAGTGGAATATACTGTATTAATATGCCATATACTGTTTTCTTCTCTATATTATTTATTGTTGGATTGATGTATTTCTATTGCTAGAACGCTTGTCAGAGCCAATCACGCAGTCATTCCTTACTCATTGATAACGTTAACGATCAATCAATCGATTATTTGTAACAAAAAATACCCAATTTACCAAACAATAACAAATGCATTGTATTGTAATCAAAAGGTTTATTTCCGCAGCAGCGACATATTGCATTCTCGCAACAGTGCATGGCATATAAAACATAGAAATGTAGAGGCCTAGACATATTAAAACACATTTGTGTCGATTTTAAGCGGGCAAGCTGCATATGTGACAAAAAAATTAAAAGTCACTCGCCTGTAAAAATAGTATTGTTGTTCCTAGGTTGAGGTTCCGGGGACCAATATATGGGTAACACAGACGTTGAGTAAGGGGGCTAGCGATGCAGTGGATGCCTGTTGATGACTGTCCGGATAAAATAAAGATACAAGTAAGTGAAATACTAATGCTTTAATCGTCCATTCTGTAAGTTGGCGAACGGAACAGAATGAAATAGGGCCGTTGGAACGTTAAGTGGTTAAAGAAATCCAAAGCATGTATTTAACAAACCCAACAATGTTCTAAACACGGTTTTATATTAACTTAATAAATAAACAAAAATGAAAAACCTACTTATGTCGATGAAAATTTCCAATAGGCCTAACTAAATAACAGATTACACACATAGAAACACTGAAAACAACCTAACGAAGCAACAATAGTATTTTCAATGAGGCTATTATTATTATTATTATTATTATTATTATTATTATTATTATTATTATTATTATTATTATTAATTATTATTATTATTATTATTATTTTGCAACAAGATAACATAAACATACATTTATAGAACATAAATAGCCTGTCTCAGACTGACTTGCATGCATGGTCCTGATTCCAGCCTGGGGAATCTCCCCGAATTTACTTTCCAGTCGGATTTGTATCCAGGGATGGGGAATGGCTTCTTTTAACTGTTACGCAAAGGTGGTCTGCCATATGTTGACCCGGCAAACTTCTAGTTAGCAACACAGGTAGTCTGTCTCCTCGATGCGCAAGGTTTTTGTGCCTCAGGATGTGATATGGCACGCTGGCTCAAGCAGGTGTATCATTTGCTGAAATTCCTTTGCCGTCAACCATATCAATCTAGAAGACTTCCGGCTTCAACATGGACGGTCGCATTTTACGTAGCTCCCGTAACCAACGCAACAGAGCAACGACAAAAAAGTACTTTGCGCATTTTCTACTTTCCCTCCTGTGGATTATGGATTTGTACCTGAATTCACAACTCAAGCAGCAACTCCAGACAGAAGTGGAGGGTAGCGAAAACGTAAAACAGCAGTCCCATTGCGACTTCTATTTGTTAACGGGCTCGGAGAGGAAACATCCAGCCTTCGGAGCCACGACCATCCACACAGTACTTACTGCAAATCCGGAACGAAAGAAATTACCCCCGGCAGGCAAGTGTAATAAGAGATCAATGTTTTTATTATATCTGCTCATGTCGGGTGACATTCATCAGAACCCTGGTCCCGTAATGACACGGAACCAGAGACTACAGTCAAATCTGCTGACCCAAGAAGCAGCAGCCAGCACAACAGATCAACGGCTACCCACACATACTGCGGCTAACGACATGATCAACGGCAACATTCCTCCTCTGCCACCTCTGCAAAAGAACCCACGAGAGGCCACAGCGAGAGGGAAGGAACCGGGGTTCACAACCGAGGCGCCCAGCACGTCGCGGGGACAAAACAGCGAGGCATCGCTCCTCACACCGGCGCCGGAGATCAACAGCATCCACGCAATTGACGCTTCAGCCAGCAGTTGCACCAGCCGACCAGCAAGCGGCGACATACCCTCACAGAAGCCCCAGCGGACTCGGCGAGTGGCTAAAGGGAGAGCGGCGCGGAACATCAAGGTCACCAAGGACCCGACGGTTAGCTTGGCTGGCCCCGCCAAGGCCGCCATGCCAGCTAGTCTACCCGGGCCGAGGCCAGGACAAAAGGCACCCCCCCCCCCCCTCCCCACAATGGAGTACAATCAGACATATCTGTAATCAACCAGCCCCCCCCCCCACATCGCGGGCTTTCACACAAAGGAATACAGACTCCAGCAAAGGACAAAGCATCACCCCCTCCCCCCCTCCCCACCCACGGCACAAACAGCAACAACGCCCCCCCTCCCCCCACCACAGGACAGGACACAATTGAACAGAGTTACCTCAACTGTGACGACGTCAATCTTATTACAAGCAAAAATGGACTTCACATATTTCATCTAAATACAAATAGCCTGAGACCGAAACTGGCTGAAATCAAACAGTTGTTTTTAAACGGTAAGGCTAACATATTGTGTTTCACAGAAACAAAATTAGACTCATCTGTACAGGATCCAGAGATTGAAATCGAAAACTACTCAATAGTCAGGAGGGATAGGAACCAGTATGGAGGTGGCGTCTGTGTGTATATACACAAGGATACCAAATACATCAACCGTACTGACCTTAACCATGATGAAATTGAAACTGTTTGGATTGAAATCTTATTAGACAGGGCGAAACCAGTACTAGTAGGCACAATCTATAGACCACCAGAACAGAGTGGCTTTTATGACACACTCGATGGGTGTTTAGCTGGGGTGGAGGGGGTAGAAAAAATTCTTATTGGGGACTGGAACACGGATATGCTGCGTAAATCAGCACCCGTCTTCAAGGCCTTCAGTAGATTTTCTGACCTGCACGGTTTCAGCCAGCTAATCACACAACCCACAAGGGTATGCGATTCGACACAAACCACCATTGACCTCATTTTGACCTCTGACAAGTCCATGATCTCCAGTAAAGGGGTGATAGCATGCGGGTTAAGTGATCATTATATGATTTTCTGTACCCGCAAAAAGCTAAAACAGAAGGCCGGCTGTCACAAAACAGTCACATCTAGAGACCTCAAAACTTACTCTAGAGAGGCCTTTAACCTAGAACTGGGGAGCTTGGACTGGTCAGATGAGCTCAGTGGTACACAGGTTGAAGAAGCATGGCTTGGATTCAAAACCAAATTCACAGCAATACTCAACAACATGGCACCGATAAGAACCACCAGGGTTAAAAATCGCGCTGAGGCATGGATGCACACTGAAATACTGGCCGCTATGAAAACCAGAGACAAAAAATGCTCTGAACTTCATAAAAGTCAGACAAAGCTTTCCAAAAGCTCAAACAGTGAACTCCAAGCCCACGTGGTTGAACTAAAAATCCAAAGAAACAGACTAAGAAATGACGTAAACACCATGATCAGAACCGCAAAAAAAAATTTCATCAACGACAAAACTGAGGAAAACAAAAACAAACCCCGCGAACTTTGGAAATTACTCAATAATCAACTAGGCTGCAGTAAAAAACTTAAAACCAGATTCTCAAACATAAACATAAAGACGGACAACACGCTCATCACAGACAAGCTGGATGTAGCCAATTACTTAAACATCTTCTTCACAAACATAGCCACAACACTGGTAAACAAACTACCCTCCCACTCAGGGCATTATGGGGTAGAACACATAGTAGCATACTACAAAAACCTAGGGGTCCACAAAGACGACTTCAAACTTGAAATGGTAACAACCGATGAGGTACTCAAAAAATTGAGCGCCCTCCAACCTAACAAGGCCACTGGCCATGACAACATCCCCTCCAAATTCCTCAGAGACGCAGCAGCCGCCATCACCCCAGTCATCACACACATAATAAACCTCTCTATAAGACAGGGGCACGTCCCCAAGGACTTCAAAATTGCGAGAGTGACCCCTCTACACAAAAAGGGCAGCAAATTAGACCCAGGCAACTACCGCCCTGTTTCTATTCTTACCTCCATCTCGAAAGTCATGGAGAAAATAGTCTACGAACAGGTCGAAAAGTACCTGGCGGAAAAAAACCTAATCTACGAATTCCAATCTGGCTTCAGAACGTCCCACTCCACTGACACATGCCTCCTCTATTTGAACGACCACATCAAACAAGAGGTGGACGCTGGCAAATACTGCGGCATGGTCATGCTGGACCTACAAAAGGCCTTCGACACTGTCAATCACTCCATTCTAATGGACAAGCTAAAAGCAATTGGTTTTGATAGCCTATCAGTGAGCTGGATGCAATCCTACCTGGAGGGGAGAGAACAGATGGTAGAGGTAAACGGTACTCTATCCCCCCCCCTCACAGTGAGCTGTGGTGTTCCACAAGGAAGCATACTAGGACCGCTACTCTTCCTAATTTATGCAAATGACATGTCGTCAGCCTGTGACTGCAACTTGTTCCTGTTTGCGGACGAATCAGCCCTGCTGGTCTCTGACAAGAACAAATTGCAGGTTGAAAAAACCCTCAGCACGGAACTAGGCAAAATCTGCATATGGCTCGCTGATAACAAACTATCATTACACATGGGCAAAACAGAGTCCATTCTCTTCGGTTCAAATAACAAACTCAGCAAGACCGACGGATTCTCAGTTCTCTTACCCCAGAACCCACCTCACCCCTGCCCACTTTGCCAACCTAGGATGGCTTAGAGTAGACGACAGAGTACAGCAACTTGCAATGGGCCTGGTCTACAAGATACACTATACGACCGGGGTGCCCATGTACATGTCAAAATACTTCCCAAAGGTCAGTGAATACCACAACCACTACACCAGAGGAAGCTCAACAAATCATGTTAAACCCAGATTCGGCTCAAACAAGGGACTAAACACGTTTCGCAATTATGCCACAACAATGTGGAACGCCCTACCCAAAGCTGTAAAGGAATGTGAATCCCTGCCCACATTCAAAACCGCCCTTAAAGAGCACCTACGGGAGGCTGCAATTCGAAACTGGCCACCGTAAATGCCCAAAACCCCCACCACCTCCTAATAGACAGTCTCCTCCCCACCGCATGTATATATTCCCTCCCCGCCGTATGTATATTTCCCTCCCACCCACCCACCCCCTCCTAATGTACAGTCCCCTCCCCATCATATGTATATACTCTGTCAGGATCTAGGGGTAACAGTACTGTATATTTGAATACCGCCTATGTCACAAATGTATCAGTACTAAATACCTATATGTCCCTATGCCATAAATGTCATGTATGTTGTGTATGTCATAAATGTCTATATGAATTGAAAATGGGGGACCCTGATGGAAACAAGACAAACGTCTTTCTCAGGTCTGCATCCCCTTAACAATTGTATGTATTGAGCCGTACTGTATTGTACCCATTCTGCAATCTGTTAAATAAAGTTTTCATTCATTCATTCATTCATTCATTCATTCATTCATTCATTCATCATGCTGTTTTCGATAAATGCGCAAACTGGCTTGGGTTATTTTTCAAAATCAACGCTTTTCTTAGCCTGTTTAATTTTGCAAGTTGCTGTCGCTCATGTTTTCTTCCCTCGCTTATTTTCCACAGATGGTAGTTGCCTCCTCATCATAGTTATATTGCACCCTCTATCTGTTCATTGAAACATGCTTTGAAAATACACCATTCTACTGACGGCTACAATGTAATAAGAGACCGACAACATTGTAACACATCATTGTTTGATCGAGTAAATGTCATGTGTTCACGTAAATCCTTAACGATCAATCAATCGATCTTCGATTAATTGTTAACATCCCTAGTATTGACATTACTAAATGAGATGTCATGTTAACACTTTCCGTGCCACTCACGAGATATCGTGTTTTTTTATAGGTGGTTGAAAGCCACTCACGAGATTTCTCGGATTTTTTCTTTTTTTTTGCGATCTGAAATCATATTGCATCACCAGAGCCTACCCGAGTATAGCCGAGCGGCGCCGGCGATCATTGTGGAAGAAAGCGCCCCCTGTCGTCTCCCAGATGACATAAGTGATTTTGGAATAGACTCAATGAAAATGAATGGGGAAAAAAATCCGGTACTCCACATTTTCCAGTCCACTGATCCAGCCGGGGTTTCCACAGTTCATTCTGGAACCTCAGATCCCCGCTGATCATGGAGTTCTACTGTATCGCGTTGGATCCCTACACTTATCGATTTTTTCGAATGGTGATCAGGAATTGGAATATACCAGTTGGATACCATCTGATGTCAGGTAAGGACTCTATGTTATCAGTGTTAGGATAATCAGAGTAAGTTTGATGAAGTTATAAGCTGTTTTGTGAAATGTCCGCTTTCGGTTTCACTGTAAAAGTCCGAGAGGAAATCAACGGGGCAATTATCCGTGCGCGGCTCGAATGTGCTTGCATGCACGTATAATATAGCGTTTATTTGAAAACAATTCATAAAAAGGCAGACGAATATCAACGTTGTGGAATATTCCAGTAAAAGACGATTTTCATAGAATGCTCCAGAATGAACTGTTTTTTATCTGAAAACGGGTGCTTTTCTAAATGCTCTGAAACGGAAACGACGCGATAAAAAAACAATCTGCCTTGACAGCACTGACTGGAAAATAGTCTTTGATAATGCGATGGGCAGATTAGACACATAGCCATAATTTAAAACATAGATTAGGCGATATTAACGTTAACATTGGCGCCGATGGTGGCATTCAGCGGGTAAAAAGGAAAACCCGGCGTGGCGCTCAAAGTGTTAATATGTCATGTTCTACAGCAGGACTTACTACTATAATACCTAATAAAACAAGTCATTAGAATAATAGAAGCCTACTTTGCTGGAACAATTAATTTAGCAGGTATACAGTACGTGTGTGTGTGTGCTTGCGCACTGAGGCTGCCTCACTAAGCCGTTTCTCCATGCATTTATTTATCCACTCTGGTTGGATGGGTCAAGTCAAGTCATGTCAAGAGTCAAGAGTTTTATTTGTCACAGCATACAAGTATACAATGAAATGCGGGTGGTCTTGCCCGCAACGATGTGCAATACAGTGGTACAACATATAATAGAATCCAATAAAAAACAACATTGTGCAATAAACAGGTAACAAGCAGGTAACATGTGGGACATCTCGGTATCTGTACATAGTTATTTACATAGCATGTAGGACATGCTAGATCCTTTGGTAGTGCAATACACTGTTACTGTTGCTATGCTATTTTTAAAGTGACCTTTCCTTTTGGCCATAAGTGTGCGGCATGAGTGTGTGCCTGCTCATGTTAAAGTGGCTGCTAGTGTGCGAGCGTGCACAGCGTGCGTGTCGTGTGTGTGCTCATGTGTGCTTGTGTGTGGAAAGTTCAGTGCTCTGTGGCACTCAGTGTTCATTGTTCAGGGCTCTGATGGCCTGGGGGAAGAAGCTGAGCCGAAGCCTCTCTGTCCTAGTAGCTGGGGTTCGCAGGCGTCTGCCTGACCTCAGCAGCTGGAACAGACTGTTATTGGGGTGGTGGGGGTCTTTCATTATTCTGCAGGCTCTGGATTTGCACCTCTTGTTGTATAGAACCTGCAGGGGGGGTAGTGCAATACCCGTGGTGCGCTCGGCTGAGCGCACCACTCTCTGTAGGGCCTTCTTGTCCTGTGCCGTGCTGTTTCCATACCAGGCAGTGATGTTTCCAGTCAAGATGCTCTCTACAGCTCCGGAGTAGAAGGACTGGAGTATCTTCCCCGATACTCTGAACTTCCTTAACTGTCTCAGGTGGTAGAGGCGCTGCTTCGCCTTTTTTACGACTGTGTCTACTGTATGTGTGTTGACCATGTCAGATCCTCTGAGATGTGGACCCCCAGGTACTTGAAGCTGCTCACCCTGTCCACGGTAGCCCCGTTTATCATCAGTGGTGTGTGTGTCTCCTGCTGTCCTCTCCTATAATCCACGATCAGCTCCTTGGTTTTACCAATGTTCAGGAGCAGGCTGTTGTCCTGGCACCAGCGTTCCAGTACCTCAACCTCCTCCCGGTAGGCCTTCTCGTCGTTGTCCGAGATCAGCCCCACCACCACCGTGTCGTCTGCAAACTTCACTATGGAGTTGGAGCTGAACTTGGCCACACAATCGTGTGTGTAGAGTGAGTACAGCAGGTGCAGGGTCAGCAATGGTGAGTACAGCAGGTGCAGGGTCAGCAATGGTGCAGATGCAATGCCGAACCTCTCAAGCTGTTTTGCATACGGCCCTCGCCGTTTTGCACACGCATCATTCACCTTATAAGGAGCTGGCGGGGCGTGTCTGTATGCAAATTCAGGTGAACATGAACGCGCTTTTGACCATATATGGGCTAGAGTGCCAATAAGGAAGTCAATGGGAAATTTGCGAAGGCTTAAACTATATCTTAAATTATGGCTATGGGTCTAAAACACCCCTTGCTTATCAATGACTTGCTTGCATTCAACATGTACGAAACGGATTGTTTTTTCATTGGTACATTTCCGTTTTATACCGGTTTGAATACGAGTATAGTTTTGGAGAGTTCTAGTAATTCCAGAGAAATTACGCGATAATAGCTCTTTAGTGGAATACACAAAACACGTTGTCATTTTTCAGCTGATTTATGAATAGTTTTCAAATAAACGCTAGATTATCGATAGTATATGTGTACTTATGTACGCTAGAGAAGCGGGCTGAAAAATCTATTATCCATGACCTGGTCAGCGCTAACGTCATACACACACACAGACTCGCTGCGATGGCTGAGAAAAAAACATCTGATTAACCCAATACTGGTAAAATAGAGTCCTTACCTCACATCAGATGTTCTGCAAAAAGATTAATCCAATGCCTGATCGCCATTCCAAATATTGATCGTGTTTATTGATCTAACGTTATAGTCCAAAACACATAATCGAAAGCTGCTCCCAGCCTCCCCAGTGAATGTGGTAACAGATACTGCTTGCCAGAGAAGGGAAAACATAACATATCGGCTAGTCTCACTAGTGGCTTACTAGTTACTATATTGTCGGCTGTATAGTCTTTGTGTCATAACATGTCTACTGTCCTATGTCATGCTGGATCGTCTGTTGTATATTCCTAGTGTCTTGTGGTCCTACTCTATTGACTGTCCATCCTGTCTTTTGTCATGTTGTATTGTCCTCTGTTACACTGTGTGACTATGTCTATAGTTTTTTATTCTGTAGTTACTGTACAGCACTTTGGTCGGCTCTCTGAGCTTTTAAATGTGCTATATAAATAAATTACTTGACTTGATTGCTGGCAGAATGGGAGTGGATGTTAATCAAATCATTTGTTATTATTTTTATTAAGATATTACCTATTCATCTCACATATTCTACCTCAGTCTGTCATATGCGCCAAATGGTGTTCCATGATGATTATAAAATCTGTTGCACAAACCTCTTATCCCTTAGCCATATTTTTCAGAATTTGCCTAAAAGTACATACCCAAGTAAATTAAAGATTGATCCACTTCTACAAGGTCCATTTACATGTTATTGGTATATAGGGACATCTATGGACCTCAGAGAATGTATTATTGTGCTATGCTTGAGTAAATTGTAATGAACCAAAAGGAGCATATAAATGATTATTATTAGTTTGTGAATAACACCATGCTAACATTGACCAAAAGTGAAAAGATGCCACTGAGCTCATTCAGCACCTTCTTGAGATCAAGTGTACAACAAATATAAGCAAATCAATAAAGGACAGATGATTTACAGGTTTTTTTGTAGATACAATACTGGATTTTGCCATCCGGACGTCCACATGCAATATGAATATAGAATAGAATATGGATTTAGTACCACCAGGAGCCCGGTATAGGGCAGCAAAGACTGAAATTAAATCTACTACACGTTCAGCCGAACGCACAATTGGAGGGGGGCTCCCCACCCTCCAGAACATTTACAACAAGCGTTGCAGGGGCAAGGCTAAGAGAATCATTAAAGACTCCAGTCACCCGAACAACTGCCTCTTTGAACTGCTGCGGTCAGGCAAGCGATACCGGAGTCTCAAGGCGAGCACAGAAAGACTCAGAAGAAGCTTCTATCCCCAGGCCATCAGGCTGCTAAACGAACAATGAACACTACACAACAACAACCATCAAACGCACATAGCACACACATCCACACGCACACACTCACTTTAAACAAACACACTGTAGCACCCACTCCACACACTTTATAGCACACACCCACTTTAAACAAACACACTGCAGCACCCACTCCCCACACTTTATATTTATTGATGAAGGATTGCACTACAACTCGTACACCTTACTGTAAATTGTACCTAAATTGTACCTCATCCCATTTCTGCTTTGCACTATATAGTACTGTACATTAGTACACTGCATAGTATTGTATATTATATGGTAACTCAGTTACGTCTATTCTGCATCGAACATTGTACATATGTCTATACTGAACACTGTGACCTCATTTTATACTTCTAAATTACATGCTATACTATGTTATTTGATACTATCTTGTCTAGCACAGTCTCTGGAGCGTAACAGTAAGAAGCATTTTGTATGAAAGTATTCTGTACTTCTGTATGACAACTATTAAAGAAACTTGAAACTTGAAACTACTGTTAAGTACAGTTACTTTTGTATATTCCCTAGCTCCGCAATTTTTTACTGGCGTTTTTTTCCTAGACGTTCACATAAATGGGGCGGTCGGGTGGCGTAGCGGAAATTGTGCTTGTCACCAATGCAAGAGGCTGAGGTCTCGACTCCCGGAGTCAGCATTGCCTGCGGCTTGGGCCGATCGTCATACTAACTCGTTTGGCTGAATTAGCGGGAGGGAAGTCGTGGGTGGTAATCTGGCGTTGTGGACAGTGAGACCTACAGGTCAGTTCTGGGCTCCTGCTCAGCGAAAGGCAGGAAGTGGTGAAGGCAGCGTGACCTCCCACGTGTTACACTTCACCAATGAGAGTCCTCGTTGCCAGGTGAAAAGAGAGCCACTGGCTGTCTCCGCATGTGTCGGAGGAAGCATGTGGTAGACTTCAGGGTTCCCTTGTACCGACCAGTAGGGGGAACATGCGCACAACGACCAGGTAGGGGAGGGGGGGAATTGGTATAACGACTAAATTGGGATGGGAGGAAAAGCATAGAAAATCAGGCGGAGAAAAAGAGGATACAAAAAAATAAAGAAAGGTAAATAAATAATATACGTTGTAGTTTCTGGGGTTTTTACTTGGGTAAAAACATATCTTCTGTATTCAGTCTGAGGACTTACTTACTGCCTAAGTCTCAACTCTGAATCGGGCCCTATGTGTGTATGTATGCCATAGTCATTGGGTTTCATCAGAACGGTGCCAGATGGGTGACATGCAATCCTACTTGTAATCCTACTTGTTTAACTCATTATTCAATTATTAAATAAATTACATTTTACTGACTTAACGTTGGGACTCCTCCACTCACAGGCTGCTTGAGGGTTCCGGAATGTTGAGCCCCTGGCCTGCCTTGTTTATGTTACCGATTTCCTGCTGTTTTAATACCTGCTTTAAAAGGGCTCTAGTGGGTTTGTTCTTTAAGCTAGCGCAAAGATACTGGTATCACATGAAACTAGAGGTATTGAGGAATACAAAGCCATCAGCCATGTCATGCTAGCTCACTGGCAAAGGGGTCGATTTTGCTCCAAAGTTAACAGGAGGTATAGCAGTACTGATGTGTGTGTGTGTGTGTGTGTGTGTGTGCCTCACCCTTGCATCGTATTCCAGTACAAAGGGTGGGATGTCGATCTGCTCTGGTTTGATGCAGAAGAAGAGCTGATGCAGGTTGTCCAGGTGATGAACCTTATCCTTTATACCAGACACACTGAAGGTACTGAAGAACCATGTAGACACCTGGAGAGAGAGAGATAGATAGAGAGATGAGAGAGAGAAGAGAGAAAGAGAAAAGAGAGAGAATAGAGATAAAGAGAAGAGATATAGATAAAGAAGAGATAGGAGAGAAAGAAGAGAGAAAGAGTAGATAGAGAGGAGCGAGAGAGAGACGAGAGAGAGGGGAAAAGAGAGATGGAGGGGAAGATAGAGAGAGGGGAAGAGAGAGAGGGGTGAGAGAGAGGGGGGGAAGAGAGAGGTGAGAGGGGGGGAAAGAGAGGGGGGAGTGAGAGAGAGGAGGGAGAGAGAGGGGCGAAGAGAAAGATGGGGAGGGTGAGAGAAAGAGAGAGATGGGGGTGAGAGAGGGGGAGAGTAAGAGAAAGGGAGAGATAAAGAAAGATAAAGTGAGACCAATTACATAAAAAACTATTCATAATATCCAATTCACCCATTATAGGGGGTAAACATTATGTTTTATATATGACACACATTTACATTTGCGACATACAGTATATTCCCATAGCAGCAAACATTAACAGTTGTCCTATATATGCATACACATCTACACATGAATCTATGCCGCACATATGCATGGTCCTTTAAAAAATATATATATATATATTAGCCAAGGTAACCAGACAACGGTAGGACTATCACGCCATTGGCGGAGAGTGGCAGAGCTAAGTGGCAGTTTACCTTGGAGCGAAAGGTTGGGTGTACAAAGTAGAATGCCCTCAAGTTCTTTTTGAACCTGTAATACAGAACAGAGAACAGCCTTCCGTCAGAACAGATATTACCATAGGACTGATACCTGTCAGAACACATAACTATCACCATAGGACTGATACCTGTCAGAACACATAACTATCACCATAGGACTGATACCTGTAAGAACACATAACTATCACCATAGGACTGATACCTGTCAGAACACATAACTATCACCATAGGACTGATACCTGTAAGAACACATAACTATCACCATAGGACTGATACCTGTCAGAACACATAACTATCACCATAGGACTGATACATGTCAGAATGCAAGATTACAATATTATTTTTTTTGTCTCGAACATAAAACAAGTTTTAAAGAAAACAAAAAGGTAAATAGTCAAAGACTATTTCCATACAGTTCAATAAGTGTTCGAGAAGGGACAGGGGGAAGTAAAAAAAAAAATTATAAATACATTTAATTAAATTATCAAGCCCTGCCTTAAAGGTGACATGCATTATAAATGTCATTTTTCAGTCTCTAGCATTGTATTATAGTAATAGGAGTTAGTATCAATGTGTTTTAGTGTCTAAATTCCATATTGGCGGATTGCTCTGATTCAGTTCAGACAATTTCCTGCTCCAGTAAATTAGGCCATCCTGATTTGAAGGCCTGAGTGACGTGACTCAGGCTCTGGGTAGCGGACAGTGATGTGATTGGCTCTGTGGTTGTAGCTAATGCCCGCCCACAATCTACCACAATCTACTGACTACACAGCGAGTGGAAACCACTTCTTACTGCGGCAGAGTGAAACCCGACACCTCTGCACTCTGGAGGGAGAGAGAGACGGAGAGAGAGAGGGAGAAACACTCCGCGCGCAGGTCCCCCCCCCCCCCCCCCCCATTCGGAGCACTTGGGGGGGGGGGGGGGGGGACCTGCCGCGCGGCACCCCCCCCCCCCCCCCCCGAACGGGAGAGCGAGAGAGTGAAAGAAAGAAAGGAAGAGAGAAGGAGGGAGGGAGGGAGTGAGCCTTATCAATAACGGCCTGTCCTCTCTCTCTCTCTCTCTCTCTCTCTCCTCTCTCTCTCTCTCTCTCTCCTCTCTCTCCTCTCTCTCCTCTCTCTCTCGCTCTCTCCCACCCCCTCTCTCTCTCTCTCTCTCTCTCTCTCTCTCTATCTCTCTCTGTCTACCAGTCGCAGACTGTGTGGACTGACTGTTACTCAAAGTGCTTATGGGCGGAGCCAGGCCATAACAGCCTGAAATCTTGAGGCTGACAAATTATGGTTTTGAGTACTTGATTAGAAATATAAAACAATGCATTTAAAAAAAAAAAAAAAAAAAACGTACAGATGTCTTCAATAGACTCACAGGAATTGTGTAAAGTTTTTTTTTTTTTTTTATAAGTATTTTTATTGCACATTACTTTAGTTACATTCCATATTGATGCACACATGCAATCTTATTTTTTTTCTTGTTCAAAAACAATTGTCCAGCGGCATATAACAAAAAATATTCAAAATAAGAATAAACATTCTCTTTCTTTTGGCGGGTCCATACATACATATAAACAGGATAGTTAAATAAGCTAGATTTTTGCTGGGAAATAAAAGAAAAAAGAGACTATACCTTCAGTTCAGACATTACTGTAATATGAGTGACTTTTTGAACTTATATTTCATTTTATATACCATTAGTAAAAGGCCAAAAGCCAAGACACCACAGACATTATACCTTCAGACATTGCTGTAATACGAGTAACATTTTGAACTTATATATCCTCTTCATCCTCCCTCAGACCCTTTAAGTAGTCCAACACCGGTCCCCATGTCGTATCAAACACCTTTCTCCGTCCTGTATTTTTAAATCTAAGCCTCTCTAAGTAGAGGGTCTCCCCCAGCTCTCTCATCCACATTTCAAATGAAGGTGCTGCATCCGACTTCCAAAGTCTCAAAATGAGCTTTTTAGCCAACACAGCACCTAAATATATCGGCCTTTTTTCATTTTCAGAGTACTTAGTGACATCGTCACTATATCCCAAAATGGCCACTAAGGGGCAGGGTTCCCACTGTTTATTAAAAACTTTTGAATAAAAGTCAAATATATCAGACCAGAACGTGTGTAAGTTGGGACAAGACCAGAGTTGATGTGTAAGGGTACCATCTTGATTTTTACATTTGTTACACAGTGGTGATACGCTAGGATACATCTTATTCACTTTCACCTTTGAGTAGTGCAACCTGTGTATCACTTTAAATTGAATCAAGTTGATTCTAACATTTACAGAGCACCGGTGAATATTTGTAAGACATGTTTCCCAGAATTCCTCATTGAGGGGTATCCCCAGTTCTGACTCCCACTCAGTCCTATATCTTTCTGTGCTAACTATTACCTGATTGAAAAGTGTCTGGTATATTATTGTCACCGCCCCTTTACTACCTGGTCTAACATTAATTATATTATGCTTGATGCTGAGGAATGTCTGACCATGTATCTACATGAGTCCTTACGAAGTTCCGTATCTGTAGATAGCGGAAAAAATGTGTTGACGGTAAATCGTGTTTGACCTTCAGTTGCTCGAATGATAGGAACTGGCCCTCTTGGTACAAGTCCTTCAAGCTCCCTATACCCTTCGCCTTCCACTGAGCAAACCCTTGGTCCATAGTGGATGGCTTAAAGGCATGGTTATTACAGATTGGAGTGTCTGTATACATATTTGGAGCTTTCAAGTATGTTTTAATCTGTTTCCATACCTTCAAGGTAGGGCTGGGCGATATGACGATATTATATAAATATCGGGTACAGTTCATTAACGATACACTTTTTTAACGTATCGTGGATATCGTGATGTTTTGCCCAAGAGGATTGTGTCGCGTCAATCTGGTCCACCCCGTTCAAACTTTTGAACAACGCCGCTCCCACACACACACTACTGCATCAAAGTTAGTTAGTACTTATGATTAACAAAGGCATTCGTTTTGTGGCATCAACATTATATAGTTACACGTTATATAGTTACACATCAGCGTATTTACCCAAACATAGCAACGTCCGATGACGACATAGATAGCAAGCGTTACTGTTCATATCTCAGTCCGTGCCGAGTTGTGCGTGCCCATTCTGCGGTCTGTTAATAAAGTTTTCAATCAGACAGATGTATGGAAAGGCTTTTATTATAACATTTGTTGCAGTAAAATCATTATGCCTCGTTGTCATGCTGCGGTGCGCTAGTAATCACTCGTCGGCTGCGGTGAGCTGTTGTTGTTGTCGTTGAGCTGAGCTCTCGTTAAAATCAAGGAGGGCATTCAGGAAGTAAAAAAACAATAGCGCTGCTTGCCGATTGGTGCTAAGAACAGCAGGGCGGGTACAATCGGTGTGACGTAATTGGCAGACTCGACTGTCAATCAAAATTATTCTGAACGTTATTAACGATTGCAGAATGGGTACAATACAGTACAGCTCAATACAACAACAGTGGACTGACTGGAGGATGAAGACCAGAAAAAGACTTTCGGCTTTTTTACATAAGGGTCCTCCATTTTCAATTCATCAAAACATTTAGAGACATACAAATATACAGTAGTTTCATAAAAATGCTAAAATCCTATTGATTGATTTAAAACTTTATTAACATATTGCAGAATGGGTACAGTACAGCTCAATACATACAATTGTTAAGGGGATGCAGACCAGCGAAAGACTTTCGTCTTGTTTACATCAGGGTCCCCCATTTTCAATTCATCATATTTCATATCTAAATCATATAATATCTCATTGCTAAATATATGCAATATATAATCTAATAATCCAATAATCTAAATCTAATATATAATATAAAAATGCTAAATGCATGGGTATTTTATTTTGTCTTTAATGTTAGCTTGCAAACTCAAATACTGTCTTGGTAAGCCTCATAATGAATTGTTTGGGGAAAAAAAGAAAAACATCGTGATGCGTATCGTGTATCGCCGAAAGGTCAGAAAATATCGTGATATCATATTTAGGCCATATCGCCCAGCCCTACTTCAAGGAGCTATGTACTATAAAATTCCCTTCATATAATGACTTGTTTATCTTGACAGGGCTATTCAAAAGGGCTAGGAGAGAGGTTCCCTGACAGGCTGCTCGCTCCATTGAGAGCCATGCAGGAGTGACCTCCTCCATGCCCTCCGTAAGGTTAGCACTTCTCCAGAAAGCCATATTGTTTAAATGTGCAGACCAGTAGTAACATTTGAAGTCTGGAAGACCAAAGCCACCCTCATTTTTTGTTTTACATAAGTGTTTTTTGCTAATACGTGCAGCTTTATTCTGCCAAATAAAGGGGATTATAATCGAGTCTAACTTTTTGAAATACCGCTGTGGTATGAATACTGGAATTGACTGAAAGATGTATGTAAATCTCGGAAGAACCACCATTTTAATAGCGTTTACTCTCCCAACCAGTGACAGTGGGAGGGTCTTCCAAAAATCTATATTCTGTTTCAACTGTTTTATTTTTACTTTCCAATTCTCTTCCAGTAAGAGTTCAGGTTTTTTAGTAACGGTCACTCCTAGGTAAGTAAATCTATCTTTGGTAATCTTAAAGGGGATAGAGTTCAATGAGGAGCTATCCTTATTTATTTGTATTGGCATTAATTCACTTTTATCCCAATTAATTTGAAAACCTGAAAGAGAGCCAAAATAATTAAACACTTCCATAATTGGAGGAAGGGACTCCTGTGGGTTAGATACGTATAACAAAATGTCATCTGCATACATTGAATTGTGTAAAGTTGCCCAAATAGTGCTAGGAATAGCAATGCATGTCCCCTTTAAAATATTTTACATTATAATTAGGGATGTCCGATCAGGAATTGGAATATACCATTTGGATACCATCTGATGTCAGGTAAGGAATCTATGTTATCAGTGTTAGGATAATCAGACTAGTTTTCGAGGAGATAAGCTTTTTTGTGATATGTGCTCTATCTGTTTCACTGTAAAATCCATGAGGAAATGAAAGCAGCTATTATCAGTGCGCGGCTCGAACGTGCGTGCGTGCACGTATACTATTGATCATCTAGCGTTTATTTGAAAACGATTCATAAATAGGCCGACAAATATCAACGTTCTGGAATATTCCAGTAAAAGGCGATTATCACATAATGGGCTGTTTTTCACCTGAAAACGGGTGCTTTTCAAAATGCTCTCAAACGGAAATGAAGCGATAAAAAACCAATCTGCCTTGACAACACTGACCGAAAAATGATTCTTTGATAAGCGACGGGCAGATTAGACACATAGCCATAATTTAAAACATAGATTAGGCGATATTAACGTTAACACTGGGAGTGGACCGTGGCATTCAAGGGGGTAAAAAGGAAAACACGGCGTGGCGCTCAAAGTGTTAACCAACGAAATCAGAGCGTCCGCTGCCTTGCTCGAAGCCAAACTCGACAGCCTCTGGACGTCGGTTAATGACCATGCCGAGTGTCTGACCTCCGTGGAAGACGGCTTGAATACTTGGACTGGCAAGGTGGACGAGCTAGAGGCTAGGTGTACGGCGCTAGAAGCAATGATAAGCTAAAGGCTAAGCTAACCAACGTAGAGTCCCGGAGCCGCCGGTCTAATATTTGCATATTAGGACTGGATGAGTCCGTTCATAGCGACCAGCCCAGCGACTTTTTTGCAGAGGTTCTGGTTGAAATTCTGGGGAAGGAGGTGCTCCCTACGCCACCCGAACTGGACCGGTGTCACAGGGCCCTTACTGCCAAGCCAGCACCCGGCTCCAGGCCTAGAGTGGTTATTGCTTGTGTAACCCCAGGTTCAGATTCATAATTATCAGTTACATAAATAGTTCCTGTTTACCATGAGGTCCCACTTCCTGTATATAGCGTATGATGTCATGATTTGAAGGTTCTGGAACCTTTGTGATGTCATCCTATGATGTCATATAGAACATTCCGGAACCTCTTGGTTTCCTATATATTCAGCCAGCTCTCAAGCAGCCAGCCTCTTTCTCCTCAACCACTGGACCCGCAACATCACCCAGACGGACCGGACTAACCAACCGACTGGAAGCCGCAAGTCTCCACCAGCACCCCGGAGCAGTCCAGACCACCCCTCACCAAGCGTGCTCAGCTGGATAGATACCCGATGGCGAGCCAACCCCGGAACATTTGATAAGACTAATGGCAGCCTGATGTGACTACCCATGAGGCTCACCTAGTGCTCAACTATTGCTACACCACTAGTCCGGTAGGATTGAACTGAACGAGACTACAAGGACTTCCAAGGGAGGCAATCCCGTTCACCTTATGTTGTGATATTGTATTTTGTATTTGAATTGATTTAACTGGATATATGGATATAGATATTCTGCCATTGTATGATGTTATAATAGAACCTTCTAGAACATAGAACCTTCTAGAACCGGTTGTGGTGATGTCATAATAGACCTCGATTATCGCCGAATCACTTCCTGGTTTAAAGAGTTAACGGGCCAATTCACCTAATAAGGTATTTGCATTCCCTGATAAACTAATATAGAGTTACCGATGATAACCTCAGAGACGTCTGAATGAACCCCAATGTGTTGATCCAATCGACCTAGGCCTTGATATCGACCTAACCCTCCCGCAAGGAAAGGTTACTGACCTAATCTAAAACTGCTGGTTTTCAGCTAGTACTTTATGTTTCAAGTCCACCAGAGAGGGGTTCGGCTCCCTCTCGCATTGGTGTCGCATGTGTCCATCTTCTCCACAGCTGAAACAATACCAGGGTCTGGGTCTATGGCTTATGTAGGACTTTGGGCTTTGAGTCTCCGACTTTTGGGACTTGGGAGTACCTCTGTTAGTCGTCGGTTTAACTGATGCCTGGGCTTCTTGCTTGGAAGCTGGCCTCGCTTGTCTGTTCCGGTTGTCCCTCCTTCCCAGGATCTGTGTCTGTAAGTCTGCAATTAGGCCCTCTAACCGCTGGAAGTTGGAGCTGGAGTCCGGAATCGACTTTGGAGCGTATTCCTCTTCCCTTTGGGTCCAGCTGCCCTGGGCGTTACTCGATACCCTTGGCCTCGAAACGTTCGGGCTCTGTCTCATGCGGTATTCTTTGGAAGAGCGCTGGTCTTCTGCGGTGCGGATTAACAGGAGGAGCAAGGACAGAAGCGTGTCATCGCGTATGCAAGCCGCGGATTGTCAAAATGTGAAACCAGATATCCTGCCCATAAATTGGAGTTCCTTGCCTTAAAATGGTCGGTAACTGAGAAGTTCCAGGATTACCTCTACGGACGACCATTTCTTGCTGTCACTGATAGTAACCCCCTGACGTATGTCCTTACCACGGCTAAGCTTGATGCCGCAAGCTACAGATGGTTATCCGATCTATCTACCTTCGACTTCCAGCTGCAATACAGAGCTGGGAACCAGAATCAAGACGCTGATGGGCTGTCCCGGCGACCACACAGCACACCAGAGGATGACGCAAAATCGATAAAAGAGATGGAAAGAATACAACAGTTTGCGAAAAGACACCTCCCGGAACCAGAACACACAAACATGAGTGAAGACATCATTATAGCCATCTGCGACAGACACTTAGTTCGCGAAGTGATCGACAACGGCTCTACAGAGACACCATCGAGCCGTGCATTGGTGGGATCACTTGCCCTCCACCCAAGTGCAATTCCAGACAGCTTCCAAGGAGAGGATCAGCTGGGTGGCCTACCCGTCGTTCCGCTGATAACTCCTGCCGAAATGAGAGAAAAGCAAAGAGCCGACACCTGTATCAGTCAAGTACTACAGCTAGTGGAGGCAGGGGAGAAACCTCCACCGACACTCAGAAAGGAAATCCCCGAACTTTACCTTCTACTAAGAGAGTGGAATCGGTTAGAAGTATTGGACGGGGTCCTGTACAGGAAGAGGCAAGAAGGCGCACAGACCCACCATCAACTGGTGCTGCCAGAAGACCTGAGACCTATGGTCTTAAAAAGCCTTCACGATGACATGGGCCACATGGGCGTGGACCGAACCCTAGACCTCGTCCGGAAGCGATTCTATTGGCCCAAAATGGCAGCTGAAATAGAGACAAAGATCAGGACCTGCAACCGATGTGTACGGCGTAAGGTACCACAAGAGAGAGCTGCCCCGTTGGTGAACATCACGGCCACACGACCACTAGAGTTGCTGTGCATGGACTTTCTCAGCCTGGAACCAGACTCCAGTAACACAAAGGACATCTTGGTCATTACGGACCACTTCACGAAATACGCAGTAGCGATCCCTACCGCCAATCAAAAAGCGCGGACAGTCGCTAAATGCCTGTGGGACAACTTCATTGTCCACTATGGTATCCCGGAGAAGCTCCACAGCGACCAAGGTGCGGATTTCCAATCCCGCACAATTAGAGAGCTGTGTGAGCTGGCCGGCATCAAAAAGATACGAACTACCCCGTACCATCCAAGGGGAAACCCAGTAGAACGCTTCAACCGGACCCTGCTTAATATGCTGGGCACCCTGGAGAATAAGAAGAAGAGCCATTGGCGAGACTACGTCAAACCCCTAGTACACGCCTACAACTGTACTAAGAACGACACTACTGGATTCACCCCGTATGAACTGATGTTCGGGCGACAGCCAAGAGTGCCTGTGGACATAGCCTTCAACTTACCTGTCAACTACAAGCCAGGCTCACACTCGCAGTACGTCCGCAGTTTGAGATCGCACCTTGAAGCAAGTTACAGAGTAGCTACAGAAAATGCGCAGAAGACGGCGGACCGCAACAAAGCCAGGTTCGACAAACGAGCTGTTGAGTCTACCCTGCAGGAAGGGGACAGGGTTCTCGTCAGGGACGTCCGCCTCAGAGGAAAGCACAAGCTAGCAGACCGGTGGGAAGCAGATATCTATATTGTAGTGAAACACACTGGACATGTCCCAGTCTATGTAGTGCGACCTGAAACCAGAGATGGCCCACTACGAACGCTCCACAGAGACCTACTGCTACCTTGCGGCTTCCTTCCTACTACCCCTGTGGAAGATGGACCTCCTGTAAAGGTCAAAGCTAAGCGACCAAGAACTCGACAGAACCCAAGAGAAGAAAGCTTGAATGAATCGGAGGGAGAGGACCCAGATGATGACTATCTTGATCTCCCTTATCACTATGACCAGGGAGGTCTAGTGGTGGAAACACGACTCTTTCCAGTGTCCACAGTCGAGCAAGACCCCTCAGACGGAGTCATTATTCCAGAGGGAGCGCCAGATACAGCGGATCTGGAAACTCCCTTACCTGATATGGATCCGGAAGAGGACAACCTACCCGACCAGACCTTACCAGTTATGAGTTCAGAGGAGAACAATACTAGCATGAATGAACTGGAGACCGAACCCGATGGACCGGGGAATGTCCACAACGATGTGGAAAGAGAAACCGAAAGAGAGGTCATAGATGAACAGCCAAGAAGGTCGACAAGACATAGGGAACCTCCAAAAACCCTGACTTATCACCGACTAGGAAACCCAATAGTGACGATAATCCAGTCAATATTACAGAGTCTAAGCTCAGTAATCGCAGACTCTTTAGGTGACTCTGACTCCACAGAACCCCATAGGATTGTGATAATGTAGTCCTGGGGTAATATGCACAGGGACGTGCATTAGGATAGAAGGGGAGAATGTAACCTCGGGTTCAGATTCATAACTAGCATAGGAACATAAATAGTTAATGTTAGTAGGTAAGAACTTTCTAGACAGTAAAACATTCTAGGCCCAGACTCCCCAAAACCCCATAGGATTGTGATAATGTAGTCCTGGGATAATATGCACAGGGACGTGCATTAGGATAGAAGGGGAGAATGTAACCCCAGGTTCAGATTCATAATTATCAGTTACATAAATAGTTCCTGTTTACCATGAGGTCCCACTTCCTGTATATAGCGTATGATGTCATGATTTGAAGGTTCTGGAACCTTTGTGATGTCATCCTATGATGTCATATAGAACATTCCGGAACCTCTTGGTTTCCTATATATTCAGCCAGCTCTCAAGCAGCCAGCCTCTTTCTCCTCAACCACTGGACCCGCAACATCACCCAGACGGACCGGACTAACCAACCGACTGGAAGCCGCAAGTCTCCACCAGCACCCCGGAGCAGTCCAGACCACCCCTCACCAAGCGTGCTCAGCTGGATAGATACCCGATGGCGAGCCAACCCCGGAACATTTGATAAGACTAATGGCAGCCTGATGTGACTACCCATGAGGCTCACCTAGTGCTCAACTATTGCTACACCACTAGTCCGGTAGGATTGAACTGAACGAGACTACAAGGACTTCCAAGGGAGGCAATCCCGTTCACCTTATGTTGTGATATTGTATTTTGTATTTGAATTGATTTAACTGGATATATGGATATAGATATTCTGCCATTGTATGATGTTATAATAGAACCTTCTAGAACATAGAACCTTCTAGAACCGGTTGTGGTGATGTCATAATAGACCTCGATTATCGCCGAATCACTTCCTGGTTTAAAGAGTTAACGGGCCAATTCACCTAATAAGGTATTTGCATTCCCTGATAAACTAATATAGAGTTACCGATGATAACCTCAGAGACGTCTGAATGAACCCCAATGTGTTGATCCAATCGACCTAGGCCTTGATATCGACCTAACCCTCCCGCAAGGAAAGGTTACTGACCTAATCTAAAAGGGATACTTCCAAGCATAAGTTGTACTTTACGTACGTATATATTATTACTGTTTATCTAGCGCGCTTTTAATTAAAACACCGGTTATTGTTATAACTCTGCCTCTGGTCTACAATCCTTTTAATTGTGTATATTACTCCTTGTCGCATTCGAACCTAGAACTGTGCCCGTGGCAAACAGCTGTTACTGGTATTAACACAAGTGCTACACTTGCCTACATCATTATCGAATAAAAGAGAGGATTATCTGGGAGGCACGGAAGAGGAGGGGAACGCTGAAATACAGAGGGAAACCAGTCCTAATATTTGAAGACTACTGTCCCGAAGTCGTGGAGCAGCGTTCCCGCTACAAAGACGTCATGGGCCTCCTCTACAAGCAAGGTCTCAAGCCGTCTCTTCAGTTCCCTGCGAGACTTATCACAACCGAGGACGGGGCGAGAAAACATCTTTCATCGCCTGAGGACGCCGTGGACTTCTTGAGGACCCGGCATAAAGGGGCCTCGACACCGGCCTCACCAGTACCAAACGCGGTAGTAGCCTGATTTTGGGCCGTTAGCACTTCGCTATGGCTAACACGCCGAGCATCATATCGCTCTATATTTCTGCGTTCTTATAAATATGGTTGACTGTGTGACGTTAGGTGTCGCCTGGATGCTTTATTTAAATGTTTCTCTGCGTCTGACTTAAGGGGGGGTTGGCCTGGTCTGTTTTATGTAACTATTACATAATGCCACTTTATTTTTTTGTTTGTTTTTTAAATCCACTATATGCCGGGGAGCTAAGCGCTAGCTTTGTTTAAATGACCTAGGACTTCTATGCGTGTCACTTACGCCTCGTCACGACTTGGCTTAACACTTTCAGTGCCGGCCATTAACATGGTAAAGCATGGTTAAATGCCAGCACCCACTTCAATGATAGCGCTGTGAACGCATAATCTCTGTCTTAAATTATGGCTATGTGTCTAATCTGCCTGGCGCTTATCGGTTCATTTCCGTTTTTATAGCATTTTGAAAAGCCCTCGTTTTCAAGGAAAATATAAAGATTCCGTGATAAAAGGCGTTTACTGGAATATTCTGGAATACACAAACACGTAATTTTTCGGCCTATTTATGAATCGTTTTCAAATAAATGCTAGATTATCGATAGTATATCTTATAGTGTACTTATGCACGCTATAGAGGCAGGCTGAAAAATCGATTCTCTCATTTCCTCATCAGCGATCACAGCCACACACACACATAGGGCAAACGCTTATATCTCTGTGAAAAATAGCTCTGATTATCCTAAGACTGGTAAAATAGATTCCTTACCTTAGATCAGATGTTATCCAAAAAGATTATTCCAATTCCTGATCGCCATTCCAAATATTGATCACGCTTATTGATTACAGTGTTGGGTACTGTAAATACATAATCCACACGTTTTCCGGGCCGGCGAGCACAATGGATTCTTCAGTTGGCTCGACGGAAAAGTAAAATGAGGAAACTGGCCACCCCCCCTTCGTCAGTGTAAAGTAATGGGGTGCAGTTACACAGGGAGAGACGATAGGGGGCGGTATCTTCCCAATTGAGCTCAGAGAGACTCTGCAGCACTAACCCGAGGCTTGATTGATGAAATATGAATTCAAATCACCCACAAAAAAAAAACTACAAACAAACGCTATATAGCGTCGGGGGCACTCAAAGGTCGGCATGAACTAACGACAAAACGCGTCTTTTTTACTCGAAACGCGATCTTTTCCATTTACTCTACGTTTTGAGGCTTTTTCTTTTTTTTGTTTATGTTTGGGAGTGTGGCAAGCAGCCACTGAGAGAGTAATCTACTTATGGTAGGTTTGAGGGTTTTAGGCCCTATGGTGAGTCCCTGTGTTGTTGGGGAAAGGCCCACCGGTCCCGCACCTATGTTTTTTATGTATGTTTTATGTATGGCTCAGTCAGGACACATGTCTGCTACTGAAAATATTTGTTTTATGTATGGCTCTAGGTACATATGCTTAGTGGTTAAAATAGGTGAATTTGGTGTGCCCACAGGCCTTTTTAGGTCTGCCCCGTCTACACACCCACTAATATTCTATGGCTATGGCTAACTCCGAGAGATTTAAGCTCTGCTCTAGGAATGTTCGAGGTCTTCAGAAACTAGCGAAAAGGAAGGCGATTCTGACCTTTTTAAAGAAGGAGAATGTTTCTATTGCTTTATTACAGGAAACCCATATGGGACCCAACAAAAAAGTTGTTAAACCCATCCACTACCTCATTTATAAGAGTCATTTTCTGTCCTTTTCTGTAAAATAATCAGGGAAAGCTAGGTTGGTTTGTTTATTTCTAATAATACTATTTAATACGTCCCATATTCCTCCTCTTCCTATAATTACACTCATAAACTGTAAAAACAGGCAAGTGATCGCTAATATCTTCAATTAATAATCCACTTGTCATATTACTTTCCATTTATAGATTAGGGTGGCACATTCATATGTCATTCTACTAGGTCTTGTAATTGTTGGGAAAAGGCTCATACTGTACATTATTTCCATGAATTCATCAGTTTTTCCATGTTTGTTTGGGTTCAACAGGTCGATGTTAAAGTCCTCATACTTCACCTTTTGCTTTGACGTGAAAAACAACCTCTCCATATTCACCATGAATGTGTCAATGTTATATCCTGGTTTTCTATACACACAGCTCACAATTACATTAAAAAAAGAAATTCATCATAGGACTGATACCCGTCAGGACACGAGATGACTGTCATCATAGGACTGATAACTGACACTCAAAGGGATGACTCATCACTCATCACTGTGTCCTTTATGAGAAGGTTGGTTGATCCTCTCTGATGGATTGGCGCAACAAAAACTGGTATTTGTACATTTTTAAGGCCCTTACTGGTAAGCTACCTACTTATACTACATTATTGGAATGGAATTCTAGAACCTATGGAACCCGTTCTAGTGACTGGTTGGTCCTTCAGGTCCCCAGAGTTTGCTCAGAACAGCGTAAATCTGCATTTTGTTATGATGCCTCTTTCTAGCTCATGAAATTAACTCCAACAGTCCTAAGGTTTGAGATTATCCCCTCTGTTGCAGAGTTTAAAACCTCCAAACATTGTCAATCAAGTTGTACGTGTTTTAGTTGATTTGTTATCCTTGCTTTTGTCAATTCACATTGTCATCCACCATTATAACACCATATCTATCATTATGCATGGTGATGGGAGTGTCATGTATGTGGGCTGCTTTATTGCCTCTGGTCCTGGTGACATTGCCATTACAAGGAAACCAGTGAATTCTATGATTTTACTTTCAAATTCTACAGAGGAATGATGTGCTCCATGACCTGTAGCCATGCCAAAGGAGCTACAGTATGCAGCAAGGCAACGATTCTAAATATTCAAGCAGAAATACATAATAGTGGTTAAATGAGAAGACATGTAGCATTATGGATGGTCAAAGATGACACTGGGACCTTTGGGACACTTTGAAATACTGTAGAAGTTGTATCCCTAAAATGTCAGTGAATTGAGGGAGTTCAATGATGAAAACTAACCAAAATCCATCAAAGCACATGCAAGAGACTAGTATTCAACTCTAGGAAAGGTCCGGGAAAGGTTTAGTTGAAACCATGGGTGCCAGCAGCTGCTGGATCCCAAGGGTTCACATACTTATGCACACAAGGATATTTCATGTTTAATCATTGTATTTAGTAAATAATCCAAACTATTAGTAGTTTCCATCAGAAAATGTATCTTAGATGAAGATATAATAACAATGATTAATGTGTGAAATATTTGAAAAACAGACTATCCAAAGGAGTTCACATACTTTCAAGCAACACTGTAGTAGTAGAAGGGGGTGTTTTTGTGAGCCTTTATTTTTCCCCATGTGAGGTTGGACACAATATGTGATTTGCTTTAGAAGTGCGTGGGAATTATCTAATGGAGTAATGGGACATTTTGCTTACCAATGTACCCGTTATACAATGTGTCTCTTCTTGTTAACACTTTCAGTGCCAACGACGGGACATCTCGTTAGTTCATGCCAACCGTTGAGTAACAACAACGAGAAATCGTTTAATTGTTATTTTTTTAATTAGCGATTTCCATTAATATTTCATCAATATAGCCTCACGTTACCAGATCTGGGCTCGAACAGGGAAAATACCGCCCCCTATCGTCTCTCCGGATGGTACTGCACCCCATTGGATTGGATTGGATTTAATGAAACGCATGGGGAAAAAATTGTCCGGATTCCACATTTTACTTGTCAGGCAAGTAACCGGCGACGATCCTAGTCATTGCCCACCATCAGAACAGCGTGGAATATGTCTTTTGACCACCCAGCGTTGGATCAATAAACGCGATCGATATTTGGAATGGCGATCAGGAATTGGAATAATCTTTTTGGAGAACATCTGATCTGAGGTAAGGAATCTATTTTACCAGTATTGGGATAATCGGAGCTGTTTTACCTATATATCAACGTGTCCCCTATGTGTGTATGTGGCTCTGAGTGTGTGTAGCTGATCAGGAAATAAAATAATGGATTTTTCAGCCCGCTTCTATAGCGTGCATAAGTACACATATACTATCGATAATCTAGCATTTATTTGGAAACGATTCATAAATAGGCCGAAAAATGACAACGTGTTTTGTGTATTACAGTAAAGCTGAACGTTTAAAAAAACGAGCGTTTTTCAAAATGGTATAAAACGGAAATGAACCGATTAAAAAACAATCAGTTTCGACAATGTTGACTGCAAACAAGTCATTGATAAGCGACGGTCGTATTTGTAGCGGTGTCCACTTATAGTGCCTATAACCTTAGACACATAGCCATAATTTAAGATATAGTTTATGCGTTCACAAATGTGAGAGCTCTGTCATTGAATAGAGCGGTGGCACGCAACAGGGTTAATAGGACTGGCACGGAAAGTGTTAAGGTGCATTGAGGTCCATCCCTTGGTTTTAATGCTTAATTAAGAAAACAGGGGATGTTTTAGTGAACCATTATAAGAGTAAAGTTGGACATTACATTGTGTGAGTACTCATATTACTGTTGTAATGTTACATTTAGCAGGTCAATATGGCCATCTGTTGCCTATTGGGCTTTGCCATGTTATGATTATTTGCAGCATATTTATTATTATGCTAAATGCAGTATGTTTGTTTTTCTGGACAATATTTGTCATTTTGGTAATTTATTTAATGTTATAAACATGCATTTGCATAAAACAACTGTAGTATCCGAAACTTGTTGATGCCGTAAGCTTCAGACGCTCTCAAACTTTGAATCCTCCCGTTCCATATCCGCGCACAAGAAAGCACCGACCACGAAGTAGTATCAACTATTTAATGTCCAATTCGGGTTACACGTTCTTGTTTCCTAATTATATATAGAGCAGCGAGATTAACAAAGTTTATCCAGGGAAATAGAGAGAGAGGTCTAAAAACTGTCTGGCTCCACTCTCTCATCACTTGGCCTGAACACCGGTAAAATCTGCGTTGTTTTCTTTCTAAACCAAAAGCTGTCACCTTGCCGCAGCTGACAGTAATCAATGACATCACTGTTATCCTGTCAAACTAAAAGTCCCTCGGCCTATCAGCCAAATATCCTGTAAGAAACAAACTAACAACAAAGAAAACATTTTAACTTCTATAATAATAATATCCATCTATTTATCCTATGAAATACAAGGCCAAAATGCTTTTCTATTAACTGCTATTAACTGAAATTACTCTTAATTACCAGACTAGGCATTTAGGCACCTACATTACCGGCCCCTAATTGTTATCAACAGCCTTGAAACAATTACCCAAAAATATAAACTTAAGGCGTCTAAATGTCATTTAACTTAAATATCACAATCTAAAGTCTCAAAATTAAACTAGACTGAAGAAGTGAAGATCTTGATCTTCGCTCTGCCCATGACAGAGACTTGACTTCGGTTCATCATCTTTTTCTCCCCACCCGAGGTGAGGCTTTGCCTTCGGAATAAAGTTCATCAAAAGTCCTCAGACTCGTGAAGAAGGACGCCACCGAAGTAATCAACGCCGACTCTTGTAAAGGGGGGGGTCGTCTGGCAGGACCCTGCAGGTAGGTAGGTCTGCCATGAGTTGTTGTCCAGTTGTTCCATGTAGCCGTTTGCAGGTGACGCACTTGTCTGATGGCTCCATTTGCTCCAGGTATCCAGAACCTTTGACGCAGCTGAGCCAACATGTGATTTCTTCCTGCGTGAGCTGTGTTGTCGTGAATATGTCTCAGCACAAGCCTTGTGATGTGCGAGTCTTTGGGCAAGATTACTTGCTGCTTGGCTTCGTCAGGCATTGCCGCTCGGCTCAGCCTTCCTCCTACTTTCAGGATTCCATCCTCCAGTATTGGATTCAACTTGAAGAGTGAGCTACTTTTCTTCACCCTTCCTTGTTCCAGTAGCATTGTCAAATCTTCTTTGAAGGTTCGTTTCTGGGTGTGCTTGACAATTTCTTTTTCTGCCACGGCTAGATCTTTGCAGGTGAGGCCTGTTCCTTGGAAAGCCTTTTTGAACCGGCTCACTTTGCTTTTTCCATCTGGTGCCTTTCTCTCTTCTTTCAGCTCTTTAAGCAGGACCTTCAGCTTCAGAAACCAGGCAACAGCGCGTTTAAGCCTTGTCCAGGATGAGAAATGGTTCATCAACTGTCCTGTTGCGTCTTTCGGCTCTTCCGCCTGAATGACATGCACTTGAGCTACTCCTTTGATCTCCAGATCATCGACGTCCAGCATTCCAGGATCTGGGTTCTTGGGCCACTGGTCTTGTGAACAGTGCAGGAAACTTGGTCCCGACAGCCAGCTTTGTTCCTTCAGGAATGCGTCGACAGTCTGTCCTCTTGAGACGAGATCTGCGGGGTTCACAGTGGTATTGACATACCTCCACTGTGAGGTCTGAGAATGCTCCAGGATAGCTATGACTATTAGTCACAAATGTCTTGAATCTTGTGCTTTCGCTGTACAAGTACTTCAGCACAGCTGTGCTGTCGGTCCAAAAGATAGAATCTTGCAGCTCGAGTTCGAGCTCTTTCTTGAGAAACTTGTCCATCTTGACGGCAGCTACGGCCGCGGTCAACTCCATCCTTGGTATGGTTGGAGACTTTAAGGGTGCGACCCTCGCCTTTGCCATCATCAGGGCAGTTTGAACTATGCCAGTCGCGTTGCGCAGTAGCAGGTAGCTTGTTGTTCCATAAGCTTCTAGACTTGCGTCGGCAAAGTGGTGGAGCTGTGCGGAGACTGGAGCTCCAAACTGCTTCGTCTTGATGCATCTGTCCACTCCGAAGTTCTCAAGCCTTTGCAGTCCTGAGATCCATTTTTCCCATGTCTGGATGACGTTATCTGGTAGCTCCTCGTCCCAGCCATACTTCTGCCTGCAGATATCCTGTAGGAGTATCTTGGCGGGCAGCACCACTGGAGCGAGAAACCCCAAAGGGTCGAAGATAGAGCTGACGAGGGAAAGCAGGCCTCTCCTAGTGTGCGGGCGATCTTTGAGGTTGATCTTGAACCTGAACTGGTCTGATTCGGCGCACCACTGGATCCCCAATGCTCTCTCCACCGGCAGGTTGTCTTCGTCTAAGTCCAGGTCTTGAAACCCTTGGGCTCTTTCTTCGTCGGGGATCGAGTTGAGCAACATTCGGCTATTGCTCGACCATTTCGTCAAGCGAAATCCACCTTTTGCCAACATCTTTCGTAGGCCAGCACAAAGAGTGATGGCGGTCTCTTCGTCGGCGGTCGACTTAAGACAGTCGTCGACGTAAAAGTTCTTCTTGACTGTTTTGGCTGCTTCAGGGCCAAACTCTTCCTCGTGATCCGTTGCACATTTCTGCAGTGCAAACGTTGCAACACTTGGCGATGATGTTGCACCAAAGATGTGGACTAACATCTTGTGTTCGACGAGTTTCTTTTCGTAGTTCCCTTCAGGCCACCAGAGGAATCTGAAGAGGTCGGTGTCTTCATCGCTGACTCTGACCTGGTGGAACATAGCCTCCACGTCGGCCATGACCGCCACGGTCTCTTGTCTGAACCTTGTCAGGACCCCTATTAGGGAGCTTGTCAGGTCCGGTCCCTGCAGAAGCTGCTGGTTCAGTGATGTTCCTTGAAAGCTTGCTCCGCAGTCGAAGACGACACGTAGATTATTTTTAACTGGATGTCTGACTCCGTGGTGAGGCAGATACCACTTTCTTCCTTTTGCTGACTCCTGATCAGCGTTGTCGAGTCTCACGGCGTAGCCCTTCTTGAGGATATTATCCATGTACGCCACGTACTCTGTGCAAAACTTGTCGTCTTTCGAGAATCTTTTTCGTAGGTTCAGCGCACGTTGTTCGGCAACTGATCTGCTGTTGGGCAAGCACAGTGTTTTGTTCTTGACTGGCAGGCAAACACTGTAATGTCCATCCACAAGTTTTGAGGATTGTGACACCATATTCATGAACTGGTGATCGTCCTTTGACATCTCGATGTCTTCATCTTGTCCGGCGTCCGGAAAGTCTACTTTGAACTGCTGCTGCCAAAGCTCGTCTAGCCTGGCGACTGAGATCCGATTTGCGGTCACTGCTGTCCGCTTGCTCTTCTGGCTTGCGTCACTTCCGCCTTTGAGCAGTCCATTAACTGTCCAACCTAGGATCGTTCTGACGGCATATGGTCCTTTGTGCACGCTGCTCACCACTTGGAGTGGCTCCATTGCCTTCGGGACGTTTGCTCCTATGAGCAATCCAACCTGAGCTTGGATAGTGGGAAGCTTCACCTCCTTTAGGTGAGGCCATCGGCTGACATCCTCTTGCCGGGGAATGTTCTCCTTGGAGACGGGAATGGTTTTCCGAGAAAACACCTCTGGAAGCTCAATGAATTGTTTTCCATCCAGGCTGCTTATTTCCAGTCCATTCACAATATTTGTGTCCACAACAGATTCTGATCCCATTGTTCGCAGCAAGATGCTTGCTTTGCGTCCATCCATGTTCAGTTGTGAGATCAGCGACTCTGAGGCAAAAGTAGCTGAGCTACCCGGGTCCAGAAACGCGTACGTCGTTACTTCCTTGGTTCCCTTCTGTGCCTTGACGCGCACTGGAATAATCGAGAGAGCGCAATCTTCCTTTCCGGCCCCAGTGACACCGAAGGCCTCCATCATTTGTACAAGAGCACTTGTCACTTCTTGTTCCGTTGACTTCGCTTCCTCTTGAGAGTCTTTAGAGCGATCATTAAAGTTGTAGTGAAGCAGTGTGGGGTGTTGTCGAGAGCATTCTTGACACTGCACTTTGTCTGTGCAGCTGTTACTCATGTGACCATGTTTCAAACACGCAAAACATAGACCTTTGCCTTTTAGAAAATCTATCTTCTCTTTGTGTGGTTTGCTCTTGAGTTTTCTACAAACTGTAAGGGTATGCTGCTCTCCGTTGCAATAGCCACAGGGCTTGCTGTTTGCGTCCACTGCAGCGGTTGGAGTCTTTGGTGTTGCACGTTCGTCGCTCTCCTTCATGCCTCTAGTCATTTCAGCCTTGGGGGAGTCAACTGCTGTAGCGTACACCTTTTGTGACTTGTGTGTCCTTGTCTTGTATTCTTTTGTTCTCTGTTGACTTGGTTCTTTTGTGGCTGTAGCGTTGTCCTTTATGTTTCCGTAGAGCGGGTGTAGAGCGTATCTAACTTGCTTGTTGACGAAGTCTACGAAATCCTTGAACCTTGCCCTTTTGTTGGTTCTTTCTTGTAAGTCGCAGGCGTGTCTTCTCCAAGATTCTCTGAGTCTGTACGGTAGCTTATTAGCCAGCGCTCTTATGTTGGATGCGTTTTCCAAGTCCTCCATGTAGCTTATATCCGTCATTGTGTTGGAGCAGCCTGTGAGGTACAATGCAAATGACTGCAATGCTGCACCGTCTTCAGGCTTGATTGTCTGCCACTCCAGAGCCTCTTTGATGTAGGCTTCCGCTATCTTGAAGTCGTCGCCGAAGAACTGTTTCAGCATTTGTTTTGCTTTGGTATAGCCTGCAGTAGGCTCCATGTGAATGCAGCTTTTGACCAGCTCATGTGGTTGTCCACTTGTGTACTGCAACAGAAACTGTAGACGGTCACGATTGTCACTGGTGCGGTCTTCCACTCCATGTTCCATAGATCTGATGAATGTCTTGTATTCTAGAGGGTCACCAGTGAATGTTGGAATGGTGAGCTCAGGAAGTAATGAAGCTTTGTGATTCTTCACGAGGTATTCTGTGACATTCGCCTGTTGGGAGATAGCCTTGCTTAGGCTATGAAGCTCCCATCCTTCATTGAATTCCCTTTTTGTTGCTTTTAATATGCTGGTCGTTAGTGGTGCTGCTGGAAGCTGCACGTCCTCTGGTGTACTGGGGGGAGGTGGTGAGGCACGCTGATATAGCGGTTGGAAGTTCCTCTCTTCTCTTTCATCTGTCTTTTCAATATTTAAGACAGTCCTGTCATTTGATGTAGTACATTCATAATTTTCCAGAACTCCCATTTTTGCATCTGACTCAGCGAGAGCCGTCTTCATTGCATGTATTTCTAGCTTTCTTTTTTGTTCTGCTTCAAACCTCACTTCCTCAGCTTGTAGTTGAGCCTCCTTGCATCGTTTTTGTGCTAACCAGTCTGCTTCTTCCTGTTCAAGAGCTAACCTTTCATTTAAAGCGGTGGCCTTTACTTGTAGAGCCGCTCGCTCCATCTGTGCAGTCAGCCTGATTGTATTTGTTGAGCGAGAGCCTGATGAGCATCTACTTATTACTGTTCCAGACTTAGATTTGGTATCCATAGGTTTTTCCTGATTGTTACCATCTTCAGCCGGTTCAGATCGTTTTGTGACCTCTTTCATCCATTCCTCACATTTCCAGAAGAATAAATTCAGTGATTCAATTTTAGGCTCAAAATTCTTCTGATCAGCTTCATATTCTTCCTCTGACATAAAACGACCCAGTTCAGTGTTGACTTGTATTAGCTCTTGTTGCAAATTACTGAAATCAACACGCATTTTGTTATTGACAATGCTGACGTTTGCATCATCTTCCTTTAATGTCACTATTTCTTTCATCATGTTATTTAGCGTTGATAATTTGTGTTTGCGTGCCTTTTCACGTTTAGCAGCTTGCTCCTGCATGGCTTTCTCCGTCAATTTTACTATCCTTTTGCCACCGACTTCAATTCCTTCCATATTGATACAGTTATTGAATCACCGGTCGGCAGTCGCTTTCCACACTTAGTAAAATGTCAGTCACCTGGGGAGAGCGCGCAAGCCAGACGCGCGTTTAATTACTTTTACTTTCAATCCAGACCGCAAGCTGTTAGTGTTATGCTTTTTTCCATTGATCGTATTCTGTAACGTTAGTTATAGCTCCAATGGGATACGCCACTTTCGGGCAAATTATACAAGATACAGCATAGTACAGCTTACTGTTTGACGTCTTCTTTCAGGCAAATCATACAAGATACATCTTACTTGTTGACGACTTCTTTTTTCTTTCGTTCCGCGAAAAGTTCCTTTTTCCAGTCAGGCCTGTCCAAATCCAAGTTCCGTTTTTGATGAGCAAGTTTTTAGACAAAATGTAGTATCCGAAACTTGTTGATGCCGTAAGCTTCAGACGCTCTCAAACTTTGAATCCTCCCGTTCCATATCCGCGCACAAGAAAGCACCGACCACGAAGTAGTATCAACTATTTAATGTCCAATTCGGGTTACACGTTCTTGTTTCCTAATTATATATAGAGCAGCGAGATTAACAAAGTTTATCCAGGGAAATAGAGAGAGAGGTCTAAAAACTGTCTGGCTCCACTCTCTCATCACTTGGCCTGAACACCGGTAAAATCTGCGTTGTTTTCTTTCTAAACCAAAAGCTGTCACCTTGCCGCAGCTGACAGTAATCAATGACATCACTGTTATCCTGTCAAACTAAAAGTCCCTCGGCCTATCAGCCAAATATCCTGTAAGAAACAAACTAACAACAAAGAAAACATTCTTACTGATAGACATGGATTGTCTTAGATATTACTTCTGTAATAATAATATCCATCTATTTATCCTATGAAATACAAGGCCAAAATGCTTTTCTATTAACTGCTATTAACTGAAATTACTCTTAATTACCAGACTAGGCATTTAGGCACCTACAACAACCATATCTGTTCACTACCATGTTGATAAGAGTATTAAACACTTGAAACATATCCCTTTAAGGTACATTTTGAACAGATAAAAGATTTGCAATCACAGTTAACTATGGACAATCATGCAATTATTCGCGATTAAATATTTAATCGATTGACAACTCTTTTTTTTTTTTATATATTTTTTTATTATTGCAGAACAAAATTTATTAAAAGTCAGTACTCAACACACAATGCATAATGAAACTTTCCGTAAAGATGGTTAAAATACATGCAAGTACAGAAACAAGATAAAACAAAAATAGTCTATAATAACATTTTAACCGTATACAGTTTATATCCAGCGAAATTACAATTATATAAATGTTAGTATAGAATATACCCCTAATACCTATTTTCTAAAACCCTACACACATATGCTCCAGCTCGAACCCCCCCCCTCTCGGACCCCCTCTTGGATAGTACCTTCATTATCCCTCACTCCTAACCAGACACTACCATTATAAGCTAGCTTTTATTCTCTCCACCACTTCTACCCACATTGACATTTTGGATTAATTGAGACCCAGAATTCTTGCTGTAGATATTTCTTGATATATCACATCGAGATATGTAAGAAACCACACTTTCCGGCACATTTTTTCCGGTTGAAACCAGCGTGATGCGATCAGTTTTTTAGCTACTGTGATACCCGATAAAACCAATCTCTTTAATTGTGGATTCACTGCAAACTCAAAAACATCATTCAATAGTAATACCGAGGGGTGTACAGGTATATTCCAAGATACAAGTATTGATAATTGTTGGGACACATCTTTCCAGAATGCCTTAACTGGTGGGCAGTCCCAATACATGTGCATAAATGTTCCTTCGTCCCCGTTTGTACATTGGGAGCATTTGGAGTCTTGTTTAAGCCCCATTTTGCACAGCCTTATAGGAGTCAAGTATGTCCTGTGAATATAGTTCAGATTGATTTGTTGATGATCCGGGTTCCTTGATGTAAGTTGGACATTTGCCCAGGCTCCTTGCCAATCAAAGTCATTTTCCAGGTCTGGTATATCCCTCCTCCAGACAGTGTCTAGTTGAAGGGTTTCATACGAGGACGTTAGTAATTGATAATAAAAACCTGATACAAAACCTCCCAATGTTTCTCTTTCATAGAAAAATTTGTGGTATCTGTGGTGTTCAATTGGTATGAGTAATGGAACACCGTGAGACCTCAGACAAAGTCGTAACTGTATGTAAAAAAGCCATGTGGACTCGGTGAGGTTAAACTTTGTGCATATTTCGACATAACTACAGAGGCCCTGGTTATTAAAAATATCCCCTAATGAGTGTATGTCTTGCTCTTCCCATATAGGGAATCTTATAGGGCGTTTTCCCATTAAGAGTGCATTGTTATTGAATATGGGAGTGTGATTATGCCATTCTTGAGGGTTAGGATATTTCTTTTGTGTTTCCCGCCATGTTCTGATTGCATGGGTAATTATGGGGCCAAATTCCCGCTCACAATGCTTGATTGAAAGTTTAGTGTGTGCTATGTCTTTCAGTCTCTGTGGGGCTACTATGTTTTCTTCTAATTCTCTCCAAGATACCAAAGCCTGGGGGTCAAACCATATTTTCAATGGTCTTAATGTGAAAGCCTTAAAATATTGTAAAAAATCTGGAACTGCCATGCCTCCGTCTGCTTTATTTCTCTGTGCGGTGGATCTTTTTATGCGAGGTGGTTTGTTATTCCAAATAAATTTGTATGTGGAGGTTTGTAATCTTTTCCAGTAGCCCTCTGGAGGAGGTAACAGAAGCATTGAGCTGAAGAAATTGATTCTTGGTAATACATCCATTTTAACTATTGATACCCTTGCCTGTACTGAGTTTTTAAGTTTTGCCCACCTGTCCAGGTCGTCTTTGATTTTGTTCTGTATTTTTGTGTAATTGTGCTTCACCGTTTGTCTTATGGTGGGAAATATTTCCACACCCAAGCATCTAAAATGTTTGACCATGGGTATCGCACCTGGGAGGGTTGTGTCTTTTTTTGCACGGATGTTAAGAGGAAGAAAAGCCGACTTCGGCCAATTTATTTTAAATCCCGATAAATCACCAAAGTTCTCTATCAACTTGAGTATATGCGGCAATGTGTTGTTGGGGTTTTGCATGAACAATATTACGTTGTCCGCATATAAACTAATTTTATGTTGTGTGCCCTTGATTACTATTGGTTCTATGTGTTGGGATTGTCTTATAAATTGTGCTAAAGGTTCTAATGATAGATCGAATAGTCCGGGACTAAGAGGGCAACCTTGTCTGGCAGAGCGTGATACCGGAAAGATATCGGAGATGAATGTACCTGTTGTAATCCTGGCCGATGGGTCCTTGTATAGTACTTTAATCATATCAATGAATCCTTTACCTAACCCCATCCTTTCTAATACTGCCCATAGAAACGACCATTCCAACCTGTCAAATGCTTTCATAGCATCCAGGGATAGCATCGCCTTAGGTGTGGTGTCCTCTTTGTCTGCATCTAGTACGTGCAGTATTCGCCTTATGTTATCATTGATCAGGCGACCTTTTATGAAGCAATCGATTGACAACTCTAATATATATTTATGTGTATATTAAATGTTACATATTATGGCAAGTGTTTTGTGTTGTTTCTTTGTATTGCGTTTCATGTTTACGGGACCCCCCTGGAAAACGAGATGCTACACCTCCAGTTGTTCACCCTGCAAACTGAACCAATCATTTCCACACACATGTGACACGGCAGCTCACTTCATGGAGGACATTGTGTCGACGACAACCTGCACAGTGGCAACATGGTTCATGTGTTCATGTGGTTCATGTGGTCATGACGTGTGGATGTGGTCATGTTGTCATGTGGTCATGATGTGTGAATGTTAGAGCTGTCCCCGAAGCCTGTTTTGGGGCTTCGAACTTCGCCAGGGTTTTTCGAACGGATGTTCGAACCTTTTTAATCATAAATAATTTGTCTGGTTCAGTACATTACATTTTACATTTAGTCATTTAGCTGACGCTTTTATCCAAAGCGACTTACAAGTTCTGTACGACAAGCCATCAGGAAGGGCACAACTCTATCAGCTGAGTAACAATGTTCATCAAAGTGTTGAGTGCTACAGTGTAGGTTAGTTTATTAGGACAAGTGCATGACAGTACGGTTAGTTAGGGTTAGATATTTTTTTTTTTTTATATATATTTTTTTTAAATTCAGATAATGGTTGAAGAAGTGCGTCTTTAGTCGACGGCGAAAGATTGGACGTGATTCGGCTGTCCTAACTGGGGTGGGTAGTTCATTCCACCATTGTGGGGCAAGGACTGAGAATAGGCGACTTCTCTTTGATGACCCTCCCGGAGCTTGGATAGGAGTAGGTCTGAGGCGGCCAGAAGATGCAGAGCGTAGGGGTCTTGAGGGTGTGTAGTTAGAGACCATTGACCGGAGGTAGGCGGGAGCGGTTCCCTTTGCCGCACGGTATGCTAGGTCGAGGGCCTTGAAGCGGATTCGTGCAGCAATGGGGAGCCAGTGCAGGTCCCTAAGAAGTGGGGTGACATGGGCCGACTTCGGTAGGTTTGAGATCAGGCGGGCCGCTGCGTTCTGAATGAGTTGAAGAGGCTTAGTGGCAGTGGCCGGGAGGCCAGCGAGCAGTGCATTGCAGTAGTCGAGGCGGGAGATGACTGTTGATTGGACGAGGAGTTGGGTGGCTTCTTTTGTCAGGAAGGGGCGGATCCTTCTGACGTTGCTCAGGAGGAATCGGCAGGTTCTGGTCGTCGCTGCGATGTGAGCAGAGAAGTTCAACTGGTCGTCGAGGACAACACCAAGGTTCTTGGCGGTCGGGGACGCAGTCACAGCTGCATTCTCGACTGTGATTGAAAGGTCGGTTAGGGGGGAGGATTTGGCCGGCAGTTACTGGTCAGTACTGTCGAGTCTTGATTTTAGGCACATAGCGCACATTTACGCATAACGTAGCGCATATGCGCATATTGCTGTGGTTAGTTACTGGTCACGGGAGGCTTCAATATCATTTGGATGGTAATCCATTTAGTGAATACCACCTCACCGTACCACCTCACCACGTACCACCTCACCGTAACACCTCACGTACCACCTCACCACCTCACCGTACCACCTCACCACGTACCACCTCACCGTAACACCTCACGTACCACCTCACCACCTCACCGTACCACCTCACCACGTACCACCTCACCGTACCACCTCACCACGTACCACCTCACGTACCACCTCACGTACCACCTCACCACGTACCACCTCATCGGTCTTGAATTGATCAGCGCCTCCCGCTCTCGGCAGCTTCTCTCCACTCTTGGCGTCGGCCTACTGCTCAGTGCAGCCGGGGCCCAATGTGTCTAACACATCAACAGAAAGGCTGCTCAGTGCAGCCGGGGCCCAATGTGTCTCTAACACATCAACAGAGAGGCTGCTCAGTGCAGCCGGGGCCCAATGTGTCTCTAACACATCAACAGAGAGGCTGCTCAGTGCAGCCGGGGCCCAATGTGTCTCTAACACATCAACAGAGAGGCTGCTCAGTGCAGCCGGGGCCCAATGTGTCTCTAACACATCAACAGAGAGGCTGCTCAGTGCAGCTGGGGCCCAATGTGTCTCCAACACATCAACAGAGAGGCTGCTCAGTGCAGCCGGGGCCCAATGTGTCTCTAACACATCAACAGAGAGGCTGCTCAGTGCAGCCGGGGCCCAATGTGTCTCTAACACATCAACAGAGAGGCTGCTCAGCAGAATGAGGAGCACTACAGAGGCGCACTGGGAGGAGCGCAAGCAGTTTTACAACTTTGCAAAAATGACATTTCTGCAAGAAACCGCTCTTATGTTTCCCTACTAAGTGTTACCCAATAGGCAACCGCTGAATTACAACTTTGTTAACGGTTGCCAAATTGATTAAACCTATTCAGCGAGATTTATTGTCCATGGTTAGGGCTGTCAAACCTGATCTTTTAAAAAGGATTAAAAAACAGAATCAATGTTGTACATAATATATAATATTTTTTACGAGGGACGTTTAAAGAGTGCTGACATTTTAAAGTGAAATCATATCCTCGTCTGGAGTTTCTAGTTGTGACTGAGGCTAGTGTTTATGGAAGCATGGGGTTTCCCTCAATCACAGTGAAGAGGAAGTTGGCTAATGGACCTATCTCAAACACTGCCCTCTTTTCTTGATCCTCCAATCACAAGCCTTAATTTACATTGGTGAGTGGAAAAAGATTCACATATCTGCCATAAAAATCGATAGATCGATTGATTTTCACAGACATTATGATAAATGCGCTTACCGTCTTCTCCAGAGTCATACAAGGAGATAGATACCAATGTTCTCTCTGTGCTTTCAGTAGAAAGCTACCTGGCTGTAAGATAGCCTTGCTTAGCACAAATGAATGGAAGCAGATACGGACCACTAGCCTAGCTTAAAACAAAAGCTGTTTGCCAACAGCTAGGCTAGCTGGCCTGTATCCACTTCCATTGATTTGTGCTAAGCTAGGCTAGCTTGAAACAAATGCACAATCGTTTTCTTCTGAACGCACAGAGAGGGAATTGGTATCTATCTTGTCTGACTCTAGAGAAGACAGCAGGCGCATTCACATAACGTCGGTGTGTTCCTTTAACTAAGGCCAGACATTGGCAGCTGGCGCGTGGAGAATCTGACTAGTCGGGCTGGCATCCCGGTGCACACAGTGGGCTGGCATCACGGTGCACACAGTGGGCTGGCATCCCGGTGCACACAGTGGTGGCCGAATGCAGAACTTCAAATTCTCTGCAAATGAGTCATTTTGTTCTCAGGAACCTGCCGAAGTACGTTCCAGCAGTCAGTGTGACCATCGCCTTTACTTTGTATTGGCCGATAGTATCGTCTGACTGATGATATTGCCTGGCTGGCTAATAATTATTGTCTCACAGATAACACCGTCAGAGTGATAATATTGACCCACAGATATCTGTCTGGCTCTGCTTGTGACTGTAGGTGCTAACATCCTGACTCCTCCTGACTGTAGAATCAGCAAATGATTAGATTGCATTTTATTGTCAGTACAATACTTGTAGTACAAGTACAGAAGTGGGCTTCTAACCAGAGTGCAAAGTGAACAGTAAAGTGCATTGCAGTATACAGTGTAACATGTGAATATGTGGAGTATAACAAAGCTACAGAGTATGTACAGTATTAGTATATACAGTGGTACAAGTATGAATACACTATGGTAGTAAACCATACTAGCCAGTGGTATAACTAATAAGAGTAGGTATGGAATATATAGATGTAGATAAGAGTATATCAAGTATATACAGTGTGTATTTATGTACACACACACACACAGGTAAATGTATAATGTCATTGTACATTGCTCTCCTACAGTGTAATATGGATATACTATAGATTGAGGTAGGTAGTTATGAGTACAGTGAGGTATGTAATTATGTACAGTGAGGTAGGTAGTTATGTACAGTGAGGTAGGTAGTTATGGGTACAGTGAGGTATGTAGTTATGAGTACAGTGATATATGTAGTTATGTACAGTGAGGTAGGTAGTTATGAGTACAGTGAGGTAGGTAGTTATGAGTACAGTGAGGTGAGGTATGTAGTTATGAGTACAGTGAGGTAGGTAGTTATGAGTACAGTGCGGTAGGTAGTTATGAGTACAGTGAGGTAGGTAGTTATGAATACAGTGAGGTAGGTAGTTATGGGTAGTGAGGTAGGTAGTTATGAGTACAGTGAGGTAGGTAGTTATGGGTACAGTGAGGTAGGTAGTTATGAGTACAGTGAGGTAGGTAGTTATGAGTACAGTGAGGTAGGTAGTTATGGGTACAGTGAGGTAGGTAGTTATGAGTACAGTGAGGTAGGTAGTTATGAGTACAGTGAGGTAGGTAGTTATGAGTACAGTGAGGTAGGTAGTTATGAGTACAGTGAGGTAGGTAGTTATGAGTACAGTGAGGTAGGTAGTTATGGTACAGTGAGGTAGGTAGTTATGAGTACAGTGAGGTAGGTAGTTATGAGTACAGTGAGGTAGGTAGTTATGGGTACAGTGAGGTAGGTAGTTATGAGTACAGTGAGGTAGGTAGTTATGAGTACAGTGAGGTAGGTAGTTATGGGTACAGTGAGGTAGGTAGTTATGAGTACAGTGAGGTAGGTAGTTATGAGTACAGTGAGGTAGGTAGTTATGAGTAGTGAGGTAGGTAGTTATGAGTACAGTGAGGTAGATAGTTATGGGTACAGTGAGGTAGGTAGTTATGAGTACAGCGTAAGACAGTTGTAGGCAGTAGATACAGTAAGTATGGATTGAGTATATAGGCAGCAGAGTTCACAGTTCATATGGTAGAATGCTGTGGGGTGGTGGACTAACCACTCAAAAGAGAATGCTTGTGACAACATGGGCTCTATGACTGCATGGGGGTTCCCAGTGACAGGAGGAAACCAGCTCTTTATGTCCCGATACGTCACATGGGTGGACTGAGACTCTTCTAACGTCTTTCATTCATATCAGATCAGACACATGTGAATCATATCAATACACTACAATCCCCGTCACTGTTGGGTCTCCCCGGGTGGTTGTGGTCAGAGTTAAGACCGGAAAACGTTCTGCTTTTCATTTTCAGGATGTGGCTTTTCTGCTGCACAAGGACTTAAAGACACACATCACTGGTGGTAAAAACCTTTGCGGGCTAGACTGGCAAAGCATGCAAGGTTGGGCTGGTATTGATGCTGGCGCTAGAGCTTCAGACTGCTTGTGTGTTTGCAGTTCACGTGGCGTTTAGTGTGCTAGTGAGCACGTTGTAACGATCCAGGTTTAATGTTATCTTTCATATGACAATGATTGTCGAAGCCCCTTGGTTAACAACTGCATCGGCTCTGCATACCGTTGACGGCATAGACCTGCAGTCGCTCACAAGATTTACACGAGAATCCAATGTAATCTGTAATAAAAGGTTTGCACAACGGGCACTGTAAAATAGTTGTAAAGCCAGCCAGAGATGGCTCCGAATGAGCCTAATATTTTCACAACGTTACACTCTCTGATTCAGCATGTGTCACAACCGATACATCAACCCTCCAGAGACCACGCTCCAAGTTTTGGGTTCCTGTTCCAAACACGGATGCCAGATTTCCAAAAGTATGCTGAAACGAAAGCATTTCACAGCTCATTTGATTTTTCCAAAAGTCAAAAACACTGTAATGTTGGCTGTGTCACACCGTAGCATGGACAATATGTTTGAAGGCACCGGTGTAACAGAATGGGCAGCGGCCCGTTTGGAAAACGTTGTCCAAACGAGTTCCGTATGGCTTCCAAACAACAAGTGACAGGCAGGGGAGGTTGTGGAGCTATTGATTTCACAGGAGGCACAAGAACCTATTCCATCTCAACACACTGTAGCGTTTTATTCACACACACAGCACGTGGTCGGACTGCGTTGCGTTATCTTGAATGCACAAAACGACTAGGAGAATGCCAAGCAGTTGTCTGAGCCTGCAAGGCCATTATCCAATTTGAATGTATTTGTAAGACCGCATCGCACCAAAAAAATAATAAAAAAATACTTCATATTCCATCTGCTCTCATATGAAGCACTGGCTAAGAAGGACGGTAGACGTGGAAGACGCCAAATCATCTCGATTCTAATCTAAAACACATATATAGTGAACATACAGAAGAAGTCATTGTCTTTGGGAGAGTGAGAGTGTGTGTATGTGTTTGTGTGCGCGTTGGTGCGTGCATTATAAATAAAGCTTCCTTATTCAAAAAGGGTCACAAGGGGGTTGAGTGAAATCTCTGTGAAATCCTTCTATCACTCATCATGAAGTCATTATCATCTAATCAAAAACATCCAGACGTCGAGAGCCTAATCACAAAGGATGAGAAACAGCAGAGAGGGGGTTTTCAGGGCCAAACATCTGCCTGAAGACAGAAAGACCAAAACGCATGAGCGGAGAGAGAGAGAGTTCCTTACTTTGCATCTACGATGTCGTAGAGTTTCTTGAGGAAGTCGGAGTTCAGGTGGTTGTGTTCCCCGGTCAGAGTGTGGAAGTACACCATCACGTACTCCTTCGACGTGATGTGGTCCATCACATGGATGAAGTACAGCAGGGCCTGTGCACGCACACACAGACACACGTGTGCACGCAATTTAAATGCCAAGGCTTATCCGTGTGCCTCTGAGAGCCATTCATTTTTAAATTAAAATGTACAAGAGTGTGAATCATCATGAATGAATGACTAAGTGCTCCAGCCAGCTGCTACCTTTTCTAGGTCAATGAGAGTGACTGGTATGTTCCGTCCTACAATCACCATCACTGTCCTTCCACACATGTCCACACCTGAGGACAGACGAGACGGACAAGACGGTCACACGTACATATATTAAACCTATGGAACTTCTTCATGAAAAAACACCTCTTCCTCAGCGAGCTAAATCTGGGAGCTGGGACGAGTGAGTGTGAGGAAAACACCCTCCCAGCGGTGATGCATGAACATAATAACTTAAGCCTTATTCGCACAGGACTAGTATTTAGTGGGGACCCATGGTAATAGGAAATTACCCCCGACCTTGTGATTTCCAGATGCGCCTTCGCACGGGATATGTTTTTTTAACCAGGTGTCCTGAGATTGAACTTGACACACCCCTAATTATGACTGTCGGGGTGCGTGATCAAACATGATTGTTTTAAATGGCACTTCAAACTCATTTAGAACGAAGCCAAATGCACTGCCGGAGTACGGAGTACTTCGATATTTTCACAGCGATAAATCAAAATCTATGACAATCCAGCAGGATAACGGTTACAGTATGTGCACCTACTTTGGATGCAATTGTGTTTTTCCATGAAGGAACTGTAAGGCCTATTAATCTCCATGTGGAGAAGATGCAGCACATTGATTTGGCGTTTGCACTGAAAATGCATTTAAAACCTTTAAAACCTAACGTAGACGTTACTACGACCAAAAACAACACGCTACGACCCCGAATTACTGAGATGCTGCTTCGCACTGGACTAATATTATCAGATGACCTCTCGTGTTTAATGAAATACGGTAATTTGAGTTGGAATTTTTTAGGTTACAAATGAACACACATGGTTCGCACAGGGTTCAGATCACGTCCACCGCAATCATTACTAATTACTAGAGGTCCCCAAGTAATACGGGTCCCGTGTGAACAGGGCTTTAGCGGTGCTGCTCTTCTCTTTTAGTGTTGTTGTTGGGAGGCCGTCTAATTATGTTTTTTTTTGCGGTATTTGTTTGTTGAATGTTGGATGCTGCCATATGGACATAGGCCATCTTCCCGGTCAACACATCAAAAACCACAATGGAAATACGTCTGAGACTATATTGTGCTGTCCTTGACAATTAAGCTTCAAAGTAATCCTTTGATTGCCTTGTTTCTTTCATTGCCAAAGTAGCAAAGTAAACTAAACTAAACAGTGAAATTCCCAACATTCATTTCGATTCATATTCATTATACAGATCCATGCAGCTGGATTTCCACTGATCGTTTTTTACACCTCCACACGTAGGATCAAAGACACTAGAAGCTTATCAGAAAAGAACATGCTGCATTTATTTACGTCATTCTTTTCAAATGTTATTTCAAATGCTTAGAGCAGTGAACCTTTTTTGGGTCAACGCCCCCCTATCTGATGGCCATGTCCCATAGCGCCCCCCTATCTGATGTTCATGTCTCATAATGCCCCCCTCAAACTCCTAGACACAATGCAAAATACAGTTTCAGCCCTCAATGTTGATGCTTATGTTTATCATGGGTATCTGTGAAATTCTCCATTAATGTTTCTATTTGGCCCAGTCTGTTGTTGTCAGTTAAGCTTGTCAGTGTTTTCTTTTGTGAAATGACAATAAAGTATAGGTACTAGTATACGGTAGGTGCTATTAGACATAATTGCAATAACCCACCAAGTAAATCATTTAATAATGTAATTTTTATATATATTATTGTCCACATTTACAATGGTTAAATAATAGTAGCATAAATAACTATTTGAAAATCAAACTTGAATGAGGCATTATTGTTGATAAGAAATAGCAGCCAATATAAAGTGAGTGATCCAGAACTCAATGAGCGCATTGTGGTCGAGCGACATGAATATAGGCTATTATTCACACAGGACTTTATATTATTTACTTCTGGAATTCTATTTTAAATGTATTTATTGAAAGGATAAAACCCTTGAGATGAACCATCTCGTTTTCGAGGGGGTCCTAAAATAATTGATAATTACTTTAACAAAAGGCACATTTCCACAGGATATGATTTTACCAAGGTGATATTCAACTTGACTTCACAGTTTCTGGTGACTAATATGTCAAAATAACCTCTGTAATAAACAAGTTCAAGGAAATAAATAGATTCACTCCTGTGAAGCCAGTTTTGTGCCTGAATTTACTGGGATGTGGATTAATGTTATCAGGGACCTGTCTTCACCAAAACACAGCAGGTAATTTGCACTCAAATGTGTACCTTACAAATAATAAACATGGCAGAGATTATAATCAGCTGTGATCTCAGCTGGTCATTAAAGTCCCAAAAGGCTGCTCGACGTGGGACAGTGTGCTCATAGCATCTTTAGGCTTTCCAACCTGTCTTTCTTTAGTTATGTATTGTGGATAAGATGTTTTTCGGCAGAGCATTCCAGAGTGCTATTGACCTATATATGCCAGTGAGTTTGAGAAAATTAGATGTTGGTGCTGATTTTGTTCTGATGTTACCAGAAGCGGCCCCTCTAGTGTTGTATGAATGAATGAATGAATGAATGAATGAATGAATGAATGAAAACTTTATTTAACAGATTGCAGAATGGGTACAATACAGTACGGCTCAATACATACAATTGTTAAGGGGATGCAGACCTGAGAAAGACGTTTGTCTTGTTTCCATCAGGGTCCCCCATTTTCATTTCATATAGACATTTATGACATACACAACATACATGACATTTATGGCATAGGGACATATAGGTATTTAGTACTGATACATTTGTGACATAAGCGGTATTCAAATATACAGTACTGTTACCCCTAGATCCTGACAGAGTATATACATATGATGGGGAGGGGACTGTACATTAGGAGGGGGTGGGTGGGTGGGAGGGAAATATACATACGGCGGGGAGGGAATATATACATGCGGTGGGGAGGAGACTGTCTATTAGGAGGTGGTGGGGGTTTTGGGCATTTACGGTGGCCAGTTTCGAATTGCAGCCTCCCGTGGGTGCTCTTTAAGAGCGGTTTTGAATGTGGGTAGGGATTCACATTCCTTTACAGCTTTGGGTAGGGCGTTCCACATTGTTGTGGCATAATTGCGAAACGTGTTTAGTCCCTTGTTTGAGCCGAATCTGGGTTTAACATGATTTGTTGAGCTTCCTCTGGTGTAGTGGTTGTGGTATTCACTGACCTTTGGGAAGTATTTTGACATGTACATGGGCACCCCGGTCGTATAGTGTATCTTGAAGACCAGGCCCATTGCAAGTTGCTGTACTCTGTCGTCTACTCTAAGCCATCCTAGGTTGTCAAAGTGGGCAGGGGTGAGGTGGGTTCTGGGGTTCAGGTCAAGTAGTAGTCTGACCAGTTTGTTTTGTGGTGTTTGTAATTTTGTTTTAAGCGCCTTTGAGGTGCTTTGGTACCATGAGGTGCACGCATAGTCATAGTACCCTTGAATGAGTGCTCCTGCCAGAGTCTTCAGGGTATTCTTGTTTACCAGAGAGGAGATCCGATACAAGAATCTAGTTCGTTGGTTGACTTTTTTTTATTACATTGGATGCCATTTTGTCACAGGAAAGATTTGCCTCTAGGATGGAACCCAGGTAGGTAATTTCGTCTTTCCTTGTGACAATATTGTCACCCACTGTAACTGAGAAGCCGTCGGTCTTGCTGAGTTTGTTATTTGAACCGAAGAGAATGGACTCTGTTTTGCCCATGTGTAATGATAGTTTGTTATCAGCGAGCCATATGCAGATTTTGCCTAGTTCCATGCTGAGGGTTTTTTCAACCTGCAATTTGTTCTTGTCAGAGACCAGCAGGGCTGAGTCGTCCGCAAACAGGAACAAGTTGCAGTCACAGGCTGACGACATGTCATTTGCATAAATTAGGAAGAGTAGCGGTCCTAGTATGCTTCCTTGTGGAACACCACAGCTCACTGTGAGGGGGGGGGATAGAGTACCGTTTACCTCTACCATCTGTTCTCTCCCCTCCAGGTAGGATTGCATCCAGCTCACTGAGACGCTATCAAAACCAATTGCCTTTAGTTTGTCCATTAGAATGGAGTGATTGACAGTGTCGAAGGCCTTTTGTAGGTCCAGCATGACCATGCCGCAGTATTTGCCCGCGTCCACCTCTTGTTTGATGTGGTCGTTCAAATAGAGGAGGCATGTGTCAGTGGAGTGGGACGTTCTGAAGCCAGATTGGAATTCGTAGATTAGATTTTTTTCCGCCAGGTACTTTTCGACCTGTTCGTAGACTATTTTCTCCATGACTTTCGAGATGGAGGTAAGAATAGAAACAGGGCGGTAGTTGCCTGGGTCTAATTTGCTGCCCTTTTTGTGCAGAGGGGTCACTCTCGCAATTTTGAAGTCCTTGGGGACGTGCCCCTGTTTTATAGAGGTTTATTATGTGTGTGATGACTGGGGTGATGGCGGCTGCTGCGTCTCTGAGGAATTTGGAGGGGATGTTGTCATGGCCAGTGGCCTTGTTAGGTTGGAGGGCGCTCAATTTTTTGAGTACCTCATCGGTTGTTACCATTTCAAGTTTGAAGTCGTCTTTGTGGATCCCTAGGTTTTTGTAGTATGCTACTATGTGTTCTACCCCATAATGCCATGAGTGGGAGGGTAGTTTGTTTACCAGTGTTGTGGCTATGTTTGTGAAGAAGATGTTTAAGTAATTGGCTACATCCAGCTCGTCTGTGATGAGCGTGTTGTCCGTCTTTATGTTTGAGAATCTGGTTTTAAGTTTTTTACTGCAGCCTAGTTGATTATAGAGTAATTTCCAACGTTCGCAGGGTTTGTTTTTGTTTTCCTCAGTTTTGTCGTTGATGAAATTTCTTTTTGCGGTTCTGATCATGGTGTTTACGTCATTTCTTAGTCTGTTTCTTTGGATTTTTAGTTCAACCACATGGGCTTGGAGTTCACTGTTTGAGCTATTGGAAAGCTTTGTCTGACTTTTATGAAGTTCAGAGCATTTTTTGTCTCTGGTTTTCATAGCGGCCAGTATTTCAGTGTGCATCCATGCCTCAGCGCGATTTTTAACCCTGGTGGTTCTTATGGGTGCCATGTTGTTGAGTATTGCTGTGAATTTGGTTTTGAATCCAAGCCATGTTTCTTCAACCTGTGTACCACTGAGTTCATCTGACCAGTCCAAGCTCCCCAGTTCTAGGTTAAAGGCCTCTCTAGAGTAAGTTTTGAGGTCTCTAGATGTGACTGTTTTGTGACAGCCGGCCTTCTGTTTTAGCTTTTTGCGGGTACAGAAAATCATATAATGATCACTTAACCCGCATGCTATCACCCCTTTATTGGAGATCATTGACTTGTCAGAGGTCAAAATGAGGTCAATGGTGGTTTGTGTCGAATCGCATACCCTTGTGGGTTGGGTGATTAGCTGGCTGAAACCGTGCAGATCAGAAAATCTACTGAAGGCCTTGAAGACGGGTGCTGCTTTACGCAGCATATCCGTGTTCCAGTCCCCAATACGAATTTTTTCTACCCCCTCCACCCCAGCTAAACACCCATCAAGTGTGTCATAAAAGCCACTCTGTTCTGGTGGTCTATAGATTGTGCCTATTAGTACTGGTTTCGCCCTGTTTAATAAGATTTCAATCCAAACAGTTTCAATTTAATCATGGTTAAGGTCAGTACGGTTGATGTATTTGGTATCCTTGTGTATATACACACAGACGCCACCTCCATACTGGTTCCTATCCCTCCTGACTATTGAGTAGTTTTCAATTTCAATCTCTGGATCCTGTACAGATGAGTCTAATTTTGTTTCTGTGAAACACAATATGTTAGCCTTACCGTTTAAAAACAACTGTTTGATTTCAGCCAGTTTAGGTCTCAGGCGATTTGTATTAAGATGAAATATGTGAAGTCCATTTTTGCTGGTAATCAGATTGACGTCGTCACACTTGAGGTAACTCTGTTCATTTGTGTCCTGTCCTGTGGTGGGGGAGGGGGGGGCGTTGTTGCTGTTTGTGCCGTGGGTGGGGAGGGGGGGAGGGGGTGATTCTTTGTCCTTTGCTGGAGTCTGTATTCCTCTGTGTGAAAGCCCGCGATGTAGGGGGGGGGCTGGTTGTTTACAGATGTGTCTGATTGTACTCCATTGTGGGGGAGGGGGGGTGCCTTTTGTCCTGGCCCCGGTAGACTAGCTGGCATGGCGGGGCCAGCCAAGCTAACCGTTGGGTCCTTGGTGGTCTCGATGTCCCGCGCCGCTCCCCCTCTAGCCTCTCGCCAAGTCTGCTGGGGCTTCGGTGAGGGTGTGTCGCCGCTTGCTGGTCGGCTGGTGCAACTGCTGGCTGTTGCGTGGATGCTGTTGATCTCGACGGCCGGCGCCGGTGTGAGGAGCGATGCCTCGCTGTTTTGTCCCTGCGACGTGCTGGGCGCCTCGGTTGTGAACCCCGGTTCCTTCCCTCTCGCTGTGGCCTCTCGTGGGTTCTTTTGCAGAGGTGGCAGAGGAGGAATGTTGCCGTTGATCATGTCGTTAGCCGCCGTCTGTGTGGGTAGCAGTTGATCTGTTGTGCTGGCGAAGCTGGCTGCTGCTTCTTGGGTCAGCAGACTTAACTGTAGTCTCTGGTTCCGTGTCATTACGGGACCAGGGTTCTGATGTATGTCACCCGACATGAGCCGATATAATAAAAACATTGATCTCTTATTACACTTGCCTGTCGGGGGTAATTTCTTTCGTTCCGGATTTGCAGTAAGTACTGTGTGGATGGTCGTGGCTCCGAAGGCTGGATGTTTCCTCTCCATGCCCGTTATCAAGTAGAAGTCGCAATGGGACTGCTGATTTGCGTTTTCGCTACCCTCCACTTCACATGTAACCATGTTCAGAAGTCATTTCTAACTGCTGAGCCAAGCTAGATGGCTTACCAGTGCTAATAATGTTCCGCAGTAGCATTAGAAGACTCATCGACTTTATTTTCAACCATCATCAGCCATGCCAGATGTTCATGCATAAAACCAATACTTGTCCTGTATGAACAGCCTAGTGCCAGGCGAGCCGCTTTATTCTGAGCAACCTGCAACTTTTTAAAATTAGATTTTGTAGCCGACGACCAGATAACAGAGCAGTATTCTAAATGAGACAAAACCAAAGAATTAATAACAGATTTCATTATGGAGGGTGTGATGAAAGCAGATCATAAAAATTCCTCTTCCCATTTTAATGACAATATTATTGATATGTTTAGACCAAGATAAAGAGCTATCAATAGTAACTCAGAGAAGTTTTATTGTGTTCACTTGTTCAATTTGTGTGGTACCAATTGACAGTTTTAACTGAGGATGCATGCCCAACATGTGTCTAGATCCAAGCACAATGGCCTTTGTCTTAGAGATATTTAACACCAACTTGTTGCACTCAATCCATTCATAAATGTCTGTTAAGGCCCTGTTTAAGGTGTCAGTTACAGCTTGCTCAGATGTAGCTGCACTGTATACTTATGGATGACAGGGTTATGTGTGGGCGCTCTGCACACCAGTCCCCTCTTCAAATCTGCTGCACATATCAATCTTGTGAACCTGGTGTTGTCCTGCCAATGGGTAGGGTCTAAAAAGTTATTTAAAAAAACGAAATTCAAATAATGTTTCTGAAATAAGATTTTTGGATTTTGATCGTGCTCACTGCATGGAGGCCCATCTCTGAGTCCAGTCAAGTTGCTGCTCTCAGAATCCCAAGGAGAGAGCATCACATGGGGACTGCTGTCATCTGTTCAAACGTTGAGCTTTTTAACACTTTTTCCTGCGTTGTTGAATATTAGACCAACATTTTGTCTTCATCCTCTTGTTGGATTATTGATGGACAGGCCTCCGAGGAAGTTACAGGTGAGCACAAACTCAAACACACACACACACACGCAAAGCATCCCAATAAATGTTGGCCCGATTCTTATTGGCATAGTTTAGAATTATGTTTATGTTCATCATCTAATCATGGTATTAATTGCTCATGAAAGAAATGTCATAATATATCTACACGTTTCCCTAAAAGCTCAAAATGCCAGGTTTATGTCTGGACTCTATTTTTTAAAGCCAGATTGCATAATTCCGTCCTTAATTCCGACCAAACTAGAAGATATTAGCCCCTAAATGGGTCATTGTGACACAGCATCAAAGGAAATTTAGGCCTGTTTACAATTTATATACTTGTTAGTCGAATCTATGTTGCATTGGCTATTTGCGTGTTCTATGCATCAATGAACATGCAAGTAAACATGTTCAAAGTGCTGTTATGTGTAAAGTGTAGCTCCTGAAGAAATGGTGGAAATGCACAATATGAACCTGCTGGGGCAATTCAACTGGCAATATTAAAGCAATTATGAATACCGGTACATTAATACAAAAAAAACTAGCCGCCCCTTTGAGCATCTCAATGCTCCCCCTTTCCCCCCCCGACACTCTCTGAACGCCCCCTGGGAGTGCTACCTACCACCCCCCCTGTTGAGAAACCATGGCTTAGACTAGAGCTTCAAAAGCTTAAAGACATAAGAGGTTGGTATAATTCATATCAGGTCAGAGGTTAGCACAGAGGCTCTGCCAAGTGTAGTAACACTGCCCCCTGCTGACTGTATGGCTCAATGACAACACATAGATTGATTGATATTAGGAAACAAATTACAAAATGATGTTATCCCAACAGCCATAACCTAGAACATATGCAGTAGGCAGGGAAATAAAATGTATTGATTCTGTAAAATGATTTGAATGTTCTCATCGGTCAGAGAGAAGAAGACGTCCAGCTATGACCACACAGGCCTTTCTTTACTGTGTATTTTTAATCCAGCAAACCAGTAATGAGAAAAAAGATTATTGCCTCCCCATGCCTGTGTTCAGCGGAGCGAAAACATTTATTTCCCTCTCTCACCTCTCCAGGGAGTAGGGATTCAAACACCATGCAAACACACTCACGTGCACTCTCTCTCCGTCTCGTCCTCTCCCCCTCTCGTACACAAACCATCATTTATTCATGTTCACATACACTTGCAAACAGGAGAGGGACATACACAGTGCAGTCAGGTACATATGGCCTCCAAACATGACCTAACCACAGCAGCTGGTTTAAAACCCTTTACTTTTTAAAATTAAAATTAGTTTTGGTACCCAGTTGTCATGTGTGTCGCATACACACACACACAGGCGCACGCACACACACAGGCGCACGCACACACGCACACACACACACTTACCAGTTTGATATAAGGCCTTCAGTGCAGCTATGTCTGACAGGTCTTCTGCTCGAGCTCGACATAACCAGCGGTTATAACTACAAGAGGAACAGAAGTAGTTACACATAATATACATGAATTACACCTATAGTTACACATATACATTAATTACACATATACATGAATTACACATATAGTTACATATACATGAATTACACATATAGTTACATTATACATTAATTACACATATAGTTACACATATATTGCCCATATGAATTGCCCCACGCGGGATCAATAAAGTTGTCTGAATCTGAATATACATTAATTACACATATACATTAATTACACAGTTACATATACATTAATTACACATATACATTAATTACACATATGTTACATTTAGTCATTTAGCTGACGCTTTTATCCAAAGCGACTTACACGTTTTGTACAACAAGTCAGCAGGAAGGGTACAACTCCATCAGCTAAGTTGGTATATTCTGATCAGGTCAGTGGTTAGTTAGCACAGAGGCTCTGCCAAGTGAAGTAACACTGCCCCCTGCTGACTGTATGGCTCAATGACAACACAATAGAGTGATCGATACTATGGATAGGGAACAACTAATTACAAAATGATTATGTTATCCCAACAGCCATAACCTAGAACATGTAATTATTAGCGTATATAGTTACACATATGCATTAATTACACATATAGTTACACATACTGTATACATGAATTACACATATACCGGTATGTCTTTTTTCCATTGCATAGTACCTACTCAACTCTACTCGCTTTAGGTACCTGGTACTTCGTTCGTTTCCCACAGCAGGTAGTACTCCGCTTGTGTGTAGAGGCGGGGCCGCTGGCGTACAGCATGAGAGCTCCGTGAGCATAGCTATGTCCGTGAGGGTTTGGAGCAAGCCAGAGTAAACACAGTTTTCAATCAATCAATCAATAACAACATTAACCAGACTCTCGTTGTGTCTATTCTGCTAACGTTAACATTACCTTTCGTGTCTATTCTACTAGCGCTAACGTTACCTCTCGTGTCTATTCTACTAGCGTTAACGTTACCTCTCGTGTCTATTCTACTAGCGTTAACGTTACCTCTCGTCTCTATTCTACTAACGTTAGCATTAGGTAATAACCGGTTTAAAATGGATGATGATGATTACCTCACGTTGTGTCTATTCTACTAGCATTAACGTTACTAGTACAAACAATCAATAGCGAGTTATATTGATCTTTGCACGCTATGTACGCTAGCCGCAATGCTAACTATTATAATGGTAAAACGCAATCACATTAGCACGTAAGCTAACAAATCAGCGATCTTTTTGTGAGACTAAACTCTCCGCTCTTGGTGGTAAATTGTGTTGATGTTGGTTTTGTTTCATCAATAAATGAGGCAGAATACACAGTAAATGTATCCTTTTTTGTTTATTGCACTTGTTCCTGCTGCAAACAAATAATCCTACACGAGGCATTAAGGATGGCGGCTTTCTGTTTTTGTGCAAATGCTCCAACGTGCGACACTTCTATCTTCTGACCAATCAGTGGTCTGCAGTGTTTCACGTCACTTTTCTGGTATCGCTTCTACCCGCTTGGAACCTCGAGAAAGCAGGTACTAAAAAAGTACCCGGTACCAGGTACCATCCGCAAATTTTGGCAATGGAAAACCGAAAAGGCAGAGTAGAGTAGAGTAGAGTAGGTACCATGCAGTGGAAAATGGGCAATAGTTAGACATATACATATTAGGGATGTCCCGATCAAATTTTTTTGCTCCCGATCCGATCCCTATCATGTGATTTTGAGTATCTACCGATACTGATCTTTCCTGATCCGATCAACAACAAAACAAAAATAATAATAATAATAATATATATATTTTTTTTAATCCCAATTTCTCACATTACATTCACCCTGAATGTTGACGTTATCCAGGTGAAACGTTAACTTCATTCAAGCGAGGCATTGCAATCCTTGACATAAATCATTTGATGTATAATTAAATCAAAGGGTCTGAGAGTGTGGCTGGTCTGCCGTTCTGCAGATACTATTGGTTTGTTTTGGCAAAATTCTTCTTCTCTGTGTGACAATAAATAAATTAATGATGATATGCAATTTAAAACCAAAACTAAGGCCTCAGTATGAGTTTAAGACGTGAACATGGTCATGTTTGTTGAATAAAAATCCCCCTTTAAATTTTTTTTGTCGATCCCGATCTTCGGAAAAACGCATGATCGGCCCCGATCCCGATCACGTGATCGGATCGGGACATCCCTAATACATATGATATAACATACATAATACCAGTGGATTTAGAACCTCGCTATACTGCAGAATGTCTTCTCTACGGTGTCCTCTCTCTGCTGGCTCATCTGTCAGCAGGGTTGGGGAGTATTTTATCATTCATTTGGTCATCCTCAGACGAGTTCGCCAGCAGAGATTCCAATCATCGCGGTCCTCCATACACCTGGCCAATTGCGTAGAGCTCTCCACTCCTGTGTCCTTCCTCAGTACGTCCACGTATATTGGCGTGGGACATCCTCTTGTGCGCTAGCTCCTGGTGCCGGTGGCAGTGACCTGCAAGTTTCATCCTCCTGGATGCCACCTTGTCACTCAGCCTTCAGCCTTGGTAGCCCCCTGTACAGATGCTTGTTGGTTACGTGCTCGTTCTGGTCGATGTTCAGTACCACACGCAGCATTCTGGTACAGTTTTAGAGTAGTTTCCACAACACTGTCCGTCAGTGTTCTTTTGTTAGTCGATTAGTGTTTTTCTTCTATGCTTGTTAACTGAATAGTTATAAAGTTATGTCTCTGATGAGCAGTAGATTTAAAAGGGTCCCTCTGCATGACTGTACGCGGAAAACACAATGTTGCAGATTTGTCGATTAAGCTAAATTAACAAAACAATTAGTCGGGGGGGCAGGTGGCGCACGGAGATTACGTTCGTCACCAACACCGGGAGACACTAGGATTCGCCTGTTCGCTCCCGGCGTTGCTATCAGCTTGGCTGTCCTCTCACGCTGATACAATTGGCTGTATCAGGGGGTGGGAAGCTGAAGGGTGGGTCCTGGGCGATGTGGACAGCGACCCCTACAGTTCGGTCGGGGCGCCTGCTCAGCGAGGGTTGGATCTGAGGAGAGATAGTGTGGCCTCCCACACGCTACACTCTCCCCGGTGAGAACCTGCGCGGCCAGGTTGGCCTGCCCCAGGCTGCACATGCGTCGGAGGAAAGCATGTGACAGTCTCCGGTCTCCCGGACCAACAGTAGGGGAAAGTACGCAACAACCAGGAAGGGTGGGATGGGAGAAAAATCGGGAAAAAGGAGGGGAAGAAAGATAATAAAAAAAAAAAAAAAAAACACAATTAGTCAACAAAGTCCTATGCGGAGTAGTGGACTAATCCAGGACGGCTCTAGTATTCTGGCATCTGATGAAAGGCATCGCAGGGTACACCCAGGTGTAATTAACCACATTAATTATGGTCCTGTTCCATTTAGTTGTGCCAGGGCCTTGGTAATGTGTATGTTGTCTTACTGGAATGGCTGTGGCACACCTAAATGGAACGGGTGATTTATGTTATCAATTACACATGTGCTTACCCTGCGATGACATGTCAAAATGGCCACCATGAAAAGGGCCTATTAAATAAGTAATAATAACACACAAGAGGGAGTTTATCGTGGTTATTGGCACCCGGTGTACTGCAGCCACAGGAGCAAGGCTGTAGGTGGATTTCCGTAGACCGGCAGACCAGCAGACCAGCGCCAGTAACCACAATACTGTACCATTGCTTTTATACAAAACATTTTTAAGATCGTTTCAAACATCAAACAAAGACAGACGTTTTGGGTTTTTGATAATCTTACTTTGGTTCTCAACCAAGAAAAGAACAGCTGCCCACCACTGCTAAACCATCAACATCCTGGCTCGCTCAAGTTCCAACATCCAATCAACGGCAAGAGTGACCAGTTTATTCTGGCTTGTATATATTTATATGAATGATTCTGCCCAAGGGCGGCTACGTGGCGTAGTGGGCAAGGCGCTCGCCACGAAATGACGGAGACGCTGGGCTTGCCTGTTCGAGCCCAGCGCTCCACATTTGCTTTCAGTTTAGCTGGTCGTCCGTACTAATACACATTGGCCGTATTAGGGGGTGGGAAACTGATGGGTGGGGATCGGGCGTTGTGGACAGCGACTCCTACAGGTCGGTTGGTGCGCCTGCGCAGTAGAATCAGGAAGTGTCGGGGGCAGCGTGAGCCTCCCACGCGTTACTCCTCGCCACTGAGAGATCGAGCTGCGCAGGTGAAAAGATGCGACTGCTGTTACCTCAAGTACCGGAGGGGACTTGTGCTATGTATGACTTAGTCCACATTGCAGCCGGCTTGTGGGAGGCAAGAAACAGCGTCCGTGACAGGGGAGGGTTGAATTGGATGATACGAAATTGGGATGGGAGAAAAATATAGAAAATGGGAGAAAAAGTGGATAAAAAAAATAATAATAATGATTCTGCCCAAACGTGAGACTACCAAAACAAATGTATTAATGGCTGCAGCGGTGGAGAGCGTGTGTGTACTGGAGTGTGTACTGGAGTGCTTGAGTGGAGCTTGATTGCTGCGTGGGTCTTGAGGGCTAAAGGTTTTACTTTGTAGCCCAATGGAAAATGTGTTGTGGTTTCAGTGCAACAGGTGACTGTAATGTAGAGAACACCACTGAGGACGTCAGGTACAAGCTCCTATGTTGCAATTACTCTAGAAGCACTTGTGGTGTTCCACCCGTTCAATCACAATCAATGAAAGACTATAGAAACAGGAAGTCGTTTAGGTCAGTGTGTTCATCTCACTTCCTCTGGTGTTGTTTCTGCACGGTGGCCTCCGACTGCTGGCCCTGCAGGATGAGTTTACGCTGCTTGTCCACGTCTCCCTCCATGCGAGCGAAGGCGTGGTTCCCCACCTGCCCCAGGTCCGAGTCCAGACTGTCCTCCTCGGAGTCGTCTGCACGCACACACATAAGAGAACAGGTATTCTTAGCGCACACACACAAACACACATAAGAGAACAGATATTCTTAGCGCACACACACAAACACACATAAGAGAACAGGTATTCTTAGCGCACACACACAAACACACATAAGAGAACAGATATTCTTAGCACACACACAAACACACATAAGAGAACAGATATTCTTAGCGCACACACACACACATAAGAGAACATGTATTCTTAGTACACACACACACAAACACACACACATAAGAGAACAGATATTCTTAGCGCACACACACACACACATAAGAGAACAGATATTCTTAGCGCACACACACACACACATAAGAGAACAGATATTCTTAGCGCACACACACACACATAAGAGAACAGATATTCTTAGCACACACACAAACACACATAAAGGCCCTCCCATAGTCGAGCAGACTGTACACAGAGCAGACTCCGCGGAGGTCCGCGCGGACTCTTTGAGCTTTGATCTCAGCGGACAGCAGACCCACAGCAGAGTGCAAGTGCGAAGCTCCTATTTTCTGACGCGCGGACGTCCGCGCTGCTGACTTGGTGTCACACAAAACGCTGCTCTGCGTTTTGGTTGACATCGAACTGCATTTAATGTGACGCCGATCTGCATTTTACTCTGACCACTCGCTCCGTGCCAAGAGAGATGTTTGAATGGCTTTTCTAAATGAAGTGTGTAAAATTGCCAGTTTTATTTCGAAAGAATGTTATCTCCGTTTCCAATATTTTGAAATAAAACTGGTGCTTTTATTTCATGCAATGCGTGTTTGTCATTTCAGCACCACGTGCTGTCCACCTCAAGCCTATATACCTGTTATTCAAGTGCGTAAAACTGCCCGTTTTATTATCTAAATATTGGAAACGGAGATAACACTCTTTATTTTGATATCGGATGACGACGACATGACAGAAGTTGAACAGCGTGGGGACAATTGTGTAAACTGGCGCGTGACATGTAGGAAATAGACCAAGGACGTCCGCTGAGATCTGCTCGACTATGAAAGCTCAAAGAGTCGCGCGGACCTCCGCAGAGTCTGCTCTGTGTACAGTCTGCTCGACTATGGGAGGGCCTTAAGAGAACAGATATTCTTAGCGCACACACACAACACACATAAGAGAACAGATATTCTTAGCACACACACAAACACACATAAGAGAACAGATATTCTTAGCGCACACAAACACACATAAGAGAACAGGTATTCTTAGCGCACACACACAAACACACATGAGAACAGATATTCTTAGCACACAAACACACATAAGAGAACAGATATTCTTAGCGCACACACACAAACACATAAGAGAACAGATATTCTTAGCGCACACACACACAAACACACATAAGAGAACAGGTATTCTTAGCGCACACACACAAACACACATAAGAGAACAGATATTCTTAGCACACAAACACACATAAGAGAACAGATATTCTTAGCACACAAACACACATAAGAGAACATATATTCTTAGCGCACAAACACACATAAGAGAACAGGTATTCTTAGCGCACACACACAAACACATAAGAGAACAGATATTCTTAGCGCACACACACACAAACACACATAAGAGAACAGATATTCTTAGCACACACACAACACACATAAGAGAACAGATATTCTTAGCGCACACACACAAACACACATAAGAGAACAGATATTCTTAGCGCGCACACAAACACACATAAGAGAACAGATATTCTTAGTGCACACACACAAACATAAGAGAACAGATATTCTTAGCGCACACACACACACAAGATAGATATTCTGTGTTCTATTTTGATTGAACACACAAACACACAGGGTACATTATGATTGCTAATACACACAGTAGACATAAAGTATATTCTGTATGTAAGAGTTGATATATATAACACAAGAGATATACTTATGACCAAGCAGTGGATTTTGTACATGTACGTATGTTTTATTCTGTAAATAGTTGTGTTTGACCTCAGCTTGTGTTTGATTGGTTGGAGTTGTGTGACCTTGGGAGAGAGGGGACATGGGCTCTGCTCCCAGCCCTGCATGACATCACACCTCAGGCCCATGTCTGTTTGCAAGGTTCCCTAAACAATGGTATTGTATAGAGGTGCAGTGCCACTATGACAACGTGTCAGTGCAACCATGTGTTTAAAAATAATAAAAAAAAATATTTGGGGCCAGTTTATTGCATTTTCCAGACCACCTCCTAAAGCCCAGGATTTATATATATATATATATATATATATATATATATATATATATATATATATATATATATATATTAGAGGTGGGCATAGATAATTTTTTTTAATCTAGATTAATCTATCTGCAATCCTGGATTTAATCTAGATTAAAATGGCAAAAAAAATGAAAAAAAAAAAAAAAATGCCGAAGCCATTCAAAATATGTGTGTTCTACCCAAATAATGACCAGAAGTAAGTCCTTACTTTTTCTTTCCTCCTTATGTTTCTCAGGCCAGGTGGCCCATTACACCATGAGCTCATCTCCCGTTTCCAAAATGCATTACAGACTGTTTGAAAAAGCTGTTTTGCTATGATAATTGGTAATGAAATATCAAAATAATGTTCAATAAGATGTACTTGTGTTTAATAAGTTGTTTTATTCAGAAGTTAACACAAATAAATAATATTACCAGTACAGTACAGTATCTAGCACACTCTCAGGAGCAAAACAGAAAGAATCATTTCAAACTTGAACTATGTGACATGGCTTGAATCAACTGCTGCAGTGGAGTTGCTCAGTGGCCAATGGTGTTAACTGTGGTTGTACTGGGCAGCTCCCAGGTGTGAATGGAACTGTGTGAATGTGAAGCAGGGCGTTCCTTTTTTAGAATTTTTTAGATTAATGCGTTAATTATATTATCGCCCAATACTAGTATAGCGTTAACGCAGCACGTTAACGCCGTTAACGGCCCAGCTCTAATATATATATATTAGAGCTGAGCTGTCTGGGTCTGGGAGCCATACATTAGTGTGATGTATTGCCCTTAAATACTTGCCGTAGTTCCCAGCGTGACGTTGTGGTACCCGGAAGTGATTGCACAAGTATGTACCTGAGCTGTAGTCGGAATAATGTGTCAAACTAAAGTAGTGGTCCGGTAATCATTGTTATACAGGTGAGGTTAAGAAGTCCTCAGGATATAACACAATTAGGTGATGAGGACGTCTGAATCTGCGCAATGCAAGAAAGAAGAAGTCCGTCGGGACCTTTGTTTACCTTATTAACGTTAGCTTAGCGAGTTAGCATGTTAGCTCACGTTGCCCGGCACTTGGGAAACATCTACAAGAAGAGGAAAGGAAATCCACTTAACACACTAAATGAAGGATCGACTGGACTATCGTGAGTGTTTACAACAGAAATGGCTTGGGTTATTGGAAATATTGGGCCGTTTAATGACAATGTGGAGCAATGGAACTGTTACACTGAGCTTGAGCTACACTGAATTTGTTGAGAAACCTGCTTCTGCAGCAATCTGTGTGTGAGCAACCAGTCAGCAGCATTGTGAATTTAGAGATTCACTAAAAGACACATTGAGAGACAGGCTTGTGTGTGGATTAAGAAATGAAGGTGCACAGAAGAAACTACTGACAGTGATTTGACACTGGAGAGAGCTGTCAATATCAGTGGAACAATGGAAATGGTATCAAAGGAAGCCCAGCAGTTGCATGCAACGACGAGTAGAGTGCACAAGGTCAGTGACGGGCAAAGCGGCCAGGGTCCGTGTTTTCGTTGTGGAAAAACAGGACATCTTGCACCAACATGTTGGTGTAAAGAAATGGATTGTCGTAATTGTGGAAAAAAAGGCCACATAGTGTAGAAATAAGAAGGGCACAGAAAATTACGATAAGTCTGGTTTTAAAAGAAACACTGGAAATTACAAAAAGAAGAGACATGTTCATGCTGTTGAACAAGGAGATAGAACAGCTAGTGACTCCTCAGATGAAGAGGAGAGGATAAATCTCCTCCTCTGGTCATTATTTGGGTAGAACACACATATTTTGAATGCCTTTGGCAGACTTTTTTTTGTTGCCATTTTGATCTAGATTAACTACAGGATTGCAGATAGATTAATCTAGATTAAAAGAAATTATCTAATATATATATATATATATAATACCTCTAAGAGCAGGCATGTCGTCAATGACAATAGTAAAGAAAAACAGGAAACCACAGAAGAGAAAAAGAGAACCCATTGATCTACACTGGAAACTAATGTGGGGTTTCATGTCCAAAGAAACGCGGAAAACATGATGAATTACATCCTGAAGAGATGGGAAATGCTCACTTTAGATCAGGTTCCTGAGCTATTAATCCGCTGTTGTTTGGGACACGTTCCTCCCTGTCGTCAGACCACCTGTTGGATGTTAGGCACCCTGCGCTGGCCAGCTCCACTCAGCCAGCTCACACAGAACATACGCTGCTACTCACTGGGAAACATCAAGCCCTGAAGGAAGGTATGGCTCATTTAACAATTACAACGCCTCTCTGATTGTATTTTAATGTGTGTGTTTGTGAGAGTGTGTGTATGTGTGTTTCTGTGTGTGTGTGTGTGTGTGTGTGTGTGTGTGTGTGTGTGTGTGTGTGTGTGTGTGTGTGTGTGTGTGTGTGTGCAGAAAACTGCAGGCCAATTAACGAGACAAGTAAGTAGCTGGGCGAGTGGTGGTGGGGGGGGGGTCCTTTTTGTGTGGCTTAAACCAACCTCTGAAATGTTTCTTACCATGTATTAGAATGTAATTGGTGGATTCAAATAAAGTAGCTGAAATATGAGAGGAATTGAGTGAGCGATAAAATGTGGTAGAAATAGAGAGAAATCAAATGTGATAGAATGGAGTGAGAAGTAAAGCGAGAGGTAGAGAGTGAGAGACTGTGTGTGTGTGTGTGTGTGTGGACACATATTTTTTACATTTTATTTTGATCATTATTCTTTGAAATTATCGTACGCAGGAATCTAGGATAAAGTCAAAGAAAATGTTCATAAACGAGGACCCAAGAATATATTTAGGTGAATTACATTTTTAAAACACTAGTTTACATCATGATGACTGAACCGTGGTAATACAGAAACACACAAGCATATCCCCAGAACAAGTCAATGTTTATGTTTATCCAAGATCCCCATAAGTTGTTGCCTTAGAAACAACTATTCTTCCTGGCGTCCACACAAAATAATTAAATAAAATATAACCATCACATGATGTACATTCACACATTTACAATCATCAATAAAAACTATTGAAATTTAATTAAAAGAAAGAATAAAAAGAACATAGGAAGTATACTCGTTATTGGGCACCATGCGTTGAATGCCAACAACGAGTATACTCATTATTAGATTGTTTGATCTTTTTCCTTTGATCCCCGCTCTACAGACTCGCCTGAAGCGCTCTGAATCACTTTGGCACAGCCACATACGCTGGAACTGAAATGCCGATCGAATCTCACCAGATGGCAGTATCGTCTACCATTTGAACTCGGATAGGAAGGCAGCAGTATTGTCAATGTGATGCCACCGAGGCTCGCTGTGGGGGAGGAGCTCTTCCAAAGCAATCGCAAGCAGAACTGCTTGCCTCAGAACCTATAGTGTCCAGTAGACACGTGCAATTACATATGAACTTGTAATCGCGATCGCCGATGGGATCATTGGAATTATTCTTTTTGGATTACCTTCTGGCTAAGGTAAGGACCCCCTATGTCTATTTTACCAAACGTGAAACATGTTTAAGTAACGATCACAGTGGCTTACTGTACCGGTCATAGACGAGGCTTTTTCTAACAATCGGATTTTCGGGGTAAGACTAGGTTCTCTTAAGGCACAGATGTTTCTTATATATTGGATCAGACTACCCTTCTACCCTCATCCATGACAGCCTGGCATGCATCCCTTCCACACTGGCCCTCATAGAGCAGTGAAGAGCCAGACGTGCAGCTCTATTCTGAGTAGGGTTGGGTACCGAACTCTGTACTTTTGTACCGACCGAATCAGTACTGCATATTACACACCATCAGAGCTATCAAATCTTCCAGCATTTTCACACAAGGTTTCAAACAAAAATTTTCTTGAACTTAAGTGGGTACATGTAACAGAAAGACCAATTACAGAAGCGCCTTAACCCTTTGGATGGGCAGCTGGCGAGAAGTAGAGGAGCAAGGAAAGTTTACAAAGTCTAACCTTGTTATCAGGTACATTTCAGTACCTTTACATGTTTGGAAAGACCATACGAGGTCAGAGGAGTTTGATAATATTTACTGAGGATGGCCAGATCATTTGGATATTTAAACATTTAAAAACGATATGATCATGCCATTTATTTTGTGTGTGTAACAATAAATAACAAAATGTTAAAAATAAGTTTGGACTTATTTTTGACAACTGATTGACTTTTAAAGCACTAGAACAGACTGCTGGATCAGTACTGAATGAAGCGGCCATGATTCTAGTGATTCTACCTTCAAGGCTGCCGGGTTTCTCTGCGATTCGGATCTGCCTCTCGGGGACGACCGGCTCCCCCTCAGAGTTGCCGATGTCAGCCGGGATGAGGGGCAGGCTGGTCCTCTCCTCGCCCTCAGAGCGGGGGAAGTACAGAGGCAGCAGCTTCTTGTACACGGACTAGGGGGGAGACAAACAGAGGACACTCGTCTCACATGGACTAGGGGGAGACAAACACAGAGGACACTCGTCTCACACAGACTAGGGGGAGACAAACAGAGGACACTCGTCTCACACGGACTAGGGGGAGACAAACACAGAGGACACTTGTCTCACACAGACTAGGGGGAGACAAACAGAGGACACTCGTCTCACACAGACTAGGGGGAGACAAACACAGAGGACACACGTCTCACACAGACTAGGGGGAGACAAACAGAGGACACTCGTCTCACACAGACTAGGGGGAGACAAACAGAGGACACTCGTCTCACACAGACTAGGCGGAGACACACACAGAGGACACGTCTCACAGACTAGGGGGAGACAAACACAGAGGACACGTCTCACACAGACTAGGGGGAGACAAACACAGAGGACACTCGTCTCACACAGACTAGGGGGAGACACACACAGAGGACACGTCTCACAGACTAGGGGGAGACAAACACAGAGGACACGTCTCACACAGACTAGGGGGAGACAAACAGAAGACACTCGTCTCACACAGACTAGGGGGAGACAAACACAGAGGACACACGTCTCACACAGACTAGGGGGAGACAAACACAGAGGACACTCGTCTCACACAGACTAGGGGGGAGACAAACAGAGGACACGTCTCACACAGACTAGGGGGAGACAAACACAGAGGACACTCGTCTCACACAGACTAGGGGGGAGACAAACAGAGGACACGTCTCACACAGACTAGGGGGAGACAAACACAGAGGACACACGTCTCACACAGACTAGGGGGAGACAAACAGAGGACACTCGTCTCACACAGACTAGGGGGAGACAAACACAGAGGACACACGTCTCACACAGACTAGGGGGGAGACAAACACAGACACTCGTCTCACACAGACTAGGGGGAGACAAACACAGAGGACACTCGTCTCACACAGACTAGGGGGAGACAAACACAGAGGACACACGTCTCACACAGACTAGGGGGAGACAAACAGAGGACACACGTCTCACACAGACTAGGGGGAGACAAACAGAGGACACACGTCTCACACAGACTAGGGGGAGACAAACAGAGGACACACGTCTCACACAGACTAGGGGGAGACAAACACAGAGGACACACGTCTCACACAGACTAGGGGGAGACAAACACAGAGGACACTCGTCTCACACAGACTAGGGGGAGACAAACACAGAGGACACTCGTCTCACACAGACTAGGGGGAGACAAACAGAGGACACTCGTCTCACACAGACTAGGGGGGAGACAAACACAGACACTCGTCTCACACAGACTAGGGGGAGACAAACACAGAGGACACACGTCTCACACAGACTAGGGGGAGACAAACACAGAGGACACACGTCTCACACAGACTAGGGGGAGACAAACACAGAGGACACTCGTCTCACACAGACTAGGGGGAGACAAACACAGAGGACACACGTCTCACACAGACTAGGGGGAGACAAACACAGAGGACACTCGTCTCACATGGACTAGGGGGAGACAAACAGAGGACACTCATCTCACACAGACTAGTGGACTAGGGGGAGACAAACAGAGGACACTCATCTCACACAGACTAGGGGGAGACAAACACAGAGGACACTCGTCTCACACGGACTAGGGGGAGACAAACACAGAGGACACTAGTCTCTCACAGACTAGGGGGAGACAAATACAGAGGACACGTCTCACACAGACTAGGGGGAGACAAACAGAAGACACTCGTCTCACACAGACTAGGGGGGAGACAAACAGAGGACACTCGTCTCACACAGACTAGGGGGGAGACAAACACAGAGGACACTCGTCTCACACAGACTAGGGGGAGACAAACACAGAGGACACACGTCTCACACAGACTAGGGGGGAGACAAACAGAGGACACTCATCTCACACGGACTAGGGGGAGACAAACACAGAGGACACACGTCTCACACAGACTAGGGGGAGACAAACACAGAGGACACTAGTCTCACACGGACTAGGGGGAGACAAACACAGAGGACACTAGTCTCACACAGACTAGGGGGAGACAAACACAGAGGACACTCGTCTCACACGGACTAGGGGGAGACAAACACAGAGGACACTAGTCTCTCACAGACTAGGGGGAGACAAACAGAAGACACTTGTCTCACACAGACTAGGGGGAGACAAACACAGAGGACACACGTCTCACACAGACTAGGGGGAGACAAACACAGAGGACACTCGTCTCACACAGACTAGGGGGGAGACAAACAGAGGACACGTCTCACACAGACTAGGGGGGAGACAAACACAGAGGACACTCGTCTCACACAGACTAGGGGGGAGACAAACACAGAGGACACTCGTCTCACACAGACTAGGGGGAGACAAACACAGAGGACACACGTCTCACACAGACTAGGGGGAGACAAACACAGAGGACACACGTCTCACACAGACTAGGGGAGACAAACACAGAGGACACTCGTCTCACACAGACTAGGGGGAGACAAACAGAGGACACTCGTCTCACACAGACTAGGGGGGAGACAAACACAGAGGACACTCGTCTCACATGGACTAGGGGGAGACAAACAGAGGACACTCATCTCACACAGACTAGTGGACTAGGGGAGACAAACAGAGGACACTCATCTCACACAGACTAGGGGGAGACAAACACAGAGGACACTCGTCTCACACGGACTAGGGGGAGACAAACACAGAGGACACTAGTCTCTCACAGACTAGGGGGAGACAAATACAGAGGACACGTCTCACACAGACTAGGGGGAGACAAACAGAAGACACTCGTCTCACACAGACTAGGGGGGAGACAAACAGAGGACACTCGTCTCACACAGACTAGGGGGGAGACAAACACAGAGGACACTCGTCTCACACAGACTAGGGGGGAGACAAACACAGAGGACACTCGTCTCACACAGACTAGGGGGAGACAAACACAGAGGACACACGTCTCACACAGACTAGGGGGAGACAAACACAGAGGACACACGTCTCACACAGACTAGGGGGAGACAAACACAGAGGACACACGTCTCACACAGACTAGGGGGAGACAAACACAGAGGACACACGTCTCACACAGACTAGGGGGAGACAAACACAGAGGACACTCGTCTCACACAGACTAGGGGGGAGACAAACACAGACACTCGTCTCACACAGACTAGGGGGAGACAAACACAGAGGACACTCGTCTCACACACTAAACTCAAACAGAGCTGTCCAAATATGAACCTACTGCGATAGCGCTGTTAGTAGTATGGCTGTAGCTGCACATTGGAAACACAGACACACAACAACATGCTGGAATGCACGTTATTCACACAAGCCAAAGTAATAACATCAGAGCTGCGCCTAATGATTGTTTAAGTAATCAATTCATCCAATGATTATAAATCAAGTGCATCTAAATGATTAATTTTCATTAAAAAAAATTACATTCAAGTTAAACTTTACTTGAGTTTTATTTTTTCCTATGAATGCACATTGGAATGGAGCTAATAAACAGGCTTTATTTATTTACATTTAAAAAATGTTGATCGGTCATAGTGCTTCTAAATGAAATGAGTCTTTGTCTTTTGTATTTCCATCAGACTTTCCAACTAGCACTAGTGAAAGGTTTCGAAGCATCAATGTAGTCATTTTTATTGATTATTCTTTTGTAATTGATTTATTCAATTCAGTCAATTAATTAGTGACACACCTAAATCACATATTGGAGTGGTAACCCCCTAAATGCAAGCAAACACAACATGGTAAAGACAGCGTTATACACAAGTTAAAGCAGAATTAGGTCTAGACGACATCGACAAAGAAACAATGCAGTTTCCTTGACAACCATGACGACACTGTGGATAATATGCAGCGACTACCGGGACCGTGATTCTATTGGGATCAAGCCGGTGAATTCAGGTGAAACTAGGCAACCATGAAATGAGACAGTTCCTCCCAACAGATGAGCTTGTGTTGAACAAGTTGCTACTTTCCCGGGGCAGATCAAATTAGACAAACACAAATATGACTGAACCCACGCAACCAAGCGGCTATTTATTGTCATTGTCGTTACCAAGGTTCTTTTGCCTAGAGGCTGTTGTTTGAAGGCATTACAGATTCTACCTTTAAACACATTAGCCTGTAGATGTTAACACTTTGTGCGCCATTCACGTCGTACAACGGGTTTCAAGTTCATGCGAATTCTGCCAGATCACGGCGTACGACGTTATTCTGATCATATTTCATATTTTCGCCATGGTATTCATATTTCACTCACGGAGCCTTGTCTGATGCTGTTGGACTCAGCACAACTCTGCAATGCTTCAACACTGCCACCTGGTGGATGATCGGCGAGTTGCCAAACCGGATATGCCGGTTGCATATCGGTGCGTCTCCTAAATCCGTCCGGCCACTCGCATATCATCCCAGGACTCTAGCCACACACCGTGGATATGGATCAGCGTTTCCGTTAGCCGGTAATTACCGGTTTTTGACCGGCAAAATATGTTGAAGTCCGAATATTTAAATATCTCCGGTCATAATGTCCGGTGAAAATAATTTCTCTAAGCACAATTTTATTATTTGAATTGTATTAAAATAGGCTCAAATTAAATAGCCTATGCGATGAACAAAACAATCATTACATGTTGCTTCACGCTGATAAAGCGCGGATGGCGCCGCTCGGATGTGAATCTTTTTTTCTTTCTTTTTTTGAGCCTGTCTGTCTGCCCACCACAGAGACCGCTGATGCCGTGGTGAAAGAAAACAGAAACAGAAATGTCGAGCGTTCAGGCCCGAGTGGAAAGTTTAATTCTCCTGGCTGAGGTGCGACATTATATCCACATTTTCCAGTTCACTGATCCAGCCAGGGTTACCAGTGACACAGTTCATTCTGGAACCTCAGATCCCCGCTGATCATGAGGTTCTACAGTATCGCGTTGGATCCATACACGTATCGATTTTTTCGAATGGTGATCAGGAATTGGAATATACCAGTTGGATACCATCTGATGTCAGGTAAGGACTCTATGTTATCAGTGTTAGGATAATCAGAGTAAGTTTGATGAAGTTATAAGCTGTTTTGTGAAATGTCTTCTTGTTTCGGTTTCACTAAAAGTCCGAGAGGAAATCAACAGGGCGATTATCCGCGCGCGGCCGTAATGTGCTTGCGTGCACGTATAATATTGATCATCTAGCGTTTATTTGAAAACGATTCATAAAAAGGCCGACGAATATCAACGTTGTGGAATATTCCACTAAAAGACTATTTTCATAGAATGCTCCAGAAAGAGCTGTTTTTTATCTGAAAACGGGGGCTTTTCTAACTGCTCTGAAACGGCAACGACGCGATAAACAGCCTTGACAGCACCGACTGGAAAATAGTCTTTGATAATGCGATGGGCAGATTAGACACATAGCCATAATTTAAAACATAGATTAGGCGATATTAACGTTAACATTGGCGCCGATGGTGGCATTCAGCCGGTAAAAAGGAAAACCAGGCTGACCGGCATTTCTCGAATATGTCCGGGGATAGAAATCTTGCAGGACATCCAGACCGGCACGAATATGTTCTAACGGAAACGCTGATATGGATCGCTGCCATAACTCAATAATCCACATGATTTGGGCGTGTATTAGTATTATACAAACCGGAAATGGATCGCCTCGATCCCCATCAAATAACTAGGATCTGTTTGCTCCAGTATCATCGCCCAACGGTAAGAGGAGGCTACCGTGACTTTCAGCGTTTTTGTTTATCATTATCGATGCAAACTGCTCTGATCTATATATCACCCATACTACATGAAGCATTTAACGACGATCACGGAATTATAAACGACCCCCCCCCCCCCGTTTACACGCGCATGATCAGTCATAACGTTTAGGACCATGTACAGTTGAAATTTTTTATATAGCTCGGATCGGTATCAAACGGCATTTGATAATCTATATAATGCATTTATGCCTATATCTCACGTTCTAGGAATTACTGCAGAAAACGATAAAAACATATTTATATTCTAGACGGTATTTTTGTATGAATGTGTGAATGAAAAAGTAAAACGTTCCTACATCCTGAACGATAGATAATCGATGTTGAATGGGCCATAGTAATGTCAATTTAGCAATACAATTTAAAAAGTTATAGCCCTGCAAAGAAGGTAAACATCTCCATAGACTTAGACTGGTGGCAGTGATCAAACATTGATGGATATAAGCGTAGCAGTTAATGTGTTAACCAACACAAACATACATTATAAATAGTCTAGTAGATAGAGGGGGGTATCATGCACCCCCCGGAAATATACTTCTAACCAGACTTTCTAGAACGGAAAAAAGGTGAAAATAATGATAGGCTATGTTAACAAGTTGTCAGAGTGTCCCATGTATCATTTATATGCAAATTAAGGACGCAATTATTAAAAAAAATTGCAAAAAGAACTGTTTCATGATTCTCAGCCCAAAATTGCAGATAACTGAACAAATGAGGTGTCTAGACCCATGTTTTGAGGGTCCAAGATCACAATAACACTATCCCTAGAGTGATCACATGTTTCTATGTAATTTTCCTATGCAAATCTGTGCCGTCAATACAAAATAATCACATTTTTACTAATTAGTTGAGTAGGAAAGCGGATACTATCATGCACCCCCTGGAAATATATTGTTAACCAGTGTTTCTAGATAGGAAAAAATGTGTAGACAATGATAGGCTATGTTAAAAATCTGTCAGTGTCCCATGTATCATTTATATGCAAATTAATGATGCCATCATCAAAAAACGAATGTAGCTATTTCAGCCAATATTGCAAATAACTGAACAAGTATGTTGTCTAGACCCATATTTTGAGGGTCAAAAATCATAATAAAACTATTGCCAGAATGATCACCTGTTTGTGGGGAGCTAGTATGCAAATTAGTGGCACCTTTACAAATAATAAAGCATTTTACCAATAATAGACTAGGCAGAATTTCAGAAAATGTGCTTGTATAAAGTGCTGAAGGCATTTCGTGTTTATTTTCGGTACACAACATTTCTAGGGGTATTAAGGGGTGCTGAATCCAAATCTGCTGTATACCAAGCTCAAAAATGTCAAATAAGGCCTCAAAATTGAGAAATCCAACATGGCCGCCAGCACCAGGCCCTCTCTCCACAAAAACAGGTGCTAAACCCACAGTTTTTATTCTACTGACATGAAACTTTGCACAGAACATCTGCACCTATGGAGGAAGAAAATAGGAATATAGCTGGGGTGCAACCATGAGTAACAGGGTGTTTTTGACTGTCTAACTGTAATCTTTGTATAGGCGAGGATAAAAAAAATGATATTTCTTCAGTGTTTGCAGGAATACTACAGCAATTTGGTAATACCTGTACAGTGTTGGACACCAACATTAGAATCCCCCAAGTCTATGAAAGTAGCTCTTATAAATCTGGATATATAAGCCTTTTAATGTAAGCATGCTGTTTTAGGCGAATTTTCAAAAAATAAATGGTGGGGCTTAATGAGTTAAGGATGACTACACAAGGTACAAACCTGAATTAAATGTGCTTTTGTAAGTTTTCTTACATACATCAACAAGGACGTAGTCACACCGGAGATTCAAGAATCCATACTTGGCGCTGAACACCTTGGACAGGCACAACTGAACATGTTTGTGGACAAACGTTTGTGTGAACCTCCAGATAGTGACCAGCACCTGAACCTGAAATCACCCATTCGAAAGAACAAAGCCAAGACATTTGCCTCTTTGTATGAAGTTGTGCAACTTTCCAAGAACAAGCAAAACACCATCAAAGTGGACAGGCAGATTCTACAAAGGCTCATCACAGCTTACAGAGCAGGTCGTAAGGTAGACCTTGACAATATCCTCCAGCATGAGTTCATGCCCATCCCGCCATCTCTGGCCACAACTAACGGGAGTCTACATTCCACCAACAAGTCTGTGTTCGCAAATATACTGACGAAACAAGTTAAAACCCCTGCAGATCTTACCCTTCAGGGACCCAGCTGCCTGGTCATTGATGGCCAAGCTCTGGTAATGACACTCGGAAAGCCACCTGACACTACAACATTTGGTGACTATGCCAACAAGTTCACTGACACCGTGTTGAAGATGGGAGCAAAATACCAGAGGGTAGATGTCGTCTTTGACAGATACCATGACCAATCCATCAAAACAGGCACAATCTGAGAAAAGTGCTGCCAAACTTCTACCAGCATGTGACTTGTTCTACGAGAGGCGGGAATATTTTAGACCATTGCTACTCGCAATTTAAGAGCGGGTACAAATCACATGCTGCCAGTCCTTTCGGCAAGTCAGATCACGACACCATATTTTTTGTACCGCAGTATAAACAAAGTCTCAAGCGCATTCCTGTAGTATCGCGAGAGGTGAAGCGCTGGACGGTGGCGTCGGAGGAGACGCTCCAAGCGGCACTAGAATGTACAGACTGGGGGTGTTCCACGATAACACAGATAATATGAATGACTACACGGAAACAGTGCTGGACTTTGTTTGTACTTTGGTAGAAGAAACAATCCCCTCTACCACAATTAGAGTTTACCCAAACCAAAAGCCCTGGGTAGACAAATCCGTCCGTGAGGCTCTGAAAGCGCGCACCTCAACATACAATGCCAGGCTTGTGACAGGCAACATGAATGACCACAAGGTGGCGAGATACAATGTTAGGAGGACAGTAATAGAAGCAAAAAGGCGCTACAGGGATAAAATTGAACTTCAATATGAACAGGCTGACTCTAGAGCTATGTGGCAGGGCCTCAGAACGATGACAGATTACAAAGGCACCTCCCTCAAACTGAACAGTGACATCCAACTGGCAAATGATCTCAATACCTTCTATGCGAGGTTTGAGGCTGGGAATAACAGCACCAGCCTACAAACCACTGCAATGGAGGGGGGGGGGGCACTGCTGATGGAGACTCAGTGTTCAGGATAACAGAACATGAGGTGAGGAGGACGTTTAAGAAAGTGAATATCAGGACATGAGGACTTGACATGGACCACACACATTGACAGTGTTATCAAGAAGGCACGACAACGCCTCTACTTCCTTAGGCGCTTAAGGAAGTTCAACGTGAGTCAGAAGATCCTCAAGAACTTCTACTCATGCACAATAGAGAGCATCCTGACTGGCAATATCACCTCCTGGTTTGGGAATAGCACTGCACAAGACCGCAGCAGACTACAGAGAGTGGCCCGTTCAGCCGAACGCACAATTGAAGGTGGGCTTCCCACTCTCCAAGACATTTACAACAAGCGGTGCATGGGCAAGGCTAAGAGAATAATCAAAGACTCCAGCCACTCAAAAAACGGCCTCTTTGAACTGCTGCGGTCAGGCAAGCAATACCGGAGTCTCATGGCAAGCACAGAGAGACTCAGAAGGAGCTTCTATCCCCAGGCCATCAGGATGCTCAATGAATGAACAATGAACAATAAGCAAACCATCAACACACCCACAGCGCACATACACTCACTTAAATAAACAACACACTGTAGCACCCACTTTACCACTTTAGACACACTTTACACTTTATATTTATATTATTGGTAAGGAAATTGCACATCATTCTCATTCCTTATTGCACCTCACCACTACAAGGTGGCACCACAAGCTAAGCTATACCTCACCATTTGTGTACCAGCTGTACATACTGTATATATAGATACACTGAACAATTTAGTTGTTTACACTTGTTTACGTACTTGACTTCTTGACTTTCTATTTTATACTTATTATACTTATTTCATACTATCTTGTTATTATCTAGCACACTCTCAGGAGCAACACAGAAAGAAACATTTCATGCAAAGTATTCTGTATGCTGTATGACAACTAATAAAGAAACTTGAACATTCACTTATATTGATATGGTAAAATAATCTTTTTATTTTATTATATTAGAATCTATTATATTCTATTCAGGAAAAGTGGCATTGGATGAATCATGCAACTGCAAGACACCTGTGACACCTGCCTGAATACGATTGATTACTGACAATAAATTACTGTATCTAAGCTACTGTACGCATATTCTTTCTTATTTGGTTGATGAGTTATGCATCAATAACGACCACAGTTTCTGCTATAAATATGAGTTTCAAGCAACATTTTCACAACTGATCTAAAATTAGGATATGATTTTAAATTCCTCATGTATGCAAATATATAAAAACACATTTCATTCATGTTTCTACCTTGTCTAGTCAAAAAGATATGCACTTAAATAGATTTCAGCCTGGCGCTGGCGGCCATGTTGGATTTCTTGGATTTTGAGGCCTTATTTGAAATTTTTGAGCTTGGTATACAGCAGATTTGGATTCAGCACCCCTTAATACCCCTAGAAATGCTGTGTACCAAAAATAAACACGAAATGCCTTCAGGGTTATGATTTTCTGAAAATGTACCCTGTCTATAAAGACACATCATATTGTAGATGACTGAACAAAAAAAGATGTGGACTCATGTTTTGAGGATTAAAGATAGTAATACAATTTCTGAAGTGGTCATATATCTCTGGCATGCTTATACAAGAGTGCTGCTTTCACTGCCATTTATTACGTAGGTCTACATGTATGTAATACTTTAAATACGTCCTCTGTTCTGGATATCTTCTTGGTTGACACAACATTCAAGTATTTTTTTCTATTTGTATTTTGTGCCCTAAACTACTAATCATCATCACTAAAACAATTGTCAAAGTCTCTCTTCGATCTCCATCTCTTCCTCCGCCTCATCCCACTCGTACTCTCCATCCTCCTCATCCATGTTATTTTTTGTTATATATATACTGATGATCCTCCTCTACCAGCATGACCAACCTCTCTATATACTAGGGATGCCCCGATCGATCGGCCACCGATCGTTATCGGACGATAATTAGTATAAATATGCGATCGGGGAATTCCGATAATTAGTCATATTCGCCGATCGCGGAAACTGATCAAGTGGATATCTCACTCGCTTGTCTCAGACGCACAGGACCTGCAAACTGCTCCTCCTCCCTAGCCCCGCCCGTACCCGTGTAGAGTTTGTAAACACAGAGGAGGCGGACCTCCTCTGCTGAGTCTAGATAGTGCATTCGACCTGAGCTAACGTTAGCTACCTAGCTATCGTTACTGTTTAAACAAAATTACCCAGTCAACTATTCACTTTTAGTAGGCATTGTCTAACGGTATTTAGCCGGCTAGCTACCGATAGCTCCTGATATCAACAAATGCTCCAGCAAGTCTTGTAGTGCATGTTGATACCTCCGTTAGCTCGCGTTAGCTGACGTTAATTCACTGTTCAAAACGAAATGTCCGATTGAACTAAATAGTTGTCTTAACGTCATCTAGCCGGCTAGCAGTAGCTACAGATAGCTCCTGATATCAATGTCTTATAACATTGATTGAATGCGTATTCGAGCTGAGGGCTTGCTGAATGTGAAATGACCAAAGCATAACGTTACCAATAGGGTCCCGCTGCAGCGCCGGAGAATCCTTTTTGGTAGCTGGAGGCTACTAGAGTACACACAGACAGTGGAGCTGTTTGCAGATAGCGAGCATTTTGACTTGTTGCGTGGTGGCGATGTCTCGCAGATAATACAAGTACAAGTCTAATTATATAATATATATATTTTATTAAAAAAAAAAAAGAATTATATAAAACAATTTTTAATTTATTTTTAATCAAAAACGATCGGTATCGGATCGGTATCGGCCGATATGGCTCACGACGATCGGTGATCGGTGATCGGTGGCAAAAAACGTGATCGGGGCATCCCTACTATATACTGATGATCCTCCTCTACCAGCATGACGAACATCTCACATACTGGTGACCCTCCTCTACCATGTCAGCATGACCAACCTCTATATACTGATGATCCTCCTCTACCATGTCAGCATGACCAACCTCTATACAGTATACTGATGATGATCCTCCTCTACCATGTCAGCATGACCAACCTCTATATACTGATGATCCTCCTCTACCATGTCAGCATGACCAACCTCTCTATATACTGATGATCCTCATCTACCATGTCAGCATGACCAACCTCTCTATATACTGATGATCCTCATCTACCAGAATGACCAACCTCTCTATATACTGATGATCCTCCTCTACCATGTCAGCATGACCAACCTCTCTATACTGATGATCCTCCTCTACCATGTCAGCATGACCAACCTCTATATACTGATGATCCTCCTCTACCATGTCAGCATGACCAACCTCTCTATATACTGATGATCCTCCTCTACCAGAATGACCAACCTCTCTATATACTGATGATCCTCCTCTACCAGAATGACCAACCTCTATATACTGATGATCCTCATCTACCATGTCAGCATGACCAACCTCTATATACTGATGATCCTCCTCTACCATGTCAGCATGACTAACCTCTCTATATACTGATGATCCTCCTGTCATGTCAGCATGACCAACCTCTATATACTGATGATCCTCATCTACCATGTCATCATGACCAACCTCTCTATATACTGATGATCCTCATCTACCATGTCATCATGACCAACCTCTCTATATACTGATGATCCTCATCTACCATGTCAGCATGACCAACCTCTATATACCGGTACTGATGATCCTCCTCTACCATGTCAGCATGACCAACATTTCCAGATACCTTGATGAACCTCCTCTACCAGCATGACAAACCTCTATATACTGATGATCCTCATCTACCATCTACTTGGGGGGGATGCGGACCGGAGGGGGACTTTCGTCTTGTCCCCCATTTTCAATTCATGATACAGCACAGCTTGAATACATGCACACCCTGATAAATAGTTTTATTTGGTTCTAACTGGATTTCATCTCTTGTTTTTTATCTCCTGTTTTACATTTATTTTTATTCTATGATACATGTTTTTCTCTATTCTATGATTCATTTTCTTTGTGATATATGCTTTCTTATGTTCTATCGGTATATGTTATCTTGTGTATATGTATGTTGTTGGACCCTAGGAAGACTAGCTGCCGCTAAGGCATCAGCTAATGGGGATCCGTTTAAATAAATAAACAAATCCTCATCTACCATGTTAGCATGACCAACCTCTATATACTGATGATCCTCATCTACCTGGACCACGGCACTGGCTCCCCGACCACGACACTGGCACTGCAAGCTAATACATGTGTCCGAACTGGCTGAGTCTCTGGGCTCAGAGTACTGCAGCACTCTGCTGGGATACTATGACTTTTCTGGGGATGACTGTGCCAGGGCTTTAAAAGGAAAGAGACAGGTGAATCCGTTGAATAAGCTGCAGAAGAACCCTAGATTCCAGAAGGTTTTTTGTCAGCTTGGCGCATTGTCGCTGGTATCAGATGAGCTCCAACAGGAGATGGAGTCCTTCACATGCATTATGGATGGCCATGGTCGGATTAAGTCAGTTGATGCTGTGTGAGCCAAGATGCTGCAGAAAATGATGGGTGCTGATAAAAGTCCTGGATGCAAACTCCAAAGTAGACCTTGAACGCCTGCCTCCTCCCAAGGTCTGTCTCATCCCACATGTACAGCAAGCCAACTTCAGAGTTGCCTGCTACAAAAGAGCAGAACAGTCAATATTCAAGAGGCCCAAAGCCTATAATCAAAGTATGGACTGGGAAAAACAATGGATGAGGTGTTAGAACCTGTCTGGACGGTTGGACCCATCCTCCGTCCTTCTCTTGTTGAGGTACTGGCCCAGAAAGTGGAGTCAGAAGAGCAAGAAGCTCTTGATAAGGAGGCAGATTATGCAAAAAATAACATGGATGAGGAGGATGGAGAGTACGAGTGTGATGAGGTGGAGGAAGAGATGGAGATCGAAGAGATAGACTTTGACAATTGTTTTAGTGATGATGATGATTAGTAGTTTAGGGCACAAAATACAAATAGAAAAAAAGACTTGAATGTTGTGTCAACAAAGAAGATATCCAGAACAGAGGACGAATTTACCGTATTACATACATGTATACCTGTTAACATGTAATCTCTTTGCGTCTATACTACTGGCAATACGGTAGTCTAGGTTGCCCTCTTGAGGCTGTGAAACGCATGCGCAGTTAGTCTGTGTCGACCACGAGGAAGATGTCCACTGTTCGTGTATGGCTTTGTATTGGTGTTATGCAAGTTGATTGAATAAACCAAGTTAACAGAAGATAAACGTTGTTTATTTATAGTAGACTAACATTGGTAGCAGAGGATGGTTAGCAGAAGATGGCTACTGCTAACTACAAAGTTCCACCGAAGTTCGACGAATCTCGACCATACGAGTGTTGGAAAAATGAGATCGCCATTTGGAAGCTGGTTACTGAAATTGATAAGAAGAAACAAGCCCTCGTCGTTGTCCTGGGGCTGGAAGGAAGGGCAAGGGACATCGCTATGGAAATACCCGCTTTGGATTTGAACAACAACAATGGTATGGACACGCTGCTAGCAAAACTAGATGGCATGTTTCTCAAAGAAGAGAGAGACAGCGCATACGATGCATACTCTTTTTTTGACTATCAAAAAGGAGAGCTCCGTGTCCATGGCGGACTATGTGATTGACTTTGAACAGCGATACAACCGAATGAAAAAGTACGACATGACTCTTCCTGACGCCGTGTTAGCTTTTAAACTTTTAGACACGGCTTGTCTAGATGAGAAAAATAGACAAATGGCGCTGACTGCGTGTACAGATTTAACGTTTGCTGCAATGAAGTCCGCGCTGAAGAGGATCTTTGGGGGGAGAGTGCACGGCGACACATCAAACGGAATACACGTTAACGATGAAGCGTTATTCACAAAGCAACGCTCACAAGGAAGATTCAGACGTCCCAACAACGCAGCAGTTTGGACAAGTTGGACAACAAAGGCAACCGTCACAGGGTACCAACCCACTGGATAGGTTCGGTAAGAGATCAAAATGTGCTATATGTCAGAGCACGTTCCATTCGGCTAAAGACTGTCCTCACAAGAGTAGTGAGCAAGTAAAGCTAACTGAAGATCGAACAAGGGTAGAGGAATGTGACATCACACTGTTTACTAAAGCCTCACTGTCTGAAGCAGAGGTATTCCTAACCGAGTCCTTAGGGACGGCTATCATTGACACTGCATGTACCCGCACAGTGTGTGGAGAAAAATGGTTGGACAGCTTCGTCGCTGATCTCAGTCAAAGTCAAGTGAACCAGATTGTAAAAAGTGAAACTCCAAGCTCCAGACCATTCCGGTTTGGAGATGGAAATATAGTGCATTCTTCCAGAATACTGAAACTGCCTGCCAAAATAGGACTGACAAAATGTCGAGTGGAAACTGAAGTAGTCAAAGCTGATATCCCACTACTTCTGAGTAAGACATCACTGAAAAGGGCAGGAACCATCTTGGACATGGAGAATGATAGAGCTGTGATGTTTAAACAGAATATCCCTCTTGAACTCACCAGTTCAGGACACTACTGTATAGATATCAGAGACAAGGACACAGGAATTAACCAAATTGAGATTAAGGATGAGGTCCTTACGGTCACAGAAAACAGCCAGGATGAAGATGAGGTCCTTACAGTCACAGAAAATATGACCTCAAATGAGAAACACAAAGCTCTCCTGAAACAGTTTGGTCACGCCTCTGCAGAAAGACTACAGCGACTCATCCGCAGTTCGGGAAATAAAGACAAAGATTGTGACACTATTTTACAACAAGTAGTACAGGAATGTGACATATGCCAGAGGTACAGCAAGACCAAGCCGAAGCCTGCTGTGGGCTTGCCTCTGGCTTCGAATCAGAGTACAATGAAACGGTGGCAGTGGACCTGCACGAGTTGGAACCAAGTTTATGGTACCTCCACATCATTGACCAATTTACACGTTTCAGCGCTGGAAGCATTGTGAAAACAAAGAACTCCTCTGTGATAGTGAACTCTTTTCTTCATACATGGATCAGCGTCCACGGCCCGCCACGGAGACTTTACAGTGACAATGGAGGAGAATTCAACAATGCAGAGTTCCGTGACATGGCAGAGAACTTTAACATTGAGACAAAAACCACGGCAGGATACAGCCCCTGGAGCAATGGGCTACTGGAGAGACACAATCAGACCCTCACCGACATCATCCTGAAGGTCAGACGGGAAAATGGATGTGACTGGCAAACAGCCCTGGACTGGGCTCTCATGGCTAAGAACAGTATGCTCAATGTGCACGGCTACAGTCCTCATTGTTATGTATTGGGTTGGGTTTGTCCCAGGGCGATCGCCGTACTCGCCCTGTATATGTACGTGGTGATTGCGCACCTGGGGTTGTTATTGTATTTACCTGCTATCAAGTATAAAGCCTTGTTACTGAGTACCTCCGTGTCTGTGATGATTCCTTGTTATATTACCAGGATCAGATATAACAAATTGGCGACGTGGACGACGGAACTGCGCGGCATCCTTGGTCGAAAGAAAAGTTGGACTTTGGAACTAAGGGCATTTTGTTGACATTAGCAACGGAGCTAATACGTGTACCCTGAGCGGCTCTGAGCTATGCGTGTGCGGCACTGCGGCGGACTGGTAACGTTGATGTGTGTGTGAATGTCGGATCTAGACACAGACAGTGATAAGACTACGGACAAACAAGAAGTGCATGTGGTAACAAGAACAATGGCTGGAATATTGGGGAGTATCGGCCCCTTTGATGAGAGCGTGGAACAATGGAGTTCATATACGGAGAGATTTGATTTCTTTGTGCTCGCAAATGACATTAAAAACATTAAGATTGTGCCCACGTTTATGAGTGTGATTGGGGCAAGGACTTTCAACATTCTACGGAAAACGGGGGAAATGACATATGCACAGATTGTTACTGCATTGACGGGACACTTTTCTCCTAAACCACTCCTGATAGCGGAACGGTTTCGGTTCCATAGGAGGAATCAAGAGGAGGGGGAAACTGTAACGATGTTTGTAGCAGCACTTGTAGCAGAAATTATCTGAACACTGTGAATTTAATGAGGTATTAAATGACACCATCAGGGATAGACTTGTGTGTGGACTGCAGAGTGAGGCAGCACAAAAAAGACTGTTAACAGAACATGGGCTCACCCTACAAAAGGCCATTGATGTCAGTGTGTCAATGGAATTGGCAGCCAGAGAGGCACAACAACTGAGTGCGTCTGCCAAGATGCATCAGGTTTTTAATGTAAACCAAAGACAAATGTCAGGACAGGGCATGTGTTTTCGGTGTGGCAAGCCAGGGCATCAAGCGACGGAATGTTGGTGCAAGGAGTTAGAGTGCCGGCAGTGTGGCAAAAAGGGCCACATTGAGCGGGCATGCCGTAATAAAAGGAGCGAAGCACCGTCGCAGCACAGACAACCTAGGTTTCAAAAAGAGGCATTCAAACCTAGGACCAAGAAAGGCGTATACCAGGTGGAACACAAGGCCGTTAGTGACTCCTCTGACGAGGAGTATCCACTACACATACTAACTGTGGCGGGTGGGTCTAGTGGCTACTGGGTGTTACCTTCGCTAGAGAGGAAACCAGTGCGTATGGAGATAGACACCGGCGCGGCGGTGTCACTGGTGTCAGACAAAGTGTATCGACAAACACTGAAACACCTACAACTGCGGCCAGCCCGAGTGGTGCTGAAGACATATACCGGAGAAGCGGTGGCCCTAAAAGGGGTCACAGAGGTCAAAGTGGAGACAGCACGCTAAACTACCACTCTATGTGGTGCATGGCGACTACCCCTCCTTACTGGGACGGGCATGGATGGAGAAAATACAATTGGACTGGCCCGCGGTGCGACTGGTGACACAGGGGGACACAGGGTTATCCGCAGTTCTTAAGAAACATGCTGATGTTTTTAAAAAGGAGCTCGGAAGCATGAAGGACATTACGGTGAAGCTGAGAGTTAAACCAGGCAGCACACCTAAGTTCTTGAAAGCGCGGCCAGTGCCCTACGCCATCAGGCCCAAGGTGGAGGCGGAACTGGACGCTCTGGTGAAAAGTGGGGTGCTGGAGCCAGTTAGTGTCAGCGATTGGAGTACCCCCATCGTGCCCATTGTAAAAAAGGATGGGGAAATAAGGGTATGTGGTGATTTCAAGACTACGTTGAACCCAGTGCTGGAAGTGGAGAAATACCCCTTGCCTCTTATCGAGGACTTGTTCGCTGGCCTGTCTGGCGGCCAGAAATTCAGTAAAATTGACCTCCGCCATGCGTACCTGCAGATGCACGTGGATCAAGACTCCAGAGAGTTTCTGACGGTTAACACCCACAAAGGGTTGTTCAGGTACTGTCGGTTGGCATTCGGGATAACCTCAGCCCCTTCTCTGTTCCAAAGGGCGATGGATCAGATTTTGTGTGGGTTGCCCGGGGTACAATGCTACCTAGATGACATCCTGGTGACTGGGAAGGATGACAAAGACCATCTTCAGAACCTGGATGAGACCCTGCAGAGGCTGCAGGATTATGGACTGAGAGTCCACAAAGGGAAATGTGAATTGTTTCAGTCTTCCATCGAATACCTCGGCCATGTGATTGACGCTGCAGGGCTGCACAAGGCTCTTTCAAAGACTAAGGCCATTGTGGAGGCTCCTGCCCCCCAAAATGTGGCCCAACTCCGTTCATACTTGGGACTACTGAACTATTATGGACGATTCATGAAGGGTCTCTCGACAGCGCTGAAGCCGCTGCACCAACTGCTCTGTCGGGAGAAGCCATGGGCCTGGACTGAGGAGTGTCAGAAGGCTTTCGTAGCATCAAAAGAGACGCTGCTGAGGTCAGAGGCCTTAACGTACTTTGACCCGGCATTGCCGATACAGCTGGCCTGTGACGCATCCCCATACGGAGTAGGGGCGGTTATCTCCCATATCATGCTGGATGGGGTAGAGAAACCCATTGCTTTTGCGTCCAGAACACTGAACAAGGCTGAATCAAATTACGCTCAAATAGAGCGTGAAGCACTAAGCATCGTGTTCGGCATACGAAAATTTCACCAGTACCTGTTCGGGAGACGGTTCACGTTCCTGACCGACCACAAGCCACTCACGACCATACTAGGTCCGCATGTGGGCATCCCACCGCTCGCAGCGAGCAGGATGCAGAGATGGGCATTGCTCTCGTCTGCCCATGACTATGCAATTAAATATCGGAAGTCAGAATTGCATGGTAACGCAGACGGCCTCTCCAGGCTACCATTGCCCATGTCAAAGCCAGACCCGGGTCAGGTTGACATCTTTTATTTCAGTCAAGTGGAAAATGCACCAGTCACCGCGCAACAGGTGAGGAGGGCCACTAGGAATGACCCAGTGTTTTCACAAGTAATGGACTCCATCGTAAAGGGGGGGAGAATGAAGGACACACCCGAAATGGGGGACCCTGATGGAAACAAGACAAACGTCTTTCTCAGGTCTGCATCCCCTTAACAATTGTATGTATTGAGCCGTACTGTATTGTACCCATTCTGCAATCTGTTAAATAAAGTTTTCATTCATTCATTCATTCATTCATTCATTCATTCAGCTCAAGCCTTTCATCTCTAGACAACATGAACTGTCGACTCAAGCTGGGTGCCTGCTCTGGGGAAGAAGAGTGGTCATCCCTCCTTCGCTGCGTAAGTCCATGCTACAACAACTTCATACGGGACACTGTGGCATGGTCCGTATGAAAGAGGTCGGACGTAGCTATTTTTGGTGGCCCGGGCTGGACAGCAACATCGAAGAAAAGGCTAAGACATGCCCCACCTGTCAGCGGGTCCGTAATGCACCCCAGCCGGCACCACTACACCCCTGGGAGTGGCCAAGTGAGCCATGGAAACGGCTACATGTTGATTTTGCTGGGCCATACGAAGAGAAAATGTTCCTTGTGGCGGTAGACGCCCACAGCAAATGGCCCGAAGTGGCAATAATGAAATCCACAACGGCTGAGAGGACCATTGAGAAACTGGGGGAAATGTTTAGCCGTTTCGGGTGTCCAGAACAACTGGTGAGTGACAATGGGCCCCAATTTATCTCTCAGGAGATGGACACTTTCTTAAAGGTCAACGGAGTTAAACACATTAGATCTGCACCCTACCACCCAGCAACTAATGGGTTAGCTGAGAGATTTGTGCAGACTCTGAAACACAGCCTAAAGGCATCACAGGGGCAAGGTAGTCTCCACCAACGCCTTCACGGTTTCCTCTTAACCTACCGGAACACCGCACACGCAACCACCAAGGCATCCCCAGCAGAACTGCTCCTTAAGAGACCGCTGCGCACCAACCTGGATCTTCTCAGACCACCAGAGGAAGCAGAAATTGTGTGGCATGAACAGGATAAGCAAGTAAGAAGAAGAGCATTGAGAGCCAAGACCAGGGCCTTCAGTGCTGGTGACCACGTACTGGCACGGAACTACCATCGTGGACCGAAGTGGGTGCCCGCCACTGTAGTCCGACAGACAGGACCGCTGTCCTATACAGTACAGACAGACAGCGATCTGGTGTGGAAACGGCACACAGAGCAGTTATTGGGGAGTGTAGAGACCCCTAGGGAACCCCAATCCACTGCTGGAATGACAGAGCTGTTTTTGAATGACACTCCAACTATGCAGCCGGTGTCAATTGACTTACCTTCCCTGGAAGAGCCTACAGTGGCCTCACCCACCCAGGAGGGTGATGATGACGCCGACACCCCGGCACCAAAGTCCATGCCACCGACGCCACAAATGGACAGTGGTGACCGCCGATATCCAAGTCGGGAACGGCGGCCACCCATTCGTTTGGATCTATATACTTACCTAAATGAAAGACTTATACAAAAAAAAAAAATGTAAAAAAAAAAAGAAAAAAAAAAAAAAAAAAGTCTGTGTCCAAAATGGGAAAGGGGGAGAGTGGACTGTTAGATTTGTTGGAATGTTGTTGACCTGGCAAATGAAAAAGAAAAAAAATATATATATTATTATGATGTGGTATTGCCATGTGGGCTGTTGCAACTAATTATGCCATTATGCTAAGTGGGGAGGAGATGTTATGTATTGGGTTGGGTTTGTCCCAGGGCGATCACCATACTCGCCCTGTATATGTACGTGGTGATTGCGCACCTGGGGTTGTTATTGTATTTACCTGCTATCAAGTATAAAGCCTCGTTACTGAGTACCGTGTCTGTGATGATTCCTTGTTATATTACCAGGATCAGATATAACACTCATCAACTGGTGTTTGGCCAGAACCCCAACCTACCTTCTGTACTGGTTGATAAACGATAAACCACCTGCGCTAGAAGGTACCACTATGAGTGCTAGAGTAGGATAACACATTTCAGCTTTGCATGCCTCTAGAAAAGTATTTACTGAAGCAGAGTGCTCAGAAAGGATAAGACGAGCACTACGTAAGAAGCTCAGACCCACAGATGAGAAATATGAGATGGGTGACAAGGTGTATTACAAACGAGCTGAATGCGCTGAGTGGAAAGGACCAGGGATAGTTATTGGTCAGGATGGGGCTGTTTTTGTGAGGCATGGTGGTTGCCTAGTGAGAGTGCATCACTCTAGGCTTTCTAAGGTGAACACAAAGGTTAGTGAAGAGCACATGGTACAAACTGATGCTGACACAGAAGCAGGAAGTGAGCAAGGTATAAACAATGCAACTGGTAGTTTAGACAGTGAGCAAAATACAGAGAATGAACATGAACAACAATTCAGTGACAGGGAAGCCAATACAAGTGAAGCGATCGATCCACCAAACACTTTGAGTGGTGTAACTCTAACTGAAATGGCGCATAGGCCTAATAATGCCCATAATAATCCTGCCCCTTCTGCAGGTGCGAGTTAAAAAACAGGACAGACTGTAACATATGAACAGAGGTGACATTATACCCTACTTAAAGCAAGAGTCTTATGGAGATCAGGCAAGGCTACGGGAAAATATAAAACCTGGTATAACATGCGACATCTAGAGAATGATGGTAGTGATGGGCAAAGGGAATCAGTTGATATCTCAGAGGTTGATAATCTCAACATTGAAACAGAAGACAGAGAAGCTGATGTACTTGTAACCAGACATCTCATTTGATGCAGCTAAACAGGAAGAAATAAAGAACTGGCACAATAATAATGTATTTGAGGAAGTTGAAGATGCAGGGCAGAAATGCATTTCCACCAGATGGGTTTGTAGTCTTAAGGACACTCCCAAGGGTATAGTGCCTAAAGACCGACTGGTTGCCAGAGGTTTTGAAGAGCTGAATATTCAAGAGTTACCGAAAGATTCCCCCACATGTGCCACAGATTCACTTAGACTTATGTTATCAGTGATATGTCAAAACCAGTGGGAAGTCCATTCTATGGACATCAAATCTGCATTCTTGCAGGGTATTGAGCTATCCAGGGATATTTATATCCGCCCCCCTCTAGAGAGGCAGGATGTCAACATGTTGTATGGAAACTAAAGAAATTTGTATATGGTCTTGCAGATGCATCACTATATTGGTACAACAACGTGAAGGAGATCATGCTGAGTACTGGTGGTAGAGTGTCACAGGTGGATCCGGCAGTCTTTTACTGGTTGGATGAGCAATTGGAAACCTCCCAGACGGAGGTACACAGGGAGGTACTTTTATAACACTTATGGGAGAAAGAGGGAAGTTTCCCCCCCTCTGTTGGCATTCAAAGAAAATCAGACGTGTGGTTCGCAGTACCCTTGCAGGGGAACCTCTTGCCATGTCAGATGGGGTAGACAATGCAGGACAATGGGATCTGGGTTAAAGTGTCTGTTGAAATGGAACATTGAAAACACCTTTGTTTATGTATTTGTTTCTAAAATGTTTCCCTAATTTATGTTGACTACTCAGAGAATTTAAACATTTTTGTTTTAAGTCACTGTGTGATTGTTTTATGATTCATGCAAGGTAATGTTATTTTTGTTTTGTTTATTTCTTTAAAAAGATAGAATGAGATTGTTAACATGTAATCTCTTTGCGTCTATACTACTGGCAATACGGTAGTCTAGGTTGCCCTCTTGAGGCTGTGAAACGCATGCGCAGTTAGTCTGTGTCGACCACGAGGAAGATGTCCACTGTTCGTGTATGGCTTTGTATTGGTGTTATGCAAGTTGATTGAATAAACCAAGTTAACAGAAGATAAACGTCGTGTTTATTTATAGTAGACTAACATACCTACGTAAGAAATGGCAGTGAAAGCAGCACTCTTGTATATAAGCATGCCAGAGATATATGTGACCACTTCAGACATTTTATTACCATCTTTAACCCTCAAAACATGAGTCCACATCTTTTTTTGTTCAGTCATCTACAATATGATGTGTCTTTATTGGTAAAAAATGCTTTATTCTTTGTAAAGGTTACACTAATTTGCATACTAGCTCGCCACAAACAGGTGATCATTCTGGGAATAGTGTTATTGTGATCTTTGACCCTCAAAACATGGGTCTAGACACCTCATTTGTTCAGTTATCTGCAATATTGGCTGAGATATATGAAATATGCGATTTCTTGATAATCGCGTCCTTAATTTGCATATAAATGATACATGGGACACTGACAACTTGTTAACATAGCCTATCATTTTTTTCCACCTTTTTTCCATTCTAGAAAGTCTGGTTAGAAGTATATTTCCGGGGGGTGCATGATACCCCCCTCTATCTACTAGACTAAAAATAGAACTGTGACATTTTGACACTTAAAACACCATGGGATAGTCAAGAAGGTTATGTCAGATATCATCGTGCTAAAGATTCAGTCTGACTTTTCATTCATCCTCGACAAACTGGCACATGCAGACGCACACAAGAGACTTAACTCATTTACCTCTCATTCACACACAGCTTTCAACAACACACTCTTTATTTGTCTCATCAGTGAGACCGTCAGCATGACCAAAGCCGTGACTAGGGATGTCCGATATCATCGGCCTACCGATATTATCGGCCGATATTGGCATTGAAATGTGATATTGGGTGGCGTAGCGGAGATTGCGCTCGTCACCAACGCAGGAGATGCTGGGTTCGAGCCCAGCTCTCGGCGTTGCTACCAGCTTGGCTGGTCGTTCATACTAATACAATTGGCAGTATTAGGGGGTGGGAAGCTGGTGGGTGGGAATCTGGCATTGTGGATAGCGACGCCTACAGGTCAGGTCTCGGCGCTTGCTCAGCGGGGGCAGGACTTGGTGGAGATAGCGTGCCCTCCCACGCGTTACACTTCACCAATGAGAGTCCTCGCTGCCAAGTGAAAAGACGTCACTGGCAGTCGCCGCACGTATCGGAGGAAGCGTGTGGTCGGCTTCGGGATGCCCTTGTACCGACTCATAGGAGAACATGCATACAGCAGCCAGGTAGGGGAGGGGGGGGAATTGGCACGGCGACCAAATTGGGACGGGGAGAAAAACAGAAAATTGGAGAAAGAGAAATTAAAAAAATATATAAATGTGATATCGGAAAATATCGGTATCGGTTTAAAATATATATATATATATATATATATATATATATATATATATATATATTTTTTTTTACATTTCTATAACCTTTATTTAACCAGGCAAGCAAGTAAGAACAAATTCAGATTTGATTTATTGTCAAAAGTATGCATAATGTTGTGTTAATTCCACAACAAGAGATATGTAATGTTAATAACCTGAAATTATTCCGTTTTTTGGGGGGGAAACCCTGCATATATCGGTATCGGTTGATATCGGTATCGGAAATTAAGAGTTGGACAATATCGGTATATCGGTATCGGTAAAAAAGCCAATATCGAGCATCCCTACTCCAAAGGAATCCTGATAAGATATCTGAAATATTATCACATGTTCCACAAACTGACAAGTAGGCGTGTAATAAAAAACAATAAAAGAAAATAGCTAACGATTCAAAACTAATCTTTAGCAAATATTTCCTATTCCAAAACAAACATCACTCCCCGAATGAATTTCTCTCATGTAAATTGTCCTATGAATGAACAAACTAAAATGTTCTGGAATGTGGACAGAAAATTAAGATTGACATTATATTTAATTTATTGCCAATACTGATTGGCAATTGTATGGCTGATACTGAGTACTGACTCCAGCTACTTTTACTGAAGGATATAAACGTAAAGGGATATTTCACTTCAGTAGAACATGTTTCAGCAGCCTTACCTCTATGCAAGTAAGCTAGCGACCACTACCATCCCTATTGTCCACTGTCAACACCAACATGTCTCCCAGGCATGAGGCTCCTTATTCAGTTCTATGATACTTAAAACAGGTCCCCAAAATGAATGGAATGAGGAGCTAGCCAAGGTGAGAGGCACATTCAGCCATAGACTCATCCCCCCACGACACACCACTAATGGCCTCGGCCAGTCCTTCTTATCAGTGGCCATCAAGCTCCACAACCGTGGGCATGGATTGCTGCCAATAGCTGGAGAACTAACGGCTGGAGAACTTGAGAACTGGACTGTTTGACTCCCAACTACTAAATGCTGCATGGACAGTACTAGGGGTGGATGGTATAAACGGTATACACTGTATGAATTTGCGCTACGGTATGGATTTTCACTATACATTGTGACCGGTAGACTAGAGCAGCTAGTCACAGCAGTAGCAATGACGTTAACGTTACTTGACGATTCACTCAACGTTTGCAGTGGTCGTTGCATAGTGTTTAATTGTACTGAGTTTTTCTCCACTTGCTAACTATCAGTAGCTAGCCAGCTAGATAACGTTAGACAATGTCTCATGTATTAAACTAAAGTGAATAGTTGACTGGGTCATTTTAAACAGTAACGTTAGCTAGGTAGCTAACGTCAGCTCACGGAACAACGATAGCTAGTTAGCCAACGATAGCCAACAACCTGCGAAAACGAATACCAAACTGATGATATCAGACGTTGATATCAGGAGCTATCAGTAGCTAGATAACATTGGACAACGCCTCATGCATTAAACTAAAGTGAATAGTCGACTGGGCCATTTTGTTTAATGCTTGTTATGTTGAAAGAGGAGCTGCACTCGACTCGACTCTTGCCGGAGCATTTGTTGACATGGGTCTGTGAGGGGGAGGGGCAAGGCGTGCAGCAGCAGCTGTGTGTGCCTCAGCAAGCTAGAACTCCGCTGATAATTGAATCATGTTTTTCGCGCATATCATCGATTGGCGAAAATAAAGCATTATCGGAATTCACAGATCTCATATTTATACTGATTATCGGCCGATACCGATCGGGGCATCCCTAGTAATAGCTGCCATACCAGTGTTTTACCGCTTCAGAAGCATTTATATAGACATTTTAAGATAAATGAATATACCGTGATATATACCGTTACCGTCTACGCTTCAAATTATACCGTGATATACATTTTAGACCATACCGTCCAGCCCTAGACAGTACTATGTATACTATAATTATTATCGATAGAGAATACATTTCCTATAGTCTTATTCTATAAGACTATGCGTTATAGTGTTATTCCCCCCCCCCTTGCTGCTATGACAACCCAAGGGGATCAATAAAGTATCACTTGACTTGAATGAGGAGCCCGACACCTGGAGGGACGATGACGATGGTGGTGATGACGGCAGACAACAGGGACAGCAGTGGTCGCTAGCTTACTTCTAGGTACACATAGAGGTAAGACTGCTGTTCACCTTAAGTGAATATCCCTAAAGGATACATTTAGGTTCATTGACAAAACGAATGAGATATATAATACATTTTTCTCTATTAGAGAAATCCTTATATCAAAAATATATATCAAAGGTGCTATAGATAACATTCAGCCACTAGATGTCACACTAGAGCACCAGCATGTAATTTATCCAATCAGGTGCATTCCATGTGGGGAAGGAGGGGCAACATGCACGCAACAACATTCATTTTGGACACGCAAATTTTTTTTAAATGGTGAATTCATTAAACAATAATGTTTTAGGTGGATGTTGTGGATGTATTTTTATATATATATTAGGGATGCACAGATATGAAAATTTGCCACCGATACCGATAGTTCAACTAACACAATCGGCCGATACCGATATTTGTGGCAACAAATTTTTTTTTTTTTTTTTTTTTTTAATATTTTTTTTTTGTATTTTTTTTTACATTTTTTTATGAAACTACTGTATATTTGTGTTACAAATTGTGCTCACCGATATGAACATAGGCCTCTTTACTTACTTAAAAAAAGGAAACATCAAGAAATAGTACTATCTCTCTCCCAGTATGTTCTGCAGGGCTGCAGCTAGATACTAGTTCTCCCAGCATTTTGATTGACAGTCGATTCTGCCAATTACGTCACACACCGCTTGCACCCGCCTCTGCTGTTACCACCAATCGGCAAGCGCGTATACATTTTTTACTTCGGCTTTTGTCCGCCATTGATTTTGATGATTTTACAACAACAACAATGGCGGCGCGGCTGACGTTTAGCTTTTAGCTCCGCAGGATGACTTAAATGAGGCATAATGATTTTACTGCAACTAATGTTATAATAAAACAAAGCCTTTCTATACATGTGTCTGATTGAAAATGTTATTAACAGATTGCAGAATGGGTTAAACTCAGGGCTCTGTGAGCAACGGAAGAAACTGAGCTAGTTTGAACGCTTGCTACGTTCGGGTAAATAATATGCTGATGTTATTGAACGTGTAACACTAACTATATAACGTTAATGCCACAAAACGAATGCCTTGTTAATCATAAGTAGTAACGTTGATGCAGTAGCTTGTGTGTGTGTGTGTGGGGGGGGGACTGGGGACGGCGTTGTGCAGGTCGCGAGTGAACTTTGCTAGTTTGAACGCTTGCTACGTTCGGGTAAATAATATGCTGATGTTATTGAACGTGTAACACTAACTATATAACGTTAATGCAACAAAACGAATGCCTTGTTAATCATAAGTAGTAACTTTGATGCAGTAGCTTGTGTGTGTGTGTGTGGGGGGGGGGGGACTGGGGATGGCGTTGTGCAGGTCGCAAGTGAACTTTTTTTGTCTTGACGCTACACAAATTGATGGATATTTATCGGCTACTGCCATCGGCACATTCGAGCTTATCGGCCGATAGGCCGATTGCAGTCAACAAGGCACTTATCGGCCGATACCGATACCCGACCGATACATCAGTGCACCCCTAATATATATATATATATATATATATATATATATATATATACATCTGACTGCAGTATTGGAGGGAATTCTATATAGAATCAGTCTACCTGGTATCAGTACTGGTGTATTGTCTACACAGGACAGAGTGAAGCAGCACAAACCTCTTCCATATCTGACACACCAAACACCACGGTCTCAATGACCTCTCCGTGATTCTCCAAGAACCTGCGCACAGTTCCTGCAAACAAACACACACACAAATGACAAAAGTATAAATTAAAAGACTTTCCCCCATAACCCTAACCCAAGTGTCCTATTAAAAACAACTATAATGCGAAGGTTTCTAACGAGGGATAACGAGCTGTTGGCTGTCTGTGAGAGGAACTGATATATCATAATGGAAGGTGCTGTAGGAGAGATAATTAAATTTGCCTCCCGGTCCCATAGAGAGCCGAGTGTGTGATTCCCTGAGCCGTTTGGCGAGTATATACGACCGCCTGTGCGTGTGTGTGTGAGTGTGTGAGTTAGCGGCCATGTGCATGACTGAGCCTGCCAAAATGCTAGCGTACAATGGGTGACTGTCTGACCTTCTACAAGGTTATCTGTGAATGTAACTATGCGACTGTGTGTGTGCGCATTCAAATGCAATGCAGCGCTACTATAAAAGGTTAAGTATGACTGTATGACTTCCTAGGTTATGTGTGGACATAACCTGTGTGTGTGTGTGTGTGCGCACATGAGTCTTACTGAAAGCTATGTGCGTGGCGTCCTCCACCGGATAACCTCTCTTAGTTGTCGTCACCACACAGAAGCCCACTGACGCCATGGACTGTTCTCTGGTAAGCAGCAAAGAATACTACGTTTAGACAGTGTACTACATCCACAGTACACACAGAAAATAGTATTTATAATGGCACTTACTGTACACACGGGTGTAAGTACTCAAACACATAGACCTGCAAACAAGGACCCATAATAATAACGACCTACATCAAACTATAATCTACCCATATAACTCTGTATGATAGCATGTACAATAATGCTGTATATACCGTATATATATATATTAAGGCTGTCAAAGTTAACGCGGTATTAACGCATTATCGCCCGATTCTATTAACGCTACTATTTTTTTAACTCACGATTAACTTAAAAAAATTAAAATAAAAAAAATAAAAAATTTCCTTTTTTTTTTTTTTTACTAGACTTCACTCAGGTGTATTATTGATGCTCTCATTGATACTATGTTTGTTTCTGAAGTGTGTGGGTGTGTGTGTGAGATATATAGAGAGAGAGGGGGTGAGAGAGATGAGGAAGGGACAAGAGAGAAAGAGATCTGGGAGAGTGTGTGTGAGAGAGAGAGGGGGGGGGGGTGATTACTCAGCCCTTGTGTGGGTGAATGTAACAAGTTCCTAACGTTTTCTTTCCCCTATTATTTCATGCACACTTTATTCATTGTTTTAAATGATTATTTTCTTTTAAGTTATTTTGTGCATCACTCTGTTTTGAATTTGATGAAAATTTGCAATGCATGAGGGTCATCCTTTTGTGTTAAATGGCTGCATAAAGCAAGCATTTGTTGACTCTAAAGAGTATTAAAACTTGGAACTTGAAAAAGATCTGTTTAACACATTGAGTGCCACGGACGCGTTTTGTCGTTAGTTCATGCCGACCTTTGAGTGCCCCCGACGCTATATAGCGTTTGTTTTTATTATTGGCGATTTGAATTCATATTTCATCAATCGAGCCTCGGGTTAGTGCTGCAGAGTCTCTCTGAGCTCAATTGGGAAGATACCGCCCGCTATCGTCTCTCCCTGTGGTACTGCATCCCATTACTTTACACTGCTGAAGGGGGGGTGGCCAGTTTGCGTCTATGCCAAATACAACGCAGTTCGGTTTCCGGGTTCCTCTGATTGGCCACTAAGCCCACGTGACCGCGCGCTAGCACGCCCCCCTTATCGCCCGCTGCCGCGCTGTGAAGCGGAAGAGCCAGCGAGGCGACGCAAGGCGGTGGTTTCAGCAGCAGCGGCCGTCTTCTTCCGAGGCGGCTCGTTCTTATTAGTCCCTAATGTCATATATGTTGTGTATGTCATAAATGTCGATATTAATTGAAAATGGGGGACCCTGATGTAAACAAGACGAAAGTCTTTCTCTGGTCTGCATCCCCATAACAATTGTGTGTATTGCGCCGTACTGTATTGTACCCATTCTGCAATCTGTTAAATAAAGTTTTCATTCATTCATTCATTCATTTCTCCCCCACTACTCCCAAAAGTAACACTAAATAGATAAAGTACAACAACGCCAGACTCAAGAAACTGTGTTCCCTTTGGATGTGTTCTCTTCTCATAAACAATGTTTGTTTACACTGCACACGACACTCGAGGCTGCAACGGGTGTAATCTCTCCTCTATCAAAGAGGTTGCGTTCAGGAATCGACGTTGTGATGTCCTACGTATCTTCCTCTCTAAAAGCCCCACGCAATACAGCATGTCTTGAATGTTCAGGCAGGAATTCACAGCAAGAAAATGTGTTGCTAATCTTTGTTCAGTACAATATGATTGGAAAAATAAGCTACATCTGGAATGAATAAAGTGATTTTTTATTTTTTTTTAACTGTCAAGGGTACCAGCGTCTTTAGTAGCGCAACTAATATCCATATCAGTTACATCATCCAAGGTATTGTTACTCAATATTTGTGAGCGTGGTTTGGAGATATTCACAGTAATTGTTAATTCAGTAAAGTAGTCAGATCTACTCTTTATTGAAGGTACTGATATGATATGATTCTACGATTAATACTACAAATGTAATGGTCCTCAATGAGTATAACAATTACACAAAACATTAGCTTTATATCAGCCTCTGAAAGAAGAAATGGTTTCTTTATACATTAGTCCTATATATATAATTTGAAATAAAAAAAATACCATGTTCCTTAGTCCTGTATTATGATCAAACAATTACACAAAAATGCATCCTATATAGACTCATATACCAAAACATTCAGAAATACCCAAATGATGCGAGTTTGTTTTTTTATGACATGCACAACTACAAGCTTTTAAAAACACTGACATAACCGCTGAATATCACTGAAATCCAAGTTAATGTATATCTTAGAAGTTCTTTGTTTCATCATACAAACAGCCAAAGCTGTCATGTATGTTGTGTATGTCATAAATATCGATATGAATTGAAAATGGGGGACCCTGATGTAAACAAGACAAACGTCTTTCTCTGGTCTGCATCCCCTTAACAATTGTGTGTATTGCGCCAAAGGGAACACAGTTTCTTGAGTCTGGCGTTGTTGTACTTTATCTATTTAGTGTTACTTTTGGGAGTAGTGGGGGAGAAATGAATGAATGAATGAATGAATGAAAACTTTATTTAACAGATTGCAGAATGGGTACAATACAGTACGGTGCAATACACACAATTGTTAAGGGGATGCAGACCAGAGAAAGACTTTCGTCTTGTTTACATCAGGGTCCCCCATTTTAAATTCATATAGACATTTATGACATACACAACATACATGGCATTAGGGATTAATAAGAACGAGCCGCCTCGGAAGAAGACGGCCGCTGCTGCTGAAACCACCGCCTTGCGTCGCCTCGCTGGCTCTTCCGCTTCACAGCGCGGCAGCGGGCGATAAGGGAGGCGTGCTAGCGCGCGGTCACGTGGGCTTAGTGGCCAATCAGAGGAACCCGGAAACCGAACTGCGTTGTATTTGGCATAGACGCGGCCAGTTTGCTCATTTTACTTTTCCCTCAAGCCAACTGAAGGATCGATTGTGCTCGCCGGCCCGGAAAACGCGTGGATTATGTATTTACAGGACCCAACACTGTAATCAATAAGCGTGATCGATATTTTGAATGGCGATCAGGAATTGGAATAATCTTTTTGGATAACATCTGATCTCAGGTAAGGAATTTATTTTACCAGTCTTAGGATAATCAGAGCTGTTTTCACAGAGATATAAGCGTTTGCCCTATGCGTGTGTGGCTGTGATCGCTGATGAGGAAATGAGAGAATCGATTTTTCAGCCCGCCTCTATAGCGTGCATAAGTACACATATACTATCGATAATCTAGCGTTTATTTGAAAACAATTAATAAATAGGCCGAAAAATGACAACGTTTTTGTGTATGCTAGAATATTCCAGTAAAAATGCCTTTTATCACGGAATCTATATATTTTCCTGAAAAACGAGGGCTTTTCAAAATGCTATAAAACGAAAATGAACCGATTAAAAAACAATCCGTTTCGACAATGTTGACTGCAAACAAGTCATTGATAAGCGACAGGCAGATTAGACACATAGCCAAATTTAAGACAGAGATTATGCGTTCACAACGCTATCATTGAAGTGGGTGCTGGCATTTAACCATGTTTCCCATGTTAATGGCCGGGTATTGAAAGTGTTAAGGTAGATAAAAAAAAATGCGATTAATCGCGAGTTAACAATGAACAATCATGAGATTAATCGCGATTAAATATTTTAATCGATTGACAGCACTAATATAATATATATATCTGTGTACATATCCCTTACTACTGACCTCTGGTGGCCAGTACGACTTACCATAGTGTATTTGTTATACCTGTATCACTGTACATAACACAGTAGATACATCTGGTGATTAGTACAATTACTCAGTAGTACTATATTTTATATCCAGTTTAATCACCTGTACACTGTAGATTGCACTTTACTGTTACATTTGCACTCTTCTTTTTGTTGTACTGTACCTGTGCTATGATGACAATACATTTGACAATACATTTTAATCTAGACTAATCTAATCTACGGGGTGACAGTGGTTCAGGAGGTAGAGCAGTCGTCTGGTAATCCGGAGGTTCCCGGTTCGATTCCCACTCCTCCCGGGCAGCATGTCGAAGTGTCCTTGAGCAAGATACTTAACCCCTAATTGCTCACGATGTGCATTGTTGCATGGTTGCATGAGTGAATGGGTAAAATGTGAGGAACAAATTGTAAAGCGCTTTGGATAAAAGCACTATATAAATGCAGCCATTTACCATATATCTAGAGTATAGGCATCATCACCTGGCGTCTTGTAAGTATTACTATAGACAACAGGCCTCATTTATCCAGGAGTGATTTTTAAATACACTACCAAACCAATTTCCACTTTGAATTAGATAAGGAGTCCTTGGAAACAGCTGGCATTCATAAATAATATATTGTAAGTAAATTGTGGTACAGCTGTTTATGATCAGGATTTGACCTTTAACACCTACGGAAACACTGATAAATGAGGTCCATTGTACAACAACCTTTCAATGAGGTCAAAGTCTCTCACACGCACGCACGCACGCGCGCGCACGCACAAACACACACACACGAACACGAACACGAACACACACACACACACACACACACACACACACACACACACACACACACACACACACACACACACACACACACACACACACACACACACACACACACACACACACACACACACACACACACACACACACACACACACACACACGTAAGTCAGTGGTGTAATTGTAGAAGCAGGAGTCTAATGAGGAACAAGGCAGAACCTCTCACTGTCACACAAACAGGTGGCTGGAAGGAGAAGAGAAAACACCACTGTGTTGAAAATGAGCCCTGAATTCAATCAACACACACGGCCTGGGGTGGCCTGGGTTGACCTGGACGGAGCTGAGGAGACCTGAACACGAAGGCTCCTCTTCACAGGCATGTGTCAACAACACGGTTGCTTTGTTAACCCTTTGATCGCCGGGGTTAAATTCATAATTTACCATCCCTCGCCAGCCCTATTTAACATGGAGAAGTTCCCCTTCTTTGCAGGGCTATAACTTTTTAAATTGTATTGCTAAATTGACATTACCATGGCCCATTCAAAGTCCTATATCTATTGTTCAGGGTGTAGCAAGTTATACTTTTTCATTCACATATTCATACTAAAATACGGTCTAAAGTATAAGTATGTTTTTATCGTTTTCTGCAGCTTTCTCCAGAACTTGATTTATAGCCCTAAATGCATTATATTGATGATCAAATACAGTTTGATAGCGATCGGTGGCAGATAAAAAATGTCAATTGCACGTACTTCTAGAAGTTACTACGTATGATCTGATGTTGACCGGATGGGCGGGGGGTCGTTTATAATTCCGTGGGCAACGTTATATCATTCATCTAGTGTGGGTGATATGATCATTAGAGCAGTTAGTATAGAATACATAAAAAAATAACGCTGAAACTCACCGTAGCTTCCTCTCGCCGTTGGGAGATGAGCGTGGAACAGAATTTTTTCTATTATGGGATGTAGAAATACCCGATCCATTTCCAGGTTGTATAATAGTATATACGTCCAAATCATGTTGTTTATCGAGTTATTGGCAACGGATCGCTATGTATTGTGTCGAGCTCGAGTCCCGGGACCTATAGCGAGTGATCGGACCAAATTGAAATGAGCACCAGCTTCAACTTCCTGTTTCTTCCCTGGGCGATCCGCCGATCGGCCACCAGATGGCGCTCTTGAACCGTTAGAGAGTTGACAGGGGCTCACCAGTACATATAATGTCTCCGGGGGAGAAATATGATTTCGATCACAGATTTTAGAAATATTGATATCAAAGACGCTGTGCAGCGTCATCGGCAGAATAAGCATGGCGGGGAATGACGTGTTCCAGCGTCAACGGCGATTAAAGGGTTAAGACAGAGGACGGCGAAGCGAGACAGGGAATAACTAAAAGACGAAGAGGGATGACAAAGCTCGGAAGCCTGGACTCATAGAGTAGAGTCTAGGGCTGAGACTGAGAGATACACTGGACTCATAGAGTATAGTAGAGTAGAGTCTAGGGCTGAGAGATACACTGGACTCATAGAGTATAGTAGAGTAGAGTCTAGGGCTGAGAAATACACTGGACTCAGAGTATAGTAGAGTCTAGGGCTGAGAGATACACTGGACTCAGAATATAGTAGAGTAGAGTCTAGGGCTGAGAGATACACTGTAGCAAAAGCATCATAATAAAATAGTCAATCGGACCGGGAAGTTTCCGACTACCAGACGACCGCTCTACCTCCTGAGCCACTGTCGCCCCAGTTATATCATGATGAAGGGAAAAGTTACTCGCTCCAACCGACCCAGATCAAAAGGAAACGTAGGCCTGTCCGGTGCTCTAGGACGATCTTGAATCAGGGAGAGACAAAGTAAAACACTGGAACACATGGACTGTTAAGCTGTAGGGTCCCCTTACATCGATCAATAGAGATTTAGAGACCGTATTAGATCCCCACGTGGGGTATCATTGGAAAGCCACACTCATTGGCTAAAACCCCGTCCAAAGGTTTTCGAGATCGCCAAATGATTGGCGGAGCTAGAGCCCTGGGAGTCGTGTATGTGTTGTGTACTTTGCCATGTACTTTGGCGCACGCCTCACATATCGGCATGTAACTCGAGAACTGCTGAACGGATTTTGTCGCCTGAAATGTCAATCGACAGGCAACAAAAAGGGATTTAATTCTCTATATATATTGTATTAAAAGAAATGCACACCCAAGCCGCTAGAGGTCGGCAAAGTGGCATGTCGCGAATAGTCCTCAAGAGGGCCCACATGTGGCCCTTGGATGTTAAGAGGTTAATGTTGTGTTTCTTTTTCAAATATAGCCAAGAGTAAAGACCTTAACCCTATCAAAACAGCAGTCAAAGTGTATATTTCAATTTTTACCAATATTTTAAAGATTTACAGAAAATATGATTTATCGAAAAAATGCTAATTATATATCTTTTATCGTAAAACCGCGAGGACATGACTAAATCCAGATGTAACACTGCCATTGGAAAGAGGACCCTTTTCCCTATCCATAGATGTATGATGTGATTTGGCCATAATCAGGTCAAGTTCAAGGTCAAATATGAATTTATAATAAAAAATGGATTCTAATTTATTACTGTATCTACAAATCCTTCTGTTTAATCATCTTCCCTTTATTCATTTGCTTAGATTTTTTGTACACTTGATCTCAAGAAGGTGCTGAATGAGCTCAGTGAGCGTAATCAAAAGAACCTCAATGTTTTCATGGTGTTATTCACCGGAAAAGATGCAGAAAAAATATAACATAATTTATATTCTCCTTTGTTTCATCACAATTTACTCAAGCCTAGTAACAGACACAATATTTCTGACACTGGGAATCCATACCCCCAGGTCCCTAGATGTCCCTAGATACCAAGAACATGCAAATTGACCTTGTAGACATGGAGCAATCTTCCATTTACTTGGGCATGTACCTTTAGGCGGAATTTCTGAAAATAGGGCTACAGCTTAACAAGTTAAGCTTTATTTTAAGCTAATGTTTTGAGGCAGGGTGCGTCTTCATTGCTTAGACTCTGATGAAGTCGCACCCTGCGTCAAAATGTTAGTTTAAAATAAAGTTTATCGTCTCTCCCCGAAATCATAATGATATTTTTCTTAGTTTTGTCAGTTTAACTCATTCCCCGCCAACAACGAGTTTACTCGTTATTGGGAGCAGACGCTTGAACGCCAATGTAACCTACTGTAATTCAACGCTATCAGTTCTTTCTGCAGTGGTACAACTATCGGTTCAAGGAGACTGGCTCTAAGAAAAATACACGGGCACCGTGATCTACGTTTGACCTTTTATGTAACTTAAAGGAGTTCACCAGGTTCAGTACACATTACAACATCATAGGATCCATGCAATGGTCCACATTTATAGAAAATAATAAATGGACTTCCGGTTTAGCATCAGCATGTAGTGGTCGCATCCTCTCCCGTTATTTAAATTTTTGCTTCAAAAACCACTTTTTACAAGACCAATGTGTTTAAACCTCAAGGTATATATTAACTGAGATCTTCAACTAACTATATCGACAGAAAGAATCAAGATGCCAGGAAAGAAAGATACACGCGCAGCAGCCAAACTAACTGCAGAGGATCCGCCTGTGGATACGGGCTCCGTGCGGGAAATGGCAGGAGAGATCGAGAAAAGAACAGCTGATATTGTCACCTCTTCCATCGTCCCGGCCACATCCTCCGATATAGAGTCTCTTGCTAAGCTAATAAAGATCTTAACCTATAAAGGTTGATAAGGTTGGCGCTAAGGTTGAGAAGGTTGACGCTATCAAAAAATCTATCGAATCCAAAATTGAAGATTTAAAAGCAGCGGCTGCAGAACAAACCGAACGCACTACTGTAGTTGAAGCCACCTTGGTTGAACACACACTGAGATTCATTAGGGGCGATGGGGCTTTACATGACGGCATCGTGGAACTAACGGAGAAGATAGATGAGGTCAACGGGAAGCTAACGGATACAATATATGAAAACAACGAGAAGCTAACAGCTAAGATATTCGAAATCGAACGTCATTCCCGCAGATTTAATATCCGTATAGTGGGACTGGATGAATCAGTTGACTGCACAAACGACTCGTTCGCGACAGTGTTAGCTCAAATTCTAGGACCAGATATCCTCTCTACACCACCTATAGTGGATCAGCGCTACAGAATTGGCATCCGAGACGACAACAATAAATCGAGGGTGATTATTGCTAGCCTACGTCAAACTGGAATAAGAGATACGATTATCCGTGCGGCACGAAAGAAGAGGGGAACTCTGCTACACAACGGGAAACTAGTGTATTTCTACGAGGATTTTTGACGCGAGGTTGTATCCCTACGAGCCCGTTACAAGTCAGTGATGTCTCAGCTTTTTGAGAAAAATTTCCAACATATACTACGCTACCCAGCGAATCTTTCCATCATGGATAAAAATGGAAAAAGGGTCCGGCTCTACTCGACTGAAGACGCCGCGGATTACATGAGGGACCCACAACGCGGAGGAGGCTAAGTCTTATTCATCTTTTTTTTATCTTTTTGATAACTTCGTTATAACTTAGACACCAAAAACGGCATCAAACAAGCTTTGATAACAATGGGTCTCATTCCCGAAAATGTTTCAAAGATATATTCTGGAAGACTTATCTTGGAACCACTGAGACATAATCTATGACAAGTACACTCTGAGTCCTGAACGTGCTGGAGATATGTCTTAAGTGGCTGAAACGGTCGCAGAAATGATATGATCCGATATCTGCTTGGAGAATGGCATTCTGTCGTAAACTCCAAAGCGCGTTCCCGTTCAGGTCATTTGCATACAAACCACGCCCCCGACAGTCCTTATAAAGCAACTGGTGACGCAGCTGTGTGAAATGGAATGGCGGAAGTGCTTTGAGAGCCGCGTGATTACGAAACCTAGCTTCAGTCAGTGCCAATCAGAGAGCGTCTCCGAGAAATGCGGCTAGGTTTCATAATCACGCTTGCGCCCATCAAAACTAGATTTGATTAATGTATTGGCATCATATACAGCTTGCGGTACACACCTGCCGCAGCGCGCGCGCACACACACACGCGCAGTACTGTATATGAATGAATGAATGACATAATATATATAGCCTACGGGCCGGCGGGCGTAATGAATGAACGCAGTATGGCTTATTATTCCATAATTAAGCCTATAGGCTACTGTTCATTCGTAGGCGCACACAAGACTTGTTATGGAATATTAATGCAGTCTATTTCCACCGATTAGCTTTAGTTCTTATTTATTTATCCACTGTCATTTCAGTGTTGGTGTATAGGCTATATAGTGTATTTCAATATAAGTTTAATTGATTAATGATATATTCGAAGGAATGCAGGTTTATAGCTATATCAACCCCCTCCAATGTACAGTAAATTACCAAGTATGGTTGTCAATATTCCAATGTACAGTTTTGCTTGTACAGTGTAAGTCTATCCCCCACCCACCCCTCCTACCCAACCTCCTCCAACAGTTTCTACGTCAAATGTACTCTATTTTCTGGACTCTTTTTGTATCACAAACAGTACTGTATTTGCAAATCTGGTATGTCATAAATGTATAGATGTAGCAGTACTGTCTATCTGTGTTGTGTGTGTCATATATGTTATGATGAATTGAAAATGGGGGACCCTGATGTAAACAAGACGAAATTTCTTTCTCTGGTCTGCATCCCCTTATGTAATTGAGCTGTACTGTACTGTACCCATTCTGCAATCTGTTAATAAAGTTTTGAATCAATCAATCAATCAATCAATCAAACAAAGGTCTGTCCCATTGTATACCAATCAATGGGATACATTGCATGTTGACCTGCATTCTTTCAAATGTATATAATTAATCATTAAAACAGATGTGTAACAAATAAGAAATGCAAATTCCACAGAAGGCATTAAATTATTATTATTTTCAATCATTTCACAATAATTGCATAATTGTGTTTGAATATCTGAGTAATTAAAGTAATTATACATTTGTCCAAAATAGCTGGTTCAGATATGGTTAATCCAGCTGCCCTGTGATCAGATGAATCCATATTATTTATTTTTCCGACATCAAATGCGTAATTTCTTATCGTACAAATATTGTCATATTTATTTTAATTATGATCAAGTAATTAATTCCAAGGAGGCCTGTAGCGTTAACATGAAGGAATCACTATGAGAACACAGTCTGTCAAGTTATAATAAAATTTTAAATTAGTCAATCAATCATGAGATTTGATCGTGGGCTGAGAGCATATTTAAGTGTGCTCCTCAGCACTCTTAGATCTGCTCTCAAATAAGATCTCAGGAAAATTTGAGGACTCCCACTCCCAGCCCTAATATGTCTTAAATAGGCCGAAATCTGGCTAAGACAAAATATTTTGTCGTAACTTCGTTCGAGAATGAGACCCATTGATGTAGGAATAGGTTAATATGTGATGCTAGATACTATATGTTTGTAAAGGTTCGCTGTTTGGGCCCGCTAGATTTATGGGTTTTGTGCAAGTCATGATTTTTTGTTGACATTTTGGAATACTCTGGACTTTTTCAACGCTCGGTGTCATAGTGGAATATACTGGAATAATATCACTCTAGTCTATGGCATGCAGAATGCCCTGGAACATAAACAACAGTTTGTGACTATACACAAGAATCATATCCAGAAGAACAACAGCCTTCACAGCGGAATACTGCCCACCCCTGTTTGGGGGACAAACTGCATACACGTATTTAAAACCTTCCTTTTCATCTAGGTGTTTAAGCTTGGCAAAGTTATTTTAAGATTTAAGCAGATGTTCTCCACTTTTTGAGATTTCTATAATTTAGTTCTATACATCTTTTTTATTCTTCGGTGTGTTTTAACCTATACATGTTAGTATAAGGTTTAAGTGAATATACTATGATAATTGAGGCATATTTTTATTTGTATTTGATTATTTTAACGGGAGAGTGGCTAGGCCAGTCGAATTAAGAGTTTTAGATCCTATGGCAATTTGCATAGGAAAGTTAAGGATAAATGGCTCATTCTAGGCTGACTGGTCGTGTAAGGCAGGGGTTCCCAAACTTTTCAGGTCGGGACCCAGAAAATAAGGCGTCAGAGAGCCGCACATCGTCAGGCTTTTTATTTTTTGCCAGGCGACCGATTTTTTAAGCCAAATATCACTTCAATCCTATTAAGTTAGTTCAAGTTAGTTATTCATTTATATGTGCTATTTATGAGAGGGCTAACTTGTTGCAAAATAATAATGATAATAATAATAGCCTCATTAACACTTTGGCTGCCATGGGTTAAATTCATGATATACCATAGATTGCCAGCTCTTCTTTGCAGGGCTATAACTTTTTAAATTCTATTGCTACATTGCCATTATTAGGGCCCATTCAAAGTCCTATATGTATTGTTCATTGTGTAGCAACGTTAAACTTTTTCATTCACATATTCATAGTAAAGTATGGTCTAATGTATAAGTATGTTTTCATCTCTTTCTGCAGCTTTCTCCAGAACGTGATCTATAGCCCCAAATGCATTATATTGATGATGAAATACAGTTTGATGGCAATCGGGGCGATATAAAAAATTTCAATTGGACGTACTTCTAGAATGATCTACGTATGATCTGATGATGACCGGATGGGCGGGGGATCGTTTATAATTCCGTGGGCAGCGTTATATCATTCATCTAGTGTGGGTCATATGTTCATCATAACAGTTTATATGGAACACGTTAAAAAATAACGCTGAATCTTACCGTACCTTCCTCGCGCCGTTGGACGATCAGCGTGGTGTAGACCGTTTTCGAGTATGGGATGTTTATCCTGATGAACCATTTCCAGCTTGTATAATACTATATACGTCCAAATAACGTTGTTTATTGAGTTAGGGCGAGCGATTGATCATCCAGTGTGTTGAGATGGAGTCCGGCTACCGGACGCGAGTGCCCGGAGCTCATATGGATGAGCACTTCCTGTTTGGGGCGCCCCTCTGCCGATCGGCCACCAGATGGCGCTCTCGAACCGTTAGACAGTTGGTGGGAGCCCACCAGCACATCTCAGGGCTCCGGAAAGAAAATATGATTTCGATCACAGATTTTTGAAATATTGATATCAAAGACGAGTTACGGCGTCCTCGGCACCTTTAGCATGGCTCTGAATGACGTGAAAAAGCATTTTCCGGCAATCAAAGTGTTAAGTTAATATAAAACCATATAGTCACATTTTAGAATACAATAGAATACAATTTTAGAATACAACTAGAAACACTGTCCTGGCCTGCTTCTAAGTTCAGTGGCCTAAAAAAATTAATTAAAAAAAATTGGAAATCATCTCGCGGCCCTCCCGTGGCTGCTCGCGGCCCACCTTTGGGTCGCGACCCCGACTTTGGGAACCACTGGTGTAAGGGAGGGAGGGGGGAATAGGGGATTGTATGTTTTCAGGCTCGGCTCTCAACAGGACCTCAATAATTGGATATATATCTATTGTGAATTGGTACTCCATACGAATTATACACAATACAACAATGTTTAGATTATGGCTAGTTTGAATATAATGATTTGGAATACTGGGGGACTAAACAAACAACATAAACGCAAAAGTGTGCTTACACTGATGAAAAACAAACAGGTTGATGTGACTTTTTTAAGCGAAACGCACTTATTAGTGGATGACAATGTAATGCTAGCGGACAAAATATATCATAACATTAGCTACTCATCTTTTGGAACGAGATCCCGTGGGGTTGCTATAGTCGCGAAATGGAAGTTGAATATTGAATTGTTGGACGTATGGTCTGATGTGGATGGTCGAGTAACCATAGCTAAAATAGAATACAGTAACAGGAAAATCGGGTTGGTAGCGGCCTATGCCCCAAATCTTTACGACGCTAACTTCTACACTACACTCACTAGAGCAATGTTGAACCGTCCCGAGTATTCATTTATAATTGGCGCGGATTTTAATGCTATTTGGGATCCCGTGATGGATAAATCTAATCCCACCATTTCCAATGATCAGAAACATGCATCTAATGTACTAAAGGATTGGGCCAAGAATACAGGTGTAAATGACCTATGGCGATTACTCAACCCAACGGCCCGAGAGTACTCTTTTCGCTCTGCAAGACAAGACATTTTCCAGAATAGATTATGTTTTTGCATCCCCAAGACTATTTGATAACTATGACGTGGAAATGGTGCCCAATGCACTATCAGATCACAGCTATTTACTCCTGAAAGGTTCATTTGGTAGACTGTCATCCCGAGCCCCAAGATGGCGATTTAACTCTACACTGCTGAAAAACAATGAATACATTATACAATTCAAAGTTGAACTTATTAAATTCCTGCGGAGTAATGCGGATTCGGTACAGGACCCCAGAATGTTATGGATGTCGGTAAAGGGTTTTATCAAGGATTACACAACAGGCTTTGCCTCCAACCTACGCAAGAATCGTTGTTCAAAATTGGTAGAGCTGGAAACGCTTTACTCGTCGTTATTCTCCTCTTTACAATACAACTACTCGGTTCGATTGGAGTCTCAAATGAATGTGTTAAAAAAAGAGATTAACTCCATTTTAAAACAACTATCTGAATTTCAAATACGTAGCACAAGACAACATTATTACTTTCATGGTTCTAAACCAAGTCACCTACTAGCTATGAAGATACGATCCAACGCAAAATGTGCAGATATCCCTACTATTAAGGACCAACAAGGACTTGTTAACGAGATTTTCAAAGAGTTTTACTCCAACTTGTACAAATCAGAAATGGTTTTCGATCCAAATAAACTGGATACATTTCTTAATCAAATTAACCTACCTAAACTCTCAATGGAAGACGCTAAACAGTTAGATACACCTATTACATTAGAGGAACTTAGGGAGGCTATATCTGAAATGCAAATTGGTAAGGCTCCTGGTTGGGATGGTATACCACCAGAACTGTACCTCTCATGTTGGGATGTAATTGGACCCCTATTACTGGATATGATTTTATACTCAATCAAAGAGGGGAACTTCCCCAGGGACGTCAATATGGCACTCATATCTGTCCTCCTTAAAAAGGACAAAGAACCCACCGAATGTGGTAGTTATAGACCCTTAAGTCTCCTCGGAACCGATCTCAAGCTGTATGCTAAGGTACTAGCCATCAGACTTCAAAAGCATATGACATCTTTAGTTCATCCTGATCAGACTGGCTTCATAAAAGGCCGCCTGATCACGGATAATATAAGACGGTTACTACATGTATTAGACGCCAGCAAGGATGCCATTCCACCTACAGCTGTATTATCCTTGGATGCGATGAAAGCTTTTGATAGGTTGGAATGGTCTTATTTATGGGCAGTACTCGGAAGGATGGGGTTAGGAAACGGATTCATTAATATGATAAAAGTATTATACAAAGACCCATCGGCCATGATTATAGGTAAATTCTCCTCCTCACTCTTTCCTGTGTCGCGCTCGTCCAGACAGGGTTGCCCTCTTAGTCCCGGACTATTTGCTCTATCCTTAGAGCCTTTTAGCACAGTATATAAGACAATCCCAATCCATAGAGCCAATCTCAATTAAGGGCACACAGCATCATATTAGTTTATATGCGGAGGACGTAATATTGTTCATGCAAAACCCTACCACCTCACTGCCTCATCTTCTCAAGCTGATTGATGATTTTGGCAATCTATCGGGATTTAGGATAAACTGGCCAAAGTCGGCCTTCCTCCCACTTAATGTCTCTGCGAAGACTACAATCCTTCCAGGAAGTATACCAATGGTAGACAAGACTCCAAGATAGGATCACAAATGACTTTGAAAGGTGGTCAAAACTTAAAAACTCAGTACAGGCCCGAGTATCAATAGTTAAGATGGATGTTTTACCTAGAATCAACTTCTTTAGTTCAATGTTACTAGTGTTACACCCCCCCCCCCCCCCCCCCTGCTGGTTACTGGAAAAAATTACACTCCTCGCATATAAATTTATTTGGAACAAACCTCCACGAATAAAAAGATCCACCGCACAGAGAAACAAAGCCGACGGAGGTTTAGCATTTCCAGACTTTTACCACTATTTTAAAGCGTTCTCTTTAAGACCACTGATCACCTGGTTTGATTCTCAAGCATCTGTATCCTGGAGAACATTAGAAGAAAACATAGTGGCACCACATAGACTGCAGGATATAGTATATACCAAATTATCAATTAAGCAATGCGACTTGAAATTTGGTCCTCTTATTATACATGTGATTTGGATATGGCGTGACACACAGAAAAAATTTACTAACCAACATAAATGGCATAGCCATTCTCCCCTATTCAATAACAATGCACTCCTTATTGCACAACGACCTATCAGATATCCCAAATGGGAAAAGCAGGGCATACATACATTGGGAGATATCTTCAACGAACAGGGTTTCTGTAGCTATCATGAAATTTATAACAAATTTAACCTCACTAGCTCCACTTATTATTTCTATATACAGTTATTAGCAACTTTGAAGGCTCATGGAGTCCCATTAAAGATACCACTTGAGCACCACAGATATCACAAATTCTTCTATGAAAGGGAGACATCGAGAGGCTTCGTATGATGTATCAGACTTTTATCATCACTTACTTACGTCTTCGTATGGAATCCTCCCCCTAGAGTCAGTCTGGAGGAGGGATATACCAGACTTGGAAGTAGATTTTGATTGGCAAGAAGTCTGGGCAAACGTTCGACTAGCGCAGGGGTCAGGAACCTTTTTGACTGGGAGAGCCATAAAAGCCAAATATTTCTAAATATATTTCATTGAGAGCCATATAGTATTTTTAACATATAATAAATGAAATATGTCTTACTTTTAATGCGACTTCTGGTGCTGCATGGTTTTGCTGATGGCCTTGTAATCTGGTTCATACGTGGTGAGATTGAGCTTCATGCAGGCGTTGAGGCTTCCATCAGTTAAACGTGAGCGTAGGTTGGTCTTAATGTTCCTCATATGCGAGAATGACTGCCCATGTAGAGCCAAACATGGTCAATACGGCAATACTCACGCTGCATTGTGTGGTATGTCACGGGAAGCTCGTTCCAAGTTTTAAGAATCAGCTGGTCTTCAGGTTGAAGATTTTTTATTTCTGTCCACTTGTGTTCCCTCGCCAGCTCTGCTCGCTATATCTTCAGCTACAGATACTATTAGCTGTATCTTCAAAACTAATTTCTGTTTACTTTAAAATGACACAGTATTATTAAGAAATATCACAAGTATTACATTTTTTTTTTTTACTCAAACATTTCTGGGAGCCATATGCTGTCACCAGAAGAGCCATATATGGCTCGCGAGCCATAGGTTCCCGACCCCTGGACTAGCGTCACGCAACCCGGATCATCAACAGATTAATCTTAATCATATTCATAGGACTTAACTGACTCCTATAAGATTGAACCGAATGGGGCTTAAACAAGACTCTCTATGCTCCTTGTGTTTAAGGGGTGATATCGGTACATTTATACATATGTACTGGGAATGCCCCCCTGTTAAGATATTCTGGGAAGAAGTAACCACGCAATTATCAGAATTTTTATTTCTGACCATACCTGTACTGCCTTCTGTATTGTTGTTGAATGATGTTTCTCAGTTAGCAGCCTCTATACAGCTAAAGAGACTAATTTTGTCCGGTCTTAGGGCTGCTAAAAAGCTGATAGCATCACGCTGGATTCAACCGGATAAAATGTGCCTGAAGGTATGGGTTCTTACTTATCTCGATGTGATTTATCTAGAGATATATACAGCAAGAATTTTAGGTGTCAATGAAGCCAGCATTGCAATCTGGTTAGAAGTGGTGGAGAGAATAAAGGTTAGCATATGAATTGTAATCCTTGGTTAGAAACGAAATAATGGATGGATTATCCAAGGGGGGTCCTGAGGGGGGGGAAGAAGAGCGAGCAAGAGCATATGTATGTATTGTACTGTATTGCAAGTATTATGTATACATCTCGTAAACTACATTTATATTGATTCAAATACTGGAATGTATAATCCTGTGATTTATTGTGGATATTTACTGTTAATGCTTGTGTGTCTAGTTTTATGTCATGTCAAAAAGATTATTAAAAAAAAGAAGTACCCAATAATGTATGTTTTGAATGCACTCAATTAAACAAAAAGGGAACGGATATTCTGTTCCTACCACCAGGGGCCAAGTTAAAGTTCACCAGCCGACCGTTGGGTGAAGAAGGTCAATGAAGAAGACCACTTCAGTTGATGCAGATCCGTGGTTACTGAAGGGGGTAACAAAAACCAATCAGGATTCTTCCATTTGTTTATCAGTCTTTCAATTGGCAATGGTTTCTCCTCCAATTCGGTCTTCAAGTCAGCTAGTCTTTTCCTCTCTCTTCCTTGTCCAGTTCTAGCACGGAATCCTCTCTTTATCATCTATAATTCATCTTCTGTCCAAGTAGTTTTCTGTTCAAGTATACCGTTTTCTGTCACTTTTCTAATATTCTCCAACTGCTCCAATATTCTGTCTCTCCGTTGATTGCTTGTAACCAGGAACAGTTTTCCACACGCTGCTCACGAGCAGGGCTGTACCACGTCAATCTCAGGGGAGCGTCAACAAATTACACTCTTCCAGGGAGCGTCAACTATTACACTCTTCTAGGGAGCGTCACCTAATTCACAGTCCATAATGAATGTTTCTGCTAGACAAGAAAATAGCATGGGCTACACCAACAATGAGTATACTCGTTATTTGATCGTTTTTCCCTTTTCTTCCAATATTTGTATTGATTATTCATCCAGGGACCTTGGTGTTACCATAGGGAATGAGTCTGAGAACGCCAAAGTGCAATACCGGCCGCATCCAGCTAGACGGCGGTATCGAGCACCATTTGAAACCTTGTATCTTGGCCTGTGCAACGGTCAAATGTCACCAGGCTCACTTTTCCTTGTCGGGCCAGTCTAGTGGTTCTCCCGGTTGCATTGAAGCGCGTCAAATATCCCGATCCATATGTTGTGGTGGGTTATGTCGTGGATCAAATGGACATTGGATGTACCAGATGGCGATCAAACAATTGGAATATTATTTTTGGAATACTCCCGATCACAGGTAAGGACTATCCGACGTAAATTTTTGCTTGATCGTGCAATGCTTTTATACCGATCGGGCTGATAAACACTTTCAGTGTTCAATACGAATGCCGTTACTGGTAATCAAATCATCAGAAACGACTAGGGCTGCAACGATTAGTCGACATAACGACGACGTCGATCATAAAAATACGTCGACGCGGAATTTTTGTGTCGATGCGTCGTATAAAAACAGCGAGTCGGTAACGTTCATTCAAAACTGCGCAAATGCACTACAGGAAGTGCTGGGGCAGTATCATTTCCCTCGTCTGCCATGACTGCATTCTGTGTACTAACGACAAAGAAGCAGAAAGCAGTGCAAGCACCCTGGAACCGTGATGACAGCTACTCAGTTCATGGGTAAGTTTTAGCTTACATGTTGGAAAACAAAATGTCTCATGGATAATGCTTGCTGCTAAGCGAACGCTATTTCAGTTAATATGTTGTTGAGGCTGCGTGTCCACCAACGAGTTGTATGTAACGTAAGTTGTATGTAAGTTAAGATAGCTAGTGCCAACGTCCACTGTCTATATAGTGCCATGGTCTAAACTAGGCTGCTTTTTTTTCTCAGTTGAAAAAAGTTTAACTTTTTGGGCTAAGACTGCAGCGACAGGGAACGTTAGTGCAGGCACACATATGGTAGACTCCTTTTTGTTGACTTCAGTTCAGCTTTCAACACCATTCTACCCAACAAGCTTCACAGTAAACTGCTGTTGGGGAAAATGTGTATATGAAGTGAACTAGTTTAATATAGGTCAACTAGCACTACTGAAAGACGGTCCGGCTGATGTTCTTAAAACAACTTTGAGATAGACAGATAGACATTTCAGTACATCACGTTGTGTGCTTTTAATCTTGTACATCATATCGTGTGCTTTTAATCTTGTACATCATATCTTGTCCTTTTAATCTTGTAACATCTTGTTCTCTCTTTCATACACACACATATACACACACACATCTCACTCAGTCATACACACACTCATTGTAATCTTGACTCTCTCTTTCATACACACACATATACACACACACATCTCACTCAATCATACACACACTCATTGTAATCTTGACTCTCTCTTTCACACACACACATATACACACACACATCTCACTCAATCGCATCTCTCTTCGATGTTAAATCTATGTGTCATTTTAATGTACGTCATGTCATATCTGATATAATATGTCACGTCATCATATCTGTCATGGGGGGGCAGGGCTGAGAAGGGATTTATCTGACGAAGCACAGGGGTTGAGAAGTCAGAGTGTTTTTGTTCAAGCTGTGGTCCGTCTGCTCGATCCATAGCTCTGCTGTTAAAACTTTCTTTCATTAAACAAATTGCCTGTTGAAATTGGAACTATCGTCTCCTGCTGTGTTAACAACCATCAGCCACAACACTGCACAAACTCGGACTGAACACCACACTATGCAACTGGATCTTGGACTTTCTCACAAATCGCACACAACATGTCAGGATTGGCAAGCACACATCCCCCACCCTGCCCATTAGCACCGGGGCCCCTCAGGGGTGTGTACTCAGCCCACTTCTCTACACACTTTTCACACACGACTGTTGTTCCTCCTCTCCATCTAACCTCATAGTAAAATTTGCAGACGACACAACAGTGCTTGGCCTCATCAGAGGGAATGATGAGACCTCATACAGGAGGGAGGTTGAGCAACTAGTGGAGTGGTGCGATGGTCATAACCTTGCTCTCAACCCCACGAAGACCAAGGAGATGATCATCGATTTCCGCAGGACTGGTGACCTCAGCCACTCTCCACTCCTCATCGGGAATCAGTGCATGTGAGCGGATCGGAGCGTGAGCGGCGCGGGGCGCGGAGCGGCCGGTTTTGACGTGAGCGAGGAGTGGGTTTTAAAATGAGTCGGCGCGACGTCCGGAGCGAGAGTTCTCCTCCGCTCCAATCCACTCCAGGCCGCTCACAGTGGTTTAACACTGATGTAATAATATACATGCAGTACAATGCCAAAGCAACAGATGGCGATGTACAAACATGAAGGCCATTTTCAACCAATGAGAAGGGTGAACCTGTGATATCATGTTCAGGCTTCACTCCTCCTCCTTCACCCACTCCTGTTAGAAAAAGTATCGACGCCATTGTTGTTGACGTTAGCTTACATGCTAACGTTAATGGCAGCGACCATAGCATTGTGGCTCGGCTAGCCTATCATCGCTTAGTAGAGCTAGTGAATGGATAAACAACGTTATTTAACATTGCAGAATGGGTACAATTACAATGCGGCTCAATACAAACAATTGTTAAGGGGCCCAGGGGGTGTAGACTGTTGTAGTTTGAGCTAATTTACACCATGCTCCAAAAAGAAAAAAGAAAAAAACTGCTAAACTGGGCTAAACTCCCACAGGGACTGATGGCCAACTTCTACCACTGCGCAGTAGAGAGTGTGCTCACGTACGGACTACTGGTGTGGTTTACTGGCTGCACCAGGGCAGAGAAGGAGGCCCTCCACAGAGTGGTCAAGGCTGCGAGGAGGATCACTGGAGCTAGCCTCCCAGATATCTCCACAGTCTTTACCTCCCGCTGCCTACGGCGTATAAATAACATCTTACTAGACCAGTACCACGCAGCAAACCATCTCTTTCAACTGCTGCCCTCTGGTCGAAGGTACAGATCCATCCAGTCCGGAACCAGCAGACTGACCAACAGCCTCTACCCACGGGCTGTCAGGCTGCTCAACGACGAACATCAACTTGCCCCCCCCCCCGCATCCCACCCCCGGTGACATAACTCCCACTCCCACATTACAACAATAACTGTGAACCGGACTTGCATTGCTGCACTATACAATACTTCATCCTTTGCAAGTCAACGCCCCCCCCCCCCCCCCCCCTTCCATCAACTCACTGGACTGAAATATTTATATTTATTAATTTATTTGCACAAGCACTAAATGCACTTGGGACAATGATGGTATGTTATATATTGGGACATTGGGACACTGATACTTTATTACTTTATTACTATATTACTATTATTATTGACATTATTATTTTGCACATGTTATATCTTATGTTGTATGCCAGTGGTGATGTTCCTAACAAATTTCGTTGTACCAACAATGACAAATAAAGATCTATTCTATTCTATTCTAGCTATCTTATATCTGATGATTTATAAGTTTGCTATAGCAATGCAACCACAGGTTCCTTTATGGACGCTGTCATTTGTAAATGGTGTGTTCCCCTGCAGGAGATCAGAGTAAGACACACACACATACACAGCTCCTCTCACTCACACACAGCAAACAAAAGACCTACAGTAGAAGTCTGTCTGATCTGACTCATCCACCTCCTCTCCTCCTACAGCTGTTGGAGATGGTGGAGCCTAGTGAGTGGATCCACGTCACCCTCCTGGACCAGGTTAACAGCCCCATCAGAATCGCAGTGCTGGGGCAGAGGCTGCTACTTTTAAAACATTATTTGCACATTATCTTTACATTTAAACTTGCACTTTAATTTGTATTATTTAATTTGTTTTCATTATGATTGATTATTGTATTTGTTATTCAAATACATTTGATTCCCCTTGTTAAAGTTAGATGTTATGTATGATTGCAAGTAACTGTCTAAGTCTAACTGTGTCTAACTGTTTCCACAAGAGGGCGCTATAGGCGGAGCTGCTAATGCTGCCGCCAGGTAATAGGTATAAAAGGAGTTGTTAACTCCCCCTCTGTCTCTTCCTCCGTCGCTCTCACAAGAGAAGGACTCTAATGTACTGTTGGGAGCAATGTGAAATAAACCACGCCGTTTAATGGCTAAAGAGAGAAACCATGTCTCATGAACATATTATTGTCGCCCCATAGCTGACTGTCAACAGGTTATGGGCCCAGATCACGCAGGGGCGAAATAATAAAGGGTAGCAAGTTTAGCTGAAGTATAGGCTAGGTTAGCACCGGGAGCACCGCGTGGCTAAAGGCTAGGCCAACAAGAGCTAAAGCTATGCCTACCATCAACAAGAGGATAGCGACAAAAGGAAAGAGCAAATGGCCCTCGTTCAACGGAAGAGCAGAGGACTATGAGATCTGGGAAGAGCGCATGTTGTGCTGCATGCACGGTGTGGGACTGAAGACGACGATCTTGACGGCCCCCATGGGATAAGTAACGGCGGCCGCGCGAGCCCTGGACAACAAGCATAATGCAGATGCATACTGTGAGTTAGCACCACTGCTAACGAATCGTATCCCTCTACATAACACTAACAGCACTGAAGAAGGGGCACACCGAGACTGTGACCGAATACGTCATCAGAGCTGAGCAGATCATTACGGCGCTGAAGAGTGCAGGAGAAGCACCAAGCGATGGACTAATGATGGCGATGGTGATGAGAGGACTACCGGAGCTGTACAAACCGTTCACACTACTGGTAACACACAGTTCAGCGGACATGACCCTGGGAGAGTTCAAGGCCAAGTTGCGAAAGTTGCGAATCGAGACGACGCCCGGAGAGTAGCGGGATAAGAGGACTTCACCTTCGGGGCGCAGACAGCGTACGTCACCCGGCCAACGCAGCTGCAGCAGGCCCAAAGGAAGGGACTGATCATGGACACAGGTGCGTCGTCCCACATCATCAACGACAGGAATCGATTCAAGAACTTTGACAACACCTTCGACCCGGAGAGACACAGCATGGAGCTGGCAGACGGGAAGCGCACCTACAGGTTGGCGCAAGGGAGAGGAAACGCACAGGTATGCCTCATAGACAGTCAGGGGCGCGGGTGTACAGTGACGTTAAAGAACGCTCTCTACATACCCTCGTTCCCACAAGAACTATTCTCTGTAAAAGCTGCTACTGCGAACGGTGCCAAAGTGTTCTTCAATGAAGGTAAACATTTTCTTGTAGAGTACAAACAGAGTGTAATGACAACGACAAGTGTAATATTAATGATATGTGTAATGTGACTGTCAGTCACGATATTCAGACATGGCATGAGATTATGGGTCGTTGTAATTACGAGGATTTACTGAAACTGCAAGCAGTGACAGAAGGCATGCACATTGAAGGTGAAAAGCGTAGACCTGACAAAGAATGTAGTGTGCATAAAGGGGAAGTTCACTCAATCGAGAAACAGAAATCCCACAGAAAAAGTAAAGGTACCACTTGCGCTAGTTAACACAGATCTAGCCGGTCCAGTAAGCAACGAGTCCATAGGAGGCTTTAGATATGTACAGTCTTTTACAGATGTGTGTACAGGGGCAGTGTTTGTTTACTTTCTCAAAGCAAAGAGTGACACACTCGAGGCCACAGAGAAATTACTGGCAGACGTAGCCCCTTATGGTAACATAAGATGCTTGAGGTCCGACAACGGAACCGAGTTCACAAATAGAGAGTTCCAATCACTGTTGAGAAGGAACAAGATAAGACACGAGACGTCATGTCCATACTCCCCACACCAGAACGGAGTGGCAGAGAGGGAAGGACGTACTCTTTTCGAAATGGCTAGGTGTAAGCTAATAGCTGGTAACTTACCTAAGAGCCTATGGCATTATGCGGTACAAGAAGCCACTTACACCAGAAACAGGTGCTTTAATAAGCACACGGGCACCACCCCGTATACAGCACTGACAGGAAAGAAATGCAATCTAGCTAGAATGCACAAATTTGGATCAGTGTGTTATGCTTACCAGCAGGACAGAGGAAAGCTCAAGTCCAGATGTGAAAAAGGACTATTTGTAGGGCACGACAAAGGAAGCCCCGCTTTCCTAGTCTATTATCCCGGTAAAGGGAAAGTGCAGAAATACAGCCTAGTCAAATTTGTCACAAAGACAACATGTGAGAACGAGACAAAGACAGAGGAGCCAGAGCTGGACTCCAGAGTAAGGTGTGAAGAAACAGAGACACCTCAGCCTAGTGTACTTAGCACGGTCGTGCAGACAGACAGTCAGCAACCCCCAGAGGACGATGACGAGGAGCACCCGAGGGTGACGTCACGTGCCCCAAGCAGTGGGAGGTATCCCTCACGGGAACACAAACCCCCAAAGTATCTGACAGACTATGCCCGGAGAGAAAGTGACGAGGATGACAGTACACTTACCAGCATTGATTACTGCTACAGAGTAGTAAGTGGAGTACCTCAGACCTTTAAAGAGGCCATGGTATCCCCTGAGTCAAGAAAATGGGAGAGAGCAATGGATGAGGAGATGAGGTCCCTAGAGGACAACCACACCTTTACTCTAACCAAGTTACCAGAGGGCAGACAGACAGTGGGAGGGAAATGGGTGCACTCAATCAAGGAGGGTATTGAAGGCCACGACAAGTACAAAGCCAGGTTCGTAGCTAAATGTTTAAATACGGAAGGAGGGTACTCCATGTTTAAATACAGAAGGAGGGTGGCTACATATTTAAATACAGAAGGAGGATACTCCATGTTTAAATACAGAAGGAGTGGATTCCATGTTTAAATACAGGAGTGGATTCCATGTTTAAATACAGAAGTGGATTCTATGTTTAAATACAGAAGTGGATGATTTACCAGATTCAAAATGAAAGACCTTGGCAGGTTAAAACATTTTCTAGGCATGGACTTCGAACAGTCTGCCAGTTGTGTAAAAATTACCAAGAGGATGCTCAGAAATTGACAGATGTAAAAATGTACAGAGAAGCTGTAGGTAGCCTCATTTATTTGACAACATGTACTCGCCCTGTTTTGTAGTGAGTAAATTGTCACAGCATTTTGCTGACCCCACAGAGGAGCACTGGATTACAGCTAAACATGTTTTTCGTTATCTCAAAGGTACAGCAGATAAACAGCTTTGTTTCAGAAAGAGAAGCAAGGGCTTAGGGCTTAAAGCCTACAGTGATGCAAACTGGGCGGCAGACACCACAGACAGAAGAAGTACCACAGGGTATTATTGTGTGAGTTTGAACACAAACAGCTCACTGGTTTCGTGGAAAACAAAGAGGCAGCCCACAGTGGCACTATTAACTTGTGAAGCCGAATACATGGCTCTAGCTATGACAATACAGGAATGTATTTATCTAGAACAACTGCTTGAAGGAATGGATACCTATGTATATAAGAAAACTGTTGTTTATGAAGACAACCAGGGAACCATTGCGATTGCTAGAAACCCTGTGTGCCGACAGAGGTGTAAACATGTGGATATAAAATATTATTTCATCAGATCTGTCATCAGGGAAGAAAGAATGACACTGATTTATTGCCCAACAGACGACATGGTAGCAGACGCTATGACAAAGCCTGTTTCCAAACTGAAATTGAGAAGATTTGCAGAGGTCATGTTTGGTGTGTAAATATTGACTGTTATGTAGTATTGACTGCCATATCCCTTTTGATGCTCTGAACTGTATAATTTTCTTTGTAAATTGTTTTTGAAGGAGTTGTACAGTATACTAGACAACCATAAGTGGGAGTGTTAAAGTTAGATGTTATGTATGATTGCAAGTAACTGTCTAACTGTGTCTGTTTCCACAAGAGGGCGCTATAGGCGGAGCTGCTAATGCTGCCGCCAGGTAATAGGTATAAAAGGAGTTGTTAACTCCCCCTCTGTCTCTTCCTCCGTCGCTCTCACAAGAGAAGGACTCTAATGTACTGTTGGGAGCAATGTGAAATAAACCACGCCGTTTAATGGCTAAAGAGAGAAACCATGTCTCATGAACATATTATTGTCGCCCCATAGCTGACTCTGTCAACACCCCTTCCTTTTTTTCCACATTCTGGTGAGCGTGTGGGAGCGAGGTAGGCATCGCCAACAACGCTGTTCCGTGGCGGTGGTCGTGTGTGGCACACTTCTCCAACTTTGCTCGGACTCAAGAAACAAAAGAACCGAGGGGAGCGAGCGACCGTTCCAATTGTTTTTTGTCGGTGGACTTTCTGGACACGTGGCATCCGAATAAATTCGTTGGAAACTTTATTCAGCCTTGGTAGACAGTTGGGGGAAAAAAGATGGCAGACAACGAGGAGCAAGTATCTTCCACGACTCCCTTCGAAGAAGTGAACCACCAACTTCACGACGACGGGATGGGTGAAATGCTGTGTACATCCCTGCATTAAATGAATGGAAGTGTCAGTGTTTCTGTAGAGATGGAACGCCTGCTCTTGTTGGCACTGTGTAGCCGTGGAATCGCAAGGCCATAGATTTAGAATAGATAGAAAGGGCACATTGTGGTGTATCATAATTAATTTGTTGAATACAATAGGATTTTTATAACGTTGATTTGACACAAATTAAAGGAATATTTACACTAAGTTCTCTTTTACCCCTTATTTAATTCATTCATTAATTTAATTGTAGGTAGTTTATATTGTACATAGTCCTGTGTGTTGTATATTGTGTCCTATGTTACTTTTGTGTTTATTGTCTCTTTCTATATACACCGTGGGAAGGGGGGCACGTAATTGAATTTTTCAGTATGTTTTGCACAATTGGAAAATGACAAAGTTGACTTTAACTTTTAACATGTGTCTATAGTGTCAGACACTAATTGTAATGTTACAAATTGATACTGCTGTAATATAAAGTGAAATTCTACCATGCCTCAATGTATCAACTTTAAACATACACTAAATGTTAATGTTAGAAATGTTAATTTCCATTATTTCCACCATGTGCATGCAACATTTCCTAAGAACAGCAATGTCCATTCTATCAACTCCAAATCTGTGCTATGAGCTCAATTCTCCCGGTGCATGCAGAAGTAGAATTGCTGTCTTGTTTTGGATGAATGAGTAGAAATGAAAAACGGAAATCTTGTTTTATTAAAGTAGTTTTGACATGTGATATAGATAAAGATATTGTTTCATTGTGTATTGATTAACTTTACATTTGCGCTTCATTACTTTACAAAAGTTATACTGGCACATGGGTCTAATACAGCAATGGATTATGGGTAAATGCAACGTTAAAGCAGTGCAAATATAAGACTGATTTTACATTAAACGAATGACAATAATATAGTATAAAGTAGGGTATTATTTGGACTAAAGAATGGTGTTGTCTCACCCTACTCGCATGTTGAGGGAGAGCACCATACATTATACACTGAGAAACCACGGCCGAGAGTGAGCTCTCCGGGAACAACCCCACTTTGCCCAACAGTTTGTCTGCAACCGTCTTCTGGTCTTGCGTCCTGTACTAATGTTCTAATCTACACTTCTGCCACCTGTCGTCACGGAGGGGAATTGCAGCCATTTTGTATACATCTTTTCACCTGTCAGCGCAGACTCATTGGCGAGGTGTAACGTGTGGGAGGCTCACACTACCCCTGCTATTTCCTGTCTGCTGTGCAGGCGTCCCCCAACCGACCTGTAGGAGTCGCTGTCCACAACGTCCAGATTACCACCCATTGACTTCCACCCGCTGGCTCTGCCAATTTAGCCAGTATGACGACCGGCCCGCGTGTAGCTTTATGCCAAGCAAGCAGTGCAAAAATTTACCTTAGTGGCATGCAGTAATGCGCCTTTCATTTTCCGCCGCCCAGCGCCCAGGTCGCGCGGAAATAGGCTGTCTATTGCCATTCTCTTTGACAAACTCTAACCTTAACCAGCTCCTTAACAACGCCTAAACTTAACCGTTCTAACCTTAACCAACTCCGAAACCATGCCTAACCTTAACCATAGAAATTATATTGCCATTCTCTTTGACAAACTCTAACCTTAACCAGCTCCTTAACAGCGCCTAAACTTAACCGTTCTAACCTTAACCAACTCCGAAACAATGCCTAACCTTAACCTTAACCTTAACCATGCCTAACCTTAACCGGCGAAATAACCTTAACCGGCGAAATAATACACGTTAAAAAAAAATCACGTTAAAAAATATTTTCGATGGGATTCGAACTCGCCAGCAAACAAGCCATAGGATCCACAGCCATGTGTCCTTGCCAATTGAGCTATTGGTAGATACTGAATAAGGGGCGGTGACTTATATATATTGAGCTCCGCTCAAGGCGGGATCTCATGCGCATGCGCGGGCACCTCGCGCGAGCACGCCGGCGCACGCACGCACCTGAGCGAGCACGCCGCCGCCGGTGCACGCACGGTAGCATTTGTCTGAAAAGAAGGGCGCTTTACCGCACTAGCGTGCGGTGACGAATGCGGAAGCATTTTTGCACTGCTTGCTTGGCATTAACGTACAGGCGACCGGCCCAAGCAGGAGGCAACGCCGACAGCCAAATTTGAACCCGGTGTTGGTGACGAGCGCAATGTCCGCTGTGCCACCCAGCCGCCAGACGGGAAAATATTTTAACGGGAGGACGGCGGGAGAGAAGGTTGAAATACGGGAGAATCCCGGGAAAAACGGGAGGGTTGACAGGTATGCTAAAGACGTCAACGTGGACTTAGTTGGTGGGGCACAGGATGCTATCGAGAGGCACATAGCTGAGGATAGTTCCTTATTCACAGTTTCCCCCCGAACCAGTCCACGTATCGGAGCCCGAACCACTGTCTATGCCAATAGTAACGGAGCCCGAAGAGCTGCATGAGCCAGAACCAGAGCCGTCTGTACTGGAGCCCGAGCCCCCCATGCAACCAGCGCCACCGACCACAGCGGCAGAGTCCCTCACCCCAGAGCCCGTCATCCCAGAGCCCGTCATCCCAGAGCCCCTCATCACAGAGCCCGTCATCAGCGCACCAGCTGAACCCCCAACAGAAGCACCAGTGATCCCCGCAGCAGCTCCGGTGAAAGAAGCTCCAGCATCTTATGCACCTTCTCGTCCTAAAACTCAACCTCATCTTCTGATGCAATTCCCTACAGTGGTGGATCTCCTGTACTGGCGTGATCTCAAGACCACGGGTGTGGTGTTCGGCACGGCTCTCCTGCCCCTGCTCTCCCTGACGGTGTGCAGCATCGTCAGTGTCTGTTCCTATGCGGGCCAGGCTCTCCTCTCGGTCACCATCTCCTTCAGGATATACAAGGGCATCCTGCAGGCTATCCAGAAGTCGGATGAGGGACACGGACACCCATTCAAGCTGTACCTGGATCAGGAGGTAGCCCTGTCAGAGGACACAGTTCATAAGTACAGCGATGTGGCCCTGTCCAAAATCAACAAGCGCCTCGGTGACCTGAGGCGCCTCTTCCTGGTGGAGGACCTGGTCGACTCCATCAAGTTTGCTGTGCTTATGTGGATCCTCACCTATGTTGGTGCCTTCTTCAATGGACTCACTATACTTATCCTGAGTCTGGTTGGAGCGTTCAGCCTCCCCATTGTCTATGAGAAACACCAGGTACAAGTTGACCATTACGTGGGACTAGTGAACAACCAGATGAATTAATGAATAGTTTTATTTTCGGTCTTTGTTTACAGATAAATCAAAGACACACATGTGTGGACTTTAAAAAGGAAAAGAAAAATATCACAAATGTATATTCAAAGTAAGCTCACACACAAAATCCAAACTCAATGACCGAAAAAAGGAATAGGCTGAAGCACATGCTTATTTTTGCCTATCCTTTACTTTAGATCAAAGATATCGTTGAAAAGATTCAGGCCAAGGTGCCTGGAATGAAGCGTAAGGCGGAGTGAAGAACCGTGGAAGTCCTGAGAAGGAAGAGGGGGGGATTGAGGGATGGCTATTGGAACGGGGGATCAAAAGAAGGAAAGAGGATGGGTCGGGCATGACCCTCAATGTTATTATTTGCTGAAATAAAAAAACTTTTTTTTCCAGTTCAGAATTCCTTTTTTTGTGTTCTCTGGAAAAACTACCCCTGGGATTTCAGTTTCTAGTACTTATTATTTTATTTTTATTCAGTGCTTTTTGCTCTTGTAACAGCTCGGATATATATGCCTGCAACTTTGTTGATGAGATGAATTGCTCACGTAATGACCCTTTGCCAGGTTTTGAAATGCTACTTTGTGTGACACTTTGAAACTCACGCAAGCGTAATTGAATCTTGATCCCCCGACACCCATGATGAATTCTGGGAGAAAAGTGTTCCTTGAGCTGGGGTTTCTTTCTCCCCACAATGCTGTTGAGACGAGACAACAGTACCTTTTCTTTTGGTATACTTATTAAGTTAGTGGTATTTGTGATTTGACTGTTTTCCTGATCTCGACTGTGTAGTGTCACAAAGCTTCTAGCTCCGTCAGTGGCTCTTGTGTGCCGTGCCTCAACTGGCCGTCTTTTGACTCTCGGCAGAAGGCTGCTACCATAGCACTTCATCGCTTTTGAGTATTTCTAGCTAGGAACATCTAGAGCCTTTGCGAGAAAAATAAATATGATTTTTTTTTTATCCACTTTTTCTCCCATTTTCTATTTTTCTCCCATCCCAATTTCATATCGTCCAATTCAACCCTCCCCTGTCTCGAACACCATTTCATGCCTCCCACAAGCTGGCTGCAATGTGGACGAAGCCATACATTGCACGAGTCCCCTCCGGTACTCGAGGTAGCAGCTGTCGCATCTTTTCACCTGCGCAGCTCGATCTTTCAGCGTCAGGGGTCTGCGCTTTGGATTCTACTGCACAGGCGCACCAACCGACCTGTAGGAGTCGCTGTCCACAACGTCCGATCCCCACCCATCAGTTTCCCTCCCCCTAATACTGCCAATTGTATTAGTACGGACGACCAGCCAAACTGAAAGCAAACATTGTGGAAATGGATTTTTTTTTTTTTTTTTTTTTTTTTTTTTTTTTTTTTTTTTTTTTTTTAAATCGGTTCATATCCTTTTCATAGCATTTCGAAAAGTTATTGTTTTCTCAAAAACTTCAGGAAAATAGAAAGATTCCGTCATAAGCGGCATTTATTGGAATATTCTCGAATACACTAGACACGTTGTCATTTGTCGGCCTATTTATGAATTGTTTTCAAATAAACGCTAGATTATCGATAGTATATGTGTACTTATGCACGCTATAGAAGCGAGCTGAGAAATCGATTCTCTCATTTCCTCAACATCACACACACACATACACGGGACACGCTGTTATCTCAGTGAATACAGCTCTGATTATCCTAAAACTGGTAACAGACTCCTTACCTTAGATCAGATGTTCTCCAAAAAGATTATTCCAATTCCTGATCGCCATTCCAAATATCGATCGCGTTTATTGATTGATTATTGGCTGCTGTAAATTAGGGGTGGGACGATACATCGATCCAGATCGATATATCGATCTATTATCAATAATCAAATAGGATCGATGCCACGTAAAAAGATCGATTCATATTGCGATACTCTTATTTTGAAAATCCGGCGACGGCGACGTCAACGCCCCGCGCCCAGTATTGTGAAACTCTGTTTAACATCAACAGCACACAGCGTCACTAGAGCAAGACTATTGTGCCCATAGATATCTATATAGAACACTAGATATCTATGATTGTGCCTATTCTGTGACCCAAAACATGTCCCTGCTGTTTTATTCCGCAACGGGTCCAATGCATCTAACCTGCTTTGCAATCCTCGCCACTCCATTATGCCCACGTCGCGTTAAAGATAGAAGATAACGTTACGTTAGCGTAAGCTAACAAGCTAACCCAGAGCCGAGCAAGACTATTGTGCCTATTCTGTGACCCAAAACATGTCCCTGCTGTTTTATTCCGCAACGGGTCCAATGCATCTAACCTGCTTTGCAATCCAGCCCACTCCATTATGCCCACGTCGCGTTAAAGATCGAAAATAACGTTACGTTAGCGTAAGCTAACAAGCTAACCCAGAGCCATAGGCAGAGAGAAGTGGGGACTGGGAAGGAGGGTGCATTCTCGGGATAGCCCCACTAACAGGATCTGGCCGGCTTTTCCAGCCAAAATACAGCTCTGTGACAGTGAATAGGATATTAATATCGAGAAAAAAAAGAAAAACGAACCAAAAACAGTGAACAGGAGGTCTATTTGTATTAAAACAAGATTGTTTTTCATTTAAATGTCTGGAAGAGCTCAAAAATAAAAATGTCATGATATTTCCATTGCCTTTTTTTTGTTGATTTAAATGTTACTGATTGTGTTAAATGGGCATATAATATCGTCTCATATCGATCGCAGGCACCTGAATCGAATCGTATCGTGGCAGACTGTGATATTAGGGATGCACGATAATTATCGGGCCGATAATTATCGGGCCGATATCAGCAATTATGACGTCATCCCGATAAACCCGATAACGTTATTGATAGCTCCGATAATATATAATACTTTTTTTGGTTAAAAGAAATCCGGTGTGGGTGGATTTGGATGAAGGGCGTTTGTTTTTATTATAGCCTCCTCCCGTTTTGCCAGTACTGTGGTAGACTGATAGCGTGTGGTTTAGGAACAGGGAGTTTTTCACAAATCCAGCGCTCCCTTTCTTGGCTGTGACGTAGTCACGTCACATTCGGATGCAGACAGTCGATCTGCCAATTACGTCCCACCGCTTGCACCCACCTCTTACCACCAATCGGAAGCTCTCGTTCGTTTATTTACTTCTGGATTGTCAGCCATTATTCTACTCGGAGCTCAGGCTAATAACGTTATCTCCCCGCCAGCCACATTGACAAGTACCAGCGCTTATACATTACTGGCAAATGTCTTGTTGCACTTGTGGCAACGAGCGTTGTCAGCATTGACTTTAGTAAAATAGACCGAGACTTTTGAACGTTTCGTTCTGTCCGCCATGATGAGAGCAGAGCTGTCTGTACTCGGCAGCACCCGTGTGTGTGTGCGTGTGTGTGAGTGTGTGTGTGTGTGTGAGCACAGCACAGCCCGCTCCTCGCGCAGGCAGAGAGAGACCGAGGCAGGAGAGATATAGAAAACGGCCAACAAGATTAGTTTGCGATGTTTAAATTTCAAAAAAAAAAAACTCCATAATTTCTCGAGTACCGATAGCAGTACCGATGACGTCGGAGCTTATAAATACTAAAAAAAATAAGAGAATTTGATCCAAATATATATATATACATTTAAAAAAAAATATATAATACAATAATTATCGGTATCGGTTATCGACTTGAGGAGCATAAAGTTATCGGTATCGATGTCAAAATCAATATCGTGCATCCCTATGTGATATCGGATATCGTATCGTTGTCCAAAGAATCGATATCGTATTGTATCGTGATGAAACTGGTGATTCCCACCCCTACTGTAAATATATATTCCAGGCTGCTTTCCATCTCGCGATCACTTCCCTCTTCATCAGATCCCTCGCCAGCATAGTGGAGCCAGTAGGTTCCCCCCCACAGATCGAATGGCCTGCAGTTTCACAGGGATAGACGATAGGGGGCGGTATTTTCCCATCGGAGCTCCTAGAGGGGCTGCTGTACCAACGGGAGACTCGGTTAATGAAATATGAATTCAGATCGCTAATAAAAAAAGAAAACAACAATTCGCGTCATTAGCACTCAACGGGGGGCATGAAATACCGACATAACACGTCGCTGGCACTCAAAGTGTTAACCCATTCAGTGCCAACCACGAATATAGTCGGGTTAACTCGCCATCCCTTAAGTGCCAATCACGAGTATTGTCGGGTTTTATTTCTTTTATTAGCGATATCCATTCATTTTTCATCCATCCAGCCTGACGTTATCATTGGGAATGGGTCTGAGCTCGCAAAGGGCAAATACCGCCGGCTATCGTCTCCCGGATGGTATTGCACATCATTGGCTGGGACTGTGCATCAAAAAAATAAGTCCGGTCCAGGTTTTACTTCTCGGGCATGCAGCTGGATACTAGGGGTGTAAAGGTACATGTATCCGTACCGAACCGTTTCAGTGTGTACCGTACCGTACCGAACGGCTGTGTAGTGTACCGAATGAATACAACGGTATGTTAACTACTAACGACCGCCCACCGGGGGCTGGGCTTTTCACAATCTAATATAATTATTATAATTTTTGAATTTTTTTACAAGTCGATTATTAATTTCAATATAGAATATTCGTTGACAGCCCTACAAGTACAATTAGTTACTGCACACTACATCACCTCTGAGTGGAACATGGAAAGCCAAACTCCCCCACTGTACCGAAAAGTGACTTCAAAACCGAGGTACGTACCGTACCGTGGTTTTTGTGTACCGTTACACCCCTACTGGATATCATTGCATTGACGGGGGACTGGGAGCATCGTGGATTATGTGTTTTGGACTATAACGTTGGATCAATGGATGCAATCGATATTTGGAATGGCGATCAGGAATTGGATTAATCTTTTTGCATGACATCAGATGTGAGGTAAGGCATTTATGTTATGAATCTTGGGGTAATCAGATGTTCCTTTCTCTGCCATCGGAGCGTGTGTGAGGTTCGCACCGACCAAAGTACGGAGAAGCGATTTTTCAGACCCCGCTTCTCTTCGTGCATGAGGACACATACTATCGATAATCTAGCGTTTATTTGAAAACGATTAATAAATCAGCCGAAATGACGTGTTTTGTGTATTCCGCTAAAGGGCTATTATCGTGTCTTTCTCTGGAATGACTAGAAATCTCCAAAACTATACTCGTATTCAAAACGGAAATGTACAGATGAAAAAACAATCCGTTTCGTACATGTTGACTGCAAGCAAGTCATTGATAAGCGACGGGTGTATTAGACCCATAGCCATAATTTAAGATATAGTTTAAGCGTTCGCAAATATCCCCATCCTCCCATTGAGTAAAGCGCTGGCCTACAAACCCTAATTTGGTCATATACGGCTGGCTCTGAATGTGTTACGGTCCCTCGAGTATATCCATGATGGTATACGTTCATATTGGGTATACGCAGCCTTAGCATAGTCCCATATAGTTACTAGGAATGTCTGATGACCAAGTGTGTCTGACTCTTACCACCTAACCTGCACGGACTACAACGTATGACGTATATCATGCCAGTTAGGGTACCTGTGTATACTGCACCTGTGTATACTGTATATTTTACTTATAGTATATATTCAGATTCTAAGTGTTATTGCCCACATTTATTGTAACATATAATATACCACTTAAGCCCTAATTGCTCCTGATGAGCAGGTTGGCACCTTGCATGGTTGCCTCTGCCGTCGGTGTGTGAATGAATGAATGAATGGGTAAATGTGAGGAACAAATTGTAAAGCGCTTTGGATAAAAGCTCTATATAAATGCAGCCATTTACCAAACTACCCACGGCGCAGCTTTGTCTCAGCCAGTCGTGGAATTCACTGTGTGTACATGGTATGCACCAAGCGTCCCACAGGAGTCCCTCTAGGACCTAGTCTAGGACCACAGTTGGCCATGCCTAGCCCAGTCCAGTGAAAGACTTAGCAGATCATTGGAGCTACTGCCACAGAAACTATCTTGCTAGTATTAGATTAGATTAAAATGTATTGACATCATACAGCACAAGTACTGTACAGTACAACAAAAATAAGTTTGGCATCCAACCAGAGTGAAAATGTAACAGTAAAGTGCAATAGTAATATACAATGTACAGGTGATTAAACCATGTATAAAATATATAAATGAGTACTACTGAGTAATAGTGCTAATCAGATGTATGTACAGTGTTGTAGTATTATTATGTACAGTAAAGTAAGTCATACTGGCCACAGATATGATATAGTATAGGTATGTACATTTCACTGCAGTATATTAGAGAAAATCATAAACATAGCATATTTAAACTAACAAAATGTGGAAGTTGTTCTCACGTGGCTAGCTGCATGACATTCCTGTAGCAGCTGTACAGGGAACTCTCTGCGGCTGTCCGGTACTTAGCCTTGTATTTAGGCCCCACTGTGTGAATGATGAACCTGGCTGCCAGGTTGAAGCCCTTGGTTATCTTGGCCTCCCCTGTCCGACACCCTGCAAGGCAAAGACATGGCAACGAGAACAGTCATCCTGAGGCAAAGACATGGCAACGAGAACACAGTCATCCTGAGAACACATGTGGCCATGTCAGATGTCACCTTGAGCAGTGGTGGCTATCTGAAAACTCAACAGACAGTCGCATTTCTCTCCTCTCCCCAGGCTCCTCAAGGCCGTTCCTACCGCCGCCTCTACTGCTCCATGGAGCCCGACGCTGCTATGCTCTGCTTCGTGCTGGTTGCCGGACTATAATCAAATCAACTCTAAATGGATCTAATCAGTGGATTGCATATTTTTTTTCAAGAAGCAGAATAAGGCTAACCCTCTCTGCCTATTGGGACATCATAATCGGGCTACCAACTTGAAGACGTGGTCATTTTTGGATTATCGAAGCTTTTGGACTGCAATAAGAAGATTTTGGATCTGTTTACCGCGCACAGGACCTACCAAATGAACTGATTAAGACACTTGGACACTTGGACTAATAATGCATTCAGTCATTTGGACGGAGTTGTTCAAACTCACTCCACTCAAATCAATAGAGTTATATTTCACTCTATTCAAATCAAATTTAAAGTGACGTGGCTGGGATAAATGTGCCAGTCAGTCAGACAAAACAAATTCCTGGACCAAGGTCGAACCATGAGCTGCTGGAGTCGAAGGCCTTCTGGGAGATAAGAGTGGCAAGCGGCTTCCCCCACCCCCAATCCCTACCCAATCCCCCCTCCCGCGTGTACGCCCGGCGCCACTCCCACGATGGTGACGGCAGCCGACTAGTACGCGCGCTGGAGGGGGGGAGCCTAAGACTGTCTCATCTAGCCCTGTAACAACCCCAACCCACTCCCCCCTCCTTCCGTACATGGCGCTGCCTATGACGGCTGCCAGTCTGTTTGCGGTGGTGAATACGCATATGTCTCAAGGCTCTGTACCATTATTACTATCTAAAATGTAATAATTGTGGAATATTACTGTAATGAGCTGTATGTGTATGATCCAAGCGTCCTACGATCCTCATAGGAGCATAACAGAAAAAAGCATTCCATGTGAAGGTATTCTGTATTTTTGCATGTCAACTAATAAAGAAACTTGAAACATGTAATAAGATAAGATCAAAATAGAAATACAATGAATAGATATGAAATCGGGGGTGGGAATTAAGTCCCACAGCACCCAGTGCCACTGTACCCTTGAGCTTGAGCAGTTCTTCCCGGAGCTCGGGCCCAGCGTGCTGGTGGATGCTGTCAGAGATGGGGTTCTTGTCTGTCAGCGACTCGTTACTGGTGTTGACTATGGCTGTGCAGTTGAGCAGGGCAATGTCGCCTTTGCTGTTGTGAAGAAAAAGCCAAACACTGTCAAATTATGAAACAGATTGATTGATTAAAAAGTTTATTAACAGATTGCAGAATGGGTACAGTACAGCTCAATACATACAATTGTTAAGGGGATGCAGACCAGAGAAAGACTTTCGTCTTGTTTACATCAGGGTCCCCCATTTTATGCTATGACTGACTGACTTTGGTGGTTTTCAAACTTTTAATGAGGTGACCAAAATTATAATTGACCAAAAACAAATATTAGGGGCTATAACCTTAACATCTAAACCATTTTTAGCCAACTAACCTACTAGCTTAGTGTTTTACTAAACCTGCTTTATGTTGCAGGGATTAGGGAAGGATTTTGGGGGTAAAATAGAGAGCAACTAACAAACTCCTCCAGAATAGATCATTTAAAGATTCATAAAACACTGTGGAGATGATCGTTCCTGTACACCAAACACACGTTTAACATTCTGCCATGTTCACATTTAGAATATGAAGTTCCAAGTAAAATCCTTGCCCTACGAACATCAATGAACAATCTGCATTCCACCTCTGTGGTGTAGAGTTAGCCCCTCCGGTTTTTGCTGAAGCCTAAAACAGGGAACTGCTCAAGCATGTGTTGAAAGCACTCGGTCACAAGACCAGCGAGGTCCTCAAGTATGAAAAGCCTAGGTTTTAACCCTTTCACTACCACACTACCAAATGGTTAACACTTTGATTGCCTAAGGCTAAATTCATGATATACCATAGGTTGCCAGCTCTATTTGTCTATGTAGAAGTTCCCCTTCTTTGCAGGGCTATAACTTTTTAAATTCTATTGCTAAATTGCCATTATTAGGGCCCATTCAATGTCCTATATGTATTGTTCAGGGTGTATGAACGTTAAACTTTTTCATTCACATATTCATACTAAAATATGATCTAAAGTATAAGTATGTTTTCATCTCTTTCTGCAGCTTTCTCCAGAACGTGATTTATAGCCCCAAATGCATTATATTGATGATCAAATACAGTTTGATAGCAATCGGCGCGATATAAAAAAATCCAACTGGACGGACTTCTGGAAGTTACTACACGTAATCTGATGTTGACCGGATGGCCGAGGGGGCGTTTATAATTCCGTGGGCAGCGTTATACCATTCATCTAATGTGGGTCAAATGTTCATCAGTATCGTACACATTGAAAAATAACGCTGAATCTTACCGTATCTTCCTCGCGCCGTTGGGCGATGAGCGTGGAACAGACATTTTCCTATTATGGGATATAGAAATATCCGGTCCATTTCCAGGTTGTATAATAATATATACGTCCAAATCATGTTGTTTTTTCGAGTTATTTGCAGCGATCGATGTTCACTGTGTGAAGACTGAGTCTCTCTAACACTAGCGAGTGCCCGGACCCCATATGGAGTGAGTCCTACCGGGTTAAAGGTAACATCAGTTTTTTCGATCTGCCGATCGGCCACCAGATGGCGGTCTTGAACCGCTAGAGGATTGAGAGGAGATCACACTTGTGTCTCAGGGCCCCGGAAAGGAAATATGATTCCGATCACAGATTTTTGAAATATTGATATCAAAGACGAGTTACGGCGTCTTCGGCAACTTGAGCATGGCGGGGAAGGACGCCTAAAAGCGTCTTCCGGCAGTTAAAGTGTTAACCCTTTCACTGTGACAATACACAAGGTTAACCCTTTCACTGCCACACGACAAAGGGTTAACCCTTTCACTACCACACTACAGATGGTTAACCCTTTCACTACCACACTACAGGTGGTTAATAAGACCCATTTAGGAGCGCAAGAGGACAGAGGAGCCACACAACAGGTTTACAACTCAAAGGGCATTTGCAGTCATTCTGTCAGATGGTAATCACTTTAGGTTGAAACAGGCCTGGCTGGCGATCACCACCTCCCACTTCCTGTTTTACTGTGTGCTCCTATCTCTGGTTATGTACAACATTAAGCTGGTAAAATGCTTAGCGGTGGCGAATGGCAAGTGAGCAACGTTATTATCCTCTGTTGTCGAGAGCCTCTGCACAGCAGCATCAGCAGAACCTGCAGAGGTAGAATTATCTGTGGACAACCAACACGTGAGCCTCCTTCCTCTGATGGGGTTGGAATCTGAAAAGCCCACGATGATGCTGCACTTTGTAAGGGTTCACACCGATTTCCCCCCATTTCATCTGTATTTACACAAGGTTTTACGACTGTATAGACCATTTCAAACTTTGACATAAACATTTTAAATGTGACGTTCATTTCCTGTTGCAGTGTGTTTGCTAATACAACAGCTGACAGGAAACAGGAACAAAGATGCCCCCCTAACAACTTAATTCCACTGAAAAGGTCTATAGTGAAGACCTGTCTGACATAGCTGCCTTGTATCAAACTGGTTAGCGTGTGTGCGTGCATGCATGCAGATGCATGATAAGCCTACTAGCCAGTGTCACTGGAGTCTAAAAGCGTGTGCACGAACTCATGCAACACTTTCAGATTTCAATCTGTACTTCATGTCTGCTAATGTGTATATAGTACATACATACAGTATTATGTGCATCAGTGGTGCATGCATTCTACATCCTGAGTTGCGTTCTTCATTGAACTGAGGTATTTTCCTCGCTGCAGGAATGCGAGAGAGGAGGGGAGGGCTGTGGGCACCAACAAGGCTCTTACTGAGAGGCTCCTGCCAGCCAGGCCTGAGGACTGTCATGTGTTTTTCCAACAAAAGAGGATTTACAAGGTGTTGGTCGGTCCGGTCCCATTCTAGGAGCCCACGTGGGAGGATGTGCAGCGGGAGAGGTAGAGGCACAGCACAACACTGTAAGATCGCCCGATAGGTTTAAAATATATATATATATATTAGGGCTGTCAGTTTATCGCGTTAATTAGATTAATTAATTACACAGCAAATAATCGCGTTATGAAAATTAACTCAAAATTAATTACAAAAAAAAGTTTTTTTTTTTTTTTTTTTTTATATAATAATATTTTTTTTGTATCTCATTCATTCCATAAGCATGTAGAATACACATTTACAGATTTTTTTTTAATATGGTCCATTTGCATGTTCTTGGTATCTGATTCTAGGGACATCTATGAATCTCAGGGAATGTATTCCCAGTGTCAGAAATACTGTGGGCTAGATCCACAAAGAATGGATTGTACGGTGCAAGTTGCACCCTTACTTACAATTCATTATGAATTGAAAATGGGGGACCCTGATGTAAACAAGACGAAAGTCTTTCTCTGGTCTGCATTCCCTTAACAATTGTGTGTATTGAGCCGTACTGTATTGTACCCATTCTGCAATCTGTTAATAACATTTTCATTCAATCAATCAATCTGCGCTGTGATTGATTGAATGAACATTTTATTTTGAGTAAATTGTAATGAACCAAATGAGAATATCAATAAATCTTTTTTTATCTTTGACTGTGAATAACACCATGCTCAAATTGACCAGACCTGAAAAATCTAAGCAAATTAATAGATGGAAGATGATTAAACAGAAGGTTTTGTAGATACAGTACTGAATTCTGCCATCCGGACACATGCAATTTGAAATATGATTATAGAATATAGAATATGAGGCATAAAATGGTAATGCGATTAAAATGTGATTAATTAGATTAATTAATTACAAATCCTGTAATTAATTAGATTAATTTTTTTAATCGCCTGACAGCACTAATATATATATTAAGGCTGTCAAATATATCGCGTTAATATCGCGTTAACTCCCGATTCTATTAATGCCACTAATTTTTTTAACTCAAGATTAACAAAAAAAAAATTAAAATTTACTAGACTTCACTCAGGTGTATTATTGATGCTCTCATTGATACTATGTTTGTTTCTGAAGTGCGTGTGTGTGTGTGTGTGTGTGTGTGTGTGTGTGTGTGTGTGTGTGTGTGTGTGTGTGTGTGTGAGATATAGAGAGAGAGGGGGGTGAGAGAGATGAGGAAGGGGCAAAAGAGAAAAAGAGCTGGGAGAGTGTGTGTGTGAGGGAGAGAGGGGGGTGTGTGATTAATCAGCCCTTGTGTGTGTGAATGTAACAAGTTCCTAACGTTTTCTTTCCCCTATTATTTCATGCACACTTTATTCATTGTTTTAAATTATTATTTTCTTTTAAGTTATTTTGTGCATCACTCTGTTTTGAATTTGATGCATGAGGGTCATCCTTTTGTGTTAAATGGCTGCACAAAGCAAGCATTTGTTGACTCGCATGTTGATAAGAGTATTAAAACTTGGAACTTGAAAAAGATCTGTTTAAGGTAAAAAAAAAAAATTAAATTAAAATGCGATTAATTTGCAATTAATCGCGAGTTAACTATGGACAATCATGCGATTAATCGAGTTAAATATTTTAATCGTTTGACAGCACTAATATATATATATATATATATCTTTGAATTGATAGAATGGCCATTTAAAAATGATATTCTTTAAAATGGTAATTTGGTTGGCTGGTCTGGTGCACCTCAAAATGGCTACCATAGGATGTAATGTCATGGAAGTAGGGCTGACCTTCGAATTCTTTTTTGGAATTCTTAGCTTCGGGGCCGAGATTCGATTTTAATTCGAAGCTTCGAGAAAAAAAGAAAAACTATTACATTTTTATGTTGTGGGACTTGTACAGCACTGTTTTCAACTTTGTCAGTGCTGTAAGGTTTAAACCTTAGACAAACAAAACACTTTGCTTTCATGAAATATTGTAAGCAGTCATTTGAGGCTTTATAAAAGCAGCAACACAAATCTGTCAGTGCCGAGTCCGACCTCATCTTAAATAACAAACAGCATTGCTTGTTGTAGTTAACAAAGAGAGGCAGAGTTGATTTAGCAAAAAAATTTAAAATTAAAAAAAAAAAAAAAAAAAAAAAAAAAAAAAATAATAATAATAATAATAATAATAATAATAATAATAATAATAATAATAATAATAATAATAATAATAATAATAATAATAATAATAATAATAATAATAATAATAATAATAATAAATAAAATAAAATCATATATATATTTTTTTTTCTTTTTTAATAATCGAATTTTAGTTTCATATTCGAATCCCATGCCCATCGAACGAAGCTTCGAAGTATTTAAGACAGCCCTACATGGAAGGCTGTGTTGTTTGGTGCCACACTTCCACATATAATGTTGTCATGGAAGGCTGTGTTGTTTGGTGCCACACTTCCACATGTAATGTTGTCATGGAAGGCTGTGTTGTTTGGTGCCACACTTCCACATGTAATGTTGTCATGGAAGGCTGTGTTGTTTGGTGCCACACTTCCACATAGACGGTTGGCACGGGGTTCCAGGTGGTCTCCCAGCAAAATGAGCAATAGTTTAATTTCTCTAATATTTGATTTACTAGAAGTTTAGCCCAATGAGAGAATGTATAAAAAGGACTATTCTGATCAGAGGTCTCTCCACTGTGATCACCCCACCAACAGTATAGGCAATTGGGGGGAGTATGCAGCCTAATATGTATCAATTTGAGTGTTGTTGATTGTTTATGTGATAAGATAAGCGCTATTAACTCATTCTGCGCCATCGCTTAATGCGCCAGAGGGCGCCATTACGCCAGCGCTGTAAGTCAATGGGACGCTTTGTTCACTTGCGAGTGCTTAAAATGAGTGCTGTCAGGCGATTAAAAAAATGTATCTAATTAATTACAGGATTTGTAATTAATTAATCTAACTAATCGCATTTTAATCGCATAACAATTTTATGCCTGATATTCTATATTCTATAATCATATTTCAAATTGCATGCAGGATGGGGAATTCAGTACTGTATCTACAAAACCTTCTGTTTAATCATCTTCCATCTATTAATTTGCTTAGATTTTTCAGGTCTGGTCAATTTGAGCATGGTGTTATTCACAGTCAAAGATTAAAAAAAATGTATTGATATTCTCATTTGGTTCATTACAATTTACTCAAAATAAAAATTTCATTCAATCAATTACCGCGCAGATTGATTGATTGAAGATGTTATTAACAGATTGCAGAATGGGTACAATACAGTACGGCTCAATACACACAATTGTTAAGGGGATGCAGACCAGAGAAATACTTTCGTCTTGTTTACATCAGGGTCCCCCATTTTCAATTCATAATGAATTGTAAGTAAGGGTGCACCTTGCAATCCATTCTTTGTGGATCTAGCCCACATTATTTCTGACACTGGGAATACATTCCCTGAGATTCATAGATGTCCCTAGAATCAGATACCAAGCTTCCGGTTTAGCGTTAGAATGGAGTAGGTCGCATGTGACACAGCTGCTCACCCGTTATTTTTTTTTTCGTTTTAAAAACATATTTTTAAACCATTAATGCGTTTAAAACTTGACGCATATATCAACTGAGACTATCAACTAACTATATTGACCAAAAGAATCGAGATGTCACCAAAGAAAGACACAGCGAAACCAAAACCAGTCGAAGAGGTCCCGCCGCGGGACCCAGGATTCGTACAGCGGACAGCAGGAAATATAGACTTGACAGAGGCCGCTTCAAGTTCATCCCCATCAAACACCTCCGCAGATACCGAACATATCATCCGGAAAATGGAGGAAATGGGGAAGACAATAATGAAGGAAATGATCCTCCAATCACAACTGTCGGAGAAGATAATAACTCAAAAAGTAGATGCTATTAAAGAATCTATTGAAGGCAAAATTGATGCGCTGAGAGCGGACGCCGACGCACAGAATAAACGCACCGAGGCTCTGGAGAAAGTAGTGGAAGCCCACGGAATCAATTTCACTCGCATCTACAATGAAGTAGAGGCTAACAAAGTTAACCTAACTGCTGAGATGAAGGGGAACTACAATGAAATCAAGACGGAGCTCAGCGATGTATTGGGATTGCCCACCAGTGGCCCGCTTCTGGAGGTCAATAGCGGACAAACTGTCTGATCTGTGTGGCTTAACTATCCCATTCACAGCTGTTACGCTACTCCTGAACGATATAACGACACTACCCGCGCCCGTACAACTGAAAAGGGTTGTACTAGCTGGCGTCACAGCGGCGAAGAAGCTAATAGCAATGAGATGGAAGGAGCCGGAGAAGCTCACAGTGATTAACTGGGATCCTAACACTGTTGGATGTGATTTATCTTGAGATATCCACGGCGCGGGTGATTGGGGTGGGGCAGGCAGGTATCGACCTGTGGTTGGCAACAGCTGAGAAGGTCAGGACCGCCGTGTGCGGCTGAGCGGGGTTGGGGTGCTTGTTCGGGGGAGTCCAGCGGTATCGTGGGAGGGGGAGGAGGAAATGTCTTGTCTGTCTTGTCCTTGGTGTTGTCCTCTTGAAATTAACTTGGGATTTTATTGGGGGGGAGCTATTCACTTTTACACGGTTCCTGTGAGTCTATGGAACACCTCTGTAGGTGTTTGTTACGTTTATTAATATAGGGCCACGCGGCCGGGAAACGGGGCTGAATACTGGGAAAGGCCATTCATTAGATAGTACCCCTTGATTTAATTTAAAAGGTTGAATTCTGTTTTCTTTTCTTTTTGTCTTATAAATTGTTATTCTGTATTATTATTGTTTTTGTTATTTTTCTGTGAAGGTTGGTGTATTGTGGATGTGATTAATGTGTTGTCTTGTTTCATGTAAATAATAATAAAAAAATTTGATAAAAAAAAAAAATCAAATTGCATTGGTCCGAATGGGAGAATTCAGTACTGTATATACAGAACCTTCATTTTGATCATCTTCCCTTTATTAATTTCCTTAGATCTTTTGTACACATGATCTCAAGAGGGTACTGAATGAGCTCAGTGGCAGTTTTTTAAGTTTGGTCATTATTATCATGGTTTTATTCACTGTCAAAGATGAAAAGAAAAATAATAATTCATATTTTCCTTTGTTTCATCACAATTTAAGCAAGCCTAGTAATGGACACAATATTTCTGACACTGAGAATACATTCATTGAGGTCCATAGATGTTCCTAGATACCAAGAATATGCAAATAGCCCTTGTAGAAGTGGAGCAATATTCCATTTACCTAGGTATACATTTTATGCCGATTTTCACCTGGGGTGAATGTCTGAAGGAGTCGACTGAAGGCTTCTTGTCCTCTGCAAAAGCATGCAATTGGTCCACTGATGGATACATCTTGATATTTGTCTAGTCTAGTGTGTTCATTAGATGGGTGAAATCCTCTTTCAGTGCCTCTGTGCCTGTTTTCGTAGGCAGTTAGCCTCTGGTATGCGTGCCATTAGCGTTAGCCACGCTTCTAGGCCTCTTTTCTTTTGGAAAGAATGATAAATATTTTTTTTTATTTTTTTTTATTACAAGATACAAGATACAAGAGTTTTATTTGTCACGGCATACAGGTATACAGTGAAATGCGGGGGGGTCTCGCCTGCAACGATGTGCATAATAAAAGTAATAATAATAAAGTCCAACCAATAGAGCGACATTATATTCGACTAAGAGGTTGGCCAGTCCACTACGGCTCCTTTCGACCGATTAGTCGACTAATCGATTAATAGGGGTCAGCCCTAGTGCAGTGTCCAAGGTGACCAAGGTGATGGATGCCTCGGGGTCCTGGCCAAGCTTGTAGTGACTGCTCTACATGCACCTCCGAGGCATTGGATCAGTTATTCACCGCCGTCTGTCCGTGGTCCTGTCAACTGATTAACAGACTGTTAACAGATTAACAGTCAACGCGGTTTCATTGCTGGGTTAAGTACTTCTATTCTATTCACATAATACGCTTACTTCATATATCTACTCCATTCACATATATGCCTACCACTTGTATCTATTGCTATGTCCGCCTACTACAATCTCATGAGCTGTCTAACGCCTGTCCCGTCTCCCTGTCTTCCTATGACTTGCTGTCCTGGAGTGTTGACCGGAGTGTTGGACGTCCCGTGACGAAGGCCGGGAGATTGCGACCCCCTCTGCGTGCCCCCCTGTCTTCGGAGGTCTCGTAGTGGTGACCGGAGTGCCGGATGTCCCGCGATGATGTCGGGAGTTCGCGACCCTCTCTGCGCCACCCCCCTTCCCCCTGTCTCCGGCTGTCCCTGAGCAACGACCGGAGTGTTGAATGTCCCGTGACTAAGACGGGGAGGACGTGACCCTCTTGCGCCGCCCCTGTGCCTCAAATAGATCCGCTATCAACTCTATCTTTAATCTTTCAAAATGTTCAGTTGCTATCGCTATTAGCTCTATCTTTAATTTTTCAAAATGTACAGTTGCTATTGCATGCACTCATCTGTGTCTCACCACACACATGAGTGCATGCTTACCAACTGTCCGTCTGCAACACTACTATCACCGACATCTAAGAAGGGAGATCCCCCCTTGAACGGCCCTTCTAAGGTTTCTCTCCTCCACATTGCCTGTGGAGCTTTTTTTCCCTATTGTTAGGTTTTAGTGAGTTTTTCCTTACCTTCGCGTGGGGTATGTCTGGGAGTGCTTGCATTCTTTCATTTATTTGCATTCATCTAAAAAATGTTTGGACCCTATGGTGTTCTTGTTCTGTTCTTGACTTATTGTTATGTTGTCTTCTTGACTTGTTTAAAGAAGACCTGTACGGCCCATGGGGACATTAACGTGTGTTGTCGGGCCCTATAAATAAATTTGATTTGATTTTGATTTGATTTGTGTGTGTAGATTAGGGCTGCAACTAATGACTATTTTGGTAGTCGACTAATCTGTCAATTATTTTTTCGATTAGTCGACTAATCGAAAAACAATTATATATAATTTTTTTTTAAAAGAATACATTTTTAATTTTTTTTTTGCACTACCTATCTTTGTGAAAGTGGCTTCTCAGCTCTGGTCCAGCTGAAGACAGAGCAGAGGAACAGATTGGACATTGAGCATGACCTCAGAGTTGCTTTGAGACTCTTGTCAGGACCAAACAACATCCCCAGTTATCCCATTAGTTCCCCCAAACGTACTGTCGGTCTGTTATGTTAAGCTAAGAAGTCTGGCCTAACAAAAATAATGGTTTGTTTCCGGTTGCCGACCGACCCTGCCTATTTAGGTGCGACCCAATATATTTTATGAGTTTAAAAAAATATATATATTAAAAAAAAAATCTTTTTTTTATTTTTATTTTTAGAATAAAGTTTCATAGAAATCTTAGTCAAACCTTTAGTATTATGGATATTAAACATGCTGGCAGAGTACATGCATCCATGTTGTTGTGAACATTTTAATTAAATAAAGAAATTCCCTATCCATAGTCGCCGTGGGAAAGAAAATAAAAAAATAAAATAAAATAAATTCCCTACCTACCCATGGCCTAACTGACAACCAACAGGAAACAAACAATTTTTTTTTATGCCTCTTCAGCTATTTTTTTTTAAATTACTAATCGACGCAACAATTCCTCTGCGACGATTTTTTATAATCGACATCGTCGATTATGTCGACTAATCGTTGCAGCCCTAGTGTAGATGATGGGTTGTTACATGTTAAAGGCCCAGTATGTGTCATAACTGTTAATGATTGTTTAAAAGGTCAACAAGATATGTTTGTTTTGCCTTCACTGCAGTGGCGGCTGCTACATTCTTTCCATGGGGGGGCGCTATACCAAACATTTTGCAAACATGTACCACGCATTGGCATGTCACTGGCAGCGGACAGCTGACCAAGCAACACACAACCAGTCAAATAAAGTACAGTCTAATTCACAACTTGAAACACAATATATAAATAGAAAAGTTAGAAACAAACTCGCTCCGTCTCCAAACACACGCAGAGAGAGAGAGAGAGAGAGAGAGAGAGAGAGAGAGAGAGAGAGAGAGAATCACGTTA